>NW_027361686.1:1210000-2410000 GCF_039654945.1 Dendrobates tinctorius | reverse complement strand
GCTGATGTTGGACATTCAGCACCTGCAAATGGAGGAATTGGAGAAGTCCGAGGAAGAGGAGGACAAAAGCGAGCCATTTTTCTGGCAACCTATGTGTCATCAGGGTAAGGTGGGACAAAATCCTTGGAAACCCATGCATGATTCATTTTAATGAAGGTTAGATCATCCACATTTTGGGTTGACAGACGGATCCTTTTTTCTGTCAGGATTGATCCAGCTGCACTGAAGACTCTTTCCGATAGCACACTTGCAGCTGGGCAAGCGAGCTCCTGTAAGGCATATTGTGCCAATTCTGGCCAGGTGTCCAGTTTAGCGGCCCAATAGTCAAAGGGGAATGACCTGTGAGGGAGAACATCAATATGGGAGGAAAAGTAGTTTATAACCATAGTTGACAACTGCTGTCTCCTGTCACTTTCCATCGATGCAGTATTACCAGCCGTGTGAGCGGGACTTGAAAAATCAGTCCACAACATTGTCATGAAACCCCTGTCTCCAATGCCACTTCTGATGTGTGCACCACCAACACCTCTTCCAAGCTGCCCCCAGGATCCAGGATGCTGGCCAACCAGTATTCGTCATCGTTCATCATTTTGGCAATGCGGGGGTCCCTTTTTAGGATCTGCAAGGCATAATCTGACATGTGGGCCAATGTTCCCGGTGTCAATGATGCACTGCGAGATGTAGACTGCCCAGCCATGACTCAGTTTGTCACTGAAAGTAGTCGGCCAGTACCTCCGCGGTGTGTCTGTCGCCCAAACACATCATCTTCAACACAGCCTGCTGACGCTTTCCACTAGCTGATCGATAGGGGGACACCTCGTGTGCAACACTAGCAGCTGCGGATGGAGTGCTCGTGCGACTGCGCTCTGTGGACGAGCTTTCGCTTCTGGAGGAGGGTCGAACGCCTACAGCCAACTGTTTCTTATACCGTGGGCTAGGCAGCACTGTCCCACCACCGCTGTCCCCTGTGGACCCTGCATCCACCACATTAACCCAGTACGCAGTAATGGACACGTAACGGCCCTGGCCATGCCTACTGGACCTTGCATCAGTTGTGAGGTGCACCTTTCAACTCACTGATTGATTCAGTGCATGGACAATGCGGTCTTTCACATGAAGATGGAGGGCTGGGATGGCTTTGCGAGAAAAGAAGTGGCGACTGGGTAGGTCATAGCGTGGTACTGCATAAGCCATGAGTTCGTGGAAAGCTGCGCTTTCAACCAACCGATAGGGCATCATCTCTAACGAGATTAGTTTGGCAATGTGGGCGTTCAAACCCTGTGTACGCGGATGAGAGGATGAGTACTTTCTTGTCCTACTCATAGTCTCTGGTAGGGTGAGCTGGACTTGAGAGCTTCATATGGTGGAACTAGCGGTGGACAGGGCGGACTGAGAGAGGGTTAATAATGGTGATGGAGTTAGTGTTCTTTCTGATGGCCTACAGTAGATGCAGTCTTTCGTTGATATAACATTCTGATTCCCTGACTGCTTTGGCCCTGCGACGACACCTCCACATTTGTTGCTGGTGGTGTGCTAACCTGTGGGCTTACAGTGGGGGAAACAATGTAGAGTTGCTGACTACCTTCTTTGGGAGCAGTTGCACATGTGGTACGTGAGGTTTGGTAGTCCGTCCACGCTTGCAAGTGCATGGTGGTTAAATGTCTAAGCATGCAACTGGTATTCAAATTTCTCAGATTTTTCCCTCGGCTAAATGTCTTTGCGCACTTCTTACAGATAACCTTTGCCTGATCATTAGGATTTTGTTCAAAAAAGTGCCACGCTGCACTCTTCCTACTATGGAAGACATTTTGCGGCCTTGCAAGCTGTGCTATCTTGACCGTGTAGCCAAGCTGTCCTGCAACTCTGTTGGTTTTTGTAACCCGTTTTTGGACTGCTCCAGGCCTGCCAGATAACAGCTGTTGCGATGTCGATGCCTGCTGCGGATGCTCCTCCTCCTCTTCTGAGCTATTGCCAGCGGCTCCCTCTTCCCCCAATGGATGCCAATCTGGGTCAACAACTTGGTCATCCATCACCTCCTCTTCAATGTCATGTGCACCTTCCTCTCTGTCACTATGTATGGTGGTATAGTATGCGGGAAGGAGCGCCTGAGTTTCCTCAGGGTCAGAATCTGGCTCAGTACACTGCGAGGACAATGTAGTGCTCTGAGTGAATGTACCAGCAGAATCATCTAGCTGTGGCTGTGCATCAGTGCACTCCATGTCAGATTCATCTTGGCCTGGGTAATTCACCATTTGACTTGATAACCCAGGTATGGTATGTGAAAACAGCTCCATGGAGTAATCTCTAGTGTGGCCTGCCGCATCCTTCAATTTTGGTTGGGGTGAAGGACACAAAGAAAGGTGTGGTTCATGACCAGGAGCCTCCAATGAGGACTCAGTGCTTTTATTTTTAAAACTTCAGCAGAGGAGGCGATAGAGCTGGAGGCTGAGTCAGCAATGTAGGCCAAAACTTGTTGCTGAAGCTCCGGCTTTAAAAGCGGTTTACCTACTCCCAGAAAAGGAAGCCTTCAAGGCCTTGTGGAGCCAGACGATGACGCAGGCTCAACACCTCCTGCAATAGGTGCTATTTTGCTTTTGCCACTACCAGCAGATCCACCACCACCACCAACACCATCATTACCAGCTGGCAACCCCCCGCCCACTTCCACGGCCTCTTCCACCACACTTCCTCATTTTTTTGGAAAATGTACCGAAAATTCGACCAACTATATGGTACTGTAAAACAAGGTACAAGGTGTTTATAGTAGTGGGGAGAATTTGCATCTCCTTACACACTTCTGGACACTGCTGTATTGTCTCAGGCCCAGTGTATATTACACCTCTATATCACAGGCCGAATTTTGATGGTGTAAAGAATGTGTATATAGGCCTGGGGAGAATTGGAATCTCCTTACACACTTCTGGACACTGCTGTATTGTCTCAGGCCCACTGTATATTACACCTCTATATCACAGGCTGAATTTTGATGGTGTAAAAAATGTCTATATAGGACAGGGGAGAATTGGAATCTCCTTACACACTTCTGGACACTGTTGTATTGTGTCAGGCCCAGTGTATATTACACCGCTATATCACAGGCTGAATTATGCTGGTGTAAAAAATGTCTATAGAGGACTGGGCAGAATTGGAATCTCTGTACAGACTTGAGGACACTGAAGGATTCTCTCAGGCCCAGTGTATTTTACACCGCTATGTCACAGGCAGAAATTGGCTAGTGTATGACAAACTACAAGGTGTTTATAGAATTGGGCAGAATTGGAATCTCCCTAGTGTGTAGATCTGTAAGAACGGACAAACTCCTTGGCTTTTCCTTACAGAGTCACACACAGATAGCTTCCCTGTGGCCGTGATAACAGCCGGTACATGGTACTGTGTGAGGAGAGTACACCGCTGTACGGTGTGTGAAAAAATGCACGCTCAGTACCTCACCAGGACAAAACAATTAAATTTGGATTGCATTTAAAAAAGCAGTTTGAACACCAGTGTGCACACAGCAATGCAGCTATCAGGTAGCCTTAGAAGGCAGCCTAATAGCCAACAGAGCTGATCCACCAAAATATAGCCTCCCCTTGCACTGCACAATGACTGGTGTGTTGTACAGGCAAAATCGCTAGCAGCAGAAGCAGTTTTTTGTATCTTCTTCCTTGCCTAACGCTCTCCCTACAGAATCAGCAGCAGCAGCTCTCCCTATTCTGAGATCAGCATATGTAACATGGCGGTCGGCATCCCCGCCCTTTTATACCCCCTGTGACGCCCCCCAAAGCAAGCCAATCACTTGCATGCCCTTCTCAAAGATGGTGGGGACCGCTGCCTATGTCATCACGTTGCCCACAGTGTCCGTTGTTCCTGATTGGCTGAAAAAGGGCGCTAAAGCATTTTTGAAACGCGACTTTGGCGCTAAAGTCACCGACCTCGTGGCCGACCTCACCCTAGGGTCGGGTTTCGTTTCATGAAACCCGACTTTGGTAAAAGTCGGCGACTTTTGAATTTTTTCGACCGGTTTCGCTCAACTCTATTCATGACTCCTCTGTCAGCACAAACAGTTCCCTCACCAGAAACCAGAGGCAGACCAGAAAATGAGTTCACAACCGTGTGCTGTTCAGATTTAGTGATAGGGACTCGCAAAATTTGGGGACCCTTGACGTTGGGTTGCGACTTGCGAGCTAATCTGCTTTGGCCAAAATAGTAACTAATACCCCATATATTTTTATCTTTTTGCACTTCTTATCATTTTTGCAGGATGCAGCTAGACCTCTTCACGTTGGCTTGTTTTTTTCTGTGTGGTGCATATATATACATATATATATAGTGCTGAGCAGCATGCCTGCTAATACTATGGGCGTCATTAATAGGCTGTTCAGACACTTTGCACCACACTTATCTGTGTGACTGATGTCCTATGCAAGCCCTATTTGTGCGCATTTTTTCTTCTAGGCAGCCAGACCCTCTAGGGTCACTGGCTGTTCTCATCAGTGGTTTGCACCTGTGCTGCCCCAGCCTTTATCAGTGGAGGTCTGCTGCATCCTGCTAGTGCATTAGTCAGGGTTTTGGTGAGTCAACCTTTCAAATGTGTTTTTTTGAATTTTTGGGAATTTTTTCCTTATGTGCGCTGTTCAGATTTACTTGTCCATCCTTACTCAACATACCTTAAAATATGAAGCACAAGAATACCAGCTTTGAAGGGGTGATCCGGCATCTAAAATGTATTTTCTAATTTTGTATCCTTACACCCTAAACTCTTTTGTAATTTGCCTTATTACATAACACAATAATGTTTTCCATGTCAAGCTAATCTCTAAAAAAAGTTAACATTACTGTAATTACCCGTGCTGCCACAGGAAGTTGAGGCTGCACTCATTTCCTGCAGAGTCCATCACCCCTTCAGGAACAGGACAACACAGAGGGCAGCGCTTCAGTTACATACAAGGTTCTTGCGTCACTGCCCCCCTCTGAAGATGACGTGGAATCTGGGTGATGGACGCTGTGGCGGATGTGAGTGCAGCACCCACTGTCTGTTTAGAGGGAGATGGAAGAGATGGGAGATGTGTAGGGGGAGATGGAAGCAGTGAATGACATTAAGCACCTCCTCATATCTTTAGCACCACCCTCAATCAAATCATCATCAGGAGGCAATGATAGGAACAGTGAGTAACTTTAGTGCTGTCCCATGATGAAGACTCATTTGAGAGTTTCACTCACTCATTCTATCTCAACCCCTGATGATGTCTTCTTTCACATAAGCTATGGTGGCTTGCGGAAGCACAAGCAGAAGCAGAGAGCTGGTGCTGAGCTCACATCTTCCATGGCATCCATCTCTCAGGATCCAGGATGTCACAGGAAGTACAGTAAAAAAAAAGTTTTTTAGGGATTAGATCGTGTAGGGCATTGTATAATAAAGAAAATTACAATAGTGATTAGGGTCTAAAAACAGATAGTTAGTTTATACTTTTTAGGTGCTGGACCACCCCTTTAAGAAAAAATTTCACTGGAAAATAGGAGTTCAGTAGTTGCATGTGGTAGATTTTTTTCCCCAATACTTATGATCTGTTAGCTTTAACTGTTACATAAATTATACAGAACTTTATTGTAGCATTCAACATCTCTATGATATTAGACAAATTATATAATGTGTATTATTTGTTCTTCCAAGTGATACATTTGGTTTACTGTATTGATTGTGGCAGTGCTTGATATTGAGAACTACTTGAGATTCACATTACACTGTCTCAGCAACTACATTTCAGCACTTGTGTAATTGCAATAGATCTGATGCATTTTAGCATTACAAAGTGCCTAACTCTGCAGGATAAGAATTTTAACTGTTATGCCGGGAAGGATAGCAGATGTCTGCACTATGGTCTTGCTATACATATAGCAAGTTTTAAGGATAAGACGGAGATTGGGCAGACCCGAGTTGGCCAATATAATTATCTGCATCTAACTTTTATATTTTTAATAAATTATTGATTGGGGTTTGTTACAAGTCTCCAAAAATAATGGAAGCAACAGAGAATATCCTCGTAGAGCAAATAGATGAAGCTGCGACTCAAGGAGAAGTCATTATTATGGGGGACTTCAACTACCCTGAAATACATTGGGGAACAGCAACCTGCAGTTCCAGCAAAGGTAATAGGTTTTTGACAACTATGAGAGACAATTACCTTTCACAACTGGTTCAGGACCCAACAAGAGGAGGAGCACTGCTAGACCTAATATTAACCAACAGGCCAGTTCACATATCAAATCTTAAGCCCCCGTTACACAATGCAATATCGCTAGCAATATCGCTGTAAAGTCACCGATTTTGTGACGTAGCAGCGATATTGCTAGCGATATCGCTGCATGTGATACTTACCTCCGACCGGCTCCCCCGCTGGTTATCGCTGATCGCGCGAGAAGCTCCTGGACCATTCCTCGTCGGCCACTTCCTTCGGCGCTTCCTGTGGCGCTGACAAGCGACGCGTGGAGCCGGGCGGGAGGACGCAGGATCGCCGCGTCTGACAGGTAAGTAGCGATCCCCGACCCCAGCGATGTCGCTGGTGAGATCTGCCTGTGTGGCAGCTCACTAGCGACCACCTAGCGATGCACCAGCGATCCTGACCGCGTCATATCACTAGTCGGGATCGCTGGTGCATCGCTAGGTGTAATGGTACCCTAAGGGTTGGGGGTCACTTGGGTAATAGTGATCACAAGATAATAAGTTTTCATGTTTTCTTTAATAAGATGTGTAGTAGAGGGGTTACAAGGACACTAAACTTCAGGAAAGCAAATTTCCAACGGATGAGAGATGATCTTGGTGCAATTAACTGGGATGATATCCTGAGACATAAAAGTACACAAGGAAAATGGGAGACATTTATTAGCATCCTGAATAGGACCTGTGCACAATATATACCATATGGGAATAAACCTGTTAGAAATAGGAGGAAACCACTATGGCTAAATAGAGCTGTAAGGGGTGCAATAAGAGACAAAAAGAAAGCATTTAGAGAATTAAAGCAAATAGGTAGTGATGAGGCATTATTTAAATACAGAAAATTAAATAAATTCTGTAAAATACAAATCAAGGCAGCAAAGATTGAGACAGAGACTCATTGCCAGATAAAGTAAAAATGTTACGCCAAAGGAGGCGAGTACCAAGAATGGACCCTCTGGGCCATGGTACAGAACCTCTCCTGAGTGAGCAAACAAGATGGGACCAACCCCTATACAGGGATTGTTAGGTGAAGGCTCAGGGACCTCAGGTACCATGACAACCGGAGCCAGGGGTGGCTCAATAGGAAGGTACACCAATGTCGATGAGACAGAAGGAGCTGGGAGAAGGGACAGGTAAGGCAGGAACAGGTGTAGGAGGACTGAGAGGAAAAGGAGACGCAGAGAAGAGTGGGTCCGGAGGCTGAAGGTACTTGGAGATGGAGGGAGGACGAAGGACAAACAGGACGGAGGGCAGGAGCAGGCACTGCAAAGAGACGGGGAGACACAGAGTCAGAGAAAAGACACAGCACAAGTAAATCAGAACAGTAGCAAAAGGGGCCCAAGCACAGGTACATAGCATACACAATAATCATGCGCCTCCACTAAGGGAGGGCGGCCTGAAATACTTTTTGCCTGTCCCCCATTGGACAGGCAGTGCATCCGGTTCAGGTCACCCTGCCAGCAAAAGGACCAAGGAATTCGCATGGCTGGGGCCTAAGGGGCATGTGCGAGACGACCGTGCAACACAGCCGACGACACAGGAAGAACGCACAGAGGTGCCCGTGCAGCTGCATGCCGGACCGCCGGAGTGAGAAGGCGAGGAGGAGGCTGAATGGGAGCAGCGGCAGACATGACCCTGGCAGCGGAGAACTGGGTAAGTATAGGATTAACAGTACCCCCTCCCTTACACCCCCCTCTCCTAAGTTTGGACAAAAACCTTTTAAGAATACGGGGTGCATTAATGTTCTCCCGTGGTTCGCAAGACCTCTCCTCAGGACCAAACCCCTTCCAATCAATTAGAAAAAATGTCTTTCCTCTGACCCCCTTTGCGGCCAGAATATTCTTTACCTCAAAAACATTGTCAGTACAAACTGGTTGAGGAGTGGAACCAGATGCAGGATGAAAATGATTCAGTAGAGAGACGTAGAAGACATTGGGAATAGGGAGCGAGGCAGGTAACTTCAACTTGTAGGCTACGTTGCTGATGCGCTTGAGGACCTCGAAAGGACAGATGTAGCAAGGTCCTAACTTGTAGGAGGGATTCTTCAATCTAATATACTTAGAAGAAAGGCAAACCTTTTTGCCTGGAAGATAAGTCGGAGAATCTAAACACCTCTTGTCAGCATGTCTTTTTATTCATTCTCCAGCCCTTCTGAGCGCCTCTTTAGTTTCCTGCAAAATTCTGGACAATTCCAAAGTTAAGGAATCGGCTGCAGGCACTCCAGAGGTAGATGCAGCCCAAAGACAGCGAAAAATGGAGACTTGGCTGAAGACTCGCTTGTTATAAGCAAATTCTTCCCAGGGGAGAAGACAGACCCAGTCACCTTGCTGTGCATTGGAAAAATGACGCAGGTAGGATGCCAATACTTGATTAACATGCTCCACTTGGCTGTTGGTCTGAGGATGGTAGGCAGAGGAGAAATCCAACATTACATCCAAGAGTTTACATAGCGCCGTCCAGAACCGGGAAGTGAACTGAACTCCACGATCTCATAGAATCATAGAATCGTAGAGTTGGAAGGGACCTCCTGGGCCATCTGGTCCAACCCCCTGCTCAAAGCAGGATTCGCTAAATCATCCCAGTTAGATGTCTGTCCAGCCTCTGTTTGAAGACTTCCATTGAAGGAGAACTCACCACTTCTCGTGGCAGCCTGTTCCACTCATTGATCACTCTAACTGTCAAAAAGTTTTTTCTAATATCTAATCTGTGTCTCCTCCCATTCAGCTTCATCCCATTGCTTCTAGTCTTTCCTTGTGCAAATGAGAATAAAGTTGATCCTTCTACAATGTGACAGCCCTTTAGATATTTGTAGACAGCTATTAAGTCTCCTCTCAGTCTTCTCTTTTGCAAACTAAACATTCCCAAATCCTGCAACCTTTCCTCATAAGACAGGGTTTGCAGACCGGTCACCATTCTGGTCGCTCTTTTCTGAACTTGCTCCAGTTTGTTGATGTCTTTTTTAAAATGTGGTGCCCAAAATTGGACACAATATTCCAGATGAGGTCTGACCAAAGAGGAGTAGAGGGAAATAATTACTTCACGTGATCTAGACTGTATGCTTCTGTTAATACATCCTAGAATTGCATTTGCCTTTTTTGCTGCTGCATCACACTGTTGACTCATATTCAGTCTGCGATCTATTAGTATACCCAAGTCTTTTTCACAGGTGCTGTCACTTAGCCCTATTCCTCCCATTCTATATATGCTTTTTTCATTTTTATTGCCCAGATGTAGTACTTTGCATTTCTCCCTGTTAAAAACCATTCTGTTAGTTGCTGCCCACTTCTCCAGTTTATTTAAATCTTTTTGAATCCTCTCTCTCTCTTCTCTAGTATTAGCTATCCCTCCTAGCTTTGTGTCATCAGCAAATTTAATCAGTTTACCCTCAATTCCTTCATCTAAATCGTTGATAAAGATGTTGAACAATACAGGGCCCAGGACAGAGCCCTGTGGTACCCCACTTGAGACATTCTTCCAACTGGATGTGCAGCCATTTACGACCACTCTTTGGGTCCGATCACTAAGCCAGTTATGAATCCACCTAACAGTTGCCTTGTCCATTCCATACTTAGTCATTTTTTCAATAAGGATTGTATGAGAGACTTTGTCAAATGCTTTGCTGAAGTCAAGATATACTATATCTACAGCATTTCTTTGATCCACCCAATCAGTAATACCATCATAGAAGGAAATTAAATTAGTCTGACATGACTTATTAGTTACAAACCCATGCTGACTCTGTTTAATCACTTCATTCTTATCCAGGTATTGACATACATGTTGTTTAATAATTTGTTCAAAGATCTTTCCTGGTATAGAAGTCAGACTCACCGGCCTATAGTTGCCTGGGTCCACCTTCTTCCCCTTTTTGAAGATAGGAACAACATTTGCTCTTCTCCAGTCTTCTGGCACTTCTCCTGTTCTCCAAGAATTTTCAAAGATTATGGAGAGGGGTTCAAAAATTTCTTCTGCTATCTCCTTCAGTACTCTGGGGTGTAATTCATCTGGACCTGGAGACTTGAATACATTTAGGTTAGCTAAGTGTTTCCTCACTATCTTTCTGTTTATAGATATCCTGGATTCTTCTATTCCCTTAATAGAACAGTGAGTAACAGTTGATGTTACATTTCCTTTCTGAGAGAAAACAGATGCAAAATAGGAATTTAAAAGTTCAGCCTTCTCAACATCCTGTCTTACCATTTCATCATTTTCATCCTGTAAAAATCCTATAGCATCTTTGACTTTTCTTTTACTTTTGACATATCCCCAAAATCCTTTATTATTGCTTTTGACATCTCTTGCAAGCCTCAATTCATTTTCAGCTTTAGATAATCTGATTTGTGCCTTGCAGGTTCTGCAGACAGCATTATATTCTTCTTTAGATATGCCTCCTTCTTTCCATTTTCTAAACATTTTTTGCTTCCTTTTTAGCATGTGCTTAAGTTCTGTGTTCATCCATCCTGGTTTCCTTAAATGCTTCCTATTCTTCCCTCTTTTCGGAATTGTTAACAACTGTGCTTTGAGAATTTCATTTTTCAAGATTTCCCATCCTTCCTGGACATTTTTGTCTTTAAGGATATCCAGCCATTGGATCCCTCCAATTCTCTTTCTGAATCCCTTAAAATCTGCCTTTCTGAAATCTAACCTTGACGTCTGAGTCTTCACAGGTCTTCCGCCTCTAGTTATCCAAAATTCTAAAATAGCATGGTCGCTACCTCCTAGGGTCCCAGCCACTTTTAACTCCTCAACCATTTCCTCCCTGTTTATAAGGATTAGATCCAAGGTAGCAGTTCCCCTTGTTTTCTCCTTTACCTTTTGGAAGATAAAGTTGTCAGCAAGAGAGGATAAGAATTTCCTTGACCTGTTAGTTTTGCCTGAGAGAGATTCCCAACAAATGTCTGGATAGTTGAAATCTCCCATGACAACTATGTCATATTTTTTGGAGAACTTGGCCATTTGATGCATAAAGAGTTCATCCATATCTTCAGCTTGCACAGGCGGCCTGTAGTAAATGCCTACAATGGTGTCCTTTCCATTGTTCTGTCCTTGTATTCTTACCCAAACAGTTTCCACAGAACTCCCAGTCTCTGAAGCTTCAATCTCTGTGCAGATATACGCATTTCTAACATACAATGCGACACCCCCTCCTCGTTTATCAAGTCTGTTTCTTGCAAATAAGTTGTATCCTTCTAGTCTTGTATTCCAATCATGTGTATTGTCCCACCAAGTTTCAGTGATTCCAATGACATCATATTTCTTTTCCTGTGTTAGTAGTTCCAATTCTCCTTGTTTGTTGCCCATGCTTTGTGCATTAGTATAGAAACATTTTAGTTTGTGATTGGTTTCTCTTTCTCCAATATTTTTATTAATTAGATTCTTTCGTCTTTGTTCTTCCTTTCCACTTCTAATAGCAGAGTTCTCAGTAGCATTTGTCAGGTGTATGGCTTTTTCTGGTCTTTTGCTTCCCTTCCCATGTTGTTCTAGTTTAAAGCTCTCCTTACAAGTGTAGCAAGGCGACTTCCAAATACCTGCTTTCCAGTCTTCGTAAGGTGTACCCCATCTCTAGCAAGTAGTCCATCGTATAAGTAGTTCACTCCGTGATCCAGAAATCCAAATCGTTGCTGACGGCACCATCGACGTAGCCAGTTGTTCACCTGCAGAATCTTATTCCACCTCCTTGTTCCATGGCCATCCACTGGGAGGATGGAAGAGAAGACCACCTGCGCTCCCAGTTCTTTCACTTTCTTGCCTAAGTCTTCAAAGTCTCTGCAGATGGTTTCCAGGTCGTTTCTTGCGGTGTCATTTGTCCCCACATGTAGTAGCAGGAATGGGTAGTCATCTGTAGGTCTGAAGAGTCCTGATATCCTGTCAGACACATCTTTAATTTTTGCACCTGGAAGACAGCACATTTCTCTTGAAGTTATATCCGGTCTGCAGATAGCGGCCTCTGTTCCTCTCAACAGGGAATCCCCCATGACCACCACTCTCCGTTTCTTCTTCACAACATTTTTCTTTCTCCATCCAGGAGGACTCTGAAGGCGTACAAGGTTGCTGTTTGTTGGCAAAGTCTTATCCTGATGTATTTCTTCATCGTTTTCCTGCGTGAGAGCCTGGTATTGGTTTCTGAGCAGTATGGGTGCTGACTGCCTCCTGATCCTCCTGCTTCTCTGGGTCACATGTCTCCATTCCTCTGTTTCTTCAGGTGCACTTCGAATTTCTTCTCTTTCTGTAACATGAAGAGATAATTCTGCTCTGTCCAAGAACTCTTCACCTTCCTTAATGATCTTCAACGTAGCTAACCTCTCTTCGAGATTTTGCAACTTTTCCTCCAACAGGGTCACAAGCTTGCATTTGTGGCATGTGAAGTTTGGCTTTTCCACTGGTAAATCTGTGAACATGTAGCAAGAAATGCAGCTCACCAAATGGCTCCTGGCCTCTTCCATCTTGAGATTTCTTAAAAAGATGAAAGATGAGCCAAAATTCTCCGATTTCCTCTTTTCAGCTGCAACGGCCAAAACCCAGTGATCGTTGAGCTCGCGGAGACTCTTCACTTATCCCAGAAGGCACTGGGAATATGCAAATGATCTCCTCAAGACTCTTCCCCTGGTTTCTGACATGATATGTGGCGGAAATCCATGGAATCTGAAGATGTGAAGAATGAAGATTTTCACTAATTCAGGAGCAGAGGGTAGCCCTGGTAGTGAAACAAAGTTAGCCATCTTAGAGAACTAGTCCACTACCACCAGTATAGCCATGCAATCGGAAGAGCGAGGAAGACCGATGATAAAATCCAAGACTATGTGTTGCCAAGGAGCTGATGGAACAGGTAAAGGAAGCAAAATCCCCAAAGGTAACTGTCTGGGAACCTTGACTTTGGCACAGGAAGGACAAGAAGCAGTGAAGTCTGCCATGTCTTGGTGTAGGGATGGCCACCAGTAGAACTGAGAAATGAGAACTAGAGTCTTTTTAACTACTTGGAGATGGAGGGAGGACGGAGGACCAACAGGACACGGGAACCGCCATCAAGCTATGGCGCCTGTGTGTTTCTGCATCCCCAGATCCCGCCCCACAGTGTGTTATGAATTATTCACACTGTGGGGCTGGGGCCTCCGCAACAGGCAGGCGTGATAGCCTGATGTCAGTTCCCAGGCAGCGCGCACAGCGCATGCCCGAGAACTGTTGTCACAGCGCAGGCGCCCGACAACATGTAGTGGCAAATACAAAAGGAGGTGGTGCAGGGACTCTATAGAGGGGGGTTGATTGACAGCTGGGAGGCAGCTTAACAGAGGGACACTCCATACCTCTGTGACAGAAAGCAGGTATGAGGAGCTATTTATAAAAATATTTTAGCGTTAATGGGGGGTCAGAAACAGAAGAGTGTGGCATGTGGGAAATATATGTTTTGTCTCCCATCCTCTTTATTTCGGTCTGTATTTGATTTTTGTATGTATACTTTTCTGGACATGCAAAAATAATGTATTATGCTGGCTGCTATGCATTGGGCACTTTAGCATTGAATGTTGGTTTAGTTGCATGCCTTTATCATTTATTATGATGCCCTGCATGGCTTTATGGTTGTACAGCTGCCCGCTTGTTCCTTATCAAGCTAAATTTTAGCATTAATTTTTGGTATGTATGTTTACACTATTGTTATATTTAATATAGACAAATTTGTATTTCTTAAAGAAGCTTGTCTTTCATTACATAATTTTTGAAATACATTGTTGTTAACGGGATCAAAAAACTGTCTTTTCTTATGGTTTTCATATTAGTTTTTGAGAGTATCCTAAAGGTAGAATATGTATATTGTAACCCAGTTTTTCACATATGTTTACAAAAGTCGTATGATAGTAAAGGATTTGGTATATGACACTAAGAATACAAGGGCTACAAGTAACATAGCAACATAGTATTAAGGTTGAAGGGAGACTTTAAAGGGAACCTGTCACCCCCCAGGGCGTTTTTCACTAAAAGAGCCACCTTCAGCAGCACTAAGGCTGCATTCTGTGAAGGTGGCTCTTTTAGTGAAAAACTCTTTACTAAACGGGCTTACTCCACACAGGAAGACTAGAATAACATGGGGTAAAATAGGGCAACACAGATAATACAAGGGCTCAATTGGGGAAATTAAAGGTAAATGTGAGATAATTAATAGACAGTCCAGAAAACTAGGGGTTTGGTAGGGAGAAACAACTAGTGAGGGAATTCCCAAATTAGTCACTTATTAATCAGACGTTCTCTTGTCAGAAAGGGACCCAAAGTAGGTGATGACACCAACAGCTGATGGCACGACGTAGATCCAGTGGGGTCCTGAAGTAGGGGATGATCCATGTCCTGTGGGGCACTCAGTACGAAGACTCCTTGGCCGACATAGTATAAGCCACAATATTGACAAAGTTCAGTGAGGCTCGACGACTATATGCCGAGGGTCTCAGAAGCAGTCCCTGGTCACTGTCCCAGTCGCTATTCGGCGGCTCACACGCAGCCCTGACCATTACCAACCCATTGGCGGATAAAATGCACAGGTTAACCCTAAAACCACCTAATCCCAGAAACTCAACAGACCATGACACAAGAGCTAGGAATCACTTGGCAATTGGAGCTCCCCGAAATGGTTCTCAAAAAGGTGGCCATGGAGACCCACAAAAAAGGAGCCCACTTTGGACTGGAGAAAACATTTCAGTGGCTACAAAAGATAGTTTATCATCCCCGCTTGAGAGCTGCTGTAGAAGAAGCCAGTCAGAAGTGTGAGAGCTGTGAGTTAGTGAAACCTCCTGAACAGAGAGCTCCCACGCAAACTATCATAACTTCTGCTTCTTTGGAGGTATTGATGATAGATTATCTAACTGTAGGTCCAGCCCATTGTGCATATGAACCAACCTAGTAATGACAGATCACTTCACCAAATTTGCTGCAGTGACCCCAACCCGGGATCAGACTGCTGAATCGGCGGCTCAGGCCATTTGTAGGGATTTCATCCAAGTTTATGGCTGTCCGAAGAGAATTCATTCCCATCAAGGTGCCTGCTTTCATTGGCTAGTCATGGAAATGTTACATCATATCTATCAAATTGAGAAGTCACGGATGATGCCTTATCACCCACAGGGAAATGGTCTGTGAACGGTTCAATCGAACCTTGATCCAGATGTTGAGAACATTAGAGGAAGACAGAGAAGTAGGCTGGCATGAGTTTGTGGTAGAACTGGTTTGGGTGTAAAATCGAGTACATCATACCACTGGGTACACAACCTAAACCCTGCTATTCAGCCGACTGGGATGGGAGTTTGCTGAGCTAGAGCTGCATCCAGAGGAAGACTACCCAGGGACAGGGGTGTCTACCTGGGTCCAAGAACATCAACATTATTTGCAAACATTACATCGACTCATGCAGACCAAGTTACAGGAGCTAGAACACTCGGAGACAGCTCCTCTACGAGGGACAGCTCTCAAGGTCGGAGATTGCGTGCTAGTCCAAGATAAGCATCCCCGAGGCAAATTGGAATACCGGTGGGAGAAGGCCCCATAGCGGGTGAAGTGAAGAATCAGTTCTGAAGGTCCTGTTTATGAGATTCAGGTTGAAGGAGAAGAAAACTCTCCCACTCGGGTGGTACATCAAAACACGCTATGTCCATGCCTTTCAAAGGATCCTGACCAAGTAAAAGATGCACCAAATATTCCTGAACCTCCCCCGCCTGTAGCTGTTGATTCTGTCGAAGAAGAATTTTTAGATTTACGCCATGCTGACCCCAAAGAGGAGCAGGAAACAGGAGCTCCTGAATTGGCTCTTCCACTGAATCTGGGCACATCCCCTTCTTAGCCTGTTTCACCTTGCTCTACCACACCAGATTTTTGTACTCATTCTGATTTACGATGCACTGAACGCACAACAGCCGGTATACTTCCCAACAGATATAACCAAGATCAATTTATTTGGCAGCGGGCCATTCAAGAAATAGAAGAATGCCAATGCTTATTGCAAGAATTCTTGCCCGTGGAATGGTGAGCAAAAGGAGAGGAGGAGTGTAAGAAGAGAAACCGGGCTTGGGGTACATTTCCTGTGACGGGTCCAGAAAAGTCAGGGCTGTCTCTTCGGATGTCCGTGGATAAGTCTAAGCAACCTGACCAATATTTGCATGGGCTGACAGGGGGCATGGCTAAGCGTGACCATGAGCAATACAGCGTGAGGGTAGAGACAGGGGGCACGGCTATGCTTGACGAGGTATAGCCCACTGCGTGGAGACAGGAGAGGTTGGCTGGAAGACACAGTGCGTGACTGAGGGGAAAAAGGGTCTGGCATTAGTGACGATTAGGACGAGGGGATCGCGTCCGGCCATGTCAGAAACTTAGAGCAAGATCTCTGACCAAAAGCCCACCGTGCGCAGGTTGGCTCTCAATCAACCTGGTGCCAGCCATTCCGCTACAGTTAGGGTTGTTTTTGAGATGACTGACAGACACTCTAACTAGAAGCCCGTCGTGTACAGGTGAACCTGCATGGAGCCTCACTCTGGGATTCTGGGAGGCTTCTTATAGTCTCATTGTGGGGCCATTCCCTATTGCTTATACTCTGACCCTTGGTCGAGTGTGTTTGACCCTGCTGTGCCTGTGCCAGTGCTTTGTGCCTGTGCTACGTTACTTCTGGTTCTGATTTGGCTGTGTCCCTGTCACGAGTTTTGCCTGCCAGTTTTGTACTGTGCTGCCCTCTCTGTGTAGGACCCCTTAGCTATTTCCTGACTACCCTCTGCCTGCTTCTCTAGTACTGCGCTGCTCTGTCTGTGTGTGACCCCTTGGCTACGTCATGACTATCTGTTTTGCCTAATCCCTTGGTAACTTTGTCCCGTAATTACCCTTCTAGGAGTTCACCTTCAGCCCCTAGCTCTCCGGAGCTTAGGCAATGCCCCCAGCAGTTAGGTGCTTCAGGTCCTTTCTGGCCTGAAGCAATCTCTCTGCTCCTGCTTCCTCTCAGAAACCTGTGGCCGTCTTCACCCCTTGGCAGTCATGTGCTTCAGGTCCTGTTTGTCTGAAGCACGCATCTTCGCCACTGCTGCCCCACTCCACAGGTATCTTTGGACACTGTTTGTTTGACTCATGACACACACACTGGCTCAGTGAGCAAGTGCAGTGCGGTGTTCCTGACATCTTGATTCAGTTGAATCTTTCGATATAACAGACCATTCCACAGTTGGAATCTTTCCTACTGTCGAAGGATTTGCCGAGTTCCTATTGACAGGGCATCTCTTTTTTTATTAGGGAGCTGTTTCAGAGCCACCCACTGAATTATCTGAGCAAGTTCTCCATCTTCCTGTTGTAGTTGCACCCATTCATCTCCGGATTGTTCTAGGATACATTCTCGGAGTGCTGTCTGAACTTGTTCCTGCGTAGCCGCCATCGTCCTGGCGTAGTATCGGAACTCAGGGATTTCTTCCGCTTCCAATTCTTCATCCCGGTTTCTGACCAGGTTGCTCATGTGTCACTCTAGATAAAGTGTCTGCGTGAGTGTTCTCAGCTCCTTTCCAGTAGGCAATCTTATACCGATATTTCGCCATACGGGCCACCCAATGCTGTTCCAGTGCCCCTAGCTTCGCATTCTCCAGGTGTGCTAACGGATTGTCGGTGCGCTCTAGGACTTTGGACCCAGGCAGATATTCTGTAAACCTCTCAGTCATGGCCCACATTGAGGTTATGTTGACAAGCAGAGGCTTCTCTTCCACTCTATTCTGTTTATAGGGCATGACTGCCAATGTCATGCTGATTGACAGCTTGCTCCACGCTGTTTACCGTAACTGTGGAGAGCTGTCCACCATTCAGCATGATAATGGAAATCACGCCCAATGGAGGAAGTGCTGCTGTTTTGATGAGAAGCAGTGCAATTGCTGGCAGGAGTGGTCTGAGCTGGAGTCCGGCAGAAGAGATGGATAGTTAGCTGCCTGCCTGTTAGTTCTTAAGGCCATAGTAAAAGAACAAAATAGTCCTGGATAACCCCTTTTAGAAACTGTCAAAAAAAGCCAATTCAATAAGAAAAATGCAATCTGGCACCGTTCCCTTAGAAACAAAGTAACAAATAAAACTGACATAACAAAATAGTGGCTAATTATCTGCTCAAACAAATTAGTTTATGACAGACTTTAACTATTCAACTGCCAAGACCAATATTGAATAATGCATGTAATGTCTTCTCTTCCTAGCTCCTTCTCAGCTAGGTCCTGGTGTTAGACTGCATCACAACCCTGTGCAGCAGCTGCAGAAGCAGAATAGTAGCCTAGAAGGGAAGACTATAATGCTGTAAAAGCAGTTTATGGTTGTTTTCAGCAGAATGCAGATGGATGTATCATTGATTCTTGACTAGAGATGAGCGACTTTGCCTTTTTTAGGGTCGAGTCGGGTTTCATGAAACCCGACTTTCTCAAAAGTCAGGTCGAACGAAATCGTCCGACTATAGGGATAAGTCGGAAGTCGACTCAAACACTAAACCCAATGCATGCCAATGGGGAAGCAAAGTCGGCAGGGAGTGGAGGACAGTAAACACATCTACAGTGCCCATTTCTGAAGCATGTCAACCTCAATTTACTTCATAATAATAGTTACGCATTGAAAACGGGGTTATTTGGCTAAAGTTGTGGGGGGTAGGGCTGGCTCCAGGTTTTCATGTGCCCTGGGCCAAAGCGTGTCAGTGCGCCCCTTTAACGCATACCACAACTCATGATGCTCCGATACGGCACAGCAATATAGGTATAGTACAATGACAAATACTTCTCTGCTTACATGACATGACTGATCTATTTTAAATTGTACAATAGCTCAAAAAAGGACAATATATTACTCCATACAGTATTATGGCCACCACATTGTGCACCATACAGAATAATGAGCCCCATATATTTCTCCATACAGAATAACTGGCCACATATAATGTTCCATACAGTATATGATGAGTTCCACATAATGCTACAGTATATGATGGTTCCCATGGACGATACTCCAGTGTGTTATGGGCCCAAATAATGCTCCACATATAATCGGCTCCATTTTTAATGCTCCAGTGTATAATGGGCCCCGTAAATGCTGCTCTAGTGTCTGATGTCCCCCATCTGGATTGCTCCAGTATATGATGGGCCTCATGGATGATGCTCCAGTGTATGATGGGCCCTAATTAATGCTCCATATATAATGGGCTCCATTTCTAATGCTCCAGTGTCTAATGGACCCCGTAAATGCTGCTCCAGTGTCTGATGTCCCCCATTTGGAATGCTCCAGTATATGATGGGCCTCATGGATGATGCTCCAGTGTCAGATGTCCCCCATTTTGAATGCTCCAGTTTATGATGGGCCCCACTTTTAATTAACCCAGGCATGGTATGTGAAAAGAGCTCCATGGAGTAATCTGAAGTGTGTGCTGCCACATCCTTCACTTTTGGTGTGGGTGAAGGACACAAGGAAAGTGGTTGCTCCTGACCAGAAGCCTGCACTTACAACTCAGTGCTTGCATTTTTTTAAACTTCAGAAGAGGAGGTGATAGAGCTGGAGGCTGTTTCAGCAATGTAAGGCAAAAACAGTTCCTGATGCTCCGGCTTTGAAACCAGTCTACCTACTCCCAGAAAATGGAGCCTTACAGGCCTTCCAGAGCTACACCATGACACAGGCTCAACACCTCTTGCCTTAGCTGCTATTGTGTTTTTGGCACTATCAGCAGATGCACCACCACCACCATCAGTACCAGGTGGCCCCCCACGCCCATGTCCGCATCCTCTTCCACCATACTTCCTCATGTTTTAGAAAATTGACCCAAAATACCAGCAGATATACGGTACTGTATCAGAAGCTTACAGCTCTATACAGTCTAGGGATAACAGTAAATCTCCGTATATATTTCATGAGTCATGCACAGACGCTCACAGGCTCAGTATGGATTACCCAATAAAATAAAAAGGTGAAAAAGGGTCCTGTTATGATTGGGTCATCGAGGAGGAGAGCAAGACCAAGCTAAGCCACAGAAAACCAGAGAGGTTGGTAAATAAGCGGATTGCAGACCCCTGATCCTATCCACACAACTAGCAGTAGCCATGGAGCATACCTACGATGATCCTAGACACCTCGACACAGCCTGAGAACTAAATAAGCCTAAAGCAAGAAAGGGGAAATCTAAACTGCCCCAGAGCAGACCCCAAAGGAATAGATAGCCCCAAACATATATTGTCGGTGAGACAAGATGAAAACACAAATGCAGGTAGGAAAATAGACTGAGCAAACGATGGGGCCCACACTACCTAGACAGGACAGGGAAGGAAAGACTCTGTGTGCAATCACGCAAAAAACCCTGCAAAAAATGTCCAACACGTCTGATAGAAAAATACTGAAGTCACTAGACTTCTCCCACTATATTAGCACCCTGGTATATTCTGAAAGCAGAGCAAAATGAGGCCAATCTAATAAGGGACAAAAACAAACTGGCACAAGCAGTAACATAAGGATGGAAATTCAGCACAGCCCCAGACAGAGCTGGCTGAACACACAAAACTGAAATAGACAAAATCAGATAAAATGTGAACAATAGCAAAAGAACACTTAGCTGAGCATGCAGGGACTGAGCTGGAAACCAAGACCTCAGGAGGCAGGTAAAAATCACCAGCAGGGATAGAGGGAGTCGGCTGTTTTAACTCCAGTCAGAAACTCCAGATCTCCAATCGTCCTCCTCATTATCAGGTGGCAGGCCTCTGTTAATTAGATCAGCTCCATTACCTCCAGTAACCACCAGAGGGAGCCCGGAAAGAGAACTCACGACCCCTCTGTCAATATAACCAGCTCCACTACCTTCACTAGTAACCAGAGGTAGGCCAGAAAGCGAATTCACAACAGGGTACAGTATCACCAGATACAAGGTATATATAGTATAGTGTAAACATTCTGAATCTCCGTATACATTTCAGGAGGCAGACACAAATGCTCTCTGGCCCAGTATGGATTACACAAGAATATGAAAAGCTGTAAATGGGTAATGTAACACAAACGTACAGCTGTATACAGTGTTGGCCAAATTTGAAATCTCAGTATATATTTCCGGAGTCACCCTCAGACGCTCACTCAGTCTGGGTTTGGCCATAATAAAAAATGTTGTAAAAAAGGTACTGAATAACAAGATGGCAAGTATATATATTATAGGGTACAATTGTCCCGTAGTCAGTCTCAGACGCATACTCAGTATGGATTTGACCATAATACTACTAAATGTGGAACAAAGGTACTGTATAAAAAGATACAAGCTGTATCGAGTATAGGGTAAAAATTGGTATCTCCGATTCACCGTATATATAGAAGGTGTAAACCACACACGCTCACTCACTATGGATGATACTGTAATACAAAATTTTGAACAAAGGTACTGTATCAGCACATACAGTCATGGCCAAAAGTATTGACACCCCTGCAATTCTGTCAGATAGTACTCAGTTTCTTCCTGAAAATGATTGCAAACACAAATTCTTTGGTATTATTATCTTCATTTAATTTGTCTTAAATGAAAAAACACAAAAAGAATTGTTCTAAAGCCAAATTGGATATAATTCCACACCAAACATAAAAAAGAGGGTGGACAAAAGTATTGGCACTGTTCGAAAAATCATGTGATGCTTCTCTAATTTGTGCAATTAACAGCACCTGTAACTTACCTGTGGCACCTAACAGGTGTTGGCAATAACTAAATCCCACTTGCAGCCAGTTAACATGGATTAAAGTTGACTCAACCTCTGTCCTGTGTCCTTGTGTGTACCACATTGAGCATGGAGAAAAGAAAGAAGACCAAAGAACTGTCTGAGGACTTGAGAAACCAAATTGTGAGGAAGCATGAGCAATCTCAAGGCTACAAGTCCATCTCCAAAGACCTGAATGTTCCTGTGTCTACCATGCGCAGTGTCATCAAGAAGTTTAAAGCCCATGGCACTGTGGCTAACCTCCCTAGATGTGGCCGGAAAAGAAAAATTGACAAGAGATTTCAACACAAGATTGTGCGGATGTTGGATAAAGAACCTCCACTAACATCCAAACAAGTTCAAGCTGCCCTGCAGTCCGAGGGTACAACGGTGTCAACCCGTACCATCCGTCGGCATCTGAATGAAAAGGGACTGTATGGTAGGAGACCCAGGAAGACTCCACTTCTTACCCCGAGACATAAAAAAGCCAGGCTGGAGTTTGCCAAAACTTACCTGAAAAAGCCTAAAACATTTTGGAAGAATGTTCTCTGGTCAGATGAGACAAAAGTAGAGCTTTTAGGGCAAAAGCATCAACATAGAGTTTACAGGAGAAAAAAAAGGCATTCAAAGAAAAGTACACGGTCCCTACTGTCAAACATGGCAGAGGTTCCCTGATGTTTTGGGGTTGCTTTGCTGCCTCTGGCACTGGACTGCTTGACCATGTGCATGGCATTATGAAGTCAGAAGACTACCAACAAATTTTGCAGCATAATTTAGAGCCCAGTGTGAGAAAGCTGGGTCTCCCTCAGAGGTCATGGGTCTTCCAGCAGGACAATAACCCAAAACACACTTCAAAAAGCACTAGAAAATGGTTTGAGAGAAAGCACTGGAGACTTCTAAGGTGGCAAGCAATGAGTCCAGACCTGAATCCCATAGAACACCTGTGGAGAGATCTAAAAATGGCAGTTTGGAGAAGGCACCCTTCAAATATCAGGGACCTGGAGTAGTTTGCCAAAGAAGAATGGTCTAAAATTCCAGCAGAGCATTGTAAGAAACTCATTGATGGTTACCGGAAGCGGTTGGTCGCAGTTATTTTGGCTAAAGGTTGTGCAATCAAGTATTAGGCTGCGGGTGTCAATACTTTTGTCCGGACCATTTTTGGAGTTTTGTGTGAAATGATCAATGTTTTGCTTTTTGCTTCATTCTCTTTTGTGTTTTTTCATTTTAGACAAATTAAATGAAGATAATAATACCAAAGAATTTGTGTTTGCAATCATTTTCAGGAAGAAACTGAATATTATCTGACAGAATTGCAGGGGTGTCAATACTTTTGGCCATGACTGTACCAGAGTATCCAGTCAAGGGGTAATTGTAAATTTCCATCTATACTTCCGGAGTCAGACACAGACACTCACAGGCTCAGTATGCATTACACCAGAATTTAACAAGCAGAAAAAGGGAAAGGTAGTCGAAGCGTACAACAGTATACAGTGTTGTGGTACTTTTAAATCTTCGTATATATTTCAAACTCAGTAAGCCAGTCCAGACTCTCCGCTACTGGGAACTAATTGGATACAAGTACAGATGGAAAGTTGAGTGTTAGCAGAAATATGGGAATTACTCATCGCGGGAAAACCTCCCGGAAGATGTTGCAGAGGCGATGCAGACCCTCAATTACTGTGTCTGTGGAGACAGTGAAAACGGTTCTTTGTGAAGAAAGGATTGCTTTATCGCAGTAGCGTGGATCACATCATTGTTACTCATCTCCATCAAATTGTAATCACAGGGAGAGATGTAGACATGGCCCTCACTGCCTATCATGATGTGTCTGGTTATTTTGGAGTGCAAAAGACAGAAGCCACAGACCGTAGGCGATTCTATTGGATTGGCATGAGAGGAGACATTGAAAAATGGTGGCAGGAATGTCACAGGTCTGTGACTATCACAACTGTGAAAGGTGATCATTAGAGTTGAGCGAAACGGGTCGGTCAATTTCAAAAGTCGACGACTTTCGCAAACTTCGGGTTTCATGAAACAAAACCCGACCATAGCGTGAGGTCAGCCACGAGGTCGGCGACCAGAGCGCCAAAGTTGCATTTCAAAATATGCTTCCAGCACCCTTTTTCAGCCAATGATGGAGGACGCACACTGTGGGCAATGCGATGACATAGGCAGCGGCCACCACCATCTTTGAGAAGGGCATGCCTTGTGTGGCTGATTCTGTAGGGAGAGCGTTAGGCAGGGAAGAAGATACAAAAAACTGCTTCTGCTGCTAGCGATTTTGCCTGTACAACACAACAGTTTGTGTGCAGTGACAGGGGAGGCTATATTTTGGTGCATCAGCTCTGTTGGTTATTAGGCTGCCTTAAAAGGCTCCCTGATAGCTGCATTACTGTTTTCACACTGCTGTGAAAACTGCTTTTTTAATAGCAAAAATACTTTTCTTCCTCTTTTTTGCCCAGTTACCAAGCGTTCATTTTTCCACACTTTTGTGTGCAGCAGTCCTGCTTCTTAGGCTGCCTGCTGCCATACATGGGACTGAGAGCATCATTGTCAGCTTGCTAAAATCTCTAGGGAGATTCAAATTCTCCTCAGTCCTATATAGACATTTTGTACACCATCCAATGTCAGCCTGTTATATTGAGGTGTAATCTACACTGGGCCTGAGATAATAGTTCAGTGTCCTCAAGTGTGTAGATAGATTCAAATTCTCCCCAGTCCTATATAAACATTTTATACACCATCCAATTTCAGCCTGTTATATTGAGGTATAATCTACACTGGGCCTGAGATAATAGTTCAGTGTCCTCAAGTCTGTAGAGAGATTCAAATTCTCCCCAATACTATATACACCTTGTATCTTGTTTTACAGTACCATATAGCTGGTGGTATATTGGGTACATTTTCTCACAAATGAGGAAGTGTGTTGGAAGAGGCCGTGGAAGTGGGCGGGGGTTGCCAACTGGTAATGATGGTGTTGGTGGTGGATCTGCTGGTAGTGGCAAAAGCACAATAGCACCTAATGCAGGAGGTGTTGAGCCTGCGTCATCGTCTGGCTCCACAAGACCTCGAAGGCTTCCTTTTCTGGGAGTAGGTAAACCGCTTTTAAAGCCGGAGCTTCAGGATGAAGTTTTGGCTTACATTGCTGACACAGCCTCCAGCTCTCTCGCTTCCTCTTCTGAATTTTCAAAAAATAAAATCACTGAGTCATCATTGGAGGCATATGGTCAAGAACCACACCTTTCCTTGTGTTCTTCACCCCTACCAAAAGTAAAGGATGCGGCAGGCCACACTACAGATTATTCCATGGAGCTCTTTTGACATACCATGCCTGGGTTATCAAGTCAAATCGTGAATTACCCAGTCCAAGAAGAATCTGACATGGAGTGCACTGATGCACAGCCACAGCTAGATGATTCTGCTGGTACATTCACTCAGAGCACTACATTGTCCTCGCAGTGTACTGAGCCAGAATCTGACCCTGATGAAACTCAGTTGCCCCTTCCCGCATACTATACCACCTTACATAGTGACACAGAGGAAGGTGCACATGACATTGAAGAGGAGGTGATGGATGACCCAGTTGTTGACCCAGATTGGCATCCATTGGGGGAAGAGGGTGCCGCTGCCAATAGCTCAGAAGGGGAGGAGGAGCATCCACAGCAGGCATCGACGTCGCATCAGCTGTTATCTGGCAGGCCCGGAGCAGTCCAAAAACGGGTTACAAAAACCAAAAGAGTAGGACAGCTATGCCAGACGGTCAAATTAGCACAGCGTGCAAGGCCTCAAAATGTCTTCCATAGTAGGAAGAGTGCAGTGTGGCACTTTTTTGAACAAAATCCTAAAGATTTTGCGCAAAGACCTTTAGCCGAGGGAAAAATCTGAGAAATTTGAATACCAGTTGCATGCTTAGACATTTAACCACCATGCACTTGCAAGCGCAGACAGACTACCAAACCTCACGTACCACATGTGCACCTGCTCCCAACGAAGGTAGTCAGCAACGCTACATCGTTTCCCCCACTGTAACCTCACCGGTTAGCACACAACCAGCAGCAAATGTTGAGGTGTCATCGCAAGGCCAAAGCAGTCAGGGAATCACAATGTTATTGCTATGAAAGACTGAATCTAGGCCATCAGAAAGAACACCAACTCCATCACCATCATCAACCCTCTCTCAGTCCGCCATGTCCACCGCTAGTTCCACCATATGCAGCTCTCAAGTTCAGCTCACCCTACCAGAGACTATGAGTAGGACAAGAAAGTACTCATCCTCTCATTCACGTACATAGGGTTTGAACGCCTACATTGCCAAACTAATCTTGTTAGAGATGATGCCCTACCGGTTGGTTGAAAGCGAAGCTTTCCGCGAGCTCATGGCCTACGCAGTACCATGCTATGACCTACACAGTCGGCACTTCTTTTCTCACAAAGCCATCCCAGCCCTCCACCTTCATGTGAAAGACCGCATTGTCCATGCACTAAAGCAATCAGTGAGTGGAAAGGTGCACCTCACAACAGATGCATGGTCCAGTAGGCATGGCCAGGGCCATTACGTGTCCATCACTGCGCACTGGGTTAATGTGGTGGATGTAGGGTCCACAGGGGACAGTGGCAATGGGACAGTGCTGCCTAGCCCACGGTATAGGAAACAGTTGGCTGTAGGCGTTCGACCCTCCTCCTCCTCCAGAAGCGAAAGCTCGTCCACAGAGCGCAGTCGCACGAGCACTCCATCTGCAGCTGCCAGTGTTGCACACTCAGTGTCCCACTATCGAACATCTAGTGGTAAGCGTCAGCAGGCTGTGTTGAAGATGATGTGTTTGGGTGACAACAGACACACCACAGAGGTACTGGCCGACTACTTGCAGCTACAAACTGAGTCATGGCTGGGCAGTCTACATCTTGAGGCAGGCAAGGTAGTTAGTGATAACGGCCGGAATTTTGTGTCAGCCATAGCCCTTTCAAAACTCTGACACATACCTTGCCTGGCTCACACCTTGAACCTGGTGGTGCAGTGCTTCCTCAATAATTATCCGGAGTTAACAGGCCTGCTCCAGAAGGTCCGAAGACTGTGCTCGCACATCCGCCGGTCGCCCGTACTGTTGTGAGTTCATTCTCTGGTTCACCAGTTGTGAGTTCTCCTTCCAGACTCCCTCTGGTAGTAACAGGAGGTAGTGAGGCTGATTTGATTGGTGGAGATCTGCCACCTGAGAATGAGGATGACGATTGGACTTCAGGAGTCTCAGATTGGATTTAAGGCAGCCGACGCCCTATTCAGTTGCTGGTGAATCCTCTTGCTTATCAGGTCTTGGTTCTCAGCTCTGTTCCAGTCAGCTCAAGCTAAGTTTCTCTGTTAATGTTCACACTTGATTTTGTTGGTCTATTCAGTTTTTTGTGGTCAGCCAGCCCCGGCTTGGGCTGTGCTGAATTTCCACTCTTATTTATCTGTGTTTGGCAATTTGCTTTTTGTCCCTTATTTGGCCTCTTTTTGCTCTGTCTCAGAATATTTCAGAGTGCTGATATAGTGGGAGAAGTCTAGTGACTTCAGGGTTATTTTTGCTATCAGAAGTGTTGGACATTATTTTTGTAGGGTTTTTTTGCAGATTGCAGACAGTGCCTTTCCTTTCCTCTCTTTTCTAGTTAGTTTGGGCCCCATCGTTTGCTCAGCCTATTTTCCTACCTGTGAATGTGTTTTCATCTTGTTTCACCGTCAATACATGTGTGGGGGCTGTCTATTCCTTTGGGGTCTGCTCTGGGGCAGTTAGTTTTCCCTTTTCTTGCTTTAGGCTTATTTAGTCCTCCGGCCATGACGAGGCGTCTAGGTTCATCGTAGGCATGCTCCACGGCTGCTGCTAGTTGTGTGGTAGGATCAGGGATCTGCCATCGGCATAGTTACCAACCTCTCTGGTTTTTCTGGGCTTAGCATGTTTTGTTTTTTTCCTCCTCGGTGACCCATTCATAACAGAATCACCAGCCATACCGCAGATTCTAGGGTACTCAAAAGCAGGAAAGCGTTGTTAAAAAAAAAAAAAAGTGTCAGAATTTTTTTTTTTTTTTTGAATTTTTTTCCTCTTTTTTCTCTGGGGCCGTAGGAGGATTTTTTTTTCCTAATGGAGATTAAGCAATTGTCTGATCGTGTGGATCAACTTGCTGCTGAAGTGCAGGGAATTTCCACCTACCTCATTCAGTCACATGTTGCTGAACCTAAGATCCCTACTCCTTATTTGTTTTCTGGGGATTGGTCTAAATTTCTGAATTTTAAGAATAATTGTAAATTGTTTCTTGCCTTGAAGCCCAACTCATCGGGGAGCTCTGCGCAGCAGGTTAAAATTGTCATCTCCTTACTGCGCGGCAATCCCCAGGATTGGACTTTTTCTTTGACACCTGAAAATCCTATAAGCCTTGGGGTTGTTGTATGATGAACCTAACGCTGTTGATCAAGCTGAGAGAACCCTGTTGGCATTAAACCAGGGTCAGGATTCTGCAGAGTTATACTGTCAAAAATTCCAAAAGTGGGCGGTCCTTACTACATGGAATGATAGTGCATTGGCAGCTCTCTTTCAGAAGGGTTTATCAGAGACCGTAAAAGATGTTATAGTGGGATTTCCTGTTCCCTCTGGTCTGGATGATTCTATGTCATTAGCCATTCAAGTTGATCAGCATTTACGTGAACGTAAAACTACACGGGAGGCGCTGCCACCTTTTGAACAAACGTCTGAACCTATGCAATGTGATGGAATTTTGTCTAGGGCGCAACGTCAGGAGTTTAGAAGGCGTTATAAGCTGTGTTTTTTCTGTTGTGACGTCTCTCATAATATTTCTGTCTGCCCTAAACGAGAGAAACGTTTTGCACACACATTTGCTGTGGGCAGTGTACAACCTAAGTTTCTTTTGGCAATTACTCTGATCTGCTCCTTATCCACGTTTTCCACGAAGGCTTTGTGGATTCAGGAGCAGCGTTGGATTTGATGGATTTGGACTTTGCTAAACATTGTGGTTTTTCCATGACGCCTCTGCGGATGCCTATACCTTTGAGGGGTATTGATGCTACTCCTTTGGCGGAGAATAAACCTCAGTTTTGGACCCAGGTGACAATGCGAGTTGCCCCAGACCACCAAGAAAATTGTAAATTTTTGGTGCTGCATAATTTGCATGATACTATTGTTCTGGGTTTTCCTTGGTTGCAAACTCGTAATCCAGTTTTGGATTGGAAATATGGTTCTGTGGTGAGTTGGGGTTGTCAGTGTGTTCTTAGGGACGCTCCTGTTTTCTCCACCTCTCCTCAGTCTCATGATATTCCTGATTATCTAGACGATTTTTCTGATGTATTTAGTGAGAGCAAGTCTGCATCTTTGCCTCCTCATAGGAGTTATGACTGTGCAATTGAGTTGATGCCTTGGTGTAAATTTCCCAAGGGTCGGCTTTTCAACTTATCAGTACCCGAACATGATGCTGTGTGATCCTATATTAAGGAGTCATTGGAGAAGGGTCATATTAGACCATCCTCGTCACCTTTAGGTGCTGGGGTTTTTTTGGGGGCCAAGAAAGATGGTTCATTAAGACCGTGTATTGATTATCGTTCCCTTAACAAGATGACAGTTAAATATCAGTACCCATTACGTCTGATGTCTGATTTATTCTCCAGAGTTAAGAGTGCCTGCTGTTTTACTAAGCTTGACCTCAGGGGGGCGTATAATTTTATTCGCATCAAGCACGGGGATGAATGGAAGACGGCGTTTAATACTCCGGAGGGATATTTTGAGTACCTGGTGATGCCTTTTGGGCTCACTAATGCCCCTTCTGTCTTCCAGTCCTTTATGAATGATATTTTCCGTGACTTTGTGGATAAGTTTTTGATCATCTATCTGGATGATATTTTGATCTTTTCTAGTGATTGGGATTCTCATGTGGAACACGTCCGGACTGTGTTCTGGATTTTGAGGGAGAATTCCCTGTTTGTTAAGGGATCGAAATGCCTCTTTGGTGTACAGAGGATTTCATTTTTGAGATTTATCCTATCTCCATCAACTATTGAAATGGACCCGGCCAAGGTACAGGCCATTTATGATTGGGTTCAGCCTACTTCTTTGAAGGCCCTCCAGAAGTTTTTGGGTTTTGCTAATTTCTATCGTAAATTTATGGGTAATATTTCTGGTATTGTCAAACCACTGACTGATCTGACCAAGAAGGGCGCAGATGTGCTGAATTGGTCTCCTGAGGCTATCTCAGCATTTCAGGAGCTTAAGCGGAGATTTGCTTCAGCTCCAGTTTTACGGCAACCCGATGTCTCACTTCCATTTCAGGTAGAGGTAGATGCTTCTGAGATTGGTGCAGGAGCTGTTTTGTCCCAGAAAGACCCTGTGACTTCTAAGATGAATCCCTGTGCCTTCTTTTCTCGAAAGTTCTCTCCATCTAATGCAACTATGACTTGGGGAATCAGGAATTGTTGGCCATGAAGTGGGCATTTGAGGAGTGGAGACATTGGTTGGAGGGAGCTAGACATCAAGTTGTGGTCCTCACCGATCACAAGAATTTAATTTATCTGAAGTCTGCCAAAGGCTTGAATCCTAGACAGGCTAGATGGGCCTTGTTTTTCACGCGTTTTAATTTTGTGGTCTCTTTTCTTCCGGGCACTAAGAAAGCCTACTACCATCCTAGGTGAAGGGGTAGTTCTTTCTGCCATTTCGCCCGATTTGAGCTGTGCCCTGGAGGAATTTCAGGAGGATAAACCTGAGCTTTGCCCTATGGGAAAATTGTATGTTCCTGACCAGTGGAGAAAGAGAGTGATGTCTGAAATTCATTGCTCCGCATTGGCTGGTCATCCAGGTATTTTTCATACCAGAGATTTGGTGAGTCGGTCTTTTGGTGGCCTGCCTTATCTCGTGACGTCAGGAATTTTGTACAGTCCTGTGGGACTTGTTGTCGGTCTCAACCCTGTTCTCGTTCTAGTGGGTTGCTGATGCCCTTGCCGGTGCCCAAGAGGCCATGGACCCATATCTCAATGGATTTTATTTCTGATCTTCCTGTCTCTCAGAGAATGACTGTTATCTGGGTGATTTGTGATAGATTTTCGAAGATGGTCCATCTTGTACCACTCCCAAAGTTGCCATCTTCCGCTGAGTTGGTGCCCTTGTTTTTACAACAGGTAGTTCGGTTACATGGGATTCCTGAGAACATTGTGTCCGACAGAGGAGTCCAGTTTGTTTCCAGATTCTGGAAAGCCTTTTGTTCCAATCTGGGAATTCAGTTATCCTTCTCCTCTGCGTTTCATCCCCAGACCAATGGACAGACTGAGAGAACAAACCAGACCTTGGAGTCTTATTTGAGATGTTTTATATCTGCTGATCAGGATGATTGGGTCTCATTTTTACCCTTGGCCGAATTCGCACTGAACAATAGAGCTAGTTCTGCCACTTTGATGTCACCCTTTTTCTGTACTCTTGGGTTTCATCCTCGATTCTCTTCAGGGCAAGTGGAATCTTCGTCCTGCCCAGGTGTGGACACTGTGGTTAAGAGAATGCAGCAGATATGGGACGAAGTGGTGGATAAGTTGTCACTCTCTCAGGAAAAGGCCCAGCGATTTTCCAACCGGCATAGGACCATTGGTCCCCGGTTTAAAGTGGGTGATATGGTTTGGTTGTCGTCTAAGAATATTCCTATGAAGGTTGCATCTCCCAAGTTTAAGCCAAGATTTATTGGTCCTTATAGGATTTTGTAAATTCTTAATCCTGTTTCGTTTCGATTGGCTCTTCCAGTTACGTTCAAGATCCATAAAGTATTTCACAAATCTCTGTTGAGGTTTGTTGAGCCAGTGGTTCCTGTGGCAGCACATCCTGACCCTGTGTTGGTTGAGGGCAATGTGGAATATGAGGTAGAGAAAAAATTGGATTCTCGTTTGGTTAGACAGAGACTCCAGTATTTAGTCAAATGGAAGGGTTATGGTCAGGAGGATAATTCGTGGGTCTCTACCTCTGATATTCATGCCAATAGATTGGTTCGTGCTTTTTACCGGGCCCATCCTGATTGCCCTGGTGGCGTGGATGAGGGTTTGGTGACCCCTCCTCAAGGTGAGGGTACTGTTGTGAGTTCATTCTCTGGTTCACCAGTTGTGAGTTCTCCTTCCAGACTCCCTCTGGTGGTAACAGGAGGTAGTGAGGCTGATATGATCGGTGGAGATCTGCCACCTGAGAATGAGGATGACGATTGGACTTCAGGAGTCTCAGATTGGATTTAAGGCAGCCGACACCCTATTCAGTTGCTGGTGATCCTCTTGCTTGTCAGGTCTTGGTTCTCAGCTCTGTTCCAGTCAGCTCAAGCTAAGTTTCTCTGTTAATGTTCACACTTGATTTTGTTGGTCTATTCAGTTTTTTGTGGTCAGCCAGCCCCGGCTTGGCTGTGCTGAATTTTCACTCTTATTTATCTGTGTTTGCCAATTTGCTTTTTGTCCCTTTTTTGGCCTCTTTTTGCTCTGTCTCAGAATATTTCAGAGTGCTGATATAGTGGGAGAAGTCTAGTGACTTCAGGGTTATTTTTGCTATCAGAAGTGTTGGACATTATTTTTGTAGGGTTTTTTGCAGATTGCAGACAGTGCCTTTACTCTCCTTTCTAGTTAGTTTGGGCCCCATTGTTTGCTCAGCCTATTTTCCTACCTGTGAATGTGTTTTCATCTTGTTTCACCGTCAATACATGTGTGGGGGCTGTCTATTCCTTTGGGGTCTGCTCTGGGGCAGTTAGTTTTCCCTTTTCTTGCTTTAGGCTTATTTAGTCCTCCGGCCGTGATGAGGCGTCTAGGTTCATCGTAGGCATGCTCCACGGCTGCTGCTAGTTGTGTGGTAGGATCAGGAATCTGCCATCGGCATAGTTACCAACCTCTCTGGTTTTTCTGGGCTTAGCATGTTTTGTTTTTTTCCTCCTCGGTGACCCATTCATAACACCATACACTCCAGTCATATGCAGAAGCTGCAGCGATTGCTCCAACTTCCCAAGCACCGCCTAATTATCGATGTTGCAACAAGGTGGAACTCCACCCTGCACATGGTTGAGAGGCTGTGAGAACAGAGGCAGGCTGTAATGCATTTGTGGGAGGATACACGGCCAGGCACTTTGAGGGCAGACATGGAGTTGTCGGGTGTGCAGTGGTCGAAGCTGAAAGACCTCTGTAAAGTCCTTCAGTGTTTTGAGGAATGCACACGACTGGTAAGCACAGACGACGCCATCATAAGCATTAGCATCCCACTTTTGCATCTGCTCATGCAAACTTTGATGCACATTAAGGGGCAGGTGTCTGCAGCCGAGGAGGATGAGGAAGAGGAGGAGGGAAGCCTTGGTGACAGTCAGCCATTGTCTGTTACGGGACCTCTCCTGGACGAGGAGGAGGAAGAAGAGGAAGAGGAGGAGGAGGATGATGATGGGGATGATTATTTAGGGGAGGAGGATGCTTCTCGTGGGGCAAGAGAAAATGTTGGCGTGGCAAGGTCTGGTACAGGGTTTGTGCATGACTGGAGGGATGTGGATTTGCCAGAAAGTGCTCCTCCACACAGCACTCGCAGTGCATCATTCACACCTGGAACATTGGCCCACATGTCAGATTATGCCTTGCAGATCCTAAAAAGGGACCCCTGCATTGCCAAAATGATGAACAATGGCGACTACTGGTTGGCCAGCATCCTGGATCCACGCTATAAAGGCAAATTCCAAAACATCATGCCACAGGAGAACCTTGACCTAATATTGGCTAACAAACAAGCAACTCTGGTAAAACCGTTTGAGGCATTCCCAGCACACAGCAGCAGTGATGGTTCTCCAGCGAGCTGTAGGGGGCAACATGGAAGAGGTGTTCGTGGTGCACACATCAGAAGTGGTGTTGGAGACAGGGGTTTCATGACCATGTTGTGGACTGATCTTTCAAGTCCCGCTTACACGACTGGTAATACTGCATCGATTGAAAATGACAGGAGACAGCAGTTGTCAACTATGGTTACAAACTGCTTCTCGTCCCATATCGATGTTCTCCCTCACAGGTCATTCCCCTTTGATTATTGGGCCTCTAAACTGGACGCCTGGCCTGAATTGGCACAGCATGCCTTACAGGAGCTCGCTTGCCCTGCTGCTAGTGTGCTATCGGAAAGAGTCTTCAGTGCTGCTGGCTCAATCCTGGCAGAAAAAAGGACCCGTCTGACGACCCAAAATGTTGATGATCTGACCTTCATTAAAATGAACCATGCATGGGTTTCAAAGGATTTTGTCCCACCTTCCCCTGATGACTAGTGTTGAGCATTCCGATACCGCAAGTATCGGGTATCGGCCGATACTTGCTGTATCGGAATTCCGATACCGACTTCCGATATTTTTTCAATATCGGAATTCGGCATCGGAATCGGAAGTTCAGTTGATTGACGGCCTGACGTCATCATGATGCGCGGTGTGTGCGCATCATGATGCGCCGTCATTTCGGGCCTTCCGGGGGTCTCTGCCGGCCTGCCGGGGGGCTGTGCCGGCCTGCCGGGGGGCTGTGTGGACTGCCCGGGGTCTGTACCGGCCTGCCGGGGGGCTGTGCCGGCCTGCCGGTGGTCTGTGCACCCTGTGGGGGTCTGTACCGGCCTGCCGGGGGGCTGTGCCGGCCTGCCGGGGGGCTGTGCTGATGTCCGGGGGTCTGTGCAAGCATCGTCCAATGGGACTACAAGTCCCATCGGGCTATGCTTGCTACCATGACAGTGATTGACACATTAGCCAATGATGGGACAGTAGTAGTCCCATCATCCGGCTAATGTGTTAAATGTTAAAAAAAAAAAAAAAAAAATACTACATACATACTACATGCATGCTACATACATACTACATGCTACATACATACTACATACATGCTACATACATACTACATACATGCTACATACATACTACATGCATGCTACATACATACTACATGCTACATACATACTACATGCATGCTACATACATACTACATATATACTACATACATACTACATACATGCTACATACATACTGCATGCTACATACATACTACATACATACTACATGCATGCTACATACATACTACATATATACTACATGCATGCTACATACATACTACATGCTACATACATACTACATATATACTACATACATACTACATACATGCTACATACATACTGCATGCTACATACATACTACATACATACTACATACATACTACATGCATGCTACATACATACTACATGCATGCTACATACATACTACATGCATGCTACATGCATGCTACATACATACTACATGCTACATACATACCACATACATACTACATACATACTACATATATACTACATGCATGCTACATACATACTACATGCTACATACATACCACATACATACTACATACATACTACATACATACTACATGCTACATACATACTACACATATACTACATGCATGCTACATACATACTACATGCTACATACATACCACATACATACTACATACATACTACATACATACTACATGCTACATACATACTACATATATACTACATGCATGCTACATACATACTACATGCTACATACATACCACATACATACTACATACATGCTACATATATACTACATGCATGCTACATACATACTACATATATACTACATGCATGCTACATACATACTACATGCTACATGCATGCTACATACATACTACATACATACTACATGCTACATACATACCACATATATACTACATACATACAATACATTCATACAATACATACATAGACATACAGTACATATAACATAGAGTAACATACTTACCAATACTTGTCACATTGTTCCCCGAAGCCATTGTCTTTTCCGGAATAAATATTAACATAACAAACCACAAAAATACTCACCCACGATCCGAAGCAGTCCACGAGTGTGTCCCACGACGATCTTGGGTAGAGAACTGCAGCATCAGATGATGCTGCCGTTCTCTACGGGCTGCAGGAATCCAATGACGGAAGGTAGGTATCCTTCCGCACTGTATTCCTCCGCCACTTAAAAAAAAAAAAGTCCCTAGTCTCACTTTATGCCATTGCTGCGTGGGAATTTCCCACACAGCAATGGCATAAAGTGAGACTAGGGACTTTTTTTTTTTTTAAGTGGCGGAGGAATACAGTGCGGAAGGATACCTACCTTCCGTCATTGGATTCCTGCAGCCCGTAGAGAACGGCAGCAACAGCTGATGCTGCAGTTCTCTACCCAAGATCGTCGTGGGACACACTCGTGGACTGCTTCGGATCGTGGGTGAGTATTTTTGTGGTTTGTTATGTTAATATTTATTCCGGAAAAGACAATGGCTTCGGGGAACAATGTGACAAGTATTGGTAAGTATGTTACTCTATGTTATATGTACTGTATGTCTATGTATGTATTGTATGAATGTATTGTATGTATGTAGTATATATGTGGTATGTATGCAGCATGTAGTATGTATGTAGTATGTATGTAGCATGCATGTAGCATGCAGTATGTATGTAGCATGCATGTAGTATATATGTAGTATGTATGTGGTATGTATGTAGCATGTAGTATGTATGTAGCATGCATGTAGTATATATGTGTTATGTATGTAGCATGTAGCATGCATGTGGCATGCATGTAGTATGTATGTAGTATATATGTGGTATGTATGTAGCATGCAGTATGTATGTAGCATGCATGTAGTATATATGTAGTATGTATGTTGCATGTAGTATTTATGTAGTATGAATGTAGCATGTATGTAGTATGTAGTATGAATGTAGCATGTATGTAGTATGCATGTTGTATGTATGTAGCATGTAATTTTTTTTTTTTTTACATTTAACACATTAGCCGGATGATGGGACTACTACTGTCCCATCATTGGCTAATGTGTCAATCACTGTCATGGTAGCAGGCATCGCCCGATGGGACTTGTAGTCCCATCGGACGATGCCTGCACAGACCCCCGGAGCCTGCACAGACCACCGGCAGGCCGGCACAGCCCCCCGGCAGGCCGGCACAGCCCCCCGGAGCCTGCACAGCCCCCGGCAGGCCGGCACAGCCCCCCGGCAGGCCGGCACAGCCCCCCGGAGCCTGCACAGACCACCGGCAGGCTGGCACAGACCACCGGAGCCTGCACAGACCCCCTGGCAGGCCGGCACAGCCCCCCGAAAGGCCCGTACAGACCCCAGAGAGGCTGTACAAGGGCAGGAAAGGGTTTTTCTTATTCCGATACCGGAAGTCCCATAGACTTGAATGGGACTTCCGGTATCGGAATCGGCGATACCGATACTTTTTTTAAAGATCGGCCGATACCATCCGATACGATACTTTGAAGTATCGGACGGTATCGCTCAACTCTACTGATGACACATAGGTTGCCAGAAAAATGGCTCGCTTTTGTCCTCCTCTTCCTCGGACTTCTCCAATTCCTCCATTTGCAGGTGCTGAATGTCCAACATCAGCATATGCCATTTTTTAAACCTCCCTAACTGGGCTGCTTCCCCCCCATGGCCGTGGTCACTACCTAGCGCACGCAACCGTGTGAGTGCCTTTGCCCTGGACAGGTGGGTGGGCTGACTCTTGGGCGCCGGCACTGGCACAGGGTCTCTCATAGTGCAATCAAGTGTCTCTGACGGTGGGGGTGCACACCTGCCGTCAGACACACTGGCGTACTATGAGGGGCCCAGTGCCAGTACCGACACCCACGAGTGGGCCTCCCTTGCTTGGGCAAGGCCCCAGCATTTGCAATATTTACCTCTCCCTGCTCCTCCGCTGTGTAGTCTGGGCTGTCAATTCCTTCCCTGGGACTGCCACTACAATTTTGGTGAACTGATTGATGATGGTTAAGAAGTAGCTATGCCCTGTCCTGCTGGCCAGGCTCTAGCTTCAGATGATCAATGGCTTCCATTTCTTATTGATGTTGACTCACAATGAGATGCAGTGGTGGTTTATCATCAGCTTTCACAGTTTTCCTACTCACAGACATGTGACATTCCTGCCCACATTTTTAAATGTGCCTTCTCTTGCCAATCCAATAGAATTGCCTACAGCCTGTGGCTTCTGTCTTTTGTACTCCAAAGTTACCTGACAGATCATGATAGGCAGTGAGGACAATGTCTACATCTCTCCCTGTGATCAAAATTTGATGGAGATGAGTAACGGTGATGGGATCAATGGTACCGCGATATAGCAACCCTTTCTTCACAAAGAACTGTTTTCGCTGTCTCCACACACAAAGTAATTGAGGGTCAGCATCGCCTCTGAGAATTCTCCCAGGAGTTTTTCCCCAGATTAGTAATTCCCAAATTTCTGCAATCACTCGACTTTATGTCTGTACTTTTATCCTTCTTGTTTCCTCTTGCAGAGAGTCTGGACTGTCTTACTGAGACAGAAATATATATGAAGATTTAAAAATACCCCAACAGTGTATACTGGTGTGCGCTTTAAAAACATTTCCTTTTTTCTACTTTTTAGATTGTAGTTTAATCCATACTGAGGCTGTGAGTGTCTTTGTCGGACTCTGGAAATAAACACGGAGTTTTTAAATGTGTAAACTATGCTATATATACCTGTTATCCGGTGATACTGTACCCTTTCTCAACTTTCTGCAATCTTGTCAAATCCATACTGTGCCTGAGACCGTCTGAGTCTGCCTCTTGATTACAGATGAGTGGTGTTTGAGTGGAACTGTTGGCCAAGTTCAAATTCTAGCTGTTTTGGGCGGTGTTAGATCCGTTCGTCGAACTACAACACTTTGATTAAAATTCGGCTGTTCGAGTTTCCGTTCAAGAACCTTTTGTTAAACAAAAGCGTATTTTTTTTTCACATTAATAATGGTTTTCAATGATAATAGACAGTTTTAGGGCATAGTAGCAGTGTCTGGTAGTCAGCGGTTTAGTACACCTGTGAAGGAGCTACACCGTGTGTGTTTCTAATAATTTTTTACCGCATATTGTCCTGAAAATCCTTTTTGGCCTAGTAACTGTGTCTGCTACTCAGAAGAGGAGCCCACCCGTGAACCGAGCTATGCCGCCTGTTTATGAAAGAACCAGTTTTTGACTGTATTTATACAACTTAATACTTTGGGCCTAGTAACTGTGTATGCTACTCAGCAGAGTTGGCCACTCGTGAACCACGCTATGCCGCCTGTTTATGTAAGAACTGTGTGCTACTCAGCAGAGGAGCCAAGCTGTTAAGCAAGCTACAGCACCTGTGGTTTGGACACTTAATTTTTTCACATTCTTTCTGGAATGCCATTTAGGCCTAATTTCGGAATTACGGTTGACCTACACTTACTTGGAAATGCTTGTTCGCGGGGAAGAATTGTAATCCCAGATTCCCATCACTAACGGGGTTCAGCGTGTTATCCGCACCTGTAAGCGATACATGCTGGTCCTTTCATTGTAGCACACGTGCAGCCCCGGACACGTAAGGGCATGACAGACCTGTTGTTGGCCGATCTCGTGTGCCAGAGCCTCGCGTGTCCCTCTAGTAAGCTGGACCCGGACCGTGGGGGCATTCCGGAGTCTCGTTCGTTAACGGAATTAAGCTTGCAATCTGTGCAGCTTTTTTGTGGATGGCATGGTTGAGGTTGCCCGTGTTGAGTCCAAATAAGCCGCAGTCTCCACTCCTGGTGGTGCCCTTCTGGACATTCCTTTAAGGTTCAGCTTTGCAGCCATACTGCCCCCGGAAACCAAACACTTTGGTCAAAGAGCGCAATGACATCGCGTCTGTACGCCCTCTGCCTAAGCAGTCCAAGTGCAGAGAGATGGAAGATGAGGACGACGAGGAGTTCAGACTAGTACAGGGATTCTCTAGCGAGGAGTCTTATTTAATTGTTTTAAAGGTTGGGAGCAATTTTTGGGGAGCATGATACTCTGGAGAATGATATCTGGGGCCCACCATACACTGGAGCATTCCAAAGGTGGACATCAGTCACTGGAGCAGCATTTACAGGGCCCATTATACACTGGAGCATTAGAAATGGGGCCCATTATATATGGAGCATTATTTGGGCCCATAAGACACTGGAACTTCATCCATGGTGAACAACATATACTGTAGCATTATGTGGAGCTCATCATATACTGTATCGAACATTATATGGGATCAATGATTCTGTATGGAGAAATTTATGGGCCTCATTACTCTGTATGGCGCACTATGCGGTGGCCATAATACTGTGTGGAGGAATATACTGTCTGTTTTTGGAGCTATTGGAGAATTTAAAATGGATATCAGTCATGTGATGGAAGAATTGAAGTATTTTTCATTGTACCGTACCGCTATTTATCTGCCGTATCAAAGGATCATGAATTGTGTCATGTGTTAAAGGAGCCCAGTGACACTCTTTGGCCCTGGGCCCACGAAAATCTGGAGCCAGCACTACCCCCCCACAACTTTAGCCAAATAACCCCCAGTTTTCAATGCCTAACTATTATTATAAAGTAAATTAAGGTTGACAAGCTTAAGGAATAAGAATTGATGTTTTTGGCATTAAAATGGGCACTCTAGGTGTGCTTCCTGTCCTCCACTCACTGCCGACTTTTCTTCCCCATTGACTTACATTGGGTTTCGTGTTTCAGTCGGCCTTCGACTTTAAACGATAATCGGCCAATTTCATTGGACCCAACTTTTGCGAAAGCCGGGTTTCGTGAAACCCGACTCGACCCGAAAGAAGGCAAAGTCGCTCATCTCTAGTGATCATAAAGCACCACTGCATCTGCTTGTAAGTTGATGTCCATTACAAATGGTAGTGTCACGTGCCCCGTCCTGAGAGACACGGCCAGCAGGCCGGTAACTGATACAACAGGACGCTGCATGTGTAATTGTCCTATGTGACGCGGCCCGCAGGCCAGTAACTAATACAATAAGACATAGGGGAAAAGGGGAATCCTGGGTAACAATAACAATGGTGGCCCTGCGATAGGGAATAAGGACGTGGAGACCTCCTGCACTCCCCTGAGTCAGTGTCTCTACACTCCTAATGTTCCCTAGGCCGATTCCGCACAGGGCGCTGATCAGGAACCTCAAAACCCTGACTCGCCCTGCACCTAAACCCTCACTAGGGAATTGGTCGGTGCAGAAACTAATCCCACCACTGCACTAAACACACATAAGGAAAAGTGACAAAACAGGGGAAACACCAGTTAGCTTTGCTCTGCTGCTTAAGCTTTTAGCAACAGAGCCCACCACCTGCGTGCATATTTTCCTCCAACCGGGTCCAACACCATAGTGCAGCCTTGGAGCAACCAGAGTCCACAACTGCGTGCAGCTGTCCAGAAACAGAGTCCCGCCAATGAGTCCAGCTTTTCTGCCAAAAAGTCCAGTATGCTTGAGTCCAGCTCTCAGCAACCAAGTCCAGTGGAGTGCAGTTCTGCACCGCAACTGCAACTCAACCAAGCCATGCAGGAACTCCTTGCTGACACCATTGCTGTGACTCCACCACGCCATGCCAGCACCCTATGCAGACACCATCGCTGACTCCACCAATCCACTCTAGGACTCTCTGAGCTGCCCGTGACTCTTCTTTAGCTCCATCCTTCACCCAGGCTTGCTTGCAAATGAGGCACTATCACCAACAGTGATCAACACACCTGATACTCTCTTATAGAGCTACCACATCTGTTACATAATTACATGCACAAACTAAGATAACCAGAGTGTAATGACCCTAATGGCTACCGGGGGAAAACTACAACAGAAATCACCACATTGCAATGACCCTAGTGGCCACGGGGGGCAAAACCACCTTTGGCACACAGCCAAGGGAAAAAAAGTTACTTTGTGCAATTACTCTGTCAGATCCAACCTGGATCGTGACAGGTAGCCATTGATCATCTGAAGGTAGAGGCCACCAGGACAGGTCATATTTACATCTTAACCATCATCAATCAATAAACCAAGTTTCTAGTGGCCGTCCCTGTGCCAGTGCCATCGGCCATCTGTGGGCCCATCCACCTGTTCAGAGCAACGGCTCCTGCCCGGGTGCGCCAGGTGTTGACCCTAGCCATTGGGGGGGTGGGCAGCCAACTTAGGGAGGTTTAAAAAATGGCATATATTGATGTGTTGGCTGGACATTCAGCTGCTGCAAAGGGCGGAATTGGGCAAGTCCGAGGAAGAGACAAAAACGAGCCATTTTTCTGGCAACTTATGTGTCATCAGGGGAAGGTGGGACAAAATCCTTTGAAACCCATGCATGGTTCATTTTAATGAAGGTTAGATCATCAACATTTTGGGTAGACAGACAGGTCCTTTTTTCTGTCAGTATTGAGCCAGCAGCACTGAAGGCTCTTTCAGATAACACACTAGCAGCAGGGCAGGCGAGCTACTGTAAGGCAAATTGTGCCAATTCAGGTGAGGCGTCCAGTTTAGAGGCCCAATAGTCAAAGGGGAATGACCTGTGAGGGAGAACATCGATATGGGAGGAGAAGTAGTTTGTAACCATAGTTGACAACTGCTGTCTCCTGTCACTTTTAATCGATGCAGTATAAGCAGTCGTGTGAGCGGTACTTGAGAAATCATTCCACAACATGGTCATTAAACCCCTGTCTCCAACGCCACTTCGGCTGTGTGCACCACGAACACCTCTTCCATTGTGCCCACTACGGCTCATGGGAGAACTAGCAACGCTGCTGTGTGCTGGGAAAGCCTCAAACAAACAGTTTACCATAGTTGCTTGATTGTTAGCCAATATTATCTCTAGGTTCTACTGTGGCGTGATGTTGTGTAATTTGCCTTTGTAGCGTAGAGCGAGGATGCTGGCCAGCCAGTAGTCGTCATCCCTCATCATTTTGGCAATGCGGGGGTCCCTTTTTAGGATCTGCATGGCATAATCGCACATGTGGGCCAATGTTCCAGGTGTCAATGATGCACTGCCAGTGGTGGGTGGAGGAGCACTTTCTGGCAAATCCACATCCCTACAGTCACACACAAACACTGTACCTGACTTTGGAACACGAACATTTTCTCTTGCACCCTGAAAAGCATCCTCCTGCCCAAAATAATCATCCCCCTCATCCTCCTCCTCCTCCTCTTTCTCTTCTTCCTCCACCTCGTCCAGGACAGTTCCCTGACCAGACAATGGCTGACTGTCATCAAGGCTTCCCTCCTCCTCCTCCGATCCAGACGCCTGATCCTTAATGCGCGTCAAACTTTGCATGAGCAGACGCATAAGTGGGATGCTCATGCTTATGATGGCATCGTCTGCGCTTACCAGCCGTGTGCTTTCCTTAAAAAAACACTGAAGGACTTTACAGAGGTCTTTCAGCTTTGACCACGGCACATCCGACAATTCCATGTCTTCCCTCAAACTGCCTGCCCGTGTATTCTCCCACAAATGCATTACAGCCTGCCTTTGTTCGCACAGCCTCTCAACCATGTGCAGGGTGGAGTTCCACCTTGTTGCAACGTCAATAATTAGGCGGTGCTTGGGAAGGTGGAGTAATCGCTGCAGCTTCTGCATACGACTGGAGTGTACGGGCGACCGGCGGATGTGCGAGCACAGTCTTTGCACCTTATGTAGCAGGGCTGTTAACTCCGTTTAATTATTGTGGAAGCACTGCACCACCAGGTTCAAGGTGTGAGCCAGGCAAGGTATGTGTCTGAGTTTTGAATTGGCTATGGCTGCCACAAGACTATGGCCGTTATCACTGACTACCTTGCTGGCCTGAAGATGTAGACTGCCCAGCCATGACTCAGTTTGTCGCTGCAAGTAGTAGGCCAATACTTCCGCGGTGTGTCTGTTGTCGCACAAAGACATCATCTTTAACACAGCCTGCTGACACTTACCACTAGCTGTTCAATAGTTGGACACCTCGTGTGCAACACTGCCAGCTGCGGATGGAGTGCTCGTACGACTGCGCTCTGTGGACGAGCTTTTGCTGATAGAAAGAGGAGGAGGAGGGAAAGCCTACAGCCAACTGTTTCCTATACCGTGGGCTAGGCATCCACCACATTAACCCAGTGCGCAGCGATGGACACGTAACGGCCCTGGCCATGCCTACTAGTCCATGCATTCGTTGTGAAGTGCACCTTTCCACTCACTGACTGTTTTAGTGCATGGACAATGCAGTCTTTCACATGACAGTGGAGGGCAGGGATGGCTTTTCGAGAAAAGAAGTGCCGACTGGGTAGGTCATAGCGTGGGACAGCATAGGCCATGAGGTCGCGGAAAGCTTCGCTTTCAACCAAACGGTAGGGCATTATCTCTATTGAGATTAGTTTGGCAATGTAGGCGTTCAAACACTGTGTACGTGGATGAGAGGATGAGTACTTTCTTGTCCTACTCAGAGTGTCTGGTAGGGTGAGCTGGACTGGAGAGCTGCATATGGGGGAAGTAGCGGTGGACCGGATGGAGTGAGAGGGGGTTGGTGATGGTATTGGTAGTGATGGCCTAGATTCAGTGTTGTGTTGCAAAACTATTGTGATTCCCTGAGTGCTTTGGCCTTGCAACGACACCTACACATTTAGTGCTGGTGGTTTGCTTAATGGTGGCGGTGGTCTTACAGTGGGGGTAGCGATGGAGCGTTGTTGGCTACCTTCAGTCGGAGGAGGTGCACATGTGCTACCTGAGGTTTTGTAGTCCGTCCACGCTTGCAAGTGCATGTTGATTAAATGTCTAAGCATGCAACTGGTATTCAAATTTCTGAGTTGTTTACCTCGGCTAAAGGTCCTTCCGCACTTCTTACAGGTAACCTTTGCTTCATCAGTAGGATTTTGGACAAAGAAGTGCCACACTGTACTCTTCCTACTATGGTAAACATTTTCTGGCCTTGCACGCTGTGCTAAGTTGACCGTCTGGTCAAGCTGTCCTGCAACTCTTTTAGTTTTTGTTCCACATTTTAGGACAGCTACGGGCCTGCTAGATAACCGCTGCTGCGATGTCAATGCCTGCTGCGGATCCTTCTCCTTATCTGAACTATTGCCAGCGCCACCCTCCTCCCCCAATGGATGCCAATCCGGGTCCAGAACTGGGTCATCCATCACCTCCACTTCAAAGTCATCTGCACCTTCCTCTTTACCTTCCTCTGCGTCACTGTGTAAGGTGGTATTGTAAGCGGGAAGGGGCACCTGGTTTTCATCAGGGTCAGATTCTGGCTCAATAGACTGCGAGGGCAATGAAGTGTTGTGGGTCAATGTACCAGCAGAATCATCTAGCAGTGGCTGTGCATCAGTGCACTCCATGTAAGATTCATCTTGGACTTGGGAATTCAGGATTTGACTGGATAACCAAGGCATGGTATGTGAAAAGATCTCCATAGAGTAATCTGAAGTGTGGGCTGCCGCATCCGTAACTTTCGGTGGGGGCGAAAGACACAAGGAAAGGGTTTTTTTATGACCAGAACCCTGCACCGACGACTCCGTGCTTGCACTTTTCGACCGTTCAGAAGAGGAGGCAATAGAGCTGGTGGCTATTCCAGCAATGTACGCCAAAACCTGTTCCTGATGCTCCGGCTTTAAAAGCGGTTTTCCGACTCCAAGAAAAGGCAACCTTACAAGCCTTCTTGGCCCAGAGGATGACGGAGGCTCAACACCTCCTGCCTTAGCTGCTATTGTGCTTTTGCCAGAACCAGCCGATGTACCACCACCATCAGTACCAGCTGCGCCCCCCTGCCCACATCCATGGACTCTTCCACCATACTTCCTCATGTTTGGGAAAATGTACCAAAAATACCAGCAGAGAGATGGTACTGTATGAGGAGCGTCCAGCTGTGTAAGGTGCATTAAACAAATTAAATCAACGTATATGTTATGTTAGTCACAGACGCTCTCACAGAATGTATTGGACCGTAATCTAACAAGCAGATATATGGAACTGTTTGAAAAATGGACTTGACTCTAAGGTGTAGGTGTGGAAAAACGGACAAACTCCTCATTTTTTTTTTTCCAGAGTCACACACAGGTAGCTTCTATTTGTCCGTGATACCAGCCGGAATACACGGTAGTGTGTGAGAAGCGTACACCGCTGTACGGTGTGTGTATGTAAAATTGTCAAGCTCCGTGTAATTGTATACGGACTGACACACGCTGTCTCTGTCTAGTTTTGACTGTAATCAAACAGCAGATATTAGAAACTGTTTGAAAAACGGACACAACTCTAAGGTGTAGGTCTGGAAAAACGGACAAACTCCTCGGCTTTTTCTTCCAGAGTCACACCCAGATTAGCTTCTATTTGTCCGTAATACCAGCCGGTACACGGTAGTGTGTGAGTAGCGTACACCACTATACGATGTGTGAAAAAATGAACGCTCAGTAACTCACCAGGACAAAATAATCAGATTTTGGAATAAATTCTTGGACTTTTGTGCGCTACCAGATAAATTCACCAATCCAATATTTAAGAGGAAGATTAATCCATTTATTTCCCAACGCGTTTCGAAATGTGTACCATTTCTTCTTCAGGGGATGACATATATGATCAAACAGAACTGTCACAGATTATATACAGCATGATTTCAAAAAAACGGCGCCAAGAAACAGCGCCAAAAAGGTCACATGTCATCTGGTGCAAATGTCAGGGTTCAAAGTATCACAGTTGAACTAATGTATTAATTAATCTCAATTCATTAAAAACAATATTTTTATTATTTCATAGATAAAAAGAAAAAAAGGGAAAAGAAAAGAAAAGAAGAAATAAGAAAACTGAAAAAAACGGAATATATATAAAAAACGAACTCTTGACACCTGAAAAAATGGCAAAAAAGTGTATCATAGTACTCTGAACCACGGCCAGGTGTGTCAATATATCACAAGACACTCTCATTTATGAACAAAAAATAGTCAAACCAGATAATAAAAAATTTATGACTAATTTTATCACCCAATATTGTGCCGAACACACAAGAATACGGAAAATCTTGTGTGATAACTGGTATATACTTTTAAATGATCCTATTCTACAGAAATTTTTACCTAGTAATCCAGGAATAACTTTTAGAAGGGCACCAACTATCAAGGGACTGGTGACCCCTAGTCGACAAAAAACTGAATTTACATTGAATCCAATTCATGCCCCTTTAAAAGGGATTTATAAATGTGGAAGGAGAAATTGTCTCTGTTGTAATATTATTACTCATAGAGAAAAATCTATAAAATCATTTACCACCAATGAAATCTTTCCTATAAAAAATTATTTGAGCTGTACTACGGAATTTGTGATATATCTTATTGAATGTGGATGCAAAAAACAGTATGTTGGAAGAACAACCCAACCGTTACATTTAAGGGTTAATTCGCATAGACATAACATTAAAAAAGGTTTCCTACAACATGGTCTCTCTAGACATTTCACTAATAAACATAATAAGGATCCAAGTGGACTAAAAATCAGCCCAATTGAGCACATTCCTGCTGATATTCCTGATAGGGTAGGGCAACTAAATAGAAAAGAAGTATTTTGGATTTACAGGTTAAATACACTCAAGCCATATGGTTTGAACGAAATTACAGAGGTTTTTCTTTAAAATGGAATAAATTCAATGATTCTCTCTTTTAATAATTTTTAATGATGTACCCATATGTTAATTAGAATGATTTTTATCTTATTCGGCATGTTTAACCCCTTTTTTATGTGCGACTTTTTATTCCCATGTTTTTATTTTTGTAATGTGGATGAATTAATGTATTTCCTTCTTTTATACAATTTCTTATACATTTTTATTTTATGTTCAGATTATGTATTCTAAGAAAATAATGTAAGTTTTGCTGTATTGAAGATGAGCGGTCTCTCTCTTTTTTCCTTCTTCATTTCTCTCCCCCTTTGTGCTGGGACATCGCGGGTAGCGATCCTGGTTTTTCCATCGAGCGCTGCACAGGCTCTTCATAGTCGGTGTCTCTGTCCATTTACCATCAGATACTCTGAGAAGTTGTGAATGAAATCAATGTTTCCCTCTTAAGTGACGTGTGAGTTTTTTACAATCGATCGCATTATTTTTTACATTTTTATTGACTAAATTGTTGATTCATACACATTTTAAAAAAGAAGGTTTCTTTTATTGTTATATAAATTTTAATCAATAACTTTTTTATTCTTATATACATATTTTTTATCTTTTTTCTATAAGTCCTTTTCTTCTTTCTTTGTCAGGTACGACCTGACCGTGGTTCAGAGTACTATGATACACTTTTTTGCCATTTTTTCAGGTGTCAAGAGTTCGTTTTTTATATATATTCCGTTTTTTTCAGTTTTCTTATTTCTTCTTTTCTTTTCTTTTCCCTTTTTTTCTTTTTATCTATGAAATAATAAAAATATTGTTTTTAATGAATTGAGATTAATTAATACATTAGTTCAACTGTGATACTTTGAACCCTGACATTTGCACCAGATGACATGTGACCTTTTTGGCGCTGTTTCTTGGCGCCGTTTTTTTGAAATCATGCTGTATATAATCTGTGACAGTTCTGTTTGATCATATATGTCATCCCCTGAAGAAGAAATGGTACACATTTCGAAACGCGTTGGGAAATAAATGGATTAATCTTTCTCTTAAATATTGGATTGGTGAATTTATCTGGTAGCGCACAAAAGTCCAAGAATTTATTCCAAAATCTGATGTGTAAGCGGTCGCGGAGCTGACCTTTGGACGTGCAGCAAGCAGATTACTGATCCTACATGCTTGAACCTCTCCTAAAAAGGGTGAGTATAATCTAATCTACTTCTCCAGCATTAACCCGGATAAGACCCTATTGCGCTTTCTTGTTCCTTTAGTTTTGACACACAGGACAAAATACTAAAATTTGGAGTGCTTTGAAAAAAGCAGTTTGAAGAGCAGTGTGCACACAGCAATGCAGCTAGCAGGTAGCCTTAAAAGGCAGTCTAATCACCACCAGCACTGCTGCACACATCAAAAATCCTCCCCTTTCACTGCACACTAACTGTACAGTGAAAAGCGCTATCAGCAGAAGCAGTTTTTTTTCTTCTTCCCTGCCTAACGCTCTTCCTGTTCAGAATCAGCAGCAGCACCTTTCCCTATTGTAAGATCCGCAGAAGTAAGATGGCGGTCGGCGTTCACAGCCTGTTATACCCCCTCTGACGCCACACAAAGCCAGCCAATCACTTCAATTCCCTTCTCTAAGATGGTGCTGGCCGCTGCCTATGTCATCGCGTTGCCCACAGTGTGCGTCCTTCATTATTGGCTGAAAAGAGGCGCTGGAAGTATCATTTGAAACGCGACTTTGGTGCTCGGGTTGCCAACATCATGGCCGACCTCATGCTATGGTCGGGTTTCGTTTCATGAAACCCGACTTTGGCGAAAGTCGGCGATTTTTGAAATTGACCAACCTGTTTCGCTCAACTCTACTCTCAACACATCTAGATAAGTTCCTTGGGGGGTCTAGTTTCCAAAATGGGGTCACTTGTGGGGGAGTTCCAATGTTTACATGCACAGGGGCTCTCCAAATGTGACATGGTGTCTGCTAATGATTGGAGCTAATTTTCCATTCAAAAAGTCAAATGGTGCTCCTTCCCTTCCGGACCCTGCCGTGCGCCCAAACAGTGGTTTATGACCACATATGAGGTATCAGTGTACTCAGGAGAAATTGTGCAACAAATTTTGGGATCCATTTTATCCTGTTGCCCATGCGAAAATGAAAAAATTGAGGCTAAAAGAAAATTTTTGTGAAAAAAAGTACTTTTTTTTTACGGATCAATTTGTGAAGCACCTGGGGGTCTAAAGTGATCGCTATGCATATAGATAAGTTCCTTGTGGGTCTAGTTTCCAAAATGGGGTCACTTGTGGGGGATCTCCAATGTTTAGGCACACAGGGGCTCTCCAAACGTGACATAGCAACGGCGTATTTTCCATTCAAAAAGTCAAATGGCACTCCTTCCCTTCTGAGCCCTGCCGTGCGCACAAACAGTGGTTTATGACCACATATGAGGTATGGGTGTATTCATGAGAAATTGCTCAACAAATATTATGATCCATTTTATCCTGTTACCCATGTGAAAATGAAAAAATTGATGCTAAAATAAAATTTTTGTTGGAAAAATTAATATGTCCAATTTTTCCTTCCACGTTGCTTTAGTTCCTGTGAAGCACATGAAAAGTTAATAATCTTCTCGAATGTAGTTTTGAGTAGCTTGAGGGGTGCAGTTTTTAGAATAGTGTCACTTTTGGGTATTTTTTGCCATATAGACCCCTCAAAGTGACTGTAAATGTGAGGTGGTCCCTAAAAAAATGGTTTTGTAAATTTTGCTGTAAAAATGAGAAATCGCTGGTCAACTTTTAACCCTTATAACTTCCTAACAAAAAATATTTTGTTTCCAAAATTGTGCTGATGTAAAGTAGACATGTGGGAAATGTTATTTATTAACTATTTTGTGTCACATAAGGCTACTTTCACACATCCGGTGTGTGGGGTCCGGCGGCGTGCGGCGAAAAGCCGGGCCGCCGGATCCGGCCTGCAGCCGTGACACCGGATGTGTGTGCGGCGAGACGATACGGCTCGGACATTATTAAAGGAGCCGCAGGACGAGGTGGACAGAGGCAGCCAATGAGACAGCTGCTGAAAGGGAGGTGAGGGGAGGAGAGGGGAGGGGAGGGGAGGAGAGGGGAGGGGAGGGGGGTGGAGAGAGAGAGAGACATGGGTGGTTAACACTTAGTGTCCAGGCAAGAGAATCTCTCTCTCTTGCCGGGCACTTGTGGGGTTAACCCCACAGAGAGATCTCTCTCTCTCACCCAGACACTGTGAGTGTTAACCCCACAAGTGCCCGGCGTGAGAGATCTCTCACAAGTGTCCGGGTGACAGAGAGAGATCTCTCTCTCTCTTGCCGGGCACTTGTGGGGTTAACATTCACAGAGTCCGGGCATGCGCTGTGGAAAAAGCCGGTCCGGCGCTGCAAAAAAAGTTACATGGAACGTTTTTTCCAGACGCCGGACAGGCTGTTTTTGCCGGATCAGGCAAAAACCGGATACGCCGCATAGGTATCCGGCGCGATGCGGCAATAATGAAACTGAATGGGGGAAAAACCGGATCCGGTGGCAACCGGCGCCGGATCCGGTTTTTACACTTTTCGCCGCATCGCGCCTGATGCTGAAAACCGGATGTGTGAAAGAGGCCTAAGTCTCTGGTTTAACGGAATAAAAATTCAAACTTTGAAAATTGCGAGGCTTTCAAAATTTTCGACAAATTTCTGATTTTTTTTCACAAACGCAAAAATTATCAACCTAAATTTACCGCTAACATGAAGCCCAATAAGTCACGAAGAAACATTCTCAGAATCGCTAGGATGCGTTGAAGTGTTCCAGAGTTATTACCTCATAAAGGGACACTGGTCAGAATTGCAAAAAATGGCCAGGTCATTAAGGTCAAAATAGGCTGGGTCATGAAGTGAATGGTGCTGACCTGCAGTATTACCGTATTGCATATAATCAATGGACAATATAAAGCTGTTTACAGAAGAAAGTAACAAAGTTTCTCTAATCTTGTTTGGCCCCTTTAAATAGAGAAAGAACAGAAGTCTACAAATGTTTCCTATAAAATATTAATACTGGAGCAATATGTCTTAAAGGAATGACACTTTGATTCTAAGCTTCATCCACAGGAGATTCACTCTTCATAATGTTGGAACTCACTGATTGATTTATTGCTTTATATATTCTTGTGTTTTCCGCTACTTCTTTTTACAAGTTGTGTTATTTGTATTGTCCCCAGGTACGACTTAGATCTCCTCTGTCCTTTAGGTGTATACTACACCGCACACACAGTGCACATATGTGACATTTGACTGTGAGACTAGGGAATAATAGACAATACACACATTATAAACTCAGTATTCTAATAAAGCAGCAGGGCACTACTATCAAAATAAAAAATATCTGTAATTGTAGTTTAGGCAGTCAGCAAAAGCCCTCAGTCAAATCTGACATCTTTCAGAGGGACCTATTGTTAGGCCCTTTCAGGCGAAACATGTCAACTTTGACTGATCACTGCTCTTCACTGTACAAGTCGAGATAGTAGTCTGCTACAATAAAAATTGCTTTAATTGTCTTTAATCTTGTCTCGACGTTTATTATAGCTCAGCACTGTTATGTTCTATGTTCATTACCAGCTCAGGGGATGTTATTGTATTAAAACCACAATGACTTAGTAGATCTGCTTATGACACTTGACAAACTATTACAAGAAAAAAACAGAGAACAAAGGCAACAGAAAATGGACCTGCAGCAAAAGATGGCTGACAGTAAAGAATCACTAGAATATCATGGCAGGGGCTTGGTGTACAGAGTATATAGAATATGTATAAACTATACAAGTAGTAATAAAGGTTGTTTTCTCACTTGGTAAAAAAAATCAATAGCAAGCTAGTTAATGTATATAAGCCAGCATGTACAATTCACTTGAAGCACTCCTCCTCCTCCCATCAATGTTTTTATCCTCTAAAAATATTGCAGATGTCATATTATATAGCACTGTGTACTTACAGTCAGGGCTCCGACCTCTTCTGTGCAGCCCCCGACCTTCTCTGTGCAGCCCCCGACCTCCTCTGTGCGGCCCCCGTCCTCCTCTGTGCAGCCCCGTCCTCCTCTCTGCACCCCCCACACTCCTCTGTGCAGCCCCATCCTCCTCCTTCATATTCACCCTGCTGTGCCATCACTGAACGTCCCTGAATCCTCCATTGTCCAGCGCTGACAGCTTCTTCCTGCCTTCAGCGGTCACATGGTACCGCCCATTAAGCTTATGAATATGCTTCCACACCCATGGGCGTCCATATTCATGAGCTTAATGAGCGGTACCATGTGACAGCTGATGGCTGGAAGAAGCTGTCAGCGCTGGGACAAGGAGGATGCAGGGGACGTTCAGGGAGGTATGGGAGTGGTGAGTATGGACTTCCCAGCCACCGGCTCCTGCCACCGCTCCCCCTCCCCCGCTGAAGCACCTTCAGATTCCCGGTACACTGTACCGACGCAAAAAAAGCACTGCTTACAATTGCTCATTTTGCCTTTCTACCCAGTTAATTCTTCTTTTTTTTCTGCTCTATGTAGTAGCAGGAAGCTTCTTGTCCCTTCAGTAATCATTCCTTTCTTCAATTCCTTACCCAGCTGCTCCCACCTCCTCCTGACAAGGACTTTTGCAGCGATTCATGACTCATGCAGGGATAATTGACCTCCTGTTTCTATATAGAGCTTAGAAGGATTCAGCTAGTCAGTTTTTAATTACGTATGTAGAAGGGCAAAATGACCAATTGTAAGTACACAGTGCTGTATAATATGATGACTGCAATGTATTAATAGGATAAAAACTTTGATGGGAGGAGTGCTTCTTTAAAAATGATGTAAGTAAAACAATAATCACAGAACAAAAGCATGGGAGTCTGCTACATCCTGCTAGTGTATTGGTATTGCTACCTGGTGTTGTCGAATAAGACTGCTTTTTTCTGTGTTTTTTTATGTATGTCCTTTTCCAGTGAATTTTCCTTTATTTTAGTGTACATACTTACATAGATTGAAAAAAGACCTAGGTCCATCATGTTCTACTTTTCTTCACCAATTGTTTTTTGTCACTAAATTATCTATAACCTGCAAAGTTATGTGTGTTGAGGAAATCATCCAGCCCTTTTTTAACAGCTGTTATAGTGTCCGCCATTATTATCTCTTGTGGTCGGCATTCCACAGCCTGACTGCTCTAGCTGTAAAGAACCCTTTCCTGTTTACCTGCCAGAATTGCCTTTCTTCCACCCATAATGAGTGCCCCCTGGCCCTTGGTGTTAGGCGCCGAGATTCTTCCTCTGCATAGGAGGGATCCCAAGCCTTATCCTCTCCTGCGGTCTTTCATTCAGTCTCGACTGCAGTGAATGCTGCTCAGCAGAGATGTCAGTCTCAGCGTCTTGCTCAGACTCAGGCTGTGCACTTTGTTACCACTGCCTCTCCAGGTCCAGCTATGGTAACTTGCAATAGACAGCGGAAAGCAGTTGTTCCTGAGGCTAAGTCCGGGATTCGCTCTACTGAGCATGCTCATGAGTAGAGATGAGCGACTTTGCCTTTTTTTGGGTCGAGTCGGGTTTCATGAAACCTGACTTTTTAAAAAGTCGGGTCGAACGAAATTGGCCGACTATAGGGAAAAGTCGGGGTCCGACTGAAACACAAAACCCAATGCAAGTCAATGGGGAAGCAAAGTCGGCAGGGAGTGGAGGACAGTAAACACACCTACATGTTGTGAGTTCATTTTCCCCTTCGTCACTGAGGTCTGGTGAACTCCCTATTCTGGTATAGGAAGGTAATGAGCCTGATTATCAGGCACCCGAGCCTGATGAGGATGACTGGCTGAGTGGAGTCACTGACTGGATATAAGGCTGCCGACGCCCTTCTGCCCTACGGGTGATTTCTCTGTGGACTTCTAGGACACCAGTCTGATTCCTGCTTCCCTAAAGCTAAGTTTTCTGCTTTGCCTGTTTGCATTTATGTTTTGTTTTTGTTTTCCTTGCTTTTCTGGATTCTGCCATTCCCTGCTGTGATGAGCTGAATCTCCTTTTGCCGGATGCTCTGTCTTCAGAATATTCCTGAGTACTGACATAGCTTTTTTGAAGCCTAGCGTCTTCAGGGCCTTTTTCACTGTCAGTCTATTGGCTCTTATTTTCATAGGGTTTTTCACGGATTGCAGACAGCAGCCTTCCTGTCTTTTCCTATCTAGGTAGTTTGGGCCCCGTCTTTGCTCAGTCTATCTTTCTGTCTGTGTTAGTGTTTTCATCTTGCTTCACCGTCATTATATGTTGGGGGCTGCCTATTGCTTTGGGGTCTGCTCTGGGGCAGTTTAGATTTCCCCTTTCTTTCTTTAGGCCTATTTAATTCTCCGGCTGTGATCAAGGGGTCTAGGGCATCGTAGGAACCCCCCACGGCTACTGTTAGTTGTTGTGATAGGATCAGGGGTCTGCAATCCAATAGCTGCCAACCTCTCTGGTTTTCTGGACTTAGCTAGCATTTCTGTTTTTGCCTCCTACGGTGACTCAATCATAACACCTACAGTGCCCATTTCAATGCCAGCGACATCAATTCTTATTACTTAAGCTTGTCAACCTTAATTTACTTTATAATAATAGTTACGCATTGAAAACTGGGGGTTATTTGGCTAAAGTTGTGGGGGGGTTGGGCTGGCACCAGGTTTTCATGTGCCCTGGGCCAAAGAGTGTCAGTGCGCCCTTTTAACACATACCACAATTCATAATGCTCCAATACGGCACAGAAATATAGGTATAGCACAATGAAAAATACTTCACTGCTTACATGACATTATTATTATTATTATTTATTATTATAGCACCATTTATTCCATGGCGCTTTACATGTGAGGAGGGGTATACATAACACATACAAGTACAGTAATCTTACACAATACAAGTCATGACTGGTACAGGAGGAGAGAGGACCCTGCCCATGAGGGCTCACAGTCTACAACGGGATGGGTGAGGATACAGTAGGCAAGGGTAGACCTGGTCATGCAGCGGTTTGGTTGATCGGTGGTTACTGCAAGTTGCAGGCTTGTCAGAAGAGGTAGGTCTTCAAGTTCTTTTTGAAGGTTTCCATGGTAGGCGAGAGTCTGATATGTTGTGGTAGAGAGTTCCAGAGTAGAGGGGATGTGCGGGAGAAATCTTGCATGCGATTGTGGGAAGAGGAGATAAGAGGGGAGTACAGAAGGAGATCTTGTGAGGATCGGAGGTTTCGTGCAGGTAAGTACCGGGAGACTAGGTCACAGATGTAAAGAGGACTCAGGTTGTGGATGGCTTTGTATGTCATGGTTAGGGTTTTGAACTGGAGTCTTTGGGTAATGGAGAGCCAGTGCAGGGATTGACAGAGGGGAGAGGCCGGGGAATAGCGCGGGGACAGGTGGATTAGTCGGGCAGCAGAGTTAAGAATAGATTGGAGTGGTGCGAGAGTGTTAGAGGGGAGGCCACAGAGCAGGAGGTTGCAGTAATCAAGGCGGGAGATGATGAGTGCATGGACTAGGGTTTTTGCAGATTCTTGGTTGAGGAATGTACGGATCCGTGAAATATTTTTGAGTTGAAGTTGGCAGGAAGCGGAAAGGGCTTGGATATGTGGTTTGAAGGAGAGATCAGTGTCAAGGATAACCCCGAGGCAGCTAGCTTGTGGGACTGGAGAGAGTGGGCAGCCGTTTACTTTAATGGATAGGTTTGTTGGGGGAGTCAGGTGAGATGGGCGAAAGATGATTAATTCTGTTTTGTCCATATTAAGTTTTAGAAATCTAGAGGAGAAGAAGGATGAAATAGCAGACAGACATTGAGGGATTCTGTTTAGTAGGCATGACTGATATCTATTTTAAATTCTACAATAGCTCAAAAACCGGACAGTATATTACTTCATACAGTATTATGGCCATCACCTAGTGCACCATACAGAAAAATGTGGCCCATATATTTCTCCATACAGAATAATTGGTCCCATATAATGTTCCATACAGTATATGATGAACAACACATAATGCTACAGTATATGTTGGTCCCCATGGATGATGCTCCAGTGTCTTATGGGCCCAAATAATGCTCCATGTATTATGGGCCCCATTTCTAATGCTCCAGTGTATAATGGGCCCCGTAAATGCTGCTCCAGTATCTGATGTCCCCCATTTGGAATGCTCCAGTATATGTTGGTCCCCATGGACGATGTTCCAGTGTCTTGTGGGCCCAAATAATGCTCCATGTAAAATGGGCCCCATTTCTAATGCTCCAGTGTATAATGGGCCCCTGTTGTGAACTCATTTTCTGGTCTGCCTCTGGTTTCTGGTGAGGGAGCTGGTTGTGCTGACAGAGGAGTTGTGAGTTCTCTTTCCAGGCTCCCTCTGGTGGTGGCAGGAGGTAGTGAAGCTGATCTAATTAACAGAGACCGGCCACCTGATAATGAGGAAGAGGATTGGACAACTGGAGTCTCAGAATGGATTTAAGACAGCCGACTCCCTATTCCCATGCTGGTGATTTTTTCCTGCCTCCTGAGGTCTTAGTTTCCAGCTCAGTTCCTGCCTTCTCAAGCTAAGTTCTGTGCTTATGCTCTCATTTGATTTGGTTTTGTCTATTCAGTTTTTTGTGCTCTCAGCCAGCCCCGGCTGGAGCTGTGCTGAATTTCCACTCATGTCATTGTATGTGCTAGTTTGCTTTTTGTCCCTTATTAGATTGGCCTCTTTTTGCTCTGTTCTCAGAATATGCCAGAGTGCTGATATAGTGGGAGAAGTCTAGTGACTTCAGGGTATTTTTTGCTATCAGAAGTGTTGGACATTTTTGCAGGGTTTTTTGGCGTGATCGCAGACAGTATCTTTCCTTTCCTGTCCTTTCTAGTTAGTGTGGGCCCCATCGTTTGCTCGGCCTACTTTTCTACCTGTGTTTGTGCTTTCATCTTGTCTCACCATCAATACATGTGTGGAGGCTGTCTATTCCTTTGGGGTCTGCTCTGGGGCAGTTTAGATTTCCCCTTTTCTTGCTTTAGGCTTATTTAGTACTCCGGCTGTGATGAGGAGTCTAGAATCATCATAGGTACACTCCACGGCTGCTGTTAGTTGTGTGGTTAGGATCAGGATCCCAAGCGTACTGCTGTATACAGTGTTGGGGTCATTTGGTGATCTACATATATATTTCAAGAGTAACACACAGCCTCTCACAGGCTCATTATGGATTACAGAAGAATATAAAAACTTGAAAAAGGGCAATGTTTTACAATCGTTCAGCTACATACAGTGTTGGTGTCATTTTAAATCTCCTTATTTTTTACCAGAGTAAGACACAAACTCTCACAGGCTCAGTATGAATTACACCCGAATATAAAAATGAGAAAAAGGGAAATGTATTCGAAGCGTACATCAGTATACAGTGTTGGAGTACTTTGAAATCTTCGTTTATATTTCAGTGTCAGTCTGCCAGTCCAGACTCTCCTCTAGAGGAAGGTAGATGGATAAAAGTACAGATGTAAAGTCGAGTGATTTCAGATGTTTTTGAATTACTAATCAATGGAAAACCTCCCAGGAGAATTTGCAGAGGCGATGCTGACCCTCAATAACTTTAACTGTGGATACAGCTAAAACGCAAATTAGTGAAGAAAGGGTTGTTGTATTGCAATAGCGTCGATCCCATCACAGTAACTCGTCTCCTTCAAATTGTGATCACAGGGAGAGCTGTAGACATGGTCCTCACTGCCTATCATGATCTGTCTGGTCACTTTGGAGTGCAAAACACACAAGCCACAGTCCGTACGGGATTCTATTGGATTGCCATGAGAGGAGACATTGAAAAATGGTGGCAGGAATGTCACACGTCTGTGACTATGAAAAATGTGAAAAGTGATCATAAAGCACCACTGTATACGATTGGGAGTTGACGTCCATTACAAATGGTAGCCATTGGTAATCTGAAGGTAGAGGCCAGCAGCACAGGACATAGCTACATCTTAAAAATCATGGATCTGTACACCAAATTTGTAGTGGCCGTCCCTGTGACAGATTTAACTGGCCAGACTACACAGCGGTGGAGCATGTAGAGGTAAGGATTGCTAGTGCTGTGTCCCTGAGCAAGCAGGGGGGACCCACTCATGGGCGCCGTTACTGGCACAGGGCCCCTCATAGTACGCCAGTGTGCCTGACGGCGAGTGGGCCCCCCCACCGTCAGAGACACTTTATTGTACTATGAGAGGCCCTGTGCCAGTCCTGTCGCCCAAAGGGTGGGGCCACACACCTGTTCAGGGCAACAGCACTTGCCCGGGTGCGGTAGGTGTTGACCCTGGGCCTGGGGTGGGGGGGCAGCCCATTTCGGGTGGTTTAAAAAATGGCATATATTGATGTGTAGGCTGGACTTTCAGCTGCTGCAAATGAAGGAATTGGAGAAGTCAGAGGAAGAGGAGGACAAAAGCGAGGCTTTTTTTCTGGCAACCTATGTGTTTTCAGGGGAGGGTGGGACAAAATCTTTTGAAACCCATGCATGGTTCTTTTTAATGAAGGTTAGATCATCAACATTTTGGGTCGACAGACGGGTCCTTTTTTCTGTCAGGATTGATCCAGCAGCACTGAAGACTCTTTCAGATAGTACACTACCAGCAGGGCAAGTGAGCTCCTGTAAGGCATATTGTGCCAATTCAGGCCATGTGTCCAGTGTTGATGCCCAATAATCAAAGGGGAATGAACTGTGAGGGAGAACCCTGATATGGGAGGAGAAGTAGTTTGTAACTATAGTTGACAACTTCTGTCTCCTGTCACTTGCAATCGATCCTGTATTAGCTGTCGTGTGCGCGGGACTTGAGAAATCAGACCACAACATGGCTAGGAAACCCCTGTCTCCAACGCCAGTTCAGCTGTGTGCACCACGAACACCTCTTCCATTTTGCCCACTGCGGGTCGAGAGAGAACCAGCTCCGCTGCTGTGTGCTGGGAATGCCTCAAACAACCTGTTTACCAGAGTTGCTTGTTAGCCAATATTAGCTCTAGGTTCTCCTGTGGCATGATGTTGTGAAATTTGCCATTATAGCGTGGATCGAGGATGCTGGCCAACCAGTAGTCATCATCCCTCATCATTTTGGCAATGCAAGGGTCCCTTTTTAGGATCCGCAAGGCATAGTCACACATGTGGGCCAATGTTCCAGATGTCAATGCTGCACTGCAAGTGGTGGGTGGAGGAGCACTTTCTGGCAAATCCACATCCCTCCAGTCACGCACAAACAATGTACCTGACCTTGGCATGCCCACATGTTCTCTTGCCCCCTGGGAAGCATCCTCCTCCCCAAAATAATCATCCCCCTCATCCTCCTCCTAATCTTCCTCATCTTCTCCACCTCGTCCACGCCTGTTCCCTGACCAGACAATGGCTGACTGTCATCAAGGCTTCCCTCCTACTCCTCCTGTTGCTCCTCAGCTGCAGACGCCTGATCCTTGATGTGCGTCAAAGTTTGCATGAGCAGACGCATAAGTGGTATGCTCATGCTTAGGATGGCGTCGCCTGCGCTTACCAGCCGTGTGCATTCCTCAAAACACTGAAGGACTTTACAGAGGTCTTTCAGCTTTGACCACTGCACACCCGACAATTCCATGTCTGCCCTCAAACTACCTGCCCGCGTATCCTCCCACAAATGCATTACAGCCAGCCTCTGTTCACACAGCCTCTCAACCATGTGCATGGTGGAGTTCCATCTTGGAGCAACGTCTATGATTAGGTGCTGCTTGGGGAGGTTGAGTGATCGCTGCAGCTTCTGCATATGACTGGAATGGACGTTTGAGTGACGGATGTGCGAGCACAGTCTTCGCACCTTATGGAGCAGGGCTGTTAACTCCGGATATTTATTAAGGAAGCACTGCACCACCAGGTTCAAAGTGTGAGCCAAGCAAGGTATGTGTGTGAGTTTTGAAAGGGCTATGGCTGCCACAAAATTCCGCCCATTATCACTGACTACCTTGCCTGGCTCAAGATGTAGACTGCCCAGCCATGACTCAGTTTGTCGATGCAAGTAGTCGGCCAGTACCTCCGCTGTGTGTGTCTACTGTCGCCCAAAGACATCATTTTTAAAACAGCCTGCTGCCGCTTACCACTAGCTGTTCGATAGTGGGACATCTTGTGTGCAACACTGACAGATGTGGATGGAGTGCTCGTGCGACTGCGCTCTGTCGACAAGCTTTTGCTTCTGGAGGAGGAGGAGGGTCGAACGCCTGCAGCCAACTGTTTTCTATACCGTGGGCTAGGCAGCACTGTCCCCTGTGGAGCCTGCATCCACTACATTAACCCAGTGCGCAATGATGGACACGTAACGGCCCTGGCCATGCCTACTGGTCCATGCATCTGTTGTGAGGTGCACCTTTCCACTCACTGATTATTTTCGTGCATGGACAATGCGGTTTTTCACATGCCGGTGGAGGGCAGGGATGGCTTTTCGAAAAAAGAAGTGCCGACTAGGTAGGTCATAGCGTGGGACAGCGTAGGCCATAAGCTCTCGGAAAGCTTCGCTTTCTACCAAACGGAAGGGCATCATCTCTAATGAGATCAGTTTGACAATGTAGGCATTCAAAGCCAGTGTACGCGGATGAGAGGATGAGTACTTTCTTGTCCTACTCAGAGTGACTGGTAGGGTGAGCTGGACTTGAGAGCTGCATATGGGGGAACTAGCATTGGACATGACGGACTGAGAAGGGATTGGTGATGGTGAGGGTGTTGATGGCCTAGATTCAGTGTTTCCTCGCAAATATATTGTGATTGCCTGAATGGTTTTGCCTAGCGACGACTCCTCAACTTTTCTTAATGGTGATGTGCTTAGCGGTGGCCTTACAGTGGGGAAAGCGATGGAGCGTTGCCAGCTAACTTCAGTCGGAGCAGGTGCACATGTGCTACCTGAGCTTTTGTAGTCCGTACACGCCTGCAAGTGCATGTTGATTAAATGTCTAAGCATGCAACTGGTATTCAAATTTCTTAGATTTTTCCCTCTGCTAAAGGTCCTTCTGCACTTCTTAGAAATAACCTTTGCGTCATCAGTAGGATTTTGTTCTAAAAAGTGCCACACTGCACTCTTCCTACTATGGTACAAATTTTCAGGGCTTGCACGCTGTGCTAATTTGACCGTCTTGCCAAGCTGTCCTGCAACTCTTTTAGTTTTCTTACCAAAGTTTTTTGACAGCTATGGGCCTGCCGGATAACTGCTGCTGCGATGACAATGCCTGCTGCGGATCCTTCTCCTGTTCTGACCTATTGTCACCAACACCCTCTTCCCCCAATGGATGCCAATCCGGGTCAACAACTGGGTCATCCATGACCTCGTCTTCAATGTCATCTGCACCTTCCTCTGTACCTTCCTCTGTGTCACCGTGTAAGGTGGTATAGTATGCGGGAAGGGGCACCTGAGTTTCATCAGTGTCACATTCTGGCTCTGTAGAGTGCGAGGGGAATGTAGTGCTGTGGGTCATTGTACCAGTAGATTAATCTAGCAGTGGCTGTGCATCAGTGCACTCCATCTCTGATTCATGTTGGACTGGGGAATTCAGAATTTCACTTGATAACACAGGCATGGCCTGTGAAAAGAGCTCCATGGAGTATTCTTAAGTGTGGGCTGCCGCATCTTTCACTTTTAGTGGGGGGGAAGGAGACAAGGAAAGGGGTGGTTCCTGACCAGAAGCCTGCACTGACGACTCTGTGCTTGCAGTTTTTGTAATTTCAGAAGAGGAGGCAATAGAGCTCGTGGCTGTTTTGGCAATGTAAGCCAAAATCTGTTCCTGATGCTCCGGCTTTAAAAGCGGTTTACCTACTCCCAGAAAAGGGAACCTTAAAGGCCTTCTTGTGCCAGACGATGACGCAAGCTCAACACCTCCTGCCTTAGCTGCTATGGTGCTTTTGGCAATACCAGCAGATGCACCACCACCATCAGTACCAGTTGCACCCCCCGCCCACGTCCACGGCCTCTTCCACCAGACTTGCTCATATTTGGGAAAATGTACCAAAAATACCAGCAGAGAAATGGTACTGTCTGAGAAGCGTACAGCTGTGTAAGTTGTATGTAAAAAGTGAAATCTCCGTATATATTTTGGGAGTCACAGACGCTCACCCAGTATGTATTTGACCATAATCCAACAAGCAGATATACGGTACTGTATCAGAAGTGTACAGCTGTATACATTGTTGGTGAAAATGTCAATCTCCGTATATGTCTTTACGGAGTGTCACACACACACGCTGACTCTGTGTAGATGTGCACTGACCGTAATAAGAACAACAGATATCCGATACTGTTTGATAATCGAACAGCAGTCAATACGATGTATGGAGAAATGAAAATGTCTGTATATGTATTTACGAGTGTCACACACACACGCTCACTCTGTGGAGATGTGACCATAATAACTAAGAACACCAGATATCCGATACTGTTTGATAATCGGACAGCAGTCAATACGGTGTATGGAGAAATGGAAATGTCCGTATATGTTTTTAAGGAGTGTCACACACACATACGCTGACTCTGTGGACATGTGACTGTAATAACTAAGAACACCAGATATCAGATACTGTTTGAGAATTGGACAGCAATCAATATGGTGTATGGAGAAATGGAAATGTCCATATATGTATTTACGGAGTGTCACACACACACAAGCTGACTCTGTGGAGATGTGACCATAATAACTAAGAACACCAGATATCCGATACTGTTTGAGAATCAGACAGCAGTCAATACGGTGTATGGAGAAATGGAAATGTCCGCATATGTATTTACAGAGTGTCATACACACATGCTGACTCTGTAGAGATGTGACCATAATAACTAAGAACACCAGATATCCGATACTGTTTGAGAATCGGACAGCAGTCAATACGGTGTATGGAGAAATGGAAATATCCGTATATGTATTTATGGAGTTTCACATACACACGCTGACTCTGTGGAGATGTGACCGTAATAAAAACACCAGATATCTGATACTGTTTGAGAATCGGACACCTCTATACGGTGTATAAAGAAATAGAAATGTCCGTATATGTATTTACGGAGTGTCACACACACACGCTGATTCTGTGGAGATGTGACCGTAATAAAAACACCAGATATCTGATACTGTTTGAGAATCGGACACCTATATACGGTGTATGTATGGAAAAATGTTAATCTCCATGTATTTTTTATGGAGTCACACACAAATAGCATGTATTTGCCCGTGATACCAGCCGGTACACGGTAGCGTGTGAGGAGCGTACACCTCTATAAAGTGTGTGAATAAATGTACGCTCAGTATCTACTGTGCAGAAAAAAAGGAATAAAAGGATTTTTGCTTTTTAAAAAGCACAATGCACAGCAGTGTGCAAACAGCAATGCAGCTATCAGGTAGCCTTATAAGGCAGCCTAATAACCAACAGAGCTGCTGCACACAAATATGTCCTCCCCTGTCACTGCACACTATACTGATGTGTTTTACAGTGACATTCGCTATCAGCACAAAATTTTTTTTTTTACTTTTTTCCTGCCTAAACTCTCTCCCTATTGAGAACGATCAGCAGCAACCTCTCCCTATGCTAAGATCGGCAGAAGTAAGATGGCGATCGGTGGTCATGACCTTTTAAAGGCACTGTGACGCCGCACAAAGCCAGCTAATCACTTGCATGCCCTTCTCTAACATAGTGGGGGTCGCTGCCGACGTAATTGCGTTGCCCACAGTGTGCGTCCTTCATGATTGGCTGAAAATAGGCGCTGGAAGGATTGTGGGAAACACGACTTTGGCGCTCAAGTCGGCGACCTCATGGCCGACCTCATACTATGGTCGGGTTTCAATCGGCGAAACCCGACTTTAGCAAAAGTCGGCGGATTTTGAATTTGACCGACCCGTTTCGCTCAACTCTAGTTTTCTCCATGCTAAAACTACATTTCCCAATAGACACTGTTGTGTACACTTGCAGCCTCTTCATATGGATGCCCTGTTCTACTTGTATTCTAGATTAAGACAAGAATTTTGCTCAAGTCACTGCCCTCAAAATGTCTATTCATTGATTGTCATCAGCAGAAACAATAGGGTTCAAGGAGTAAGCAATGTCTTCTCACTCCAAAAATGTTCAATTTTTGTTTTCCTATCTAAAACTTTTATTCGGAAAAATTAAAATCTGTTTACAAATAGTGTGCAAACCTAAGTGTAGATGATAGATAAGTGTACAAGCTAGGTTTCTTTCCAAATACTCCTTTTAGAATACTTTTTTCTTTTTGGACAGTAAAAGTATTTACATTGTTTTCTTCTGACTAGCATGCTATCACATTATAATTCTCCTTCAGAAAAAGAAAGTGGTCTCTACTGCAACCTTATGACATTGACCTATACGTAGCTATGTCCAATAGATGGCTCTAAGGTCTATACATATTTAGATTTGCATCATGTACAAGCAGGCTGGTCTTAAAATAATAATAATAATAATAATAATAATAATAATAATAATAATAATAAATTTTATTTCTATAGCGCCGACATATTCCGCAGCACTTTACATTTCAGAGGGGATTTGTACAGTCAATAGACATTACAGCATAACAAAAATCACATAGATCATAACAGATACCAAGAGGAATGAGGGCCCTGCTCGCATGCTTACAATCTATGAGGAAAGAGGTAGACACGAAAGGTGGGTGGTAACAGTTGCCCTGATTGTATGGAACAGCCATAATGTTAAGTGTGTAACAGTACAGACACAGAGGGCTAATGGATGCATAAAGCATGTGGAAACATGATGTGGGGAACCTGGTTATGGTAAAACTTTTGGCTGTGCCACACAGGGATAGATTAGGTTAATGTGTGAGGCGATAGGCCAGTCTGAATAAATGAGTTTTCAGGGCACGCTTAAAATTGTGGGGATTGGGGACTAATCGTATTGACCTGGGAAGTGCATTCCAAAGAAGTCCAAGAGAAATTGACAAATGTTGTGTTCTTTTAATTTCACTTCATAAATCAACATTACATGTGAAAATACAAATCATTGTAACATATCCTGTCAGAAAATCTTTTTCTTGCTGGAGAAATCTGCTTCATTCTCACAGGTAAAATCTGTCTTCAGTGAACACAGATTTTTGCATTACTAAGACAGGAGATGGCAGTTGGTACTAATAATATTCTATGTAGAAGATAGGTGGAGGGAGGAGTTTTGCCTTTAGCTCCTCCCTAATCCTTTCTCTGCTCTATTTTGAATCTATGAATAGTGAATTTTGAGAGTGAATCAGTCAAGGATAATAAAGGAGCAGATTTCTCTGATAACATATATTACAGAGTTTCTTACTTTCATGACAGTTACTCTTTAACCCTATAGCTACATATTCTCTGATTTTGATGCTGGCTCACACACTGAGCCCGCATATTTCCCTACACATCATGGCTGACTTAATCAACCATCATGTGCCTCTAACATGCTTCGACAGGGATGTGTGTTTTTCCACGCTCCCGTCGGCACTATCATGGCATGATCGCAGGGCTCCGATGGGTCGTCATAACAATCGAGGGTCTGCTGAAAACTCACATACCTGTGATTACTTGGCTGGCATTCCTAGGAGATTGTGATTGAAGCTGTACATAGCAGCGCTGATGCTTTGTTTCGTATAGCAGAAGCAATCAGGCAAAAACACAAAAGTTAAAATCATCCACCTTTTTGTTATCACTTCATTTGTGGAAGTCTGATCTCTCAAAATATGAAATAAATGAATCTGATCAGTAAACAGAGTAACAAAAAAACATCAAAATGCCAGAATTATGTTTTTTGGTCGATGCAACATTGTAATAAAATGAAATAAGAGGCGATCAAAACACTGTATCTACCCCCAAATGTTAGCAAATTTTAGCTTTGGGCTCAAAAAATATGCCCTCACACAGCCCTAGATCGTGAAAAATGAAAACATTACAGGCCTTGGAAAACGTTGAGAACAGCAATTTTTTTTCCTCACAATTGTGTGATTTTCTTTTTTATCACTTAAATAAAAACATGATGAATAAAAAAAAAAAAATTATGAAATTGCACTTTTTTTGCAATTTCAACGCATTTGGAATTGTTTTCCCATATTCCAGTACACCTTGATTTCGAATGAATGTTGTCATTCAAAAGTATAACTCATCCTTCAAAGACCAAGCCCTCATAAGACTATATTGATGGAAAAATAAAAATATGGGAGAAAAAAGCAAAAAAGAAGAAAATGGAAATTGGCCATGGCGTGAAGGGGGTTAATGTAAATCCCAAGTCCTCACACAACTAGATGACTAGCATTATGCATAACATAACATCCCTGGCACAGAACTCGTTTCACTCTGTAATTTACAGTCAAAATCTTTATTAGCAATGAAAAAGATACTGCCGCACACAGCTATACTCCGGTAAGGTACGTTTTTCACATCTTCCCTGTTAGTTATGTACGTATATTAAGACTGATCTGTGTGACCCTGAAATTGAGAGTTTCCATAGTAAACGGTTCTCTGGTAAGTTACTTGCTCTAAGCAATTGATTTGCTAAATCAATTCTAAATTCCAGTAACATGGTAAATCAATGTCAGAGACTGATGAAGCATCGCTCGAGAAAACTCACTGCCAGGGTAACATGAAATGGATATCTATGGAAACATATACTTTATATTCTTCTTCCAATAGCATGGACTCAAGAACAGATCACCAGTGAGACTATCCTAGCTCTAAGGAACCATAGAAATGACTTACACAATGATATAACTTTCATCTTTTGTGCTGCCTCTAGTATTAGTCCCATTTTTTCTCAAAAATTCTTACTACTAAATAAAAGCGAAATCTCTCAGACAGAAAATGAATTAAATAGTTTTGGAGTTACATATAATGACATGAGATGAAAAGCTCTTCTCATTCAGATCGAGATATTTGGTTTAGAAAGATAAATCATTCTCTATCTCATCAGGAGAGTATTTCACTTCATAGGGAGAAAACTGTAACAGACGAAAAATGGACCTGTTCATACAGTATTATTTTACTGCCCTTTTTTTGATGCCTGCACCAGGTAAAACTCCTAACATAAAACTTTTAACTCTGTCTGAAGTGATCAGCTAAAAAAAAGACTACCTCAGACTAACTTAGCAACTCCATTAAGCAGATCTCAGAGAAACTCCAGAAATCACTTTTTTTTACCACATATTGGGATTTTTATGTCACTCGTTCCCTGATGCCAGTCAGCGCTATCTTCACTCTTCCCTCCTTTGGACAAATCAAGACATCCGAAGGAAGTGAGAGCCATGGCTAGTTGGCTTTTCTTGGATTTCGTTCATAGGAGAAGTGAGTAAAGGTATTGCTGATTGGCAGCAGGGATTTCCTGACAAAGCAATGTCATGCAATCCCCGGGAGAGCTAAAGCCCACACCACAGGAACGCCACCAGCACCGGAGGTTAGTATGAGGGGTTATTATTTTAATGGGGGGCATAGAGATTTATAAGGAGTTGTCTCTCTAAGTAGAAGACAACCCCTTTAATAAGCTGTTGTACCGTTACATTGGCCATAAAAGGAAGCTAATTCCAATTGCTGATCAGCACACACACACTGTCTGGTTGTGCGATATTAAAGGTCCAAGCTGCAACTGTATCCATGGCTGGACAGTGCTTGTGCCATCCAGTGATATTGGCCATAATGTCTCCATCACTAGTGTTGCCCTCATAGTGTTTATGTTGGCACCTGGTTACAGTAGCAGATGTCATTGGAGCCACTTCTGGTAGGGAAATATTAACCTCTTTGTGATTGCCCAAGGTAGATATACAATGGCGCTAGCAGGGCTTTTTGCAGCACCAATGTTTGTCTGCGGTGGGTGGTCTCGCAGCGCTCAGGACCCCGAGGGTCCTGCAAGCGCTGTGATTCCTGTGCAGAGTGGTTGCTCTGACAGGTGACATCATAGGGACCTGATTAGATCAGGTCCCAATGATGTTAACGCTTTGCTATCTTCTAGATGCCGCGATCGTGGCATTTAGTAGATAGCAGGAGGAGACCCCTGCTATATTCACCTCTCCGACGCCCCCCGTGATTAGATCAGCGTTGTCCTGGCAGCCGGAGGTCATGTAATGTCCTCCACGTCTGTCAGCTATGGTGGCTTGTTAGGCTCAGCCTAACAAGCAATCTGCCTGTGCAGCATGACAGGTCTCTTGCAATGCAATATATATGTATTACATTGTAACAGACATTAAACAAATAAAAATTAAAGTAAAAAAAGGTTTTAAAGCTATTTAAAAGAATCACAAAATAAATAAAAAAAGGAAAAAATATTAAACCAATAAATACATATATATATTTTTAAAAATAAAAAAGTACACATATTTTGTATCGCCACGTCTGGAACAAACCAACCTATAAAACAATCACACTTGTTCACACCTTTGGTGCACACCGTAAAAAAAAAAAGGAGCAAAAACCTTTGTTTTTTCATCATGTCGCCACACAAAAAGTAGAATAAAATGCGATCAAAAAGTCATGAAAATAAAAATGATAGCGATGAAAACCTCATTGTGTCCCACAAAAAACATGCTATCATACAGCTCCAACAAGAAAAATAAAAAAGTTGTAGCTTTCAGAATAAAGTGATGCAAAAACATTATTCTAAATTTTTTTTTCCATAAAATAGTTTTCATTGTGAAAAAGCGGCAAAACATAAAAAAATATAAATGAAGTATCACTGTAATTGTACTGACCAAAAGAATAAAGCTGCCTTATTAATTTTACTACACACAGAACATAATTTAAAAAAAGAAAAAAAATCCAGAATTCCTGGCGTTTGATCATTCTGTCTCCCAAAAATTGGAATAGAAAGCGATCAAAAATTTTCATGTGCCCAAAAATGGTACCAGTAAAAATGTCAACTCAACCTTCAAAAAGCAAGCCATCACATGACTCTGTTGGCTGAAATATGTAAAAAATATAGCTCTCAAAAGATTTTGCAATAAAAAGTGTCATTTAGTGTGTGACAGCTGCCAAACAAAAAAACCCGATATAAATCTGGTATTGCTGTAATCTCACCGACCCGAAGAATAAAGTCACCCATTCACTTATACCGCATGAGGAAAGGCGTAAAAAATAATACTGCCTCCCAAAAATCGCAGTAAGGATCATCGCACATTTATCCTGTGCTCTGCGCTGAGCGCTTACACCGGGGTTTCCATGTAAATCTCTGAAATAGGTGATTCAGACAGAACCCCTAGCAGAAGATTCCCTATAATGAGGCAGATGGAGACACTGTGGATGCCATAAGACCTGTGATCTGGCGGTGACAATAAAAAAGAAGACAGCGCCCCAGACCGTGGTGAAGAAATAAGCACAGGTCTCTTGCTTGAAAAAGGTCTCTTGAACGAATCGTCGCCATAGGAGGCAGAATAAATGTAAGGGTTAGTGCACACAGTGCAGGTTTTTCTGCACGGATTTGCAGGTAAAACTGCAGGTAAAGTGACCTGTGGTTTTCCTGCGGATTTGCCAGCAGTTTTCCCCTGCGGTTTGACACCTGGACAATGGAACAGGTGTCAAACCGCTGCGGTATCCGCAGAAAGAACTGACATGCTGCGTATTTAAAACCGCAGCAAATCCGCAGCATGTGCACTTCAGTTTTGAAATCCCATTGGCTAATATGGTACTGTGCAATGCCTTCGGATCTGCTGCGGATCCGCAGGGCCAAATCCGCAGTGGATCTGCAGCAGAATCTGCAACGTGTGCACATACAATAAGACTTATTTCTTCACCATGGTCAGGGGCGCTGTCTTCTTTTTTATTGTCATGGAATTTTTCCAGGTTGGACTCCCTGGTATTTGACGTGCGCCTCAGGAACTTTGTCTATAAGATTTTGACATTTGAGAGGTGCAGTTTAACCCTTTTGTTCTAACTGTGATCTGGCGGTGTCCGTCTTCTTAGGCCTCTTTCACACATCAGGTTTTCGCCGTCAGGCGCGATCCGGCGCTTTTGACAGAAACCGGATCCGGCGAAATGCAATGCCGGATCCCCCCCATTGACTTGCATTTGCGCCGGATCGCGCCGGATGGCCATGCGTTTCATCCGGTTTTCGCCGGATCCGGTAATGTGTCGCGATCCGGCGTCTGGAAAAAACGGCTACTGTAACGTTTTTTGTCTCCGGCGTAAAAGCCGGACACGCCGGATCCGCACCATCAGCACCACCACCACCCCAAATGGAGCAGCAAATGGAACATACTGAGGAGGGGAGGCCAGCAGCAGATGAGAGACGGTAATTATCAAATCCCCCATTCCTCCAAACTAGGGCTATTGAATATCAAGATATTCATTGGCCCTTTGTTTCTCTTTATTCAACAGCCGCCCAATAGATGCAGCAGCAGCAGCAGCAATGGCAGCAGGTGGAACACCACCCACAGGCATGGAGTGTGGCCACCAGGAAGACAGCACATCATCTTCTGGGAGCCCTCCCTCACATCGTCAGCGTTTGACGGTAAGTTTTTATTTCCAAAATCCATCATCTCTGTAATATATGTCTATTCATTGCCTTTTATTTCAAAACAGGATTCACAAGATGAAGAGGAGCTCCCAGAAGAAGAAGGAAGGGGTGGACAGACGCTTGGAGTGGGCTCACAATTGGTAAGTTTTTTGCATCAAACGCAGAAACACAACATCACACTACACACAACACATAGAAAACAATGTTCTGCAGACCACACACAGCAAACAAATGCCTACATCCAAAGACATAACATTTTTTGTTTTCTTCTCTAGTCTTCCCAATCTGGTGCTCGGCCAAGAGGTCCTCGCAGTGCCTCCCAGGGTCGTCGGCGACAGCAACGCGGCGGTCACCAGCGTGTAAGTATAAATATTTTTGCTTTGTTTTTTTGCACTTTTTATTTCATTTCTTTTGTGTAGGCTAATTATGTTATTTTTGTCTTTTTCTTTAACAGCCTTCACAGCGTGCTCCCGACTCTGACGGTGAGGATGGAGGACTCGATGTGGACCACCTCATCGATCTCGTCAGAGAAAGAGAGCCGCTCTGGAATATGGCTGACCGCCGCCACGCTGACCTTATCGTTACCCGATGACTCTGGGAGGAAATCTGTTCGCTCCTTGTGGGCCGCTGGGAGGACCTCGATGTTCGGGCCCAGATTAAAGAGCGTAAGTATATACAGTACCGGTTGCTTGATGTAAACCAGTGTTTCCCGAACTCCAGTCCTCATGGTCCCCACGGATCATGTGTTCAGGATTTCTATTTACTATGGAAATCCTGAAAACATGACCCCTGGGGACCATGAGGACTGGAGTTTGTGAAACACTGATGTTGTATACTAACCACTCCTTTCTCGTTTCAGGGAACAGAATTGTGAATCGGTGGCGGTCTGTGAGGGATCGTTTCAAGAAGGAGTTCAATAAAGAGATGCGGGCCCCGAGTGGATCTGGAGGACGCAGGAGCAAGTACAAGTACGCACAAGCCCTGTCGTTCCTCCGGGAAACAATGGTCACTAGAAGGTAAATATTACACACCACATGTGAAAAAAAATGTTAGATGTAACTTTTTTTTTTCAGCCAGGGCCATACCATGTCAGTATTTTAATTGTTTTTTTTTCTCTTTATTCCACAGCACGGTGAGCAGCACTCGGGAGCCTGCACGATTGGACCCTTCTGAGGCGATCCCTGAGGAGACCGGCACCGAGGGACACTTCGACCGCCCCGGTACATCTGCACCTTCCCAGCCTACCCACACATTCGACCCATCTGTCGCATCCACCAGCACAGGAGCATCGTGGCCGCCTACATTACATGAAGCTGCTGGTGAGGAGATCGCTTTCCCTTTACCCCACCCTTCTGCCCCTGCCACCTCTAGTACACCTGCGGGTACTGGGCGGCAGCGGCAGAGGGGTCAGGAAAAGAGTTATGCGCCAGAGTTCTTGCATCTGAATGCATCTTTCCAGAACTGTCTAAAAGTCTTGTCAGAGCAAATCTCCGCAGGCTTTCAGCAGATCAACTCCAGCATTCTGGAGGTGAAGACACTTCTGCAAACCATGCATTCAGAAGCAAGATCTTCGCCAAACCACACCTTTTTCAGGTCTGTTGTGGAGCGCATGGCAACACTATCTCCTACCCAGCAGATGCATGTAATGCATTCGTGCCACGGTGCTCTACAGCAGGTTACCTCCCAACCTCCACCTCCCACCACTGTAGTTCCTCCACCTGCACCCCCTCCAGCCACTTTCCATCCTCCCCCTCCTATTACATCTGCACCCCCTCCAGCCACTTTCCATCCTCCCCCTCCTATTACATCTGCACACCCTCCAGCCACTTTCCATCCTCCCCCTCCTATTACATCTGCACCCCCTCCAGCCACTTTCCATCCTCCCCCTCCTATTACATACCAGCAACCTCACCAGTACCAGCAACCTTCCCAGTACCAGCAACCTCCCCAGTACCAGACATCTCCCCACTTCCAGCAACCTGCCCCGTACCAAACTCCTTCCCCATACCAAACTCCTTCCCCATACAACTTTCCATCAACATCATCTGCTCCTACAGTCCCTGCCCAACCCTCCACTCCACCGCCCACCACCTCTTCTGCCTCCCACATGTCCACCCATTCTGTATCTTTTTCCACACCATCACCTCTAACTGTTCCTTCCCCACCACGATCCCAGTCCTCTCTCCACACTCCCATTGTCGAAGTGTCCCGCAGCCCCTCCAGCAGTATTTCCACCCCACACTACACCGAGTTATAATGTATTTTTTGTAATAAAAATGCCCATTTGGTTGGTTTCAAACCTTTATTAAAAAAGTTTTTTTAACTTTAAAAACAGTTTACACAAAAAAAAATTTTTAAATAAAAGTTAAATTATTGTTTACACTGGTTGACTGTCATTTCTTTCTGCGGCGAAATATGTTTAAAAAAAAGGTTAAATACAGGGTATTTAAAAGGTAAAAAGGTATTCAAAACCAGGTATATAACTGTGGGTAAATTTTAGCTTTTTGCCACAGTTGTGTTCCTGGTTGTGTTTGAAGCAAAGTATTTCACCTGAAAAGTTGTGTTTATTGTTGGTGATTTCCTAACAATGTACACAACTTTTGTTAAAAGGTGAAATACTTTGCATAAAACACAACCAGGTACACACCTGTGGCCTAAAGCTAAAAATAGTAAGACCATGACAAGATAGCCAACTTTGGTTGGCAAAGGTATATACTGTTGGTCCAGAAGGTACACAAGTTTGGTAGGGCACAAATCTTTCACACTCTGTCATCCTGCCAGTGTACTCTGCCTTGAGGTGACATAAAGTATAGTGCAAAATTGTCCCTCATTACTGAAACCGTCACAGAACTTCTAGTGGTAATATTTCCAATGACAACATCCATCTTCGCCAGTAACTTGCTCTTCTCTCCAACCTGCACTTTCTCCTCTACAACCTGTCAAAGAAGGGCTGTAGGAACATGCTATATATAGTTTTCCAGTAGCCATCCCGTTCGGAAGGCCACAAGGGTCAATTTTAAAAACCAGATCCGGCGTAATCCGTCGAAAAACGGATAGAAAAACGGATGAACCGGATGAGACGGATCCGGTTTTGTCTGTCAAGAACAAGACGGATCCGGCAGAAAACCGGATCCGGCACATCAGGTTTTACAAAACATTTGCCGGATCCGGCATTCCGGCACGACGCCGGATCGCGCCTGACGCCGAAAACCTGATGTGTGAAAGTAGCCTTAGTCAAACATAAAAGCGCAGTCAGCAAGTTTTGTGCCCCTCTGAAAAGAAGGACACCACTGAACAGAGGCCAAACGGAGACCAGAGTAGCTCTGCTGCCTTATTACAGTGAATGGATCGGGGGGTTTCATCTATCATGTCACTCAGAGACTGAGATAGAAACTCCAAAGTGCTCAGCATAGAGCACCAGAAAAATGTGATCCCAAACGTTATGTAAAATGATCCCAATAAAAGTTTCAATTCATTCCACAAAAAAAGCAAGTCCACGATCAGGTTTGTCATCTGTTAAGGGAAATATAGGAGGCGTCCATGTTACTGCTCACAAAGGCACTGGAAAAGTGAAATGGTTTCTCACCCACAAAAAGAATTTCTGAACTCCCAATTTCAAATGCCCCCCTTCCTTCTGAGCCCCATAGTGTACCTAAACCACATAAATCATCCACATTTTTGGCATTTCTATAGTGATGAGAGTCCACCTAAAGGGCGCATGTATCCAGAAGCACGGGCTGGGCGTAACGTACTGGTGACTGCAACGTACTGGTCACTACAAAGGCATTTTGCATTTTTCACTCAGCAACATCCACTGCTGCTTGTTTCTCGAAAACACTTATGGAGTCAAAATCATCACTATACTTGTAGATAAATTCCTAAAGAGGCGTAATTTCCAAACTGGGTCACTTGAGGGAGGATTCTGCTTTTCTGGAAAATAGGGGCTCTTTATATAGTCTGGAAACTAATTTGTTCTGCAAGAGTCAAATAGTGCTCCGTCCCTCCAGAGTGTTGCTGTGTGGCTAAGCAGCACTGTACAGTCACATATGGGGTACTATCAAGTTCAGAAGAAATTGTGTTACACATTTTTGCACCTTTGTTACCCAAATGTGAAAATGTAAAATCTGGGGCTAAAACGATTTTTTTTTGTGGTAAAAATGTAAATTATTTTTTCTTCACTGCCCAATATTATCAAATTCTGTGACACACTGGTTGTGTCAATATGATCACTGCACCCCTAGATAAACTCACTGAGAGGTGTAGTTTGTAAAATGGGGTCACTTATGGGGGTTTCTGCTGTTCTGGCACCTGAGAGGCTCTGCGAAAGTGGAATGGCCCCCTCAACCCAACGCAGCAAAACCTGCACTGTAATTTGGTGCTCCTTCCCTTTCATGCCCTGCCGTGCTCCCAGACAGTAGTTTTCCACCACATACTGAGTATTGTCATACTCAGGAGAAAATGCACAACAAACTTTGAGGTCCATTTTTTCTTGCTACCCATGTGAAAATAAAAATTGGGGACTAAATTAGCATTTTTGTGGTAAATATATTTTGATGGCTCAATATTATTAAATTCTGTGAATCCCCTGGAGGTTCAAAGTGCTCATCACCAGACATCTAGATAAATTCCTTGAGCGGTCTAGTTTACAAAATGGGTTCACTTGTTGGGGATTTCCCCTGTTTAGGCATGTCAGGGTTTCTCCAAATTCGACATGGCGTCTGCTATCGATTCCAGCCAATTTTATATTCCAAAAGGCGCTCCTTCCCTTCCTGAGGCCTGCCGTGCTCCAAACAGTAGTATTCCCCCACATATGGGGTATCAGTATACTCAGGAGGAATTAAACAACAAACTGGATGAAGCAATTTCGCCCTTTACGAAAATGCAAAACATGGAGCTAAAAAGATTTATTTGGGAAAAATGTTATTTTTTTATTTCCAGGGCTCTACGTTATAAACTTCTGGGAAGCACCTGTGTTCAAAGTGCTAAATAAACATCTAGATAAGTTCCCTAAGGGGTCCAATTTCCAAAATGGTGTTGTTTGTTGGGGGTTTCCACTGTTTAGGCACATCAGGGGCTCTCCGAACGCAACAAGGCGTCAGTTAAATATTCTAGCATATTTTACATTCAAAAAGTCAAATGGTGCTCCATCCCTTCCGAGACCTGCGGTGTGTCAGAACAGTAGATTTCCCCCACATATGGGGTATCGGCATGTTCAGGAGTAATTGCAAAGCAAAATGTTTAGTCCATTTTCTCCTGTTACCCTTGTGAAAGTGAAAAAAATTAGATCTAAAAGAAAATTTTTGTGAAAGAAAAGTAAATGTTTATTTTTTCCTTCCACATTCCATTCATTCCTGTGAAGCACCTGAAGGGTTAATAAACTTCTTGAAAGTGGTTTTGAGTACCTTGAGGGGTGCAGTATTTAGAATGGTGCCACTTTTGGGTACTTTCTGTCATATTGACCCCCCAAACTCACTTGAAATGTGAGGTGATCTCTGAAAAAAATGGTGGTGTAAATTTTGTTGGAAAAATGAGAATTCGCTGGTCAAATTTTAACTCTTATAACTTCCTAACAAAAAAATATGTTTCAAAAATTGTGCTGATGTAAAGTAGACATATGGGAAATGTTATTTATTAACTATGTTGTGCGATATGACTCTGTGATTTAAGGGCATAAAAATGTAAATTTGGAAAATTGCAAAATTTTCAACATTTTCGACAAATTTCCATTTTTTTAACAAATAAACGCAAGTCATATTGAAAAAATTTTACCACTATCATAAAGTACAGTATGTCATGAGAAAACATTCTCAGAATCACCAGGTTCCGTTGAAGAGTTCTCTAGTTATGAGCTCATAAATGGACACTGGTCAGAATTTAAAAAATTGGCCCGTCAAAAGGCAAAAACAGGCTCTGGCGCGAAAGGATTAATATCTCTGACATAGACCTAAAAAGGCCTTTCATGAAAACAATACTTTTTACTGTTTCATGTATTTCATGTTCATAGCTGTCATTGCGTAAAGTCCTGTGCATTGAGTCTCTCACTATGAGCCCCATTTCACTCTCTGTGATGAGCTTTTATAGAGAATGGTGGTCATATATTGTTCTTACATGGGGCTAATGCTCTGTGCAGCTGAATCTCATCATTGAAAACTCAACTATGCCAGGAGTGCATTATCATATAAAATGGATAAAGAGACTTCCTCTCCAAATACTTCCTGACAGGCCGAACATTCAAAGTTGTACTTTTTTTTTTTTCTTCTCTTCTTTTAACAGTCATCATTTTTTAATCATTTATTTAACAGATCAATATAAGAGCTTATTTGATATACATGTTTTTACTACACAGTTCACTATAATGTGGGGGGCCTGGCTTTTTTTGCAGGGGGCCCTTGACTGGCCAGCCCAGTTATGATGGGGCTTCTCATCCCTTTCTTCCCCCTTTTCCTCTGGGACGTGAGGAAGGGGTTAATTGTAATTTTCTCCTGCTGTATACCCCGGTGGTATGTGGTACTTGCAGGTGCGTGGGATGCAGTGACAAGACGGGAGCCGGAGTGAGCTTAAAATGCAACTTTTATATAGGGGCTATCTGGAGCAACTAGCAAGCTGATAACAGTTATCCTCGCAGGGATCCAAACAATAATACACTGGTAACATGATATTATCTACCCGGGCAGAACCGGTAACTATGAGGCTGCGGTATGGCCGACTACGGGTCCAAGCACTACGATTGATCAACTGCAACGTGTCACTTATCCTTCTCTGACGTCCGGCAGAGTGGTGGTGAGTGCCTATTCGGCGTCTCAGCCGCTGGGCCCAGCCGACGAGGAGTTGATGTTAGTTTTGGGCGTTCCTACGCCCAGGTGGAGTGAGGGCACAACAGGCCCCTGAAGAGTTCCACAGCATTGCGCCTCACAGCGGAGGCAGGATAGCTGTGACCGGGGCCCTGGATGTGTAGGCTGCAGCCGCAGGCTGGAGTTGGGCAGTGACGGCCACGGGTGGTGGCAGGCCGGGGGCCATGACCTCGGGCTGAAGTGGGGCAGTGGCGGCCACGGGTGGCAGCGAGCAGGCTACAACCGCGGGCTGGAGTCGGGCAGCGGCGGCAGCGGGCAGGCCGCAACATCGGTTCTAAGTGACGGGAGCGCAGTCGTTCGGTCGGCATCCATCTGCTGGGCTGCTCGGTGCTGTCTCCTCCCTGACCGTGGTGAGTCCCCCTCCAATCTCTCTGGTCGTCGCTCACTCCTTCTGGCTCTGGCTCCCTGGTGCCACCTAGGCTTCCTGCTCCTTCTCTCCCACTCTGTCAAGTGCCCCCTGCTGGTATTGTCAGTTCCTTTTACACCTGCTCCACCCCCACTCCTTGTAGAACTGTCCCTGGTCCGTCCTCTAATTATGTCCCCCAGAAACAGTTTCCCTAGGAACCTTGGTGACAGTGTCCTTGATTCCGGTCCGGTTACACAGTGGGAACTCTCCCTCCTACATGTATATAAAGAATTGCCTGAGGTTTTTTCTGCCTCTTTGAACCTGGAGCAGCGAGCTGAGCTGGTACCTGGTTTGAGCGCATCCTGGTGAGGCATGTCGTCCTCGCTGGAGGCTGTGGTTAGGGAGAGGGTTCAGAGGGAGGGAGCTGCTTGGCACACAGCCGTCTTACCGGAACTGGGTGCGGGTGCCGCGGCTCCTAACATGGCGCTTAGCAGTCGCGGTGTAAGCCGTGCCCCCGGAGCGTCTGAGCCCATCCCCTCATCGGCCATCTTGCCTGGGTATCGCGGGAGCATGGTCTGCTGGCCTGACGTTATCACCTGCGTATGATGCAGTTGTTTCTTTTGTTCCCCTGCCCCGTGCAGTGTACCTGGTCAGTGAGGTCCTGGATCCTTTTCCCCTCAGACTGTGTCACAGTGCAGGGCACCGGCTGCTTGTGTACTAGGAGCAGCTGTGGAACCAAATGCCTTGTTAGCCCACGGTGTAACCGAACAATATATTACAATGGGGGGTACTCACAGTGCCAGTTCTTCCTCTATGGAGGAGGCTGGGCACGGGAGGGGGTATAGTCAGCAGCCATGTTCTTTACCTCAGTCAACAGGTGAGTGCTTGTTAGTTGATTCAGAGCTTGAATGGAGTGAACCAGCACCAGTTAACGATTATGTTGCCCCCATTCCTCATAATTTGGGCATGGTTACTTTACAGTCAGCTCCTTTACAGCAGGTTGGCAGCTGCCAGCCAATGTTACCCCCCCATGTCTTTGGTGTTCTACCTGCCTAACCCTATGCAGCCAGTTACTGCGCCTCCTTTATCAGCAGGTTTAGGTACCTCTGTTCAAGTTGTTTTACCACCAGTGTCTGATACACACTTGCAGCCGGGGGCTCCAGGGGGGGGGGGACCTGGTGGCCAGTTTGGGTCTGGCTGGTAATGCATGGTCTTTGGGTATTTCCCAGCATAGTCATCACACCCATCGAAGAAGGAAGTTATCAGTTTCTAGATGCAGTCGGCAGTCACGGTCTTCGCTTTATCATTCTTCATCTTCATCAGGGTCTCGTGGTCGTAATTGAGTAAGGAATCAGCAATCTCCTAGAACATCTCATGAGGAACAGAGTGGACACAATGTTGAGGCAGTTCCAGCCTCTGAGGCGCAGACTGGTGAGTTCAGTTATGCGGGAGCATTGGGGGGTCGGGTGACAAATTGGTATCTTTGGATAATCTGAAGAGCATTTTGGGTGGAGATAAATTGGTTTTGAAACCGAAATTCTTGTCACAGGTCAAGATTGCTAACCCTCCCCGTCAACCTTCACGTTCCAAAATTCATAGGGACGTATTTTATTGTGATGTTGCTCCTTTCGGCTCTCATTTGAATCAGGAGACGTTAGAAAAAATTTGGTCTAATGATTACATAGATTTTTGGTCACTTCTGTCTCCTGAACAAAGTTCGGTAGATTGTGAGCGGAGAACTGCTGACAGGCCGTATGAGCGTCGTCCGAAAGTGGCTTCAGGCCTTTTTTGTGCTAGGCTGTGTTATGGGAAGGAAACACCCATGCGCCTGGATGGGGTACATTTGACAGACATTGGATTAGACATATTTTTGTTGGGTTTGCAAGATGGGATTGAGGAGACATTGTTTGCTTTGGGTGGGGGGTCATAGCTCTGAGGTGTCATAGCTACTCCTTGGGGGAAGAGCAAGTTGGGTAACATGTGCCAGGAGTCCAGCGCCATATCCCCACAACTTCCAACTGAGAGAGAGCTGTGACCTTACCCATCCAACAAAAGGGTTTTATATAGAAGATGAGAGTGGTTTTAACCTTGTTACTCTCCAATAAATTTATGTTATTTTAAAAATACAGGTGTGCTTCTTTTGCATCAGAAGGAAAAGGGGAAAGGGTTCTATGGTCTGGGCAGTCTGCTGAAAAAAGAGAGCTTGCAAATGGAGTGAAATAGTTGTGTTATATATTATATTATATATCTAATATATAAAGCTCAATGTGTGTGTATGTTTGTATGTATGTATGTGTGTATGTCCGGGATTGGCATCTGCACCGTTGCAGCTACAGCCACAAAATTTTGCATGGGCTATGTTGTGAGGCGAAATTTTAACCCCGCACATTCCAATTCATCAAACAATTTTGCCCCTAGGTACATAATGGGGAAAAAGTATGTGTATGTATGTATGTACAGTGGGGCAAAAAAGTATTTAGTCAGTCAGCAATAGTGCAAGTTCCACCACTTAAAAAGATGAGAGGCGTCTGTAATTTACATCATAGGTAGACCTCAACTATGGGAGACAAACTGAGAAAAAAAAATCCAGAAAATCACATTGTCTGTTTTTTTTTCCTTTTATTTGCATATTATGGTGGAAAATAAGTATTTGGTCAGAAACAAAATTTCATCTCAATACTTTGTGATATATCCTTTGTTGGCAATGACAGAGGTCAAACGTTTTCTGTAAGTCTTCACAAGGTTGCCACACACTGTTGTTGGTATGTTGGCCCATTCCTCCATGCAGATCTCCTCTAGAGCAGTGATGTTTTTGGCTTTTCGCTTGGCAACACGGACTTTCAACTCCCTCCAAAGGTTTTCTATAGGGTTGAGATCTGGAGACTGGCTAGGCCACTCCAGGACCTTGAAATGCTTATTACGAAGCCACTCCTTTGTTGCCCTGGCGGTGTGCTTTGGATCATTGTCATGTTGAAAGACCCAGCCACGTTTCATCAATGCCCTTGCTGATGGAAGGAGGTTTGCACTCAAAATCTCACGATACATGGCCCCATTCATTCTTTCATGTACCCGGATCAGTCGTCCTGGCCCCTTTGCAGAGAAACAGCCCCAAAGCATGATGTTTCCACCACCATGCTTTACAGTAGGTATGGTGTTTGATGGATGCAACTCAGTATTCTTTTTCCTCCAAACACGACAAGTTGTGTTTCTACCAAACAGTTCCAGTTTGGTTTCATCAGACCATAGGACATTCTCCCAAAACTCCTCTGGATCATCCAAATGCTCTCTAGCAAACTTCAGACGGGCCCGGACATGTACAGGCTTAAGCAGTGGGACACGTCTGGCACTGCAGGATCTGAGTCCATGGTGGCGTAGTGTGTTACTTATGGTAGGCCTTGTTACATTGGTCCCAGCTCTCTGCAGTTCATTCACTAGGTCCCCCCGCGTGGTTCTGGGATTTTTGCTCACCGTTCTTGTGATCATTCTGACCACACGGGGTGGGATTTTGCGTGGAGCACCAGATCGAGGGAGATTATCAGTGGTCTTGTATGTCTTCCATTTTCTAATTATTGCTCCCACAGTTGATTTCTTCACTCCAAGCTGGTTGGCTATTGCAGATTCAGTCTTCCCAGCCTGGTGCAGGGCTACAATTTTGTTTCTGGTGTCCTTTGACAGCTCTTTGGTCTTCACCATAGTGGAGTTTGGAGTCAGACTGTTTGAGGGTGTGCACAGGTGTCTTTTTATACTGATAACAAGTTTAAACAGGTGCCATTACTACAGGTAATGAGTGGAGGAAAGAGGAGACTCTTAAAGAAGAAGTTACAGGTCTGTGAGAGCCAGAAATCTTGATTGCTTGTTTCTGACCAAATACTTATTTTCCACCATAATATGCAAATAAAAGGAAAAAAAAACAGACAATGTGATTTTCTGGATTTTTTTTCTCAGTTTGTCTCCCATAGTTGAGGTCTACCTATGATGTAAATTACAGACGCCTCTCATCTTTTTAAGTGGTGGAACTTGCACTATTGCTGACTGACTAAATACTTTTTTGCTCCACTGTATGTGTGTATGTCCGGGATTGGCAACCTACACCGTCGAAGCTACAGCCACAAAATTTGGCACAGTCACACGTCTGGACCACGAGAGCGTCATAGGCTATGTTGTGAGGCGAAATTTTAACCCTGTGCATTCCAATTCACCAAACAATTTTGCCCCTATATACATAATGGGGAAAAAGTGAAAGGAAAAGTGTTGGGAGGCAAATTGACAGCTGCCAGATGTGAACAAGGGGGACTTAAAGAATGAGAGTGCATACCATGCAGTTGCTAAGGTGGGGTCCTGACATGGGATACTCACCACACACAGCGATATGAGCACACACACAAAATGTGCCACACACTACCACGTGCTTCAACACATATACCACCCTCAGCACACATTTCACCACACATACACCAACCTAGCCACATAAAAGTCGAAACACAGAAGTCGCCACTCAAAACTCGCCACGCTGTCCCAGAGCTGTTTAAAAGATGAAAAATGCGCTGTGATTGGTTGCTATCAGCAACAGTTTTCTTTGTAGACAGTTGTGGTAACTGAGGCCTATTATTCTTATCATTTCTATGGTGTTATAGTCCTTCTGTAAAGCTGGAAATAACGCAATTTATTACCATGCCAACACAGACCACACTCTGACACAGACTGCAGGGGGAGCCAAGTATCACAAAGGATAGGAAAAGATGCACAGCTCAGCAGTCAGTATCACACAGGAGAGGATAGACACATGGCTCAGCAGTCAGTATCACACAGGATAGGATTAGATACACAGCTCAGCAGTTAGTATCACACAGGATACGATTAGATGCACAGCTCAGCAGCCAGTATCACACAGGATAGGATTAGATATGCAGCTCAGCACACAGTATCACACAGAATAGGATTAGATACATGGCTCAGCAGTCAGTATCACACAGAATAGGATTAGATTCCCGGCTCAACAGTCAGTATCACACAGGATAGGATTAGATACACGGCTCAGCAGACAGTATCACACAGGATAGGATTAGATAAACAGCTCAGCACACAGTATCACACAAAATAGGATTAGATACAGGGCTCAGCAGTCAGTATCACACAGAATAGGATTAGATACACGGCTCAACAGTCAGGATCACACGGGATAGGATTAGATACACGGCTGAGCAGTCAGTAACACACAGGATAGGATTAGGTACATGGCTCAGCAGTCAGTATTACACAGGATAGGATTAGATACCTGGCTCAGCAGACGGTATCACACAGGATAGGATTAGATACATGGCTGAGCAGTCAGTAACACACAATAGGATTAGATACACAGCTCAGCAGAAAGTATCACACAGGAGAGCGTTAGGTACACAGCTCAGCAGACATTATCACACAGGATAGGGTTAGATACACAGCTCAGAAACAGGATGTGCCAAAGGAGAAGACATTTTCCTTCCAAGAATTCCACTCATTCCATCTGATTTGTTTTTTGATTTTAAACGCCTCCAGTTTCCAGTTCAACTGCTATTTGCAATGTCCATTAACAATGCTCAGGGACAGTCCTTGAAAGTAGTAGGGATCGATTTAAGTAGTAGGGATCGATTTGCAATCTCCATGCTTTTCTCATGGTCAACTTTACGTGATATGTTCAAGAGTTGGAACTGCCAAAAATCAGTTCATCTTTGCACCGAAAGGAAAAACCAAACATGTTGTTTATCAAAAGACTCTTGAATGAGTTGAAAATAAAATACTATCAATACTTGGGTAATCGTTTAGTTAATTTGTGTTGCAAATCTGTAGTGTTGAATATATGATGTGAAATGTTTTTATGTGCAATATAATCATTATAATTTGTTATAACTAACCACAGTTGGTTACTATGCCCGGGCAACGCCGGGCTCTTTAGCTAGTTATATAATATAATTATGACAATATTAGGCTGGTTTCACATTTGCATCTGTGTGCGCAGCGTTTTATCAGCAGCAATCCGAATGCGTCATGTGTACCTATCTTTAACATTGTGTACGCAGGGGCATGCGTTTGCATGCGTCAGCGTACGCATGTGTCGTTTCTCAGTGTGCGGTGGGGTCTGACTAAGTCAACATTTTACATTTTTTTAAGCAGCAAAAATCCGTCAAATATGCGCAGTCATGCACATGCGGATGAGTGTGTAAAAAAATGCATTACTGTCTATGGGAGCGCATGCATACGCAAGGACATGCGTATGCAAATGCGTTCAATACGCATGCGTAATTTTAATGAGTTGGTCCAGGAAGTGATTCAACCACCTGCTAATTGATAACTCTATAAAAGGAAGTGTGGAGACTGCAAGGCCATAACTCTCTGGACTCTGGACAATACCACAAGTTTGGCTATGTAAGTATAGAACCTTTGAAAATGTCTGTCTCTCTCACTGCTGTTTGTAGTTTGTGTTAATTTTTTTTCTGTTACTTTTAGACTTGCCGACTCTCCTGGTGCATTGGTTGTCTCCTGATTGTCTCCTAGTGCAGTGGTTTTCTCCTGGTTGTCTCCTGGTGCTGATTTCTGTCCTGGTGAGGACAACACTGTCTATGTAAGTATAGAAGCTTTGAAAATGTCTGTCTCTCTCAATGTTTTTCTGTTCCTTTTAGACTGGTCGACTCTCCTGGTGCTGTAGTTGTCACCAGAAGCTGCGGTTGTCTCCTGGTGCTGCCGTCTGTCTCTGGCCTGTGCTGACTGCTGTACAGTGGGAATACTGCCTGTAATGTAAGTATTGGTGTCCATGTTTTTTTTTTTGTCTACATTGTTTTTGGATCTTAACAAGTATAATTTTTCTTCTCTGTTCTTTTCTGTTGTGTTTCACTTGACTGCTGCCTGCTCTTCAAACATGTCCTCAAGCAAAGAACTGACTTCTTGCCATGGTGGACCTGATAAAGATTATATAATCACATTTGCTATACTGATTAGTATGTATTGACTGGCAATACTAAACATGTGTTAAATCATAAAGGATCAGAGCAAAGGAACGATGATCAAAAGGCAAATTTTACAAAAAATTCATAGAAATTTTATTATGGAAAAATACTATTAAAATGCATGACACCAATAGGGAAAAGGGGAAATAGAAAAAGCACAAATGTACAGTCCAGTTACACATATGGTGACGCACACATCCAGGCACAAGGTATATTTATGACAATGTGTATATAAATATATGATTATCACATAACAGTCTCTGCTTACAATTGTGTAGTTAGTTAAACCACAATAAGTTAATCTATCACCGTGACTCATATGTATCGCCACAATAACATATAATCCAAGGATATAAATTATAACAGCATATGTATGCACAGAGACCATAACCCCTGACTACCCGCTTTACAAATCCACCATTATACCTTCCAAAATGATTGCTATAATAAGAAGGGACATTGCCCAATAAAATGTAATAATTACCAGTGGATAGTTGTCAGGAAGATACTCCGGTGCCCAGAAAGTGCATCCGCCACAACGCGCATTTTGGACCTTCCTTTTTCAATGGGCCTAGCCAGAATGCTAACAGACATATTTTTATATTGCCCGGTCACCGAGCAGTAAATAGAGCTACGGAAAGTTGCGCTCCTGGCCTGGAAATGACGCGCCCTGTTGCCGAGGCCACCACAACGCTGGCCCGCGTTGGCATCGCACAGTGGGAGTAGCTGGGGCAGGCTCCATCACCATGTAGAGATGCCGAGAGCGGACAGGGGCAGCGATGACAGGGAAACAGGCACGTACTGAGCCGGAAGTGCTAACTTGTGCACATATACATTACATACAACAATTGAGACAAGCAACAGAGGATCCATAGAGCAACAGGGCACATATGCAAAATACATAGGATACATGATAACACACCATCAAGAAGACAATGTACATATAACTATGCGTCCATCTATATAACATCATTCTCAAGGATATTTTATACTATATGATGAGCATAATATATATATATATATATATATATACATATACATCAATCTATACCAGATCAGCTAATAAAGATATACAACCTATAGTGGACGCAATACAATTATGTAAATAACAATTATTATTGACTTCTTTGTTTCTTGGCTTTTGATGACCACCCACAATGGGCCAGGAGTTACATGCGGTATCCACCAATTAATATGTCATGTTCTTCCATCCGTCCTCATGTTTGCAAGACAAACTACAAAATCTAATAATATAAAATATTAAAAATGAGAACCCACATCACACATGTGCCATCTATAATACAGAATGGTGATTATAGAAATGTGGTATAACTGATGCTTTCATTGAGTCCAGAGGGATGGACCAAACCAAGTGTCCATATCCACCTAGACGCAAGCTGGGCCAACCTCCCAGAGATCCCGCCCCCACGGATGACCATATCTATCATGTCGATGCCCCTGACCTTGAAGAGGTCGCAATCACAGCCATGATGTCTCTTAAAGTGGAGGGGAACAGTCTTTAATGATGTTACATCTTCGGTGGCCGCTGCTGCCTCAATGCCCAACACATGTTCGCGCACGCATACCTTGAGCTGTCTGGTAGCCATGCCCACGTAAATAATATTACATGGGCAGACAGCCTAATATATCACGTTTTAGCTGGTACACGTGACATATTTCTTAATTTTAAACTCACAAGAACCCTCTTGATTAACAAAGGTATCGGTGCGATCCATGTTCGGGCAGGCAACACAATGTGTTGTGAATTCTCTCTCTGGCTCGCCTCTAGTGATTACTGAAGATAGTGGAGCTGGTCAGATTGAGAGATCTCTTTCTGGGCTCCTTCTGGTGGTTACTGGAGGTAGTGGAGCTGATCTGATTGACAGAGGCTTGCCACCGGATAATGAGGAAGACGATTGGAGATCTAGGGTTTCTGATTGGGATTTAAGACAGCTGACTCCCTCTATCCCTGCTTGTGATTTTTTTCCTGTGTCTCCTGAGGTCTGATGTCTCCTGCTCTTTCCCTGCATGTTCAGCTAAGTGGTTCATTTGCTATTCTGTTTGCATTTGATCTGGTTTTGTTTATCTCTGCTTTATGCGGGTCAGCTAGCTCCGGCTGGAGCTGTGCTGAATCACCGCCCATATGTTACTGCATGTGCCAGTTTGTTTTGTCCCCTTTTATATTGGTCTCTTTTTGTTTTGCTTTCAGAATATACCAGAGTGCTGATATAGTGGGGGGCGAAGTCGTGCGGCTTCGGTGTTTTTGTGCATCAGACATATTGGACTTTTTGCAGGGTTTTTTGCGTGATTGCAGACAGTGTCTTTCCTTTCCTGTATTATCTAGTCAGTGTGGGCCCCATCATTTGCTCAGTCTATTTTTCTGCCTGTGTTTGTGTTTTCATCTGGTCTCACCAACAATATATGCTTGGGGGCTATCTATTCCTTTGGGGTCTGCTCTGGGGCAGTTTAGATTTCCCCTTTCTTGCTTTAGGCTTGGTTAGCTCTCCGGCTGTGCCGAGGCATCTAGGATCATCGTAGGTGCGCTCCACGGCTACTGCTAGTTGTGGTGACAGGATGAGGGGTCTGCATCCGCTTAGTTACCAACCTCTCTGGTTTTCTGTGGCTTAGCCTGGCCTGCTATCCTCCTCGGTGACCCATTCATAACAGCAATGGCCACACGGGGCACTACCATGTTGTCCCGCCACTTGGTTGAGAAAGTTGACCTCTGGCTCAACAATATAATGACTCCGGACCAGCCGTTCCCATAAATTTCTCAACCTCCTGGCTGCAATAGCAGCCCTCTCCGGCAGGAGCCTCGACAGGACTGGATCCGCTTTGAGTATGTGCCAAGATTTATCGAGAATCCTCCTCATCCGAGAAAACTGTGAGTGGAAGTTAGTTACATATCTTACCCGACTCTCTATTATGCCTTGTCCCATATAGGAGTGCATCTCATGATGAATTCTTGGTCCTATTAAATGCCTTTTTAATCATACGGTTATTGAAACCACATTCCAGCAACCGTTCTCTTAGATCCTCTGCCTGCCTAAAAAAAATCTTCATCAGTGGAACATAATCTGCGCAATCGCAGAAATTGTCTGGTGGGGACAGATTGAATCATGTGACCCGGGTGAGAGGAGGATGCATGCAACAACATGTTAGTGGCGGTTGGCTTGCGAAAAATGTCGGTTTGTGTTTCCCCTTTATTATCCTTCTTTAGAACTATGTCCAAAATGTCTATGGACACTGGGTCATATTTATAGGTGATATAAATATTTAAATCATTATTCTTCAGAAGGCCCTCGCTGGACCCCTGCCTGGTCAGTAAAATGTCGCCGATGTACCGCGTCCAGGAGAGGACACGGCACATTGGCGTGTATATATATTGTGGTGATCCCAGTCCTGTTTGGTCAGTAGCTTTTTCTCTGTTTATGCATAATTCCTTAATATCACCAGGTAAGTTAGACATACCGAGAAAAAACATCATGACCCGAAGACCATCCTCATGTCTGATGCTGGTATACAGGAACTCAATGTCTCCTGTCACCAGCATCATATCATCCTCTAAATGTAAACCGTACACCAGGCTCAACAACTCTCTTGTGTCTTTCAAAAATGATGGCAACCCCTCCACTAATGGCTGTAGTTTGGAATCTATCCACCTATTCACGTGCTACAGATAGATGCCTCTTCCCAATATAATTGGGCGGCCAGGGAGCATCTGCGCATCCTTGTGGGCCTTTGAAAGTAAATTAAAGTGTTAAATCATGTAATTTCTTTACAGACACCTGCCACTGCCACTGACGTGTCTGGGAAGAAGTGGCAACATCACTGTTGGCTGATTGAGACTGTGCCATGCCACGTGCCAGAAATGATTTTGGTAAGTATTGCAATGTGGTCTGATGAGGCAGTGAACCTGATAATCTGCATGCATTGTTTTCCAATTAATTTTTTCTTTTTTTCCCCCTTCACAGTGAAGAGAATCAAAATCCATTGGTGCTTGATGAAGGACCACTTCAACAAGGACATGAGAGAGGAGATTCTGGTTCGAAGTGGTTCTGCTCAAAGGTCCTGGAAATACAAATACCACCGGAACCTTGCATTTTTGAGGCCTGCACTTTTTTTGAACGTAAGTATATATTTTTTTCATTTTTTTTTAATAATGTTCTAATTTTTTTCCCACACAGAACGTGGAGCAGCACAACACAACCTGGATTTTTTCACTAATTTTTTTTCTCTTTTCCACACAGAACCTGGTGCAGCACAACACAACCCGGATCATCCTCTGTTGATGTGGCCCCTCATCTACAAGCCACTGAACATACGCTGTCCCAATCATCCACCAGCGATGGAGCAACCTTGCAGGCTTCACAGGCTGGGGAACAGGCAGCTGGTCCATCAGGTTTTCCGTTCTCCCAGCACTCTGCCCCTGCTTTTGTTGAGTCTTCTCATCAGTGGCAGAGGGCCTGGGAGAGGTCAGGCATGCCCGAGTTTATGCACTTAAGCTCGGTCTTCTAGGATGGTGCTAGGCTGATTGCTGACAGAGTGAAGAGTTGGTTCAAGGAAGTCAACAAACGCCTTGACCGCCTGGAAGCCGACCTTGAGATACCGGCGCAACATTTTTTTCCTGCAAAAGAGCGGAGCATGTCGGAAAACCTTATGGCTCAACTCCAGCTGAACATCATGCAGGCCTGCTAGGCTGCTTACAGCCACGCATTGCAGCAGCAGCAGTCACAAAGGTACAATCAACAGGCCAGAGGATATTACCAGCAGCCAATGTATTTTCCAACTCCCACAGCACCGAACTATCCTCCACCACCATCGCCTCCAGTTCACAGAGCAACCAAACCAGGAGACAAAAAAAACATTCCCACATTGAACCACCACCTCCACCCTCACCTACCAATTTGTCACTACCTTCCCTTGTGTCTTTGTCTGTTCCTTCCAGATTGTCTATCGATTCCCATGATTCCACTTTGTCATCTATCCCCAATGTCTCCACTGCCATCTCTGATCAAATCCTTCAATTTGTTGCTCCTTCCGCTGTAGACCCTTCCCCTGTAACCCCTTCCTCATCAACTACCACCCAATCCTCACAACTCCTCACCCCCAAAGTCCACCCCATCTCACCCTCACGTAAACCCCAACACAAAAAACAATCCCCCCGACCTTAACCCTTCTGTTAATTTTTGTAAAATAAAAGTTTTATTTTGGTTGTACTGTATCTTGTTTTATTTGTATCTTTATGCGCTGCCACCACAAACACACATGTGTATTTTATTTTTGAGGGAAGGTATTTTAGTTAACTCAGTAAACATTAGGGGTAAATTTTAACATTACATGTACTCTTTACATCACATGTACATTTAAACATAACAGGTATGTAATTTTGACATTACAGCTAAAATTTAAACACAACAGGTACATTTTACTTAGCTGCTAAAATCATTTTGTCTTGCCATGCCACACGTCCATTATCTAAAACAAAGTAAGCAGCAAACTTATTCCTCATCTTGACAACTTCCACTGTGGTTTTCAGAGGGTGAAATAGGTAATCATGCAATGTAACAGGTTCTTCAGGTTGAAAGTTTGGTCGCTCTTTTACCAGGATGTAGTTGTGCAGAACAACACACACTTTCCCAACCTCATCAATTGTGTCAATTTTTAGATTAATGGATGTGCACAAAATGCACCATTTAGATAACAGTAAAAAAAAATAGTGTGATCTGACTTGAGTATAGTTTAATGAGGTTCGCACACATTTGGAATGCCTCAACTCCAACAACAACAAAAGTCATTAGCAGTCTGTCAGTGTTGGGAAGAGATCATGGCTCTGGAAAATTTAAATCATTACCATACAGACATACAGAAGTACTCTGTTCCACTTCCAGCAGGTTTCATAATCCTAATGTGTTTGCCGTCCACAGCCCTCACACAGTTAAGAAAATTATAAATTTCCTGGAATTTGGAAGCATTTTCTGGCCAGAGTTCAGTTGTGGGTTGCGGGAGGAATTCTTGCCGCAGAATGTCAACTAAAGCATGACAGGTGTCTCTAATAATCCCAGAAAATGTGGACAGTCCAATCCTGAATTGAAAATGGAGTGATGATAATATGATATTCCGGTAGCCAGGAATCTGCGAAACAGAAAATGAGAAAAAAAATCAGTACATGGCTTTTATAGCAATCATATTACTGCCAGGTGTTTCTTTTTCAAAATTACGAACCTCAGGGTGACCAAAAGACGTTCCTCAGAAACTTCTCCGGGTTTTGCTGCAGCTCTGTGTACAAAGTGTGGTAGGCTCCATGGCTCTCTCAGAGTTCAAGGATGGGGTGTTGCCAATAGCAACAACAACGTCTTCTCCATGTTTCTCTTCTTACCTTGTTCTTAACAAGCAAAAGCAAAGACAGCAGCCAATTTCAGTTGTAAATCCAGATCTTCTCGGAAGCTGTCCGGGTCAAGATCCATCTAGCAGCTAGAAACAGCAGCCAAAGACAAGGATTTCCTCAGTGCAGTGTATATATATATATATATATAAATCCCATGAGACACGCCTACTGGATGTCTGATGTCAAGGAAAAGCTACTGCAAAACATTGGAAATTTCTAATGCATGCGCATAAACAAGGCAAATGCATGCAAAAACGCAGCTTTTTGTGTCATGCATAAGATGATGCGGCTAAAAACACTGTGTAAACATGCATTTGCATGCGTTTTTGCATGCGATTGTGCATGCAGATGATACGCTGCGCGCTGAAAATGTGAACCTAGCCTTAAACTTTTACAACCCCAATTCAAGAATGCTGGGCCACTGTGTATCATGTAACAAAAACAAGAATGACAAGATTTAGAAATCTCTTATAGCCATATTTTATTCACAAAAGAACATAGATCACGCATCAGAAGGTGAACATTAGACAATTTTCCATTTCATTTGAAAAAAAATAGCTAATTTAGAATTTGATGGCAGAAACACATCTCATAAAAAGTTATGAAAGGGTCTACCATTGTGTAGCATCACCTATTCTTCTTACAAAAGTGTGTAAATGTCTGGGAAGTAAGATGACAAACGCTGGAGCTTTGGGAGAGGAATGCTGTCCCATGCTTGTTTGTTGAAGATTTCTAGGTGCTCCACAGTCCTGGGTCTTATTTTCTGCATGTTCCATCCCCTTTTTATCTACGGCACACTCTTCGTGAATGATCATATGAATCAAAAGAATTTTAAATTTTGATTCATTTGACCACAGAACAGTTTTCCATTTTGCCTGAGTCCAATTGAATGAGCTTTGGCCTAGAGACGACAGCAGCATTTCTTAAATGTGTTGATATATGGCTTCATCTTTGTATGATAGAGCTTTAACTTGTATTTCTAAAAGTATTCCTGAACCCATGCAGTGATTTGCATGATGGAGTCATACCTCTTTTAATGCATTGCTAACTGCATTAGGGCCTGTATGTCACGATAATCCAATATTGACCATTGGCCTTGTTCCTTGTGAACATGGATTTCTCCAGAATATCTTATACTTTTGATGATACTGTAGATGGAGGAATATTCAAAGTCTTTGCAACTTCACATTGAGGAACATTTTCTAAAATTGTTCCACAATTTTTAGATGCTGTTTTTGAGAGATTGGTTAATTTCTGACCATCTTTGCTTCTGACAGCCTTTGCCTCTGATGCAAAGATTCCTCTCTAACATATTCTTTATACAGAAAGACATGTGACTTAAAAATTAACACTCCTACTGTTTTTCATTAGTACCTCTGACTTTTGCAACCTTTTTTAACCCTGTCCCAAATTTTTTGAGGTGTGTTGCTGCCATCAATTTCTAAGAGAGCAAGAATTGACACTAATTTTGAAGAATTTGATGGGTGGGCATAGCCATGCCGTATCCCACCAATTCCACTCCCAGCTTTGTCAATTTTGCACAAAAGTCGCAAAAGTTTTACTCAACTTCACATTGCGCAAAAATGTTTCAACTTTTCAAAGTGTTTGCAACAGTTTTCTGGAGTTTTCACTTTGATGAGCCTGGACCATTCTGTCTGCCATTACTATCTCTTGTGGTTGTGCATTCGACAGTCTGACTGCTCTATTTATAGAGAACTCTTTCCTGCTTTCACTAGATACCAGATTTACCTTGCCAGTAGATGTAATGAATGTCAACTCATCTTTTGTAAGATCTTTGAAAGGAATAAGTCATGTGCCAGTAACATCATTACAGGAGAGGCCTTCTTTTCTTATAATAATTTAGTTGCCACCATTTGAATTGACTTTAGCTTTCCAATATTCTTTTAAAAGGTGTAAAGCCCCAAAATTGATCCAATATTCAAGATGCAATGAGCCAAAAAGGCCCAGATGGAAGCGTGATGCTCATCACTTTTAAAAACTATCTAGTAGAAATGTGATTTTGTCACATTGCCAAATGCTCCAGATTTATTAGTGGTAGGTTCCATTTTTAGGAAAGCTAGATCAAATATATAATATCCAAATTGTGGTTTAAGAAAGGAAAAATGGATGAGAAAACCCGAACATAAAAGTTTGGGGTTCGTAACAGATCGTTACCGGATGTCTAGTTCACTGTCTGGGTTCGGATGCCTAATACATTTTTTTGTAGGCTGCAGCACAGGCAATCAACAAGTTTTTAGGCTGTGGACACTTCCGAACCCATTCAGCTATGCCAAGTATTTACATTGCAGTGATTGGCCGACGCACCTTGTGACTCGGTCTGTTTAAATGCGGGATCATGAGTGCCACTACCATTCTGCTCTGATTAGTATAGGGACAGGATGCATCTGGATTGAGGGATAGAGTTAAACTACTGTGTGTCCTCTGCACCCATACCTGTGGGTGTTCTGTGCCAAAAACCCTTTCTATGTACTCTGCACCCCCGCCTGTGGGAGTGCTGTGCCTTTCTCTTTGTGTAGTCTGCACCCACCCATCTGTGGGAATACTGTTCCAAAAAGCCTCTATGTACTCTGCAGTCTTGTGTGTACTAGTAGTGCATCTAAAAAATAATTATCCTCTGCTGCAGTCTTTTTACAAGTATTGTGCCCCCCAAAATTATTCTACTCTGCCTCTCAGTTTGTGCCATTTGTGGGCCTAAAAATTATTTTTACTCTTCAGCTTAGTGTGTACCATTTTTGGACCTAAAAAAATCATTTTACTCTGTAGTTGTCTATTTGCGAGTACTGTGCTTAAAAAATCTATGACTGTGCCATTTGTGGGACTAGAAATAATTCTACTCTACTTCTGTGTCTGTACGAGGTTGTGCCGAAAAAAAAATTACTCTACAGCTGTTGCCAAGCCTAAAAAACAAATATGCGTATAAGCCTCTCTGTGTAATGTGTAATCCATTCTGAGGTGGTGCCGTTGCCTCAGTTGCGTTGACAACTTCTTCCTCCTTTGCTTTGTGCTTCCACTAAGCCCCCACTGTCAGGTGAGGATGCCATCAGTAGTGCATCTACTAGTGTTCGCTTGTATTCCATCATTTTTCATGCTTTAGTGATGGAAATAAGGAGCCTGTATAGCCTGCTGCTGCTCGTGAAGTAAGGGTGGGCCACACTGGGGGGTGGTCCCTCATCTACCACACACAGACATCACAGAAACAAGATGGAGGCAGATTTCGGGTACAACAGGTCCAAGTTTATTTAGTCATCCGCCTGACGACCTCAGCAGTACACCGCAATTCTTCCACAGCCCTCCGTTTCTAGGCCCGGGTACATACACCGTACTTTTAGCGTAGTGACGTTCCTCCCAGCTCAGTCACTGTGGCCGCCTTAGGCCTGTTCACCAACAGCACTTTACCAGTCAGAGATCGTCGTCAATTTGGTATGTTTCCCCCTGGAACTTTCTGGAACCCTCCTGTCCTTTTTATAACCTTCTCGGTTCCCTGTAACTCCGCCCCCCATGACCAACGGTTTCTCTAGCCATAAGCTGATGTCAAGTCCTGAACTCACGCTCTCCCCTGCCATCTTGTGGTCAACCCAAGGTACTGCACTCAATCTACACTTTTTCCAGCTGTTTCCCTTCTGTCATAACTAACATCTGTCTAAAGTGCACAAACCATCCCTTCTTCCTGACAAGTCCGTCCGTCAGGTCACCTTCCCCACACTCGTACAGTATCTCCAGCATGTGCAACGTGGAATAACACCTTGTGGGCATGTCGCATAAGAGGTTGTGAGAAAGAAGGCAGAAATGAAGCAGCACTGCAGAAAAATGAGCAGTATCAGGGTGAGAATGTCGAAAGCGTGCACAAACAGCCTGTAATTTCAGCAGCAGCTCTGACATATCTCTGTATTTTTAAGGAAGCTCTGCACCACCAAATTTAGCACATGCCAGGAAAGGGATGTGTGTCAAGCCAGCTAAGCCCAGAGCTGCTAAAAAATTTTGCCCATTATTGCACACCACCTTGCCAAGCTTGAGGTTTAGATACACCAAACGCACATCTGCTATTTGATCCCCATCCACAGGTCCTGCACTGTGTGTGATTTTTCCCACAAACAGATGATATTCAGAACAGCCTCCTGTAGCTTACCCCTGGCTATGCTGAAGTTTGTGGTGCACGCTTTTTAGAATTCACTTGTGAGGCCACATGTAGAATATGGGATCCAGTGTTTGGGGGACCTACTGCTGAACGCTTCAATGGGACGGTGTGGAGATGCTCGACGATACTACTACTGGTGGTGCTGTCACATCCTCTCTTTGTGGTGAGCCAGGTGGCCCTGTTGCTTGGGAGGAGAAGGAAGAGATCGAGACCACAGCAGAAGAGGGAACAGGAGAAGGCTCAGATCTTTCCTGTTATTTTTAGGTGTGTACTCCATTACAGCTAGTGTTTTGTATTCAGATACCTCTTCATGCAAGTGGTGCTCAGGTTCTGAACATTTATGGCTCACTTCACTCTCTGATGGCACAGCAGGAAAACCACCATTGTATTATCAGTGAGCTCCTTGGAATGGCTTTGGTGTGCTCAGTTCGTTGAAGCGTTGGCTAGTAGCAGCCGACATACTGGCTAGTGGCCGACTGCAGTGCTTTTGTACCCAGCACCCTTTTTTGCTGTGCAGGTGGGGCAGCATGACAACCACCTTTTCCTGCGAATTGCCCACATCACTTGGATGGCCTTGACTCTATGTGGGGTTTATGACCTCATCATCCCCATCTCATCATCTCACATCTCAGGTCAGTCATTAACTCTGCTGCCCTACTTATCCACACTGTCCTTGCTACTCCTCTGTTTCTCCTGTTTGAAAGTCTCTTCACTGTCTCCCAATTCCACAATGTATACACTTCAAGTTATTAACACTGGCCTAGAAATCCATCTACTGTATAATCTCTCTCCCATATATCTCTGAACTAATCTTTTTCCTCTTATTCCTCCTGTGCCACCACCTGATACATCATCGTCTGAAGCATTTCTTCAAGGAAGCATAGATGTGGGATAATAACACTGATGATGGTGTCATCAGAGCTGGAGTACTCGAAGCAGCGCAACATGGCACACATGTCTTGCATGAAGGTCCACTCGTTGGTATTGAAGTGGTATTGATTCACAGAGCAGCTGAAACTCCCTATCATACGCTGCTGCTCACATAGTCTTTCCACCAAATGCAAGGTGGAGTTCCACCTTGTGTGTACGTCGCATATGAGGCGCGGAGCAGGAAGGCAGAAGTGACACAGCACTGCAGAAAGGTGAATATCAGAAGAGTGAGATGCCAAAAGTGTGCACAGATGGCCCACACTTTCTGATCGGATGAGGAGATGGTGGAGGAAGCAGTGTAGGCTAGGGGCTGGCCGTGGTGCATAGCAGTGTAAGGGGGTAGGATATAATGTCTTTTATGTCTCCCTTCCCTTCGATTGTCTTATGTTTAGAGATGTGTTTTATGATAATTGCCTGTGGTATTGCTACATGTATAACTATGTATTACCGCTCATTGCTTATGTTATTGCCACATGAATGTGTTACCAATATATTGAAAACTGTAATATATTGCCTTGTATTCCTGTATTATAGTATTGTATATATATATATTATGTGTTCTTGTTATACGTACAGTCAGGGAAAGTTAGTGTCTCCTCCTTGGGACATTAGAGGAGGGCACTCTTAGTATATAGTTTCCCCTATAGACCGGGTAGTTGTAATTATGTTGCGGGCCACTAGATGGGGATGGGAATATACTAGAGGGGCCTGATAGGAGGTTCATAGAGGGTTAATTGTAGGAGGGACTGCTGAGAGTTAAGGTTAGTGATGAAGAGTGGTTTAGTGGGACGGGGCTAGGGCACCCAAGTGTCCACATGGGCTATAGGCCCGGACAGCTCGGCAGTCAAGTAATGTTAAGTCGTTGTAGCCCACATTACCCATGGCCACTGCATGCCTTAGCCATAGGACAGAACAGAAAAAGGAAGATGTGGCATATTACCACCTGGGATAATGCTTTTAGGGCAGAAGTTGGCTGGACTAAGGAGATAAAAGGAGTTGAAGCTTCGACGAGATCGGTACAGACTGGCCGGATGCTTCACCAGGGGTCACCAAACGTAGTGATTGATGAATTCATGTCTGGGAAGAAACAGGCTGAAGGAAATGTCATTATAGTGAGGTCAGGCCTGTAAGGAACTGGAAACCCATCTGTGACCCCCAAAACATCCATCGGACTGGAGTCCAGAAAAAGCACAATTAATGAATAATATAAAAATATCCTTGTATTAATTACAACATTAAAAAAGTTTTTATACAATATTAATACATAAACTGATGAACCTCCGTCATGGGATACTGCAAGGCTACATGCTCCTAAAATCCACCATTATATAAATTGCATTTACAAGCCAAAAGATCTTTATAGTTCATGTGCGATCAATACCCGCTACAATTTAACAGTTATATAGCAGTACACTAAGCATCAAACAAATCAGCACCTGGCCTGGACACATACCATGGCCAATATTCATCCGCTGACAGTGGAGGTGCCACTATAGATAACTACAAAAAAAAAAGAAAAGATCATATAATTGGCAGTGAATCAACTTACATGTGGTGGAGCAAATGCCGCGTGTACCTCACCCCAACTAGCGTTTCGTCCTCTTCCTCAGGGGGAGTGAGGAAGAGGACGAAACGCACGTCAGGGTGAGGGACACGCGGCATTTGCTCCACCACATGTAAGTTGATTCACTGCCATTTATATGATCTTTTCTTTTTTTTGGTAGTTATCTATAGCGGCACCTCCACTGTCAGCGGATGAATATTGGCCATGGTATGTGTCCAGGCCAGGTGCTGATTTGTTTGGTGCTTGGTATACTGCTATATAACTGTTAAATTGTAGCGGGAATTGATCGCACGTGAACTATAAAGATCTTTTGGCTTGTAAATGCAATTTATATAATGGTGGATTTTAGGAGCATATAGCCTTGCAGTGTCCCACGACGGAGGTTCATCAGTTTATGTATTAATATTGTATAAAAACTTTTTTAATGTTGTAATTAATACAAGGATATTTTTATATTATTCATTAATTGTGCTTTTTCTGGACTCCAGTCCGATGGATGTTTTGGCGGTCACAGATGGGTTTTGATGTTTAATATTGGCACATATAATAAGTTTGGATCTTTTTTTGATTTAACTGTAAGGAACTGGGAAGCAGTCTAGTACAGTCCTGTCTGGGCGTGTACTGCACAGAAGTGACAAGCAAGAGAAAGTTCAGGAAGCAGGCAAATGTTATAGTGTACCAACAGTGGATGTATCATGCAAAATCCTAAGTAAAGAAAGTGTTAAAGTTGTCTCGGACTGTGTCTCCACTGATAGGGGTTGCCTATAAGGGACTGTTATGGCATGGGAAGTGCCTGTGTGACGCTGAATCTGGAGATGCAGGTATGCCGAGGAGAATAGTATTGTTTCGTGTAGTGGAAGGACTGGACACAGTTGCCACCGGAATACAGGTTATGACTACAGTCCTGTCTCTCCCTTACACTGAGCAGCCAACTTAATGGATAGGGGTCGGCCTTTGGGCTTTTTCACCATGCTCCCCCTTTTGCTGTGCAGCTGTGGCAGCATGACCACCACCTTTTGCTCTGAACTGCGCATGTCAATCAGATGGTCTTGACTTTATGTCCTCATCATTCCCCATCGCATCATCACACCTCTCCAGTCTGTTCATAACTCTGCTGCCCTACTAATCCACTTTTGTCCTCGTTACTCCACCACTTGTTCCCTCTGCAAATCCCTTCATTGTCTCCCAATTTCACAATGTATCCACTTCAAGCTACTAACACTGACCTACAAATCCATCCATAATCTGTCTCCCCAAATAGCTAAGAACTAATCTCCCAATATCTCCCAACACATAATCTCTGGTCCTCCCAAGATCTACTTCCCTCCTTCACAATTGGACGTTCCTCATACAATCAACTGCGGACCTTCTCCAGAGTATCACCTATCCGTAGAATTACGAGGCCCAAGACAACCGATTATCCTCCATATTCTGAACTTTCAAGCGGAACTTGAAAACCCATGTCTTCTACAGCTAACAGCCTGCAATGAACCCGCTGCCACCTTACTAACAACAGAGATACTGCAACCCTCAAACTTACCGTCTCTTTCTAAATTATCCTGTAGAACGTATGGCTGCAAGGGTAGGGTCCTCTCCCTTCTGAACCTGTCTGTCACTATTAGTTGGTTCATTTGTAATTTCTATTTGCGCTTTACTTGTAACCACTCCTCATGTACAGCATCATGGAATCAATTGTGCTCTAAAAATAATAACAATTATCCTCCTCATAATGTTCCACCCAGTCTTCACCCCTGCCCTCCTTGCTTGACTACACACAGGAGAAATCTGCAGCAGTTGGCACCTGTGTTTCATCATCATCAGAGATGTGCTGCTGTTATCCGCTGGTCATGTGCACTACTCGTCTCACGTACTCATCCTCCAACAGAACAATTGGTTGGGCATCAGTGCACTCAGTCTCTTCCACTTGTGGGGCAGGGCCAGGTGCATGGCCCACAGAACCACAACCAGCAGAGTCATTAAAATTCAGAAGTGAATGTGCATAACTTGGGGCTCAGACTGCTTTTCTGATTTGAAAGGGGATTAATATTATTATTTATCTTTATAGCACCAATGATTCCTTGGTGCTGTACACGAGAAGGGGTTACATACAAATTACAGGTATCACTTACAGTAAACAAACTACAATAACAGACTGATACAGAGGAGAGAGGGCCCTGCTGTAATGATCCTAGATGCCTCGGCACAGCCGGAGAGGTAACTAAGCCTAAAGCAAGAAAGGGGAAATCAAAACTGCCCCGGAGCAGACCCCAAAGGAATAGATAGCCCCCAAACATATATTGTCGGTGAGACAAGATGAAAACACAAACGCAGGCAGAAAAATAGACTGAGCAAACGATGGGGCCCACACTTACTAGACAGGACAGGAAAGGAAAAACACTGTCTGCAATCATGCAAAAAACCCTGCAAAAAGTCCAACACGTCTGATGCACAAAAAACACTGAAGCTGCACGACTTCACCCCCACTATATCCGCACTCTGGTATATTCTGAAAGCAAAGTAAAAAGAGACCAATATAACAGTGGAAAAAACAAACTGGCACATGCAGAAACATATGGGCGGTGATTCAGCATAGCCCCAGCCGAAGCTTGCTGACCCGCACAAAGCAAAGATATACAAAGCCAGATCAAATACAAACAGAATAGCAAATGAACCACTTAGCTGAACCATGCAGGGAAAGAGCAGGAGACATCAGACCTCAGAAGGCACAGGAAGAAAATCACCAGCAGGGATAGAGGGAGTCAGATGTCTTAAATCCCAATCAGAAACCCCAGACGTTCAATCGTCTTGCTCATTATCGGGTGGCAAGCCTTTGTCAATCAGATCAGCTCCACTACCTCCAGTAACCACCAGAGGGAGTCCAGAAAGAGAACTCGCAACCCCTCTGTCAATCTGACCAGCTCCACTACCTTCAGTAATCACCAGAGGGAAGCCAGAGAGAGAAATCAAAACACCCTGCCCTTGCGGGCTTACATTCTACAGTATGATGGGGATGGAGACAGTAGGTTGAGGGGTTGCAGCAGCTCCTGTGTTGGTGAGGCGGTAGCTCCGATAGTGGTGAGGATGCAGCAGGGTCATTGCAGGCTGTAGACTTTCTTGAAGAGGTGGGTTTTCAGGTTCTGTCTGAAGGATCCGAATTTGTTTGCTAGTCGGACGTGTTGGGTCACAGAATTCCTGAGGACGGGGGCTATTCGGGAGAAGTCTTGGAGGCGATTAGGTGAGGAGCGAATAAATGTGGAGGAGAGAAGGAGGTCTTGGGAAGGCCGGAGATTACGTGAGGGAAGAAATCGGGAGATTAGTTCAGAGATATATGGGAGGAGACAGATTATGGATGGCTTTGTAGGTCAGTATAAGTCATTTGAACTGGATACACTGAGGGAATGGGAGCCAGTGAAGAGATTTGCACAGGGGAGAAGTGGAGGAGTAGCGAGGAGAGAGATGAATTATTCGGGCAACAGAGTTAAGGATGGACTGGAGAGGTGCAAGAGTGTTAGGGAGGCCACAGAAAAGGATGTTGCAGTAGTCAAGGCAGGAGATGATGAGGGCATGCAAAAGCATTTTAATAGATTGAGGGTTGAGAAAAAGATGAATTCTGGAGATATTTTTGAGCTGGAGTTGACAGGAGGTGGAAAGAGCTTGGATATGCAGTTTAAAGGACAGGGCAGAGTCAAGGGTTTCTGTGAGGTAGCGGACTTCCGGTATGGGGGGAAGCATGATGTCAATAATTGTGATAGATAGATCAGGTAAGGGAGATCTGTGAGATGGAGGAAAGATGATGAATTCAAATTTGTCCACATTGAGTTTGAGGAAGTTAGAAGATAAGAAGGAGGATATGGCTGATAGACACTCCGGGATTCTGGACAGTAGAGAGGTGACGTCTGGGCCAGAGAGGTAGATCTGTGTGTCGTCAGTCAGAGATGCTTCCAAGGGTCTTCCTTATCCTGTTCTCCTTCCATTCAGCATGTTTACATCTATTTCAACACTTTCACTGCCCCCAGACCTCTTTGTAGGTCTGCCAGAAAAATGCTCAGATTTCTCATTGACTCCCATTATAGTCATTACTCGAAATGAGCATTTGATCATTAGGAATTGCTTGGTCCCAGTAACGAGCATCCAAGCCATTTAGTGCTTGCTCATCTCTATTTATAATGCTAATATGAATAGCATGTCTTACTTCTTCATTGTGATGTATACCTATACTGGCTGCAATCTACGTTTATTCTGTATATGCTATATGCACTATAACAAGTCTTTTATTACTCTATTTAGGGTATGTGCACATGTTGTGTATTTGCAGCAGGTTTTCGTACAGCAAAAAAAAAACAGTATTTTCAGGGAAAATACACACTTTTTTTAATGAGTTTATGATGCATTTTTTAGCATTTGTTTTTGATGCGTTTTTAAATTTATTTTTTTTTTCATTCATTTGAATGATTGAAAAACTTTGCAAAAACGCTGAAATTCTGCATATTTGAAAAAAAATGCTTTGTGTTCAAATCCACAAGGAAAAAAGAAGAGCATAAGGACTCATACTCATTTGCAAGAAAAATGGACGAGTGCAATCCAAGAAAAAATCGGTTTGCACTCTGACCAACGTTATTCAATGGATTGCATCTCATCTGCGATTTTTTTCTCAGCTGAAATCGGACTGAGAAAATAATCACAGCATGCTGCGATTTGCTGCGTATTTTGGATGAAACTCGCCAATGCAAGTCAATGGGTATGAGGAAAAAAATCGCACAGCACTCGCATTATGTGAGTGCTGTCCGATTTTTATGCACTGGTGTCCTTAGAAAAGCCGGCAATTCATGTGCGGTGTACAGTAAAATCACAATGACAGGTTAGAATAGAATAGATAATAGATACACATAGAATACACACACAAATATATATATATATATATATATATATATATATATATATATATACATATTTATAAAAGGAAAAAAAATAGGCAGCACTCAAATTAAATGTGAAAACAGTGGATACTTTACTGATCCTCAGGTGGCAACGTTTCAACGGTGACCCGTCTTTGTCAAGCTTGACAAAGACGGGTCACCATTGAAACGTTGCCACCTGAGGATCAGTAAAGTATCCACTGTTTTCACATTTAATTTGAGTGCTGCATATTTTTTTTCCTTTTGTTAATTTGGCTGTTTGGACACTGTTGAATAGGTTTTGCACCTACTATATTATTTTGGTAGTGCTGCCCTTTTTTCTTAATATATATATATACATACACACACAGTGCCTTGCGAAAGTATTCGGTTCCCTGGAACTTTTCAACCTTTTCCCACATGTCATGCTTCAAACATAAAGATGCCAAATGTAAATTTTTGATGAAGAATCAACAACAAGTGGACACAATTGTAAAGTTGAGCAAAATTTATTGGTTATTTTAAATTTGTGTGTAAATTCAAAAACTGAAAGTGAGGCATACAATATTATTCGTCCCCTTTACTTTCAATGCAGCAAACTCACTCCAGAAGTTCATTGTGGATCTCTGAATGATCCAGTGTTGTCCTAAATGACTAATGATGATAAATATAATCCGACTGTGTGTAATCAAGTCTCTGTATAAATGCACCTGCTCTGTGATAGTCTCAGGGTTCTGTTTGATGCACAGAGAGCATCATGAAGACCAAGGAACACAACAGGCAGGTCCGTGATACTGTTGTGGAGAAGTTAAGTTCATGCCGGATTTGGATACAAAATGATTTCCAAAACTAAACATCCCAAGGAGCACTGTGCAAGCGATCATATTGAAATGGAAGGAGTAACGAACCACTGCAAATCTATCAAGACCCGGCGGTCCCAATAAACTTTCATCTCAAACAAGGAGAAGACTGATCAGAGATGCAGCCAAGAGGTCTATGATCACTCTGGATGAACTGCAGAGATATACAGCTGAGGTGGGACAGTATGTCCATAGGACAACAATCAGTCGTACTCTGTACAAATCTGGCCTTTAATGAATAGGAGAAGAAGAAAGCCATTTCTCAAAGATATCCATAAAGAGTGCCATTTAAAGTTTGCAACAAGCCACCTGGGAGACACACCAAACATGTGGAAGAAGGTGCTCTGGCCAGATTAAACCAAAATCGAACTTTTGGGCAACAATGCCAAACGATATGTTTGGCGTAAGGGCAACACAGCTCTTCACCCTGAACACTCCATCCCCACTGCCAAAAATGGTGGTGGCAGCATCATGGTCTGGACCTGCTTTTCTTCAGCAAGGACAGGGAAGATGGTTAAAATTGATGGGAAGATGGATGGAGCCAAATACAGGACCATAAACCTGTTGGAGTCTGCAAAAGATCTGAGACTGGGATGGAGATTTGTCTTCCATCAAGACAATGATCCAAAACATAAAGCAAAATCTACAATGGAATGGTTCACAAATAAACGTATCTAGGTGTTAGAATGGCCAAGTCAAAGTTCAGACCTGAAACCAATCGAGAATCTGTGGAAAGAGCTGAAAACTGCTGTTCACAAACGATCTCCATCAAACCTCACTGAGCTTGAGCTGTTTGCCAAGGAAGAATGGGCAAGAATTTCAGTCTCTCGATGTTCAAAACTGATAGAGACTTACCCCAAGCGACTTGTAGCTGTAATCACAGCAAAAGGTGGTGCAACAAAGCAATAATTTAAAGAGGCTGAATAATATTGCACGCCCCACTTTTCAGTTTTTGAATTTCCACAAAAATTTAAAATAACCAATAAATTTCGCTCAACTTCACAATTGTTTCCCACTTGTTGTTGATTCTTCATCAAAAATGTACATTTGGTATCTTTATGTTTGAAGCACGATATGTGGGAAAAGGTTGAAAAGTTCCAGGGAGCCGAATACTTTTGCAAACACTATATATATATATATATATATATATATATGTCAGTGACAAACACACACACATATATATACTGTATATATGTATTTATATTGCACAAGAGAGATAGAAGAAAAGCCAGTAATACATCTGCCGGTTTCAGATGGTTTACACACAGTAAATACATACAGAATAGGTAGATACATACATGTCCGTGACAAATACAATTAGTACAGTGTGTGTGGAAATTCCTGTACATGTATTTAATTAATAAAAGATTATTTTTACAAAAAAAATGGCATGGGCAATTTTTGTAATCAGCAGAGGGTAAGCCGACAGCTGGGGGCCAATGTCCCTAGCCTGTGTAGGGGTTAATACCCATTCAGCTTCCAAGGCTATTAATATCAGCTCACAACTGTGTTCATAGCCTTTCCTGGCTATTAAAATGGCTCAGTGTATTCACAGCTGATCACCATGAGAAAATTGATGCCTCTCCATTACAAACCTTGGGGCTTGATGTCACAAAGGTGACATCAATCCCCACAACTATTACCCCACTTGCCACTGCTATAGGGCAAATGGAAAAAGCGGAGGCTAGATGCCAGAATTTTCTCATTTTAGAGATGCGCCTTTTCTGGGGCAGCTGAGAGCTGATGTTTTTAGCCAGGGAGGGCCAGTATCCATGGCCCTTTCCTAAGCTATCAGTCCACAGCTGTGCGCAACAAAAAAATCCCATCAACATTCACTTAAGGCCGTCCAGCCATACCGCACCCAGCTATGGGGGGCACATTGGGGCTTCTCCACCCATAAGGACGCGGAACAGTCCCTATTTCAGTTGGTGAAATGAGCACATTAATGAGGACGCGGAACAGTCCCATTCAGAAGTAGCAATTCAATGGCACTTGTCCTGTGCCGATTCATTATATCTTGGGCGCCGTGCCCGGTTTAATGACTCTGCAGCCACAGATGCCGTAGTTTGCCCTGGGGAATCCAGATGTAGGGCCTGGATGGGCAGTATCCTGGGCACTAGGATCTGGATGAGCCCACTCTGGGCCCGCATACAGCCCCATATCCTCCTCATTTTGCAGTTTGACGGCCACGCCATAGTAGCCACGAGCACCATCCACCCTGAAGAAAGTAACCCAGACTCCTTCACGCAGGGGCCAGCCAAATTTGACCGAGGCCAGTTGAACGCAGTGTTTGTGCATTCAAACTAATCTATATGCTCAAACTGCATCTCCATATGTTAGTGCACGTTCAGGCTATTTGCCTTGGCTGCGTGCCTGCGCCTTGAGTATTCTTCTGCACATGGGCAGTGTTGAGACTGTCGGCTGCAGGGGCGCATGCGCAGATGGGGTCTGCGTTCTGCATTTTCTTTGTGGCATTGTTCCACTCATGATATAACTGTGCGTGCATTTGTATATACATATTTTCTCTAACGCATGTGCAGTACAGTTAACATTGCACTCATGTGAGTTAAACGGCGCGTGGGTGCGCCTTGATTGTCCTCAACGCATGCACAGTATTGTTTTCACTGAAATTTATTGCCAGTCATCCCATATAAACAAAGACAAGATGGCTGTGGCCACATCACTCCATGTGCTCCACCACTGATTTCTCCTACACAGGTGAATCATTACTAAATTATCTTGAATGTTTATATATACCTGATGGACGCTTAACACAGCATGCTATCCCGCATCTCTTTTCCCCTCTGCTTTCATGGCTCCATTTTGAACCTTAGGATCCACACATGCTTGGGTATGAGTGTAGCTCCTCTTGAGGAATGGGCTTGATAATCTTTGGCCCTCTTTACCTCTTTACCCCTTCACCTCTTATGCCTTATTGATTCAGAATTGCTTTTGGTGCTCCAAATGAGGAACTATAAAAACTCTGGGATATTTTCTCTTATGCGCCATTACATGACTCTTTAGGCCCATATACTGTAGTACTGTGCATGTTTGTTTGTTATATTGATTATTTATTGTGGTCCACACATACAATATAGTCCATTTCTAGGAGTCATTTTGTATTCACTGCTTTGGGGAACATTGATGTGGGTTATCATGATTCATTGCCCTTATATCAGGGCATGATATTTGTATAGGTCTGTTTTCATGTTTGCATTTTTAATGTTTTTAAAGTACTGCTTCTGTGTTTTGTCTTTATGTATTTTTGATACCTGCCAATAAAGTATTGCACATTTTCTATATAATTGAGGTGTTCCCGAATATATGAGCATGATCTTTTCTTCCCTTGTCACTTTCCAGCAGAAAGGGCGCAACAGGCGCAACAAAATAATCCCATTAACATTCAGCTATGGGGGCGCATTGGGGCTTCTCCACCCATAAGGACGCGAAACAGTCCCTATTTCAGTTGGTGCAATGTGCACATTTATGAGGACGCGGAACAGTCCCATTCAGAAGTAGCAATTCATCGGCACTCATTCTGTGCCGATTCATTATGTCTTGGGCGCCATGCCTGGTTCAACGACTGCAGCCGCAGATGTCGTAGTTTGCCCCGGGGAATCCAGATGTAGGGCCTGGCTGGGCAGTATCCTGGGCACTAGGATCCAGATGAGCCCACTCTGGGCCCACATACAGCTCCATTGCCTCCTCATTTTGCAATTTGATGGCCATGACGTAGTAGCCATGAGGGCCATCCTCCCCGAAGAAAGTAACCCAGTCTCCCTCACACAGGGGCCGATCAAATTTGACTGAGGCCACATTGACGTAGACCGTGGCATTTTTCCCCGTTTCATGGATAAAACCGTAGCCGCTGCCCACGCTGATGTAAACTAGCTGCCCACTGATGCGGCGGATTGCCATAGCATCTTCCCCTCATTGGCGCAACACCATCCAGACCTCACGCTCCCATTGCTTTTTGCACCTGATGACACTCTTGATCCAAGCGGCATGACTAGGCAGATGAAAAGGGCCCTCTCCTGGCTGGTGGAAATCGGAGACACCCAGGGACATCACAGTGGTGGAGGGAGACTGGGCCTCGGGAACACGGAGTTAGGGCATGGACTTTTCTTCCAAGATAAGGGCCAAACAACAGCTTCTGCAACTGAGGCCTTTCTCAGCGACCATTCATCCAAGGTGAGGGGCTGGGGTGTACTCACATTGTAGTCATATTAGCCACACCCAACCCATGATTGCTGTATCCTTCCGAGGTGCGCTGCGCCGCTACTGCATCAGGATCCGGCTCGTCCCTGGCTTCCAGTCCGGGTTCCTCAAGGGCTGATGTCGCCTCCGTTCTCCACTGAATTAGCAACGTCGAAGGTGCAGACCTCTTCTCCCGGGGTCACTGGACAGACTCATCTCTCCTCCCTCACTCCGGCAGCCACCGGTCGAGTGCTGATGGAAAATCCCTGGTCAGGAAAGCTTCCGCCTATTCCACTCCTCCGCTCGCTCTTCCGGACCATGGACTCTTCTCTTCTTGCCACCTCCATTCTACATGGCCAATACCTCGGCAGGGACAACAGTAGCGGGGCTCCATCATCACCGGTCCCGGATTACAAGAGGGTTCCGTACAGCTGCCTCCATAGGTCACTTCTGGACCCCACCTGTTTCTGGGTTGGGTCAACTCCATCCACTCCACCCATTTTGCAGCATTCGAACGTGGAAGGCGTGGTCCTCTTTCCTTTAGCCACAACCATCATGGGCAGGTCAGCGATGACTGGCAGACTTTCGCGCTCTTTCCAGGACACGCCCAAGAAGGGCAGAGTCACAGTTGTCGTTTTCTCTAATGCGCCACTCACCACCATCTTTTTAACTGCCATCTCAGTCACTGAGGCATTTTCAGTCCCACATAAAGGTTTTGGCATATCCAATAAAGTTTTCACTTTCTGTATTTCAGTCTCTACTCTCTTTGTGGCATCTCCGCATGACAGTATGGCAATCCACATCTAATCCTCCAGAGTTTCCATAGTATCTGAGGCACTTATCACTTCTCTCACATCTCCAGTCTCATCTTTTCTTGTCACATCAGTTTCATCTTTTCTTGTCACATCTGTGTCATCCTTTCCTGTCAGATCAGTGTCATCTTTTCCTGTCACATCAATTTCATCTTTTACAGCATTCTCACGCTGCATGAATTCAGCATCCTGACGACTATGCCAAGTATAAAGTTTGGCCAGGACCGTAGTCGTGACCGAGGACTCCAGGGCAACGGTGTCCTCGCCTTCCCTCACATAGACATAACAGCTTTCTGTCAGCATTCCTGCATCTCCATTCTTTGCACCATCAGAGCTTTCTCTAGGTTGCTGTATACTTTTTCCAGGTGTTGTGGTACAAACGGAGACACAGTCCAGCTCAACTTTAACAATAACAGCATTACTCATTTTTGTATGCAGCATATCCATTTTCTTTACAGCAGTTACCTTAGATTCAACATTGCACAATTCTGTCACTTTCCCTAGCTTCTCACTGTCTTCTTCCAGAACATTCCCAGGACGTCCCATCCGGTTCAGCATTACAGCATCCTCCCTGTCCAGCTTTACCATTTTTGGGAGTTCCCCTGTCTGTTTCACCCCAGACAAAAGGGCGTCTGCCCAATTAGCAAGCTGCTTCAAAATAAATGATTTGTGCTGCCGTACAACTGCCAACTGTCTCACTACCATCTGTAATGTAGTCATCTGCACTGCTATGTTCTGCGCTGCTGTGATCTGTGCAGTTGTGTTCTGCAGTGTCATTATCTGTGGCCCCCAGGCCCTGAACGGCTGTGCCCGTGTCTTTAATGTTACGGAGCTCACTGCCCTGTCAGGGCACTCCTGTGAAACTAATTCAAATCTCAGCTGTTCCCCAGCTTAACGAATGATAGCTCCTCCTACTTTAACTATTTAGAAACTGAGTATGCGCTCCCCACACATCTAGTGGCCTAATTAGAGTACTATGCTTTCTCTACAGCTATAACAGTAGTTATACATAGCATTTACATATATATATACATTACACTTTTATCCCTTAAGGTAATGCACAAAATACTTTAGTGTAGCAGTACCTATGTGACACACACACATAATGGTAATAAATATGAACGTGTAACAGTACTAGTAAAATGCAAGAAAGAGGTAAAAGATAGACCAATAACATTTTCCATTCCCTTACATAGGTGTGGATACCATTCCATCAATGACATCCTTGATTTAATGGTTAATATGATTATGTATCTACTACTGCATTCAACATTGAAGAAATTATAATGTTCTGAATGAATTTATACTTTTAAAAAATCTATGAAGATATTTTAGGGTGCTGATTATTAAAGGGAAACTCTCAAGTGAGATAACACTATTAACCTGCAGATATGGGGTTAATCTGCAGGTTAATAGTTTTCTGACATCGTGTTTCCGCACATAGAGAACCCCGCTGCCTAGTGGAAATTAGCTGTAGTCCTCCTGACAGCTTTCAGTCACAGGGACGGCACTGGCATACCATTAGATAGAAAGCAGTGGCTGTAACCTTACTCCTGGCATTGACTGACAGTCGGCCCTAATGTTGAGCTGCTATCAGTCAGGGTTGGGATGTGGTTACAGCCGCCACTCACTGTACACAGAGCGGAGACTGAAACCATGCCAGTGCCACCCCTATGACTGAAAGAGGAAGGCTGCCAGTTGGGGAATAAAGTTCATTTCCTCCCAGCATTGGGGCTCTTAGTACAGGTACCACACGGTCTCAAATGCTGTTATCCTGCAGATTAACCTCATATCTGCAGCTTAAGGCCGAAGGCCGGGGTCACACTTGCAAGTGTGATGCGAGAAACTCGAGCAAGTCTCTCGCGTCAATACCCGGCACTGTCGCCGGCACTCGGTCTGGAGTGTGCAACTGCATAGAAATACAGTCCCGAGTGCCGGCGGCAGTGCTGGGTATTGATGCGAGAGACTTGCGCGAGTTTCTCGCATCACACTCGCAAGTGTGACCCCGGCCTAATAGTATTATTTCACATGACAGATTCCCTTTAAAGACTGTTTCTTCTACATTTAAGGTGTTTTAATGCTAGACATAATTAGTAAAATTGACCTAATGCATTTTGTATTGTAATTAAATTTGCTAAAAATTACTTACAGTCTTTTAATAAAATTAGCATGAAATTCCATTTTCTTTTTCATCATGCTTAGCAATCATCTTCAGGTTTTCGTGCTTGTTTGAAGTATATTTCTATTCTTACCAATGGATCACATTAGATAACATTGAGGGCAGACAAAGCTATGTTGAACATCACTTAGTTATTCTCTTTTCCTTGCGGTACAATCAATAAAACCGGACAGCTTTAAAACTCTTTGTAGTGTCATTGCCTTAGGAAGTAGAGGAGTGATGTAACAATAATTAACACTTTGCTCTGGACACGGTAATTCTATATAATGATAGTGATTAATTATTTGCTGTAAGTAGGATCTGTGTTTAATACTTAACTATTGTACTTTGATACTAAAATGACTGCAATGTAGAGAAAATATCCTGGATGACAATTAGTATTTAAGGAATGAAATAAAACAATCTAAACAGAGTGATTGATTTTACTGCACTGAATAATGTTAAGCTTGGAAGATGAAATGGTAAGAAATGAACAAAAGCATGAATTATATTCCATCTGTAGATGAATGGCTGCGCATTGTGGGTCGTTTGATCTGTATGCGTGAACTTCCAAAATGAACATCCAAGTGAAACAATTTCAAATTAAAAACATTTTTACAGAGCGAAAGAAAGTTTGTCAGGGAAAAATTATGTTATTTTATTTGCTTATATAGCACCATTCATTTCCACTGTGATTTACAGATCTCATGCTTACTGACCCCACTGTTGCTCACAATCAAAATTCAGTCTTTAATCATGCAGGATAAAAAAATGGGAGAATGTGCAAATATTAAAAGAGAAAATGCTTAATCTTTGCGCATTTCTGATAGAAAATCCCTTACTCCCTCAATGACTTATGATGTATATGTGGCGCCCCCAGGAGTATGGTCGTCACAGTGGCATTACCTTCCTCCTAGGGAGTGTGATGTCATGCTTGGAAGCAATAAAGGGTCTCTCTAGCATTTAATCACAACACAGTTCTCATTCCAGGCCAGCAGAGGGAGGTCTGAACCAAAACTGAGGAAGAGCTGCTCTCTGGGGGCCAGGAAGGAAAAAATCAGTCAGTTCGTGTGAGGAGGGCAACGAGTGTGGACGTGGAGGAGAAGAGCTGGGAGATTGATCAGAGAGTTCAGGCTCATTCCCAGCTATAGCGCATGATCTGGAGCCCGGTCTCCAAGGCTGTACGGACACTGATGGTCCTGCAACAGAAACCGGAGGAATAGGAAGCTGTAAATGCTCTATTCCCACATAAGACTCGGAGGCACAACAGCGACGTGTGAGCCAGAAGAGGAAGGCTACAGCTGTCTGCCATACGAGGGAGTTCTAAAGAGAATAAGCAAGTGGAACTTCAGTGTAACACAGTACTGCAAGTACCTAAAAATAAGCGCTAGGAAGGAGACTGCACAACCCATCTGCATAGAGAGATTCCTAAGTTGCTTCCAGGCTAGCCAGCTCCTGTGCCATCTGTAATCTGGACCCTAGACTGCATTTGCCAAGCAAAGTAAAGGTAAAGAAACTGCACCCTGTTGTGTCCTTGCCTTCTTCCTGCAACCCCGTTAGCACTGCTTCATCCCTGTGCCAGACACTGCACCCTCCTCCTCAACACCTATCCTCGCTGCCCTGGGATTACAGCTCTACCTGTGGGGAGCTAATACACCTTGCTGCCTTACACCATCTGTCACAGAGGATCTGACGGCAGCGTCGGCTTAGCCCTCTATTTGCCGAGCACCACAGGTGGCGTCACGAACCATTCACTTATAACTTAACTTTATTCCATCACTTAACCCCTTTTACATGGGCACCCAGGGCCACGGACCGGGTCACCGCTGCTGTGACATTCCCCTTTGAGAGACTGGCCCAGTACCGAGCACCCCACAGCCCTGGGAGGGCAATCCATATATATTCATCATAGGTCACCTCTCCCTGCTCAGTGCGGGCTCTGATGCTGAGCCTGCACCTTTTCAGGCACATGACAGTTGATCTGATCAGCTTTTATGTGCCCCTAACAGCTGTGTGTGGAATGGCAATCCACCTGTGGCTGTTCACTAGTTAAATGCCGCTATCAATTTCTGACATTGGCATTTAACTAGCGCAAACCGGATGCAGGCCTTAGCTCCAGCCATCGGTGCCTCTTTCACATAATTGTGAGGCTCTAATGGGTTGGTATAAAAACCTGGGGTCTGTAGGAGTACCCTGTTGTTGTCATTGCAGAACTACTATGAGCATTTGTTACATATAGCAGGCCTGACAATAAAACATTTAAAATCAAAGAGAACTTGGAGTTTACAGGAAAAAAAATGTTAACAAACATTTTTTCCTGTATACTGACTTGTACACAAGGCAAAATTTAAAAAGAGTTTAAAAAAAATAACTTAGGTAAACTAAAATTGAATTTTTCATAATAAATTGGAGACCAGTGTAATTTATGAAGGAATCAAGAAGTGCCAAAAATCGGGGACTCAGAGGGACTGAGGTACACCCTGTATTACACATAAAGACTGGTCTATCGTCTCAACATACTTGCCTAACTAACCCTGTTTTGCCCATGCAAAATTTTCTTCTAAACCAGGACCCTCATTTCATCTGTTCACACACCCTACATGTACTTAATGGCTCTCTACACAGTGCAAAGCAAGGAAGCAATTATAATGAGAGCCAATAAGGGTCACCCAGTCATCCATAGACTCTTGAATGCAACAACTGGCTGGCCTCAATCAATCATCTTTTGGTGGGGAAAAGTCTGGGTTAATCCAAGCTTTGTTGATTTTTATTAGAGTCAGCCGGTCAGCATTTTACGTTGACAGGAAAAAGTTCCTGTTTGTTATTACCCTCTGCTGGCACTAAAAACCTGCTTAAAGAAGACGCTAGCGGCAGGGCAGCATGACTCCTCCAAGGCATAGAGGGACAGCTTCATGCCAGATGTCTAGCTTTGAGACTCAATAGCTGAAGGTCGCAGAAGAATTAGATAGTACGCTAGTTCTGTAGGCCAGGTATTGCTTTAACAATCTTTAATAACTTTTCCCTCGTTGTCAAAAATACCCTGTCTATAGGGCCTGGATGCCTGGAGGGTGTCATGAAATTGGTCCAAACCTTTGACAGTGTTCCCCTCCCTCAGCTGCACCTGGTGTGTGTCTTTCTTGCCATTCTCCTTGGTTGGGAATTTTTTCAAAATATTTTCCACAATGACCATCTGGTATAGCACCATTTTAGTCTACCTTTTTGCCTCAGGAAAGAGAGATGCAAGGTTCTCCTTGATGACTATTCTCCATCTCCTCCATCTCTTCCTCCTCATTGCCCTCCTTAGTCTATCCATGTAGGAGAGACGGGACAAAGGTTGTGTGGCTACTAGCCTCTGTTGTGCTTAGCCAGAGTTCCTTCTCCCCTTCCTTAGCCTCCACCTCCTAATTGTTACCCAAACTGCTGAGCAGATGAAATGATGTTGGGCTGATTAGTAACTCCCTGTCTCATGTCTTCATCCATCTCCACCTGGTCCGCATGCAAAGCTTCAAGTTTAAATGTCAGCAGCGAGTGTTTAAGTAGGCACAGAAGCAGGATCATTGCTCTGATAGTGTCATTATTGCTGCTCACCATCCTTGTGGAGTCCTCAAAGTCTTACAGAAATGCACAAAAGTCAGACATCCACGCACATGGTTCAGATGTTATGTGCGGAGGCTGACTAGAATTGCGATGGGTGTGTTGGAGCTGGCATTCCACAACTGGCCTCTGTTGCTCACAAAGCCATACCAGAATGGGCATTGTGGAGTTCCAGCATATGGTGACGTCACACACCAGTAAATGAGCTGGCATTTGCATGTGCTGCTGTCATACTGCCAGAGAGGCGGCAGCTATAGCTGACTTGTGGAAATGGGTGCTGATGTGATGTACCTTGACCAGAAGCACTGGCAAATCTCGATAGGTTTTCAGAAACTGTTGAACTACCAAGTTGAGCATAAGGGCCAAGCATGGTGCGTGTGTGCATGGCAAGATTCTTTGCCGCCACCAGGTTGCGTCCATTATCACACACGAGCATACCTGGTTGTAGGTTCAGCGGCAAGAGCCTCAAATCTGTCTGGTCTGTTGTTCCTGTCAATAACTGCCGTGGTGTGAGGCATCATCAGAGCATGTTGCCTCTTTGCTGAGGCAGTACTTCAGAGCTTGTGGATTCTGGCTGACTTGTTGATGAGCTCTGAGATAGCACATCGGAGATTGAGGATGAAGAGGAGCAGGAGGGGGTGTAGGAAGCCCTGATAGAAGTAGGGCCAGCAATCCTCTGAGTAGGTAGCTCATGTGCTGTGTGAGGGTGGGACTCAGCCTTTGCCTCCACAGTGTTCACCCAGTGTGTTGTCAGGGAAATGTAGCATATCTGGACACAAGAGCTTGTCCATGTGTCGGTCGTTAAGTGGACAATCCCAGTAAGCATGCTGGTAATGGCATGGGTGATGTACCTGGACACATGCTGGTAGAAGGAGGGGATGCCACATTGGGAGAAATAGAGGTGGCTGGGGACCGAGTATCGAGGGACCAAATTTGTCCACCTGTGGCAGGCCAAGTTTGTTTTTTTATTTCAACTAACAAAATTTCACACAAACCAAGTTCTACCTTATGTATGACAATAGTCAATTTTTGAATGAACAACTTTGTACACCTGTAGCAGGTAGTGATGATCGAATAGTGAAATATTCAGATTTGAGAAAATCGGCACAAATAATTTCTAATATCCGTGTATTCATACCGAATAACGAATCCAATGCAAGTAAATGGGAAAGCCGAATATTTTTCTGCTGGACCAAAAAAACAGGTCTGGGGGCATGGGAAAAAAAGATGAAATTGATGGGAAAGAGCTAAAACTAAATGAGAACAGCATGGAGAAGATGCCGGCATGCCTTTCTGACTCACATATGGTATCTTGGAATAATGTTGTCACATGGTTTTACAGATTTTTAAAAGGCCTACCAAACCAAAAGAAAAACTTTTTTTTAAAGTTAAAAACGCTAAGAAACATTGTTTCCTTCATAATTTCATATATATAAAGCAAAAGAAAAAAAGAAAAAAAAATATACCTCCCCTTTAGCATATGTTCACTGGGAGCATTTTGGCATTATTTTTACATTAACATTTGTGAGGGCTCTCACTCATACATTTTTGAGGACCCTCCCTCATGCCAAATAGTTAGCAAGATAGTGCATTACGTAATCCCCATCACTTTACAATGCCAGCTAAAACTTGCCCATTTTAATTTTGGGCTTTGCCTACCACCACCATATCCACCGCCATGTCATTATGTGTCCCTCACTGACAATTAGCAGAGTGCCAGCAGGTGCCTGAAACCTGAGTTTTTTAAGGGCCCACAGGTGGCCCTGTATGATACATTTGTGAGAGCTCTCACTCCTACTTTCGGGAGGTCTCTCCCTCATGACAAATAGTTAGCCAGATAGTGGAATACATATTCTCCATCACTTTGCAATGCCAGCCGAAACATGCCCATTTTAATTTTGGACTTCGCCCGCCACCAGCACCATGTCCGCAATCATGCCATTATGCGGCCCTCACTGACAATTAGCAAAGAGCCAGCAGGTGCTGTGAAACATGCGTTTTGTAAGCTCCACAGTTCATTTTTGCCAATAGATCCCAATGGAACAACTGTTACAGCGAGTGAAGCCGCTGTAAGGTGAATAAAATACAGGAGTCGGGAGAGTTTTTTGATCAGTGTCAGTAAATTGGATTCTACCAGACACCAAAAGCGTAAGGATTAAATTCTGAATAAAGTGTATGCAAGCGAGGGCCTCTGTTGCGGTTAGTCTGTCAGGCCTGAAACCCATGTCATTAACATGTACAAGTTTCAATTTACTTGAAAGCAGCTTCCTCAAGTGAAAGAGACAGGAGTGCCATTGACCAATCTGCACAAGCCTATGCATTTTCTATTGTTTAATAAACAGTGTATCTTTATCTAGCAGTTGCGCGACTGGCGCAAAACTTGCAGAGAAACGCAAACATGACTATATATCCCTAATTTTCATGAGTCTGCTTTTTCTATGTGTAAAGCAGATATCTTATAAAAATTGCCACACATTGGTAGATAATATATTGAATTTCTACATAACACCTCTATTATGGCACTAAAAAAATTAAGCCACAAAATTTTTTTTTCCATAAGCATAAGGCATTCAATATGAGAAAAGGTGACTTTAAGGGACATGGATGTGGTGGTGCCCTCCAAGGCCGAGTTACAGATCAGAAGGTGACTGGATCTTGTTCTAGCTTCCTGTCAAATGTAGTCAGCGGGGTATACCACTGATGAACCCAGACAATTGCCAGGATGTTGTGGGTTGAATGGCAGACAAAGGCTCCAGTGAGTTGACAAGCAGCACCAAAAAGTCTTCCACACAGTCCAGTATCAGTAGCCAAGAGGCTTGGCCATTGAAACCTCAACCTGGTCCTCCTTCCTCCCACCATCAAGAGTCCCAGGAGACATATGACCTCAGCGCTGGCCACTCTGAGGAAGTTTACGTTCCATTGGAATTTGTCAGACCTCTCAACGTGTACTATTAAAGAGAGTCATGATTAGGTGGTGTGAAGTGATGCCCAAACATTTCAGCTCCCACAGCCAGGAAGAAGCTTGACTGGGAAGGTCAATTCAAGTCTGAAGAGGTAGAGGATAATCATGATGCACAGTTGCCATCAGTTCATCCTCAAATAAAAATCAGGAGGATCAGGTTGAGGAATTGGAAGATGATATGGCCGATGATGAGGTCACTGATCGAACCAGGCACGGTGGCACGCCTTGCGAACACAGCAGTGCAGACAAGGATTGGTCCGTAGCACAAAAACAGGCAAGAAGAGGTAGTGGTTTGATGAGAGGGAGAACTCGGTCAACTGTTATTATTATTAATTATATAGCACCATTGATTCCATGGTGCTCTACATTAGAAGGGGTTGCATACAAATTACAGATATCACTTACAGTAAACAAACTAACAATGACAGACTGATACAGATGGGAGAAGACGCTGCCCTTGTGAGCTTATATTCCACAAAGCCGCCCAAACCCGGCTAGATAACAGGCCAAGGTTGCGTTGTTCCTCTGTATAGCAGTTTTTTTCTGATATCCCTTCAGACAAAACAACTATAATTTGCATCTTCTACCAAACCAAGCTAAGAAGAGGCAAGAACACCTGAGCACCACCAGCATGCAAAAGCACATGGCAGCCAAGCACCACAGTAGGTGGGCGGCACGCCTGGTGTGATGAACGAGAGTCGGGGGGGATGCATATAACCCACTGTGGTCACCAATCTGTGACAGAGCTTACACAGATGCAGCTCTCTGGCTCCCCCTTAAACTCAGGTTGGTCAGGGAAGTGCACCTGGGATAAGTAGTTGTCGGAGAGGCTGCCCTGTTACGCATTGGTTATCGAGGCTCTCTGCAGTGAAGGCGGTATATAGATCACCAGTCCATCACTACCAGGATCCCTCAGTAACCCCAGAAAGGTATGCTGCCATCAGTTCCTTGTTAGAAATACGCCCAGTCCGTTAACAAGTTTATGTGGGGTCAGAAATATTTTTGAGCTGGAGGCGACAGGAGGTGGAAAGAGCTTGGATGTGTGGTTTGAAGGACAGGGCAGAATCCAGGGTTACTCCGAGGCAGCGGACTTCTCGTACTGGGGAAAGCGTGATGTCATTAATTATGATATACAGGTCAGGTAAGGAAGATCTGTGAGATGGAGGAAAGATGATGAGTTCAGATTTGTCCACATTGAGCTTGAGGAAGCGAGAGGAGAAGAAGGAGGATATGGCTGATAGACACTCCGGGATTCTGGACAGCAGAGAGGTGATGTCTGGGTCAGAGAGGTAGATCTGTGTCATCAGCATAAAGGTGGTACTGGAATCCATGGGACTTTATGAGTTGACCCAGGCCAAGGGTGTAAATTGAGAAGAGTAGGGGTCCTAGAACAGAGCCTTGGGGGACTCCAACAGAGAGAGGATGGGATGAGGAGGTAGTGTGGGAGTGGGAGACTCTAAATGTGCGGTTTAAAAGGTATGAGGAGATCCAGGATAGGGCGAGGTCTTTGATGCCAAAGGAGGAGAGGATCTGTAGTAGGAGGCAGTGGTCAACTGGGTCGAATGCAGAGGACAGGTCTAGAAGGAAGAGTATAGATTATTATCTGTTTGCTTTGGCTGTAAGTAGGTTGTTAGTAATTTTAGTCAGTGCTGTCCCAGTGAAGTGATGGGGGCGGAAACCAGATTGTAGATTGTCAAAGAGAAAGTTAGATGAGAGGTGGGAGGAAAGTTCAGCGTGGACGAGCAGCTCCAGGAGTCTGGAAGCAAATGGGAGCAGTGATATTGGACGATAGCTGGACATAGCCGTTGGGTTGAGGGTTGGCTTTTTAAGGAGAGGCGTGATTGTTGCATGTTTAAAAGCAGAAGGGAATGTACCGGACATTATCGATAGGTTGAAGAGGTGGTTTAGGGATGGGATAAGTGTGGTGGTGAGGTTGGGGAGGAGGTGGGATTGGAATGGGGTCAAGTGCACAGGTTGTGAGGTGCGATTTGGAGAAGAGGCAATTAAGCTACTCTTCAGTGATGTTGGAGAGGGAGATTATCGGGTTTGGGCATTGGTCTGGTATACAAAGGGGTTGTGGTGGTGGAACAATAAAGACTTGCCTTGTTTGGTCGATCTTATTTTTGAAGTGTGTGACAAAGTCCTCAGTAGAGATGAGGGAGGTTGGAGGGGGCAGTGGTGGGCGGAGGAGGGAGTGGAAAGTTTTGAATAACTGTTTGGGATTGTAGGATAGAGAAGATGCAAGGGTTGTGAAGTAGGCCTGTTTAGCAGAGGTGAGGGCAGATTTGAAAGCGAGTGTTGCCTGTTTGAATGCACTGAAGTCATCTTGCGAATTTGTTTTCTTCCAACGCCGCTCTGCAGCCCTGGACACTTGCCGGAGCTTTTTAGTGGTGTTATTGTACCAGGGTTGTCTGTTGGTACATCGCATTCTGCTATGAACGAGGGGGGCGACCGTGTCAATAGCTGATGCGAGAGTGGCATTGTAGAAAGCAGTGGCACTATCTGTGTCTTGTAGTGAGTATAGTTGAAGGTGATAAAAGAACAGACTGATCCTCCAACCAGGTCTGGTTGTGTGGGTGTAATATGTTGGCGGCTTTAAAGCTCGGCAAGCTGGTAAACATATTCCATATATGTTATTTTGGAAGCGCCAGTTGTAACTAGGTCATTTCTTTTTGGATACATTCCATATATGGCCCATGTCCTGTACTTGGTTGTACAGCATATTTAAAAAACAAATCCTGACTTTCTGGACCTACTTGCCAAGGTACAGCATGTCAGCGCACATTTCCAAAAGTCATCTTAGGCTTTCGGTGGACTAGCTTTGCTGCAGAAGCACTTTAATTTGACTTGTCACTGACTGATTTGTTTCCTGCCCACATGCTATAATTTTAGTCCACCTTTTAGAATTATAATAAATATTAATTTTATTTCTATAGCACCAACATATTCCACAGCACTTTACATTTTTCAGGACATAGACAAAAAAAGACATTACAAAATAGCAATGATCATATAAACAAAAGGTAACAAGAGGAATGAGGGTCCTGCTTGCAAGTTTACAATTTATCTGCAAGGAGTTTGTATGTTCTCCCCGTGTTTGCGTGGGTTTCCTCCGGGTACTCCGGTTTCCTCCCACACTCCAAAGGCATACTGATAGGGAATTTAGATTGTGAGCCCCATCGGGGACAGTGATGATAATGTGTGCAAACTGTAAAGCGCTGCGGAATACGTTAGCACTATATAAAAATAAAGATTATTATTATTATTATTAATCTATGATGAAATGGAGGAGACACAAAAGGTGGATAGTCACAATTGTTTTCATTGTTCTGACCAGCCATAATGTAAGAAATTGGGTGTTCACGTAATGCTGCCTGAATCAGTTACCAACCAGGACGTATAAAAGTACAGACACAGAGGGCTATTAAATGCATAAACTGTGTGAGAACAAGATTCAAGCATCCTGGTTATTAAGAAAATTTTGAATAAGCAACACAGGGATAGTTAGATAAATGTGTTGAGGCGGTAGGCAGTTCATATGTTGGCAAGGCTTAGTAACATAGTAACATAGTAGCATAGTTAGGCAAGGCCGAAAAAAGACATTTGTCCATCCAGTTCAGCCTATGTTCCATCAGAATAAATCCCCAGATCCTTGTCCTTCTAAAGAACCTAATAACTGTAAGATACAATATTGTTACGCTCCAGGAAGACATCCAGGCCTCTCTTGAACTCCTTGACTGAGTTTGCGCTCACCACCTCCTCAGGTAACGAATTCCAGATTCTCACTGCCCTAACAGTAAAGAATCCTCTTCTATGTTAGTGGAAAAACCTTTTCTCCTCCAGACGCAGGGAATGCCCCCTTGTGCCTGTCAACTTCCTTGGTATAAATAGATCATCAGACAGATATTTGTATTGTCCCCTTATATACTTATACCTGGTTATTAGATCGCCCCTCAGTCGTTTTTGTTTCTAGGCTAAATAATCCAAATTTTGCTAATCTCTCTGGGTATTGTAGTTCCCCATCCCCTTTATTAATTTTGTTGCCCTATTTTGTACTCGCTCTCTTTCCATTATATCCTTCCTGAGCACTGGTGCCCAAATCTGTGCACAGTACTCCATGTGCAGTCTAACCAGATATTTGTACAGAGGCAGTATAATGCTCTCATTCACTATGTGTATCCAGACCTCTTTTAATGCACCCCATGATCCTGTTTGCCTTGGCAGCCGCTGCCTGGCTCTGGCTGCTCCAGGTAAGTTTATCATAACTAGTATCCCTCAGTCTTTCTCCATGTCAAATTTACCCAATGGTTTCCCATTTAGTGTGTAATGGTGACACTGATTCCTTCTTCCCATGTGAATTCCCATGAATACAAGGCAAAATTTAAAAAGGGTTTAAAAAAAATTACTTAGGTAAACTAAAATTGAATTTTTCATAAAAAATTGGAAACCAGTGTAATTTATGAAGGAATCAAGAAGTGCCAAAATTCGGGGACTCAGAGGGACACAGGTACACCCTGTATTACACATAAAGACTGGCCTATTGTCTCAACATACTTGCCTAACTAACCCTGTTTTGCCCATGCAAAATTTTCTTCTAAACCAGGACCCTCATATCATCTGTTCACACACCCTACATGTACTTAATAACGCTTTTTGTCTGTACACCTGCTGGTTGGTGACTGCTTCATGCCGCATTATGTGAACACCCTATTTATTACGTTGATGGCTGGACTGTAGACAGTGCAAAGCAAGGAAGCAATTATGAGGGTCAATAAAGGTCACCCAGTCATCCATAGACTCTTGAATGCTACAACTGGCTGGCCTCAATCATTCATCTTTTGGTGTGGAAAAGTCTGGGTTAATCCAAGCTTTGTTGACTTTTATTAGAGTGAGCCGGTCTGCATTTTATGTTAACAGGAAAAAGCTCCTGTTTGTTATTACCCTCTGCTGGCACTAAAAACCCTGCTTAAAGAAGATGCTAGCGGCAGGGCAGCATGACACCTCCAAGGCATAGAGGGACAGCTCATGCCAGATGTCTAGCTTTGAGACTCAATAGCTGAAGGTCGCTGAAGAATTAGGGAGTACGCTAGTTCTGTAGGCCAGGTATTGCTTTAACCCCTTAATCCCATATAACGTACTATCCCGTCCATGTGCCCTGGGACTTAATTCCCAGGGATGGGATAGTATGTCATAGAGATCAGCGGCGCCCACGTGGTGAGCGCTGCTGATCGCGGCCGGGTGTCAGCTGATTATCACAGCTGACACCCGGCACAATGTGTCAGGGGCGGTCATGGACCGCCCCGACATGTTAACCCCTTGCACACCGTGATCAAACACGATCGCGGTGGACCGTGGGTTAAAGGGAAGCATCGGCAGGGAGGGGGCTCCCTCCGTGCTTCCCTGAGCCCCCCACGGCAGCGCAATGTGCAGCGCTGCTGCGGGGGGCTCCTTCCCTGCAGGCCTCCGAATCCAAGATGGCGACGGGGGCCTTCGTGGGCCTGCAGGGAGCCGGCTTCTTCAGTGCCTGCAAAGCGCAGGCACGAGGAAGCCTGCTGCACTGCCTGTGACAGATCGCTGATCTGTCACAGTGATCTGTGATGTGACAGATCAGCAATCTGTCACAGGACAGTGATGTCCCACCTGGGACAAGGTAATAAAGATAAAAAAAGTGTTAAAATAATTTTTAAAAAATCGCCAAATAAATTAGAAAAAAAAAATATTCCCCCAATAAATTAATTTTTTTGAAATAAAAAAAACAACAATAAAAGTACATATATTTGGTATCGCCACATCCGTAACGACCTGCCCTATAAAACTGTGCCATTAGTTAACCCCATTAGCGAACCTCTTAAAAAATAAAAATAAAAAACAAAGCAAAAAATAATGATTTATTATCATACCGCCGAACAAAAAGTGCAATAACGCGCGATCAAAAAGACATATAAATATCCATGGTACCGCTGAAAACGTCATCTTGTTCCGCAAAAAACGAGCCACCATACAACATCATCAGTGAAAAAATAAAAGTTATAGCTCACAGAATAAAGCGATGCAAAAATAATTATTTTTTATATAAAATAGTTTTCATTGCATAAAACCGACCAAACATAAAAAAATGACCTAAATGAGGTATCGCTGTAACCGTACTGACCCGAAGAGTAAAACTGCTTTATCAATTTTATCGCACGCGGAACGGTGTAAACGCACCCCCCAAAGAAATTCATGAAACGCTGGTTTTTGTTCATTCTGCTTCCCAAAAATCGGAATAAAAAGCGAACAAAAAATGTCATGTGTCCGAAAATGGTACCAATAAAAACGTCAACTCGTCCCGCAAAAAATAAAACCTCACATGACTCGGTGGGTCAAAATACGGAAAAATTATAGCTCTCAGTTTTTGCATCACCACATATTATTTTTACTATAAAAAGCGTCTTTTAGCGTGTGACAGCTGCCAAACATAAAAAAAGCCATAAATAGTAAATCAAACCCCCCATTATCACCCCCTTAGTTAGGGAAAAATAATAAAATTAAAAGAAAATGTATTTATTTCCATTTTCCCATTAGGGTTAGGGTTAGGGCTAGGGCTATGGTTAGGGCCAGGGCTAGGGTTAGGGCTGAGATTAGGGTTAGGGGTGTGTTGGGGTTAGGGTTAGAATTGGGGGTTTCCACTGTTTGGGCACATCAGGTGCTCTCCAAATGCAACATGGCGTCTGATCTCAATTCCAGCCAATTCTGAGTTGAAAAAGTCAAATGGTGGTCCTTCCCTTCCAAGCTCTACCATGCGCCCAAACAGTGTTTTACCCACACATATGGGGTATCAACGTACTCAGGACTAATTGGACAACAACTTTTGGGGTCCAATTTCTCCTGGTACCCTTGGGAAAATAAAAAAATTGGTGACTAAAAGATCATGTTTGTGGAAAAAATACAATTGTTTTATTTTCACGCCCGGGCGTTATAAACTTCTGTGAAGCCCTTGGGGGTTCAAAGTTCTCACCACACATCTAGATAAGTTCCTTGGGGGGGTCTAGTTTCCAAAATGGGGTCATTTGTGGGGGTTTCCACTGTTTTGGTACATCAGGGGTTTTCCAATCGCGACATGGTGTCCGATCTTAATTCCAGCCAAAAACGTCAAATGGCGCTGCTTCCCTTCCGAGCTCTGCCATGCGCCCAAATAGTGGTTTACACCCACATGTGGGGTATCAGCGTACTCAGGACAAATTGCACAATAACTTTTAGGGTCCCGTTACCCTTGGGAAAATAAAAATTGGGGTGAAAAGATCATTTTTGTGGAAAAAATATGATTTTTTAATTGTACGGCTGTACGTTATAAACTTCTGTGAAGCCCTTGTGGGTTCAAAGTTCTCACCACATATCTAGATAAGTTCCTTGGGGGGTCTAGTTTCCAAAATGGGGTCACTTGTGGGGGGTTTCCACTGTTTAGGTACATCAGGGGCTCTCCAAACGTGACATGGCGTCCAATCTGAATTCCAGTCAATTTTGCATTGAAAAAGTCAAACGGCGCTCCTTCCCTTCTGAGCTCAGCCATGCACCGAAACTGTAGTTCCCCCCACATATCAGGTATCAGCGTATTCAGGACAAATTGCACAATAAATTTTGCAATCCAATTTCTCCTGTTACCCTTGGTAAAATAAAAAAAATTGAACCTGAAGTATTTTTTTTGTGAAAAAAAGTTAAATGTTCATTTTTTTTTTAAATATTCAAAAAATTCCTGTGACGCACCTAAAGGGTTAATAAACTTCTTGAATGTGGTTTTGAGCACCTTAAGGGGTGCAGTTTTTAGAATGGTGTCACTTTTGGGTATTTTCTATCATATAGAACCCTCAAAGTGGCTTCAAATGTGATGTGGTCCGTAAAAATAAAATGGTGTCGCAAAAATGAGAAATCGCTGGTCAATTTTTAACCCTGTGCATGTGGGAAAATTTTCGCCAAATTTCTGTTTTTTTCACAAATAAACGCAAGTTATTTGAATGAAATTTTACCTCTAACATGAAGTACAATATGTCACGAGAAAACAATGTCAGAATCACCACGGTCCATGGAAGCGTTTCAGAGTTATTACCTCATAAAGGGACAGTGGTCAGAATTGTAAAAATTGGCCCGGTCATGAACGTGCAAACCACCCTTGGGGCTTAAGGGATTAACAATCTTTAATAACTTTTTCCTCCTTGTCAAAAATACCCTGTCACCAGGGCCTGGATGCCTGGAGGGTGTCATGAAATTGGCCCAAACCTTTGGCAGTAACATAGTAACATAGTTTTGAAGGCTGAAGGAAGACCTTATGTCCATCTAGTTCAACCTATTTTAAGTGCAGCTGTTCTGCATTGTTGATCCTGGGGAAGGCAAAAAACCCACAGAGTAGAAGCCAATTTTCTCCATACGGAAAAAAAATTCCTTCCCCTAAGCTGGGTCAACCATCTACCTATAATATTATGTTATTCATAACCTTCTATACTGTTACTCACAAGAAAAGCATCCATTCCTTTCTTAAATTCATTCAGTGAGTTGGCCATCACCACAGTATTCCCCTCCCTCTGCTGCACCTGGTGTGTGTCTTTCTTGCCACTTCTCCTTGGTTGGGAATTTTTTCAAAATATTTTCCACAATGACCATCTGGTATAGCACCATTTTAGTCTACCTTTTTGCCTCAGGAAAGAGAGATGCAAGGTTCTCCTGGATGACTATTCTCCATCTCCTCCATCTCTTCCTCCTCATTGCTCTCCTTAGTCGATCCATGTAGGAGAGACGGGACAAAGGTTGTGTGTAGAGTTGAGCGAAACGGGTCGAAAAATTTCAAAAGTCGCCGACTTTTGGCAAAGTCGGGTTTCATGAAACGAAACCCGACCCTAGGATGAGGTCGGCCACGAGGTCGGCGACTTACGCGCCAAAGTCGCGTTTCAAAAGTTTGTTTTGCGCTCTTTTTCAGCCAATCAGGATCCACGGACACTGTGGGCAACGTGATGACATAGGCAGGGGTCACCACCATCTTTCAGAAGGCATGCAAGTGATTGGCTTGCTTTGGTGGGCGTCAAAGGAGGTATAAAAGGGCGTGCACGCCGACCGCCATCTTACTTCTGCCGATCTCAGTATAGGGAGAGGTTGCTGCTGATTCTGTAGGGAGAGCGTTAGGCAGGGAAGAAGACAAAAAAACTGCTTCTGCTGCTAGCGATTTGGCCTGCACAAAACACCAGTCACTGTGTGTGCAGTGCAAGGGGAGGCTATATAGTGGTGTATCAGTGGTGTTGGTTGTTGGGCTGCCTTCTAAGGCTTCCTGACATTCCTGCATTGCTGTTTACCCACTGCTCCGCAAACTGCTTTTTTAAAAGCAATCCCAATTTTTTTTTTTGTCCTGCTGAGAAGAAAAAAAAACTGCTTCTGCTGCTAGCAATTTGGCCTGCACAACACACCAGTCACTGTGTGTGCAGTGCAAGGGGAGGCTATATTGTGGTGTATCAGTGGTGTTGGTTGTTGGGCTGCCTTTTAAGGCTTCCTGACAGGCTGGCATTGCTGTTTACCCAATGCTCTGCAAACTGCTTTTTTAAAAGCAATCCAATCTCCCTTATCCTCTAGTCACTTTTGTCACAGCTGTGCCATCGAGCCTGTCACATAGCGCTCAGATATTCATTGGGCCTCACACAATCCAAAAGTGTCCAGTGTCCAAAAGTGTGTGCAGAGATTCAAAATCTCCCTTATCCTCTAGTCACTTTTGTCACAGCTGTGCCATCGAGCCTGTCACATAGCGCTCAGATATTCATTGGGCCTCACACAATCCAAAAGTGTCCAGTGTCCAAAAGTGTGTGCAGAGATTCAAAATCTCCCTTATCCTCTAGTCACTTTTGTCACAGCTGTGCCATCGAGCCTGTCACATAGCGCTCAGATATTCATTGGGCCTCACACAATCCAAAAGTGTCCAGTGTCCAAAAGTGTGTGCAGAGATTCAAAATCTCCCTTATCCTCTAGTCACTTTTGTCACAGCTGTGCCATCGAGCCTGTCACATAGCGCTCAGATATTCATTGGGCCTCACACAATCCAAAAGTGTCCAGTGTCCAAAAGTGTGTGCAGAGATTCAAAATCTCCCTTATCCTCTAGTCACTTTTGTCACAGCTGTGCCATCGAGCCTGTCACATAGCGCTCAGATATTCATTGGGCCTCACACAATCCAAAAGTGTCCAGTGTCCAAAAGTGTGTGCAGAGATTCAAAATCTCCCTTATCCTCTAGTCACTTTTGTCACAGCTGTGCCATCGAGCCTGTCACATAGCGCTCAGATATTCATTGGGCCTCACACAATCCAAAAGTGTCCAGTGTCCAAAAGTGTGTGCAGAGATTCAAAATCTCCCTTATCCTCTAGTCACTTTTGTAACAGCTGTGCCATCGAGCCTGTCACATAGCGCTCAGATATTCATTGGGCCTCACACAATCCAAAAGTGTCCAGTGTCCAAAAGTGTGTGCAGAGATTCAAAATCTCCCTTATCCTCTAGTCACTTTTGTCACAGCTGTGCCATCGAGCCTGTCACATAGCGCTCAGATATTCATTGGGCCTCACACAATCCAAAAGTGTCCAGTGTCCAAAAGTGTGTGCAGAGATTCAAAATCTCCCTTATCCTCTAGTCACTTTTGTCACAGCTGTGCCATCGAGCCTGTCACATAGCGCTCAGATATTCATTGGGCCTCACACAATCCAAAAGTGTCCAGTGTCCAAAAGTGTGTGCAGAGATTCAAAATCTCCCTTATCCTCTAGTCACTTTTGTCACAGCTGTGCCATCGAGCCTGTCACATAGCGCTCAGATATTCATTGGGCCTCACACAATCCAAAAGTGTCCAGTGTCCAAAAGTGTGTGCAGAGATTCAAAATCTCCCTTATCCTCTAGTCACTTTTGTCAAAGCTGTGCCATCGAGCCTGTCACATGGCGCTCAGATATTCATTGGGCCTCACACAATCCAAAAGTGTCCAGTGTCCAAAAGTGTGTGCAGAGATTCAAAATCTCCCTTATCCTCTAGTCACTTTTGTCACAGCTGTGCCATCGAGCCTGTCACATGGCGCTCAGATATTCATTGGGCCTCACACAATCCAAAAGTGTCCAGTGTCCAAAAGTGTGTGCAGAGATTCAAAATCTCCCTTATCCTCTAGTCACTTTTGTCACAGCTGTGCCATCGAGCCTGTCACATAGCGCTCAGATATTCATTGGGCCTCACACAATCCAAAAGTGTCCAGTGTCCAAAAGTGTGTGCAGAGTTTCAAAATCTCCCTTATCCTCTAGTCAATTTTGTCACAGCTGTGCCATCGAGCCTGTCACATAGCGCTCAAATATTCATTGGGCCTCACACAATCCAAAAGTGTCCAGTGTCCAAAAGTGTGTGCAGAGATTCAAAATCTCCCTTATCCTCTAGTCACTTTTGTCACAGCTGTGCCATCGAGCCTGTCACATAGCGCTCAGATATTCATTGGGCCTCACACAATCCAAAAGTGTCCAGTGTCCAAAAGTGTGTGCAGAGATTCAAAATCTCCCTTATCCTCTAGTCACTTTTGTCACAGCTGTGCCATCGAGCCTGTCACATAGCGCTCAGATATTCATTGGGCCTCACACAATCCAAAAGTGTCCAGTGTCCAAAAGTGTGTGCAGAGATTCAAAATCTCCCTTATCCTCTAGTCACTTTTGTCACAGCTGTGCCATCGAGCCTGTCACATAGCGCTCAGATATTCATTGGGCCTCACACAATCCAAAAGTGTCCAGTGTCCAAAAGTGTGTGCAGAGATTGAAAATCTCCCTTATCCTCTAGTCACTTTTGTCACAGCTGTGCCATCGAGCCTGTCACATAGCGCTCAGATATTCATTGGGCCTCACACAATCCAAAAGTGTCCAGTGTCCAAAAGCGTGTGCAGAGATTCAAAATCTCCCTTATCCTCTAGTCAATTTTGTCACAGCTGTGCCATCGAGCCTGTCACATAGCGCTCAGATATTCATTGGGCCTCACACAATCCAAAAGTGTCCAGTGTCCAAAAGCGTGTGCAGAGATTCAAAATCTCCCTTATCCTCTAGTCACTTTTGTCACAGCTGTGCCATCGAGCCTGTCACATAGCGCTCAGATATTCATTGGGCCTCACACAATCCAAAAGTGTCCAAAAGTGTGTGCAGAGATTCAAAATCTCCCTTATCCTCTAGTCACTTTTGTCACAGCTGTGCCATCGAGCCTGTCACATAGCGCTCAGATATTCATTGGGCCTCACACAATCCAAAAGTGTCCAGTGTCCAAAAGTGTGTGCAGAGATTCAAAATCTCCCTTATCCTCTAGTCACTTTTGTCACAGCTGTGCCATCGAGCCTGTCACATAGCGCTCAGATATTCATTGGGCCTCACACAATCCAAAAGTGTCCAGTGTCCAAAAGTGTGTGCAGAGATTCAAAATCTCCCTTATCCTCTAGTCACTTTTGTCACAGCTGTGCCATCGAGTCTGTCACATAGCGCTCAGATATTCATTGGGCCTCACACAATCCAAAAGTGTCCAGTGTCCAAAAGTGTGTGCAGAGATTCAAAATCTCCCTTATCCTCTAGTCACTTTTGTCACAGCTGTGCCATCGAGCCTGTCACATAGCGCTCAGATATTCATTGGGCCTCACACAATCCAAAAGTGTCCAGTGTCCAAAAGTGTGTGCAGAGATTCAAAATCTCCCTTATCCTCTAGTCACTTTTGTCACAGCTGTGCCATCGAGCCTGTCACATAGCGCTCAGATATTCATTGGGCCTCACACAATCCAAAAGTGTCCAGTGTCCAAAAGTGTGTGCAGAGATTCAAAATCTCCCTTATCCTCTAGTCACTTATGTCACAGCTGTGCCATCGAGCCTGTCACATAGCGCTCAGATATTCATTGGGCCTCACACAATCCAAAAGTGTCCAGTGTCCAAAAGCGTGTGCAGAGATTCAAAATCTCCCTTATCCTCTAGTCACTTTTGTCACAGCTGTACCATCGAGCCTGTCACATAGCGCTCAGATATTCATTGGGCCTCACACAATCAAAAAGTGTCCAGTGTCCAAAAGCGTGTGCAGAGATTCAAAATCTCCCTTATCCTCTAGTCAATTTTGTCACAGCTGTGCCATCGAGCCTGTCACATAGCGCTCAGATATTCATTGGGCCTCACACAATCCAAAAGTGTCCAGTGTCCAAAAGTGTGTGCAGAGATTCAAAATCTCCCTTATCCTCTAGTCACTTTTGTCACAGCTGTGCCATCGAGCCTGTCACATAGCGCTCAGATACTCATTGGGCCTCACACAATCCAAAAGTGTCCAGTGTCCAAAAGTGTGTGCAGAGATTCAAAATCTCCCTTATCCTCTAGTCACTTTTGTCACAGCTGTGCCATCGAGCCTGTCACATAGCGCTCAGATATTCATTGGGCCTCACACAATCCAAAAGTGTCCAGTGTCCAAAAGTGTGTGCAGAGATTCAAAATCTCCCTTATCCTCTAGTCACTTTTGTCACAGCTGTGCCATCGAGCCTGTCACATAGCGCTCAGATATTCATTGGGCCTCACACAATCCAAAAGTGTCCAGTGTCCAAAAGTGTGTGCAGAGATTCAAAATCTCCCTTATCCTCTAGTCACTTTTGTCACAGCTGTGCCATCGAGCCTGTCACATAGCGCTCAGATATTCATTGGGCCTCACACAATCCAAAAGTGTCCAGTGTCCAAAAGTGTGTGCAGAGATTCAAAATCTCCCTTATCCTCTAGTCACTTTTGTCACAGCTGTGCCATCGAGTCTGTCACATAGCGCTCAGATATTCATTGGGCCTCACACAATCCAAAAGTGTCCAGTGTCCAAAAGTGTGTGCAGAGATTCAAAATCTCCCTTATCCTCTAGTCACTTTTGTCACAGCTGTGCCATCGAGCCTGTCACAAAGCGCTCAGATATTCATTGGGCTTCACACAATCCAAAAGTGTCCAGTGTCCAAAAGTGTGTGCAGAGATTCAAAATCTCCCTTATCCTCTAGTCACTTTTGTCACAGCTGTGCCATCGAGCCTGTCACATAGCGCTCAGATATTCATTGGGCCTCACACAATCCAAAAGTGTCCAGTGTCCAAAAGTGTGTGCAGAGATTCAAAATCTCCCTTATCCTCTAGTCACTTTTGTCACAGCTGTGCCATCGAGCCTGTCACATAGCGCTCAGATATTCATTGGGCCTCACACAATCCAAAAGTGTCCAGTGTCCAAAAGTGTGTGCAGAGATTCAAAATCTCCCTTATCCTCTAGTCACTTTTGTCACAGCTGTGTCATCGAGCCTGTCACATAGCGCTCAGATATTCATTGGGCCTCACACAATCCAAAAGTGTCCAGTGTCCAAAAGTGTGTGCAGAGATTCAAAATCTCCCTTATCCTCTAGTCACTTTTGTCACAGCTGTGCCATCGAGCCTGTCACATAGCGCTCAGATATTCATTGGGCCTCACACAATCCAAAAGTGCCCAGTGTCCAAAAGTGTGTGCAGAGATTCAAAATCTCCCTTATCCTCTAGTCACTTTTGTCACAGCTGTGCCATCGAGCCTGTCACATAGCGCTCAGATATTCATTGGGCCTCACACAATCCAAAAGTGTCCAGTGTCCAAAAGTGTGTGCAGAGATTCAAAATCTCCCTTATCCTCTAGTCACTTTTGTCACAGCTGTGCCATCGAGCCTGTCACATAGCACTCAGATATTCATTGGGCCTCACACAATCCAAAAGTGTCCAGTGTCCAAAAGTGTGTGCAGAGATTCAAAATCTCCCTTATCCTCTAGTCACTTTTGTCACAGCTGTGCCATCGAGCCTGTCACAAAGCGCTCAGATATTCATTGGGCCTCACACAATCCAAAAGTGTCCAGTGTCCTAAAGTGTGTGCAGAGATTAAAAATCTCCCTTATCCTCTAGTCACTTTTGTCACAGCTGTGCCATCGAGCCTGTCACATAGCGCTCAGATATTCATTGGGCCTCACACAATCCAAAAGTGTCCAGTGTCCAAAAGTTTGTGCAGAGATTCAAAATCTCCATTATCCTCTAGTCACTTTTGTCACAGCTGTGCCATCGAGCCTGTCACATAGCGCTCAGATATTCATTGGGCCTCACACAATCCAAAAGTGTCCAGTGTCCAAAAGTGTGTGCAGAGATTCAAAATCTCCCTTATCCTCTAGTCACTTTTGTCACAGCTGTGCCATCGAGCCTGTCACATAGCGCTCAGATATTCATTGGGCCTCACACAATCCAAAAGTGTCCAGTGTCCAAAAGTGTGTGCAGAGATTCAAAATCTCCCTTATCCTCTAGTCACTTTTGTCACAGCTGTGCCATCGAGCCTGTCACATAGCGCTCAGATATTCATTGGGCCTCACACAATCCAAAAGTTTCCAGTGTCCAAAAGTGTGTGCAGAGATTGAAAATCTCCCTTATCCTCTAGTCACTTTTGTCACAGCTGTGCCATCGAGCCTGTGACATAGCGCTCAGATATTCATTGGGCCTCACACAATCCAAAAGTGTCCAGTGTCCAAAAGTGTGTGCAGAGATTCAAAATCTCCCTTATCCTCTAGTCACTTTTGTCACAGCTGTGCCATCGAGCCTGTCACATAGCGCTCAGATATTCATTGGGCCTCACACAATCCAAAAGTGTCCAGTGTCCAAAAGTGTGTGCAGAGATTCAAAATCTCCCTTATCCTCTAGTCACTTTTGTCACAGCTGTGCCATCGAGCCTGTCACATGGCGCTCAGATATTCATTGGGCCTCACACAATCCAAAAGTGTCCAGTGTCCAAAAGTGTGTGCAGAGATTCAAAATCTCCCTTATCCTCTAGTCACTTTTGTCACAGCTGTGCCATCGAGCCTGTCACATAGCGCTCAGATATTCATTGGGCCTCACACAATCCAAAAGTGTCCAGTGTCCAAAAGTGTGTGCAGAGATTCAAAATCTCCCTTATCCTCTAGTCACTTTTGTCACAGCTGTGCCATCGAGCCTGTCACATAGCGCTCAGATATTCATTGGGCCTCACACAATCCAAAAGTGTCCAGTGTCCAAAAGTGTGTGCAGAGATTCAAAATCTCCCTTATCCTCTAGTCACTTTTGTCACAGCTGTGCCATCGAGCCTGTCACATAGCGCTCAGATATTCATTGGGCCTCACACAATCCAAAAGTGTCCAGTGTCCAAAAGTGTGTGCAGAGATTCAAAATCTCCCTTATCCTCTAGTCACTTTTGTCACAGCTGTGCCATCGAGCCTGTCACATAGCGCTCAGATATTCATTGGGCCTCACACAATCCAAAAGTGTCCAGTGTCCAAAAGTGTGTGCAGAGATTCAAAATCTCCCTTATCCTCTAGTCACTTTTGTCACAGCTGTGCCATCGAGCCTGTCACATAGCGCTCAGATATTCATTGGGCCTCACACAATCCAAAAGTGTCCAGTGTCCAAAAGTGTGCGCAGAGATTCAAAATCTCCCTTATCCTCTAGTCACTTTTGTCACAGCTGTGCCATCGAGCCTGTCACATAGCGCTCAGATATTCATTGGGCCTCACACAATCCAAAAGTGTCCAGTGTCCAAAAGTGTGTGCAGAGATTCAAAATCTCCCTTATCCTCTAGTCACTTTTGTCACAGCTGTGCCATTGAGCCTGTCACATAGCGCTCAGATATTCATTGGGCCTCACACAATCCAAAAGTGTCCAGTGTCCAAAAGTGTGTGCAGAGATTCAAAATCTCCCTTATCCTCTAGTCACTTTTGTCACAGCTGTGCCATCGAGCCTGTCACATAGCGCTCAGATATTCATTGGGCCTCACACAATCCAAAAGTGTCCAGTGTCCAAAAGTGTGTGCAGAGATTCAAAATCTCCCTTATCCTCTAGTCACTTTTGTCACAGCTGTGCAATCGAGCCTGTCACATAGCGCTCAGATATTCATTGGGCCTCACACAATCCAAAAGTGTCCAGTGTCCAAAAGTGTGTGGAGAGATTCAAAATCTCCCTTATCCTCTAGTCACTTTTGTCACAGCTGTGCCATCGAGCCTGTCACATAGCGCTCAGATATTCATTGGGCCTCACACAATCCAAAAGTGTCCAGTGTCCAAAAGTGTGTGCAGAGATTCAAAATCTCCCTTATCCTCTAGTCAATTTTGTCACAGCTGTGCCATCGAGCCAGTCACATAGCGCTCAGATATTCATTGGGCCTCACACAATCCAAAAGTGTCCAGTGTCCAAAAGTGTGTGCAGAGATTCAAAATCTCCCTTATCCTCTAGTCACTTTTGTCACAGCTGTGCCATCGAGCCTGTCACATAGCGCTCAGATATTCATTGGGCCTCACACAATCCAAAAGTGTCCAGTGTCCTAAAGTGTGTGCAGAGATTCAAAATCTCCCTTATCCTCTAGTCACTTTTGTCTCAGCTGTGCCATCGAGCCTGTCACATAGCGCTCAGATATTCATTGGGCCTCACACAATCCAAAAGTGTCCAGTGTCCAAAAGTGTGTGCAGAGATTCAAAATCTCCCTTATCCTCTAGTCACTTTTGTCACAGCTGTGCCATCGAGCCTGTCACATAGCGCTCAGATATTCATTGGGCCTCACACAATCCAAAAGTGTCCAGTGTCCAAAAGTGTGTGCAGAGATTCAAAATCTCCCTTATCCTCTAGTCACTTTTGTCACAGCTGTGCCATCGAGCCTGTCACATAGCGCTCAGATATTCATTGGGCCTCACACAATCCAAAAGTGTCCAGTGTCCACAAGTGTGTGGAGAAATTCAAAATCTCCCCTGTCCTATAGACACCTTGTACCTTGTTTTACATTACTATATAGTTTGTTGGATTTTGTCTACATTTCTACCAAAAATGAGGAAGGCTGGTGGAAGAGGCCGTGGAATTGGGCGGTGGTTGGCAGCTGGTAATGATGGTGTTGGTGGTGGATCTGATGGTAGTGGCAAGAGCAAAATAGGACCGAATGCAGGAGGTGTTGAGCCTGCGTCATCGTCTGGCTACATAAGGCCTCGAACGCTTAGTTTTCTACGAGTTGGCAAACCGCTTTTAAAGCCAGAGCATCAGGAAAAAGTTTTGTCTTACATTGCTGACTAAGCCTCCAGCTCTATCGCCTCCTCTTCTTCAGTTGTAAAAAGTAAAAGCACTGAGTCGTCATTGGAGGCTCATGTTCATGAACCACACCTTTCCTTGTGTCCTTCACCCCAACCAAGATTGAAGGATGACGCAGGCCATACTACTGATTACTCCATGGAGATGTTTTCACATACCATGCCTGGATTATCAAGTCAAATGGTGAATTACCCAGGCCAAGATGAATCTGACATGGAGTGCACTGATGCACAGCCGCTGATGGATGATTCTGCTGGTACATTCACTCAGAGCACTACATTGTCCTCGCAGTGTACAGAGCCAGATTCTGACCCTGATGAGACTCAGGTGCCCCTTCCCGCACACTATACCACCATACACGGTGACACAGAGGAAGGTGCACATGACATAGAAGAGGAGGTGATGGATGACCCAGTTTTTGACCCAGATTGGCATCCATTGGGGGAAGAGGGTGCTGCTTCCAATAGCTCAGATGAGGAGCATCCACAGCAGACATCGACATCGCAACAGCTGTTATCTGGCAGGCCCGGAGCACTCCAAAGACAGGTTTCAAACATCAAAAGAGTTGCTGGACAGCTTGTCCAGAGGGTCAAAAGATCACAGCGTGCTAGGCCGCAAAATGTCTGCCAAAGTAGGAAGAGTGCAGTGTGGCACTTTTTTGAACAAAATCCTCATGATCAGGCCAAGGTTATCTGTAAGAAGTGCGCAAAGACCTTTAGCCGAGGGAAAAATCTGAAAAATTTGAATACCAGTTGCATGCTTAGACATTTAAACAGCATGCACTTGCAAGCGTGGACACAACACCAAACCTCAAGTGATACATGTGCAACTGATCACAACAAAGGTAGTCAGCAACGCTACATTGTTTCCCCCACTGTAAGCCCACCGGTTAGCACAGCAGCAAATGTTGAGGTGTCGTTGCAAGGCCACAGCAGTCAGGGAATCCCACTGTTATATCAATGAAAGACTGATTCTAGGCCATCAGAAAGAACACCAACTCCATCACCATCATCAACCCTCTCTCAGTCCGCCCTGTCCACCGCTACTTCCACCATATGCAGCTCTCAAGTCCAGCTCACCCTCTCAGACACTATGAGTAGGTCAAGAAAGTACTCAGTCTCTCATCCGCGTACACTGGGTTTGAACGCCCACATTGCCAAACTAATCTCGTTTGAGATGATGCCCTTTCGGTTGGTGGAAAGCACAGCTTTCTGCGAACTCATGGCCTATGCAGTACCACGCTATGACCTACCCAGTCGCCACTTCTTCTCTCGCAAAGCCATCCCAGCCCTCCACCATCATGTGAAAGACCGCATTGTCCATGCACTCAAGCAGTCACTGAGCGGAAAGGTGCACCTCACAACTGATGCATGGTCCAGTCGGCATGGCCAGGGCCGTTACATGTCCATCACTGCGCACTGGGTTAATGTGGTGGATGCAGGGTCCACAGGGGACAGTGGTGGTGGGACAGTGCTGCCTAGCCCACGGTATAGGTAACAGTTGGCTGTAGGCGTTCGACCCTCCTCCAGAAGCGAAAGCTCGTCCACAGAGCGCAGTCGTACGAGCACTCCATCTGCAGCTGCCACTGTTGCACACGATGTGTCCCCCTATCGAGCAGCTAGTGGAAAGCGTCAGCAGGCTGTGTTGCAGATGATGTGTTTGGGCAACAGACACACCGCCGAGGTGCTGGCCGAGTACTTGAAGCGACAAACTGAGTCATGGCTGGGCAGTGTACATCTTGAGGCAGGCAAGGTAGTTAGTGATAACGGCCGTAATTTTGTGGCAGCCATAGCCCTTTCAAAACTCAGCCATATACCTTGCTTGGCTCACACCTTGAACCTGGTGGTGCAGTGCTTCCTCAAAAATTATCCGGAGTTAACAGCCCTGCTCCAGAAGGTGCGAAGACTGTGCGCGCACATCCGCCGGTCGCCTGTGCACTCCGTTCGTATGCAGAAGCTGCAGCGATTGCTCCACCTTCCCAACCACCACCTCATTATCGACATTGCAACAAGGTGGAACTCCACCCTGCACATGGTGGAGCGGCTGTGCGAGCAGAGGCAGGCCATAATGCATTTGTGGGAGGATACACGGCCAGGCACTTTGAGAGCAGACATGGAGTTGACAGGTCTGCAGTGGTCGAAGCTGAAAGACCTCTGTAAAGTCCTTCAGTGTTTTGAGGAATGCACACGGCTGGTAAGCGCAGACGACGCCATCCTAAGCATGAGCATCCCACTTATGCGTCTGCTCATGCAAACTTTGACGCACCTTAAGGAGCAGGTGTCTGCAGCCAATGTTGATGAGGAGGAAGAGGAGGAGGGAATCCTTGATGACATTCAGCCATTGTCTGCTCAGGGACCTCTCCTGGATGAGGTGGAGGAAGAAGAGGAGGAGGAGGATGATGGGGATGATTACTTAGGGGAGGAGGATGCATCTCGTGGGGCAAGTGAAAATGTTGGCGTGGCAAGGTCTGGTACAGGGTTTGTACGTGACTGGAGGGATGTGGATTTGCCAGAAAGTGCTCCTCCACCCAGCACTCGCAGTGCATCATTGACACCGGGAACATTGGCCCACATGTCAGATTATGCCTTGCAGATCCTAAAAAGGGACCCACGCATTGCCAAAATGATGAACGATGACGACTACTGGTTGGCCAGCATCCTGGATCCACGCTATAAAGGCAAATTACAAAACATCATGCCACAGGAGAACCTTGACCTAATATTGGCTAATAAACAAGCAACTCTGGTAAATCGGTTGCTTGAGGCATTCCCAGCACACAGCAGCGGTGATGGTTCTCACTCGAGCCGTACGGGCCGGGGGCAGCTTGGCAGAGGTGTTCGTGGTGCACACAGCAGAAGTGGCGTTGGAGACAGGGGTTTCATGACAATGTTGTGGACTGATTTTTCAAGTACCGCTCACACAACTGGTAATACTGCATCGATGGAAAGTGACAGGAGACAGCAGTTGTCAACTATGGTTACAAACTACTTTTCCTCCCATATCGATGTTCTCCCACACAGGTCATTCCCCTTTGACTATTGGGCTGCTAAACTGGACACCTGGCCTGAATTGGCACAATATGCCTTACAGGAGCTTGCTTGCCCAGCTGCAAGTGTGCTATCGGAAAGAGTCTTCAGTGCAGCTGGATCAATCCTGACAGAAAAAAGGACCCGTCTGTCAACCCAAAATGTGGATGATCTAACCTTCATTAAAATGAACCACGCATGGGTTTCCAAGGATTTTGTCCCACCTTCCTCTGATGACACATAGGGTGACAGAAAAATGTCTTGCTTTGGTCCACCTCTTCCTGGGACTTGACCTATTTCACCTTTTGCATCAGCTGAATGTCCAACATCAACATATGCCACTTTCTAAAACTCCCTAACTGTGCTGCCTCCCCCCCCATGGCCGGGGTCACCACCTAGCGCACGACACCGTGCGAGTGCCGTTGCCCTGGACAGGTGGGTAGGCCGACTCTTGGGCGCGGGCACTGGTACAGGGTCCTTCATAGTGCAATCAAGTGTCTCTGACGGTGGTGGTGCACACCCGCCGTCAGACACACCGCCGTACTATGAGGGGCCCAGTGCCAGTACCGACGCCCACGAGTGGGCCCCCCTTGCTTGGCCAGGGCCCCAGCATTTGCAATCTTTACCTCTCCCTGCTCCTCCGCTGTGTAGTCTGGGCCGTCAAATCCATACTGTGCCTGACACCGTCTGAGCCTGCCTCCTGAGACATATATTTTGAATGTGTACGCTATCCATACATGTTATCCTGGGAAATGGTACCCTTTCTAACCTTTGTGCAATCACGTGCAATCCATACTGGGCCTAACACCGTCTGAGCCTGCCTCCTGAGACATATATTTTGAATGTGTACGCTATCCATACATGTTATCCGGGGAAACGGTACCCTTTCTAACCTTTGTGCAATCACGTGCAATCCATACTGGGCCTAACACCGTCTGAGCCTGCCTCCTGAGACATATATTTTGAATGTGTACGCTATCCATACATGTTATCCGGGGATACGGTACCCTTTCTAACCTTTGTGCAATCACGTGCAATCCATACTGGGCCTAACACCGTCTGAGCTTGCCTCCTGAGACATATATTTTGAATGTGTACGCTATCCATACATGTTATCCGGGGATACGGTACCCTTTCTAACCGTTGTGCAATCACGTGCAATCCATACTGGGCCTAACACCGTCTGAGCCTGCCCCCTGAGACATATATTTTGAATGTGTACGCTATCCATACATGTTATCCGGGGATACGGTACCCTTTCTAACCTTTGTGCAATCACGTGCAATCCATACTGGGCCTAACACCGTCTGAGCCTGCCTCCTGAGACATATATTTTGAATGTGTACGCTATCCATACATGTTATCCGGGGATACGGTACCCTTTCTAACCTTTGTGCAATCACGTGCAATCTATACTGGGCCTAACACCGTCTGAGCCTGCCTCCTGAGACATATATTTTGAATGTGTACGCTATCCATACATGTTATCCGGGGATACGATACCCTTTCTAACCTTTGTGCAATCACGTGCAATCCATACTGGGCCTAACACCGTCTGAGCCTGCCTTCTGAGACATATATTTTGAATGTGTACGCTATCCATACATGTTATCTGGGGATACGGTACCCTTTCTCACCTTTGTGCAATCACGTGTAATCCATACTGGGCGTGAGAACGGCTGGCGAGCTGTTAAGCAAGCTACAGCACCTGTGGTTTGCACACGTAAGTTTTTCATTTTTTCAGGAATGACGGTTAGGCCTAATTCCGGAACTGCGGTTGACCTGCACTTACTGGGAAATCATTGTTCGCGGGTAATAATTGTAATCAGTGATCCCCATCACTAACGTTGTTCAGCGGGTTATCTGCACCTGTAAGCGACAAACGCTGGCCTTTTCAGTGTAGCGCACATGCAGCCACGGACATGTAAGGGCATGACACACCAGTTATTGGCCAATCTCATGTGCCAGAGCCTCACGTGTCCCTCTAGTAAGCCGGACTCGGACCGCGGGGCATGACGGAGTCTCGTTCGTTAACGGAATTAAGCTTGCAATGTGTGCATCTGTTCTGTAGCTGGCATGGTTGAGGTTTCCCAGGTGGAGTCAAATTTAACCGTAGGCTCCACTCCTGGTGGTGCCCTTCTGGACATTCCTTTAAGGTTCAGCTTTGCAACCATACTGCCCACGTAAAACAAACACTTTGCCTTCATGAACGCTGTTTGGAGGGTCATGACTCGTGGGAATAACGCCGCCCAATCAGTTAACCTGCTAGAGAGATCCTTCATTGCTCCCAAGCATGACATCACACTCCCTAGGAAGAAGGTAAAGCCACTGTGGCGACCGTACTCCTGGGGGCGACACAAGTGCACTGATGCCCAGCCACTGCTCGATGAATCTGCTGGTACATTGACCCAGACCACTACATTCCCCTCGCACGCTACACGACCTGAATCTGACCCTGATGAAACTCAGGTTACCCTTCCCATATACAGTTCCATCTTACACGGTGACAAAGAGGAAGCTGCAGATGAAAGTGCAGGTTCAGCCCACCCGCCATCAGACACACCACCGTACTATCAGGGGCCCTGTGCCAGTGCCGTCGCCAACGAGTGGGCCCCCCCCTGCTTGCTCAGGATCACAGCACTTGCAAAGTTGAAATACTGTGCAGTGAGATGGAAGATGGGGACGACGAGGAATCCAGACAAGTACCGGGATTCCCTAGCGAGGAGACTTATTTGATTGTTTTCAATGTTGGGACAGCAATTTTTGGGGAGCACTATACTCTGGAGAATGATAGATGGGGCCCACCATACACTGGAACATTCCAAAGGTGGACATCAGACACTGGAGCAGCATTTACAGGGCCCATTATACACTAGAGCATTAGAAATGGGGCCCATTATGTTTGGAGCATTATTTGGGCCCATAAGACAGTGGAGCTTCATCTATGGGGACCAACATATACTGTAGCATTATGTGGAGCTCATCATATACTGTTTCAAACATTATATGGGACCAATGATTCTGTATGGAGAAATAGATGGGCCTCGTCATGAGATGTAAAAAGTGAGGTATTTTTCATTGTACTATACCGCTATTTCTCTGCCGTATCGGAGCATGATGAGTTGTGGTATGTGTTAAAGGGGCGCTCTTTCGCCCAGGGCACATGAAAACCTGCAGCCAGCCCTCCCCTCCCCACAACTTTAGCCAAATAACCCCCATTTTTCAGTGCGTAACTTGTATTATGAAGTTAATTAAGGTTGACAAGCTTAAGTAAGAAGAATTGATGCTTTTGGCATTCAAATGGGCACTGTAGGTGTGTTTCCTGTCCTCCTCTCACTGCCGACTTTTATTCCCCATTGACTTACATTGGGTTTCGTGTTTTGGGACGACCCCGACTTTTCCCTATAATCGGACGATCTTGCTCGACCCGACTTTTGGAAAAGTCGGGTTTCACGAAACGAAACGCGACCCTAAAAAACCAAAAGTCGCTCAACTCTAGTTGTGTGGCTACTAGCCTCTGTTGTGCTTAGCCAGAGTTCCTTCTCCCCTTCCTTAGCCTCCACCTCCTAATTGTTACCCAAACTGCTGAGCAGATGAAATGATGTTGGGCTGATTAGTAACTCCCTGTCTCATGTCTTCATCCATCTCCACCTTGTCCGCATGCAAAGCTTCCTGTTTAAATGTCAGTAGCAGCGAGTGTTTAAGTAGGCACAGAAGCAGGATCATTGCTCTGATAGTGTCATTATTGCTGCTCACCATCCTTGTGGAGTCCTCAAAGTCTTACAGAAATGCACAAATGTCAGACATCCACGCACATGCTTCAGATGTTATGTGCAGAGGCTGACCAGAATTCCGATGGGTGTGTTTGAGTTGGTATTCCACAACTGGCCTATGTTGCTCACAAAGCCATACCAGAATGGGCATTGTGGAGTTCCAGCATATGGTGACGTCACACACCAGTCAATGAGCTGGCACTTGCATGTGCTGCTGTCATACTGCCTGAGAGGCGGCAGCTATAGCTGACTTGTGGAAATGGGTGCTGTAGCTTCTGGCTGACATGGTGATGAGCTCTGAGATAGCACATCAGAGATTAAGGATAAAGAGGAGCTGGAGGGGATGTAGGAAGCCCTGATAGAAGTAGGGCCAGCAATCCTCTCAGTAGGTGGCACATGTGCTGTGTGAGGGTGGGACTCGGCCTTAGTCTCCACAATGTTCACCCAGTGTGTTGTCAGGGAAATGTAGCATATCTGGACACAAGAGCTTGTCCATGTGTCGGTCGTTAAGTGGATAATCCCAGTAACCATGCTGGTAAAGGCATGGGTGATGTACCTGGACACATGCTGGTAGAAGGCGGGGATGCCATATTGGAAGAAATAGAGGTGGCTGGGGACCGAGTATCGAGGGACCAAATTTGTCCACCTGTGGCAGGCCAAGTTTGTTTTTTTATTTCAACTAGCAAAATTTCACACAAACCAAGTTCTACCATATGTAGTCATTTTTTGAATGAACAAATTTGTACACCTGTAGCAGGTAGTGATGATCGAATAATGAAATATTCAGATTTGAGAAAATCGGCAAAAATAATTTCTAATATCCGTGTATTCATACCGAATAACGAATCCAATGCAAGTCAATGGGAAAGCCGAATATTTTTCTGCTGGACCAAACAAACAGGTCTGGGGGCATGGGAAAAAAAGATGAAATTGATGGGAAAGAGCTAAAACTAAATAAGAACAGCATGGAGAAGATGCCTGCATGCCTTTCTGACTCACATATGGTATCTGGGAATATTGTTGACAGACGGTTTTACAGATTTTTAAAAAGACCTACCAAACCAAACCAAAAACTTTTTTTAAAGGGAAAAATGCTAAGAAACATTGTTTCCTTTATAACTCCATGTATATAAAGCAAAATAAAAAAATAAAAAAATATTATACCTCCCCTTTAGCATATGTTCACTGGGTGCATTTTGGCATTATTTTTTACTTTAACATTTGTGAGAACTCTCACTCCTACATTTTTGAGGACCCTCCCTCATGCCAAATAGTTAGCAAGATAGTGTGGGTCGCCCTCGCTCACCCAGGGCTGCTGGGTACTCGGTGCCGGGCCGGTGTCAGGGGGATGTGTCACAGCAGCAGTGACCTGGTCCGTGGCCCCGGGCTCCCAATATCAATGGCGGTGATGTTAATAGTTTAGTTTATATGGATAGTATAGTTCGTGACGCCACCCGTGGTGTTTGGCAAGTATGGTGTTAGGCCAACGCTGCATACAGATCCGCTGGGACTGATGGTGTGGTGCAGCAAAGATGGTGTAGCTCCCCACAGGTGGAGCTGCAGTCCCAGGGCAGTGTAGGTGCAATGGATGAAGAGAGGCGCAGAATGGTATAGATGCTGGTACCCAGATGTAGCGGTGCTGAAGGTGTTAGTGGCGAATGAATGGAGGACACCAGGGCTTGCAGTTTCAAAGCTTTATTCACAGTTCATGGTACCCACTGGTGCCTGCCTCCGCGCCGTGTCCTCCGGGGTAGAGACTCAATCAACCTCCCGGGCAAGTCAGGGTTCTCCTCTCCAACACTCTGCCAACATGTGCCTTTCCTGAACAACTCCTCAATTGCGCTTTTAGTGTGAAGAGCTCCAGTACCGTGGTTACTCTGAAGTTCCTCCTGTCAGGTGTTCCTAACAACTCTACTTGTATGACAGACAGCTGTAGCCTCTATTGGGGACTCCTCTCAGAGTCCTGGCTTGTGAATCGGTTGCTGTTGTGTCTCAAGTCTTGGATGGAAGTAGTGCAATTACAGCCAACTGCTCCACCGGCCCCGACCTTGCACTGAGAATCTATAGGCAGGGTACTCTCTCAACCAACAACTCCTCTCTGTTCTCCTTCTCCTTCGTTCCGCGCTGTTCCTTCTCTTTCTTACGGAAGTTAGGTTGCAGGTCTACAGCTCTCTCCTTCTCCTTCTCTTTCTATTCCATTCCACGGGAGATCTTCCACTAAGACCAGTCCTCAGCCTCTCCTGACTGACTGTCTTCCTCCGCCTCACTCCCATCAGGCTGACCTGCTGTCAGCCTGCTCTCTCTCTCAGACACTCGTCTGACTGACTTCCTGTTCCTCTGAGACTCACCCCAGACTGACCTGTAATTCTAAACTTTCCCTCTCTTTTATGCTTACTCCACCCACCTCCCAGCACATCTCATGTTACGAAGCAGGGTTCCGTGAAGGGTGCTCTGCTATCCCCAGCCTGGAGCTGCTATGTGGACCTACTGAACTATCCTGTGTTTGGGATGCAGATGTTGGAGTGTGGAAAGGAGTTCCCAACTTACCTAGGTGGTGGGGCACTACACCTTAGGAGAAGGTGCAGTACCTCTGTGGCGACTGAGCCTCAGGGGCGCCACATACCCCCCATTAAACACAGCACGTCCGCGAGCTGCAAGATAACAAAGCAGACAGCAAAGAAACATACAAAAATTTTGTAATGCATAACAAACTTTCTTATACCAAACTTCCTAGTATAGGAGGTACTCATCTTGAACGTTACAAACAATACTATCTTACATTCTATCTAGAATTTTTAATTCTAAGTGCAATTCTCAATTCAAAGTGCTATTCTCTATAACACATTTTCTTTTATTACCTTTCTCTCATTCTATCAGTTTTCTTTCTTTCAATTTCTTCTAGATGCAAGACGCTGCCCACATACCTGGTCCGTCACCTGTCTACTTTCAATTCTTTATTCACATCACTCATCTCTAGATCAGACATTCCTAATTTTTTTTATAAAAGCCATTTCTCTGTTATCACTATTCTTACAAAACACATTATCAAATACTTCACAGTAAAACATTCAACAATTATTCTTGTAAGTGCTGGACACCGCTCCCAGCCGGGATTTCTTGCAGTGTCCTTCGAGGTAGACGTCATCTTCAAAAAGTGTCCATGCAAAAACGTTATCTTCGCAAAGTGTCTTTCATATGTAAAACCAAGAAAGGGCACTTAAAGAGGTGCAAAATATTTACAATAAAAGTTTTGGATCATACAGCGTTCATGATCTCCTCAGTTCCAATCGCAGAAATGCTGCCAATCAAAACAGGGCAACAAAAGTGCTACCGAAAAAGCATGATAGCAAAAGGCACAACTGGTGCACACAAACCCTCCTGGGTAACGAGATTTTTGGAAATTTACTTGTGGTCCCTTCCTGGGGTTCTGGAAGCTGAACTGGAACTGCAACCAGATGTAGTATCTTTATCTTGATCCTCTTCAGGAATAAGAGTGACAGCTGCCCGTGCGGATATGGTGGTAGCTGATGAGTCTGTTATTTGGGGTTCTGCAGGGGTTGCAGCCGGTATTTCTGCCATCAGCGATTGGGCCAAAGCGGCAGCGGGTACCGATAAATGTTGTTCCACGACTGCAGAGGGTACCACAGCGAATTATAATTATACTATGGCCGGTCTCAGCTGGGGTTGTCGGCGGAGGCCGTTGCAACCGCGCCCGGTCCAGGAGGAGACGCGGTCCCAGTCCTCCATTCTGTTCCAGAGCCCTCATGTATCTCCTCCGGACGGGGTTCACCCAATGACAGTATCTGTTGTGAGGTGGCGGTGGACGCCGCTGAGGATGAATCAGCGGTTGCAGCCTCCGCAGGGGTGCCCTAGAGGTGAGTGGCCTCTCCTCCCCCTGTTCTTCTGTCTTCTCTCCTCTTTTCATCATGGCGTCCTGGCATTCTTCTTCCTGCCTCGGCCCCTTTCCCACCACTGGCTTCTTCTGCCCCTCCTTCCGGGGGCGGCGCCTTCTTTCCGCGCCTCCATAACAAGCCAGAATACGAACCCCTCGGGGGGTGGGCCATGTCGCTGTCACATAGTAATTCAGGCAGGGGAGGCCCAATACTCTACGCGGTCTTTTCCTAGGACCTCCCTTCTCCTCACGCCCTTCTTCTCCGCGCCAGCGGCCATTTTTAATGTCTATTTTACAGTATATCAAATCAGGTCTTCTGCACATTTAAAGTCTAATAAATCTCAGGCACACAGAACCCGATGGCTTTGGGTCTCGTCATCCTGTTCGTGACGCCAAAATTGGGTCGCCCTCGCTCACCCAGGGCTGCGGGGTACTCGGTGCCAGGCCGGTGTCAGAGGGATGTGTCACAGCAGCAGTGACCCGATCCGTGGCCCTAGGTGCCCAATATCAATGGCGGTGATGTTAATAGTATAGTTTATATAGATAGTATAGTTTGTGACGCCACCCTTGGTGTTTGGCAAGTATGGTGTTAGGCCAACGCTGCATACAGATCCGCTGGGACTGATGGTGTGGTGCAGCAAAGATGATGTAGCTCCCCACAGGTGGAGCTGTAGTCCCAGGGCAGTGTAGGTGCAATGGATGAGGGGAGGCGCAGAATGGTATAGATGCTGGTACCCAGATGTAGCGGTGCAGAAGGTGTTAGCAGCAAATGAATAGAGGACACCAGAGCTTGCAGTTTCAAAGCTTTACTCACAGTTCGTGGTATCCACTGGTGCCTGCCTCCGTGCTGTGTCCTCCGGGGTAGAGACTCAATCAACCTCCTGGGCAAGTCAGGGTTCTCCTCTCCAACACTCTGCCAACATGTGCCTTTCCTGAACGACTCCTCTATTGCGCTTTTAGTGTGAAGAGCTCCAGTACCGTGGTTACTCTGAAGTTCTATCGGGGACTCCTCTCAGAGTCCTGGCCTGCAAATCAGTTGCTGTTGTGTCCCAAGACTTGGATGGAAGTAGTGCATTTACAGCCAACTACTCCACCGGTGTCTGCTGCAGAACCATAAGTGTCCATACAACCTCGGGGACCGGGCCCCGGCCTTGCGCTGAGAACCTATAGGCAGGGTACTCTCTCAAACCACAACTCCTCTCTGTTCTCCTTCTCCTTCATTCCCGCTGTTCCTTCTCTTTCTTACGGAAACTTAGGTTGCAGGTCTACGTCTCTCTCCTTCTCCTTCTCTTTCTATTCCGTTCCACGGGAGATCTTCCACTAAGACCAGTCCTCAGCCTCTCCTGACTGACTGTCTTCCTCCGCCTCACTCCCGTCAGGCTGACCTGTTGTCAGCCTGCTCTCTCTCTCAGACCCTCGTCTGACTGACTTCCTCCTCCTCTGGGACTCACCCCAGACTGACCTGTAATTCTAAACTTTCCCTCTCTTTTATACTAACTCCACCCACCTCCCAGCACATCTCGTGCTACGAAGCAGGGTTCCACGAAGGGTGCTCTGCTACCCCCAGCCTGGAGCTGCTATGTGGACCTACTGAACTATCCTGTGCGTGGGATGCAGATGTTGGAGTGTGGAAAGGAGTTCCCAACTTACCTAGGTGGTGGGGCACTACACCTAAGGAGAAGGTGCAGTACCTCTGTGGCGACTGAGCCTCAGGGGCGCCACAAGTGCATTGCGTAATCCCCATCACTTTACAATGCCAGCTAAAACATGCCCATTTTAATTTTGGGCTTTGCCTACCACCACCACATCCACCGCCATGTCATTATGTGTCCCTCACTGACAATTAGCAGAGTGCCAGCAGGTGCCATGAAACCTGGGTTTTGTAAGGGCCCACAGGTGGCCCTGTATTATACCTTTGTGAGAGCTCTCCTACTTTCAGGAGGTCTCTCCCTCATGACAAACAGTTAGCCAGATAGTGGAATAAATATTCTCCATCACTTTACAATGCCAGCCAAAACACGCCCATTTTAATTTTGGGCTTCATCCGCCACCAGCACCATGTCCGCAATCATGCCATTATGCTGCCCTCACTGACAATTAGCAAAGGGCCAGCAGGTGCTGTGAAACATGCGTTTTGTAAGCTCCACAGTTCATTTTTGCCAATAGATCCCAATGGATACAGGATTTGGGGTGAGCTTTTTGATCAGTGTCAGTAAATTGGATTCTACCAGACACCAAAAGTGTAAGGATTAAATTCTGAATACAGTGTATGCAAGGGAGGGCCTCTATTGAGGTTAGTCTGTCAGGCCTGAAACCCATGTCACTAACATGTGCAAGTTTCAATTTACTTGAAAGCAGCTTCCTCAAGTGAAAGAGACAGGAGTGCCATTGACCAATCTGCACAAGCCTATGCATTTTCTATTGTTTAATAAACAGTGTATCTTTATCTAGCAGTTGCGCGACTGGCGCAAAGCCTGCAGAGATACGCAAACATGACTATATATCTCTAATTTTCATAAGTCTGCTTTTTCCATGTGTAAGATTCAAAGAAGGAATTTTTATGGATTAGCTGTGCGCTGCCAGACCATCACTCCTCACAAGTTGTGTGCTTTAAAACATTTATTTCCCAACGCGTTTCAAAGTTAAAAACTTCTTCCTCAGGGGATGACATGTACATGTCATCCCCTGAGGAAGAAGTTTTTAACTTTGAAACGCGTTGGGAAATAAATGTTTTAAAGCACACAACTTGTGAGGAGTGATGGTCTGGCAGCGCATGGCTAATCCATAAAAATTCCTTCTTTGAATCTGATGATTTATGGCCACAGCGTGGTCATTTGGATGTGCAGCAAGCTGACTTTGTTCCTTTATGCTTAATACTCTCCTACACTGGGTGAGTATAACTTATTGTTTTACTTTCTCATTTTCTCGGGTAAGACCCTATTGCGCTCTTTCTTTCAGTTTTCATTTTTCCATGTGTAAAGCAGATATCTTAAAAAAAGTTGCCACACATTGGTAGATAATATATTGAATTTCTTCATAACACCTCTATTAGGGCACTAAAAAAATAAAGCCACAAAATTTTTTTTGTCATAAGCATAAGGCATTCAATATGAGAAAGGGTGACTTTAAGGGACATGGAGGTGGTGGTGCCCTCCAAGGCCGTGTTACAGATCAGAAGGTGACTGGATCTTGTTCTGGCTTCCTGTCAAATGTAGTCAGCGAGGTATACCACTGATGAACCCAGACAATTGCCAGGATGTTGTGGGTTGAATGGCAGACAAAGGCTCCAGTGAGTTGACAAGCAGATCCAAAAAGTCTTCCACACAGTCCAGTCTCAGTAGTCAAGAGGCTTGGCCATTGAATCCTCAACCTGGTCCTCCTTCCTCCCACCATCAAGAGTCCTAGGAGACATATGACCTCAGCGCTGGCCACTCTGAGGAAGTTTACGTTCCATTGGAATTTGTCAGACCTCTCAATATGTAGCATTAAAAAGGGTCATGATTAGGTGGTGTGCATTGATGCCCAAACATTTCAGCTCCCACAGCCAGGAAGAAGCTTGTCTGGGAAGGTCAATTCAAGTCTGAAGAGGTAGAGGATAATCATGATGCACAGTTGCCGTCAGTTCATCCTCAAATCAAAATCAGAAGGAGGAACGGGTTGAGGAATTGGAAGATGATATGGCCGATGATGAGGCCACTGATCGAACCTGTTACGGTAGCATGCCTTGCAAACACAGCAGTGCAGACAAGGATTGGTCTGTAGCACAAAAACAGGCAAGAAGAGGTAGTGGTTTGATGAGAGGGAGAACTCGGTGAACTGTTATTATTATTTGTATAGCACCATTGATTCCATGGTGCTCTACATTAGAAGGGGTTACATACAAATTACAGATATCACTTACAGTAAACAAACTAACAATGACAGACTGATGCAGATGGGAGCGGACGCTGCCCTTGTGGGCTTATATTCCACAAAGCCGCCCAAACTCGGCTAGATAACATGCCAAGGTTATGTTGTTCCTCTGTATAGCAGTTTTTTTCTGATATCCCTTCAGACAAAACAACTATAATTTGCATCTTCTACCAAACCAAGCTAAGAAGAGGCAAGAACACCTGAGCACCACCAGCATGCAAAAGCACATGGCAGCCAAGCACCACAGTAGGTGGGCGGCACGCCTGGTGTGATGAACGAGAGTCGGGGGGATGCATATAACCCACTGTGGTCACCAATCTGTGACAGAGCTTACCCAGATGCAGCTCTCTGGCTCCCCATTAAACTCAGGTTGGTCAGGGAAGTGCACCTGGGATAAGTAGTTGTCGGAGAGGTTGCCCTGTTATGCATTGGTTATCGAGAATCTCTGCAGTGAAGGCGGTATATATATATCACCATTACTGCGGTATATATATCACCAGTCCCTGGCCGGGAATATACAGGGGTTGGACAAAATAATGGGAACACCTAACTTTTTGGCATCATAATCTTCGAACATGTTATAAACATGCAAACCTATATAACAAAAATGGGGCGCACCAACTGTACAATCACAAATATATAAATGAAGGTTTAGGTGCAGCAACAGGGGAATAATAAACATGAGAAGTGAAGAAAAAGAACCACTGCAAATAGCGCACACTGAACCAGTACAAAAACAATGTTTTATTGATGAAGCAATACAATTAAAAACATAATAAAAACATATGAAGCATCCCACAATATATAACAGTGAAGTATGGCATATCACAATTATAGATTATGCTGTAATAACCTGTATATCAACCATGTGGTCCAACCTCACTGCAACTAATCACAACAAACACCCCAAAAACCTGCTCATGGAGACCAAGGGCCCTAATATTGCACAATCACTGCATGAAATAATTCCATGCATGTGTCCCTAAATATTCACTGGTTAGGGCACACAGGCCATAATAAGCCAACAGCAATATGGCCAATGCCCACAATTCAATATTCAATTGTACCACATAAAATTTTTTTACTCCAGAGCAACCAATAAGGTCGCAGTGAAAATACAGCTATAACCAAGTGGGTGCTACACCCAGGATCATACCCCACGCGTATCGCCGCAACCCATGCGGCTTCATCAGGGGAAGTACACTGATCATGATCCAACAGCCTTATATACCTTACTAAGACTCAAATGACCCGCACATGCACAACAGGTGAACTGCCCCCATCCAAAAGTTCCAATCACTACAAAAAGACCGGAGTCCCGGTCACTAAAGGAACATGGCTGCCGCGCATGCGCAATGAGCTGTGTGAGGAGTGTTGATAAAACAGGGGAGAAAAAAAAAAAAAAAAAACCTTCAAAAAATTTTTCCTTAAAAAAATTTTTCTTTCTTTTTTTCCTTCTTTTCTCTTTCGCACCTGCGTCCAGTGAGACGCATGGAGTTCTCCCCTGGAATGCAAGCCTCACACCCCCACATGCTGGCCAAAGAAGTCAATCAAGGTCAGCACCGAGCGGTAACCCACACCCGGGCGCGAGGCTGCAGCTCCAACGACACACAGTGCTCACAAGAGCATGCAACATGAAGAACAGACACAACAATGAGACAGACAGAAACACATAGGGAGGGGGTCACAGCATGAAAAGGAGCCATGAGCTAATTAGGGTTAATGTGAAGCATGAACACCGGTACATGTCATAAAAGACATTAAAAATATAACAATGGCTACCTATCCCCAGGTCCAACCCAATGGTCCCCATGAGCTCAAACCTAGGGATCCACCATATTATTCCAAGGTCACAATATACAATAGAACTAGATAGACAATCCATAAAGGGATTAATGTCCCAAGAAATATATAAGGTAAAACCTCACAGCCAAAAATGATAATATGATGATAAAACCCCCCTCACATCAGACTCCTACTATACAGAAAACAGAAGATAATGATAAGGAATATCTCAAAGAGACTACAGAGACATCGTGTAAACCTATCAATTAGAACCATATGAATCAGTACAGTACAACTTTATTTAGATTTTAGTTACATATAAGAGAACGAAGACCTAACACAATATATCCAGACTGAGATTCCAATGAGGTGAGGGGTAACCATCTTCCCCATGAGAAGTGATGTCCAATAGGATAACTGCATGAGGGGAGAGAAGAGAACATCATAAGTATTCATCCCAGAAATCCAGTAAATAAGAGCTCCTCATTTAGACCCCTTGGGCTCAGTGAGTCCAAATTAAAAATCCATCTGGACTCTGTTTGTAATAATAGCTTTCTGGGTGAACCCCCCCTATTGGATAATGATATTTTCTCCAATGCGACCACCATAGTACCAGCAATCTTACCAGCATGGTGGTTCAAGAAATGGGCTGCCACAGATGTCAACACCTTGCCCTTGGTTTGATCAATACGTGCCAGGTTGATTGTTGAGAAATGCTTCTGGATCCTCCGGCGTAATTCCTGAGAAGTTTGACCAACGTAAACCTGATGACATGGACAGATTAATGCATAAACCACACAAGTAGTTTTGCAGTTCATATATGACCTTAACCTATGTCTAGTACCGTCTCTTGGGTTCACAAAATAATCCCTGATGGAATGCATATGGGGGCATATGGTACAATTGCCACATGCAAATGAGCCCCTAAGCATTATTCCCCTTTCCAACCCAATTACTGGTCTCATATAGTGACTTTTTGTTAAAATATCCTTAAAGTTTGGAGCCCTCCTTGCTGTTATACAGGGCCGTTCTGGCACCAGAGCAGACGTCTGCAAATCCGTCGTAAGTATACCCCAATGTCTCCCAATCACTTCTCTCAACTGTGACCACTGACTATTATATTGCGTAATGAACCGGGGCATCACACTCCGAATCTTGTCACGAGTAACCAGGAGAGAGTCCTGCGTAGTACCATTCGCTCGCTGATAAGCTCGTGAAATGCTACCCCGAGGATAGTTTCTCTTCCTGAAGCGCTTCGTTAATTGTGCAGCCTCCTCACGAAACACTACCTCCGATGTGCAATTTCTTCGTACTCTCAAAAATTGCCCTATGGGCACCCCATTTCTCGTATGGGCTGGACGAAAACTTGTATAGTCCAAAAGACTATTTGTAGCAGTAGGTTTTCTAAACAGTCTTGTAGAGATGCCCCCATTGATATTAGAGACCGTAAGATCCAAGAAGTTAACTGAAACAGAGGACACAGTATAAGTGAGCACAATGTTGTATGGATTGGAATTCAATAATCCCATATAGATATCACATTCCTCTACCGTACCAGTCCAAATGAAAAAAATATCGTCGATAAAGCGCGACCAAAGTCGCACTTTATCTCTGAACATTTGTGTCACATATACCCGAGTGGCCTCCCACCATCCGAGAAACAAATTAGCCAAAACCGGCTAATGTGGTGCATGTGCGGGTCATTTGAGTCTTAGTAAGGTATATAAGGCTGTTGGATCATGATCAGTGTACTTGCCCTGATGAAGCCGCATGGGTTGTGGCGTTACGCGTGGGGTATGATCCTGGGTGTAGCACCCACTTGGTTATAGCTGTATTTTCACTGCAACCTTATTATTGGTTGCTCTGGAGTAAAAATTTTTTATGTGGTACAATTGAATATTGAATTGTGGGCATTGGCCATATTGCTGTTGGCTTATTATGGCCTGTGTGCCCTAACCAGTGAATATTTAGGGACACATGCATGGAATTATTTCATGCAGTGATTGTGCAATATTAGGGCCCTTGGTCTCCATGAGCAGGTTTTTGGGGTGGTTGTTGTGATTAATTGCAGTGAGGTTGGACCACATGGTTGATATACAGGTTATTACAGCATAATCTATAATTGTGATATGCCATACTTCACTGTTATATATTGTGGGATGCTTCATATGTTTTTATTATGTTTTTAATTGTATTGCTGCATCAATAAAACATTGTTTTTGTACTGGTTCAGTGTGCGCTATTTGCAGTGGTTCTTTTTCTTCTCTTCTCATAAACATGCAAACCGTGACAAATGGTAATGTTTTGTAGTTGATTATTTGTGTTATGTGATATGTGAATGTAAATTAACTGTTTGTTTTGCAGAATTGTAAGAACATTGATGAGAATCTGATACCAATGGCAGACCTCTCGGATTTTCAAAGAGGCCAAATTGTTGGTGCTTGTGTGGCAGGCGCTAGTGTAACAGAAAGTGCCCGAATGCTTGGCGTGTCAAGATGTACTGTCTCCAAACTAATGACTGTGTTTGAAAGAGAAAGAAAATCGTCCGCAGCAAAGCACAGGTGTGGCCGAAAGTCGAAGTTGACTGAGAGAGACCATTGGACTCTAAAGCTAATTGTAAGAGAGGATCGCAAGATCACGGCTCCGAAAAACACTGTTGAGCTTAATGAACACCTACAGAACTCAGTTTCCATGAAAACTGTTCGTCGGGAGCTGCACAAATCTGGATTCCACAGAAGAGCTGCAATTAGAAAACCGCTGCTCTCAATGACAAATGTTTCCAAGAATTTAGAGTGGTGTAGAAACCTCCAGAATTGGTTCCTCGAGCAGTGGAAACATGTGATATTCTCAGACGAATCATCGTTTACTCTATTTCCGCCTTCCGGCCGAGTGTACGTTTGGAGACAGCCGAAAGAAGCATTCCATCCAGACTGCCTTCTCCCAACTGTAAAACAAAGAACTGGAGGGTGTTTTATCTGAAGAATGGGCTAAAATTCCTTTGTAAACAATTCACACGTTGTATGAACCCATACCTCGGAGAATTGAGGCTGTAATTGCCGCAAAAGAGGGACCTACACCATATGTAACTAACTTTTGTTGATGTTTCCAGGTGTTTCCATTATTTTGTCCAACCCCTGTATATATAAACCTCCGGTCCGTCACTGCCAGGATCCCTCAGTAACCCCAGAAAGGTATGCTGCCATCAGTTCCTTGTTAGAAATACGCCCAGTCCATTAACAAGTTTATGTGGGGTCAGAAATATTTATGAGCTGGAGGCGACAGGAGGTAGAAAGAGCTTGGATGTGCCTTTTGAAGGACAGGGTAGAATCAAGGGTTACTCCGAGGCAGCGGAATTCCGGTACTGGAGAAAGCGTGATGTCATTAATTGTGATAGATAGGTCAGGTAAGGAAGATCTGTGAGTTGGAGGAAAGATGATGAGTTCAGATTTGTCCACATTGAGCTTGAGGAAGCGAGAGGAGAAGAAGGAGGATATGGCTGATAGACACTCCGGGATTCTGGACAGCAGAGAGGTGATGTCTGGGCCAGAGAGGTAGATCTGTGTCATCAGCATAAAGGTGGTACTGGAATCCATGGGACTTTATGAGTTGACCCAGGCCAAGGGTGTAAATTGAAAAGAGTAGGGGTCCTAGAACAGAGCCTTGGGGGACTCCAACGGAGAGAGGGTGGGATGAGGAGGTAGTGTGGGAGTGGGAGACGCTGAATATGCGGTTTGAAAGATATGAGGAGATCCAGGATAGGGCGAGGTCTTTGATGCCAAAGGAGGAGAGGATCTGTAGTAGGAGGCAGTGGTCAACTGGGTCGAATGCAGAGGACATGTCTAGAAGGAAGAGTATAGAGTATTGTCCATTTGCTTTGGCTGTAAGTAGGTTGTTAGCAATTTTTGTCAGGACTGTCTCAGTGGAGTGATGGGGGCGGAAACCAGATTGTAGATTGTCAAAGAGAAAGTTAGATGAGAGGTGGGAGGAAAGTTCAGCGTGGACATGCAGTTCCAGGAGTCTGGAAGAGAATGGGAGCAGTGATATTGAGCGATAGCTGGACATAGCCGTTGGGTCGAGGGTTGGATTTTTAAGGAGAGGCGTGATTGTGGCATGTTTAAAAGCAGAAGGGAATGTACCGGGCATTATCGTTAGGTTGAAGAGGTGGTTCAGGGATGGGATAAGTGTGGTGGTGAGGTTGGGGAGGAGGTGGGATGGGATGGGGTCAAGAGCACAGGTTGTGAGGTGCGATTTGGAGAAGAGGCAATTAAGCCACTCTTCAGTGATGTTGGAGAGGGAGATTACGGGGTTTGGGCATTGGTCTGGTATACAAAGGGGTTGAGGTGGTTGAACAATAAAGACTTGCCTTGTTTGGTCGATCTTATTTTTGAAGTATGTGGCAAAGTCCTCAGTAGAGATGAGGGAGGTTGGAGGGGGCAGTGGTGGGCAGAGGAGGGAGTGGAAAGTTTTGAATAACTGTTTGGGATTGTAGGATAGAGAAGATATAAGGGTTGTGAAGTAGGCCTGTTTAGCAGAGGTGAGGGCAGATTTGAAAGCGAGTGTTGCCTGTTTGAATGCACTGAAGTCATCTTGTGAATTTGTTTCTTCCAACGCCGCTCTGCAGCCCTGGACACTTGCCGGAGCTTTTTAGTGGTGTTATTGTGCCAGGGTTGTCTGTTGGTACGTCGCATTCTGCTATGAACGAGAGGGTCGACCGTGTCAATAGCTGATGCGAGAGTGGCATTGTAGAAAGCAGTGGCACTGTCTGTGTCTTGGAGTGAGGATAGTTGAAGGTAATAAAAGAACAGACTGATCCTCCAACCAGGTCTGGTTGTGTGGATGTAATGTGTTGGTGGCTTTAAAGCTCGGCAAGCTTGTAAACATATTCCATACAGTCGTGGCCAAAAGTATTGACACCCCTGCAATTCTGTCAGATAATACTCAGTTTCTTCCTGAAAATGATTGCAAACACAAATTCTTTGGTATTATCTTCATTTATTTTGTCTTAAATGAAAAAACACAAAAGAGAATGAAGCAAAAAGCAAAACATTGATCATTTCACACAAAACTCCAGAAATGGGCCAGACAAAAGTATTGGCACCCTCAGCCTAATACTTGGTTGCGCAACCTTTAGCCAAAATAACTGCAGCCAACCGCTTCTGGTAACCATCAATGAGTTTCTTACAATGCGCTGCTGGAATTTTAGACCATTCTTCTTTGGCAAACTGCTCCAGGTCCCTGATATTTGAAGGGTGCCTCCTCCAAACTGCCATTTTTAGATCTCTCCACAGGTGTTCTATGGGATTCAGGTCTGGGCTAATTGCAGGCCACCTTAAAAATCTCCAGTGCTTTCTCTCAAACCATTTTCTAGTGCTTTTTGAAGTGTGTTTTGGGTCATTGTCCTGCTGGAAGACCCATGACCTCTGAGGGAGACCCAGCTTTCTCACACTGGGCCCTACGTTATGCTGCAAAATTTGTTGGTAGTCTTCAGACTTCATAATGCCATGCACACGGTCAAGCAGTCCAGTGCCAGAGGCAGCAAAGCAACCCCAAAACATCAGGGAACCTCCGCCATGTTTGACTGTAGGGACCGTGTTCTTTTCTTTGAATGCCTCTTTTTTCTCCTGTAAACTCAATGCTGATGCCTTTGCCCAAAAAGCTCTACTTTTGTCTCATCTGACCAGAGAACATTCTTCCAAAACGTTTTAGGCTTTTTCAGGTAAGTTTTGGCAAACTACAGCCTGGCTTTTTTATGTCTTGGGGTAAGAAGTGGGGTCTTCCTGGGTCTCCAACCATACAGTCAGATGCCGACGGATAGTACGGCTTGACACTGTTGTACCCTCGGACTGCAGGGCAGATTGAACTTGTTTGGATGTTAGTCAAGGTTCTTTATCCAACATCCGCACAATCTTGCGTTGAAATCTTTTGTCAATTTTTCTTTTCCGTCCACATCTAGGGAGGTTAGCCACAGTGCCATGGGCTTTAAATTTCTTGATGACACTGCTCACGGTAGACACAGGAACATTCTGGTCTTTGAAGATGGACTTGGTCTTCTTTCTTTTTTCCATGCTCAATGTGGTACACACAAGGACACAGGACAGAGGTTGAGTCAACTTTAATCCATGTCAACTGGCTGCAAGTGTTATTTAGTTATTGCCAAAACCTGTTAGGTGCCACAGGTAAGTTACAGGTGCTGTTAATTACACAAATTAGAGAAGCATCACATGATTTTTCGAACTGTGCCAATACTTTTGTCCACCCTCTTTTTTATGTTTGGTGTAGAATTATATCCAATTTGGCTTTAGGACAATTCTTTTTGCATTTTTTTCAATTAAGACAAATTAAATGAAGATAATAATACCAAAGAATTTGTGTTTGCAATCATTTTCAGGAAGAAACTGAGTATTATCTGACAGAATTCCAGGGGTGTCAATACTTTTGGCCACAACTGTATGTACCTTGCTTTTGCCAACCGCTCAAGCAGATCCTCGATGTGCGGCATCAGAGGTTGTGATGGCGTTGAGCCCCCTGTAGTCCACGCAGAACCGGGTGGTTCGATCCTTTTTAGGCACGAGGACTACAGGTGAGGCCCACGTGCTCTTTGACCGTCGAATCACCCCCAGCTTTAACATCTCATTGATCTCTTAGCACATGACTTGTTGCACCTCCTCAGAGATCCGATAAGGTGTTCGCTGTAGTGGGGCGTGATTCCCGGAGTCCACCTCATGAACCGCTAACTCCGTCCTCCCAGGTCGGTTGGTGAACACAGCCCGAAAGGGTTCCAGGGCTTCCACCAACTGCGACCACTGGGATACGGTTAGCAAACCACTTATCTCCATGTCCTCAATGGACCCATCGGCCTTGGCTTGGGCCAGCATGTCCAGGAGGGGATCTTCCTCTCCATCCTCGGGCAGGTTGCAGACCGGTAGGACGCAAGCTTCACGTTTGTGGTGCGCCTTCAGCATATTGACGTGAAAGGCCTTGCGCCTACCCTGAGCATGGTCAAGCGCGACCACGTAGGTAACCGGGTTGAGCTGTTGGTGGACGACGTATGGGCCTTCCCAGGCTGCCTGAAGCTTATCCGTTGGTATGGGGACCAGCACCCACACCTTTTGACCCACCTGGTTGGTCCGCTCCCGGGCGTTCTGGTCATACCAGTGCTTCTGGTCAGCCTGAGCCTGCGTCATGATGTCATGCACCAACTGCGTCAAGGTCTGCATCTTGTCACGGAAGCGCATGACATAATCCACGATGGACACTTCTGTGGAGTTTGGCTCATCTTCCCAGGATTCTCTTATCAACCCAAGGGGTCCCCAGACTCGCCTGCCATACAGGAGCTCGAAGGGGAGAACCCGGTCGAGGCCTGCGGAACTTCTCTGTAAGCGAACAGCAGGTATGGGAGGTAATGCTCCCAGTCGCGCCCTTGGGTCTCAACCAGCATGCAGAGCATCTGTTTGAGGGTACCGTTGAAGCGTTCACACAAACCATTAGTATGTGAGTGATACGCACTCGATACCAGGTGCTTCACCTGAATTTTCTCACAGAGAGCCTCCATTAGGTGAGACATGAAGGGTCCCTTGATCGGTAAGCATCTCCCTGGGAAATCCTACCCTTGAAAAGATGGTCACCAGTGCGTCAGCCACCTTATCTGCCCTGGTTGAAGACAGAGCTACTGCCTCTGGGCACTGGGTAGCGTAGTCTACCACGGTGAGAATGTGTTGCTTTCCAGAACTGCTGGGGACGGCCAGCGGCCTACAATGTCCACCGCGATTCTCTGGAAAGGCTCCCCTATCACTGGCAAAGGAATAAGGGGAGCCTTAAGAGCAGGCCCCGCCTTACGCACTTTTTGACAGGTGTTACAGGAGCGGCAGTAGGTCGTGACATCTGTCCCAATCTTGGGCCAATGGACGTGTTGAGACAGCCATGCCTTTTGTTTTGCTGATCCCTAAGTGTCCAGCGAGTGGAATCTCATGGGCAATCCGCAACAGCTCAGTTCTAAACTGTAGGGGGACGACTAGCTGTCTTTCCCTCAACCACTCCTTTTGGGAATCTCCGGGTACTGTCTCCTGGTACAACCTTCCTCGTTCCCAGAACACCCTCTCCTTATCAGACTCGGAGGTGGGCGTCTCGGCGAGGTGTCTCAATTTCTCCAGGCTGGCATCTGAGTGCACAGCAGCCTGGAACTCCTTGCTGGAGGCTGCCAGAAGTGACGTCAGGGTCCCTACCTTACTGGGACCCTCTGGAACCTGCTCTGGGTTCACCTCTGGTTCAGTCTCTCCTGTAGCAGAAGAGGGTCCAGAAAGCAGGGCGCTACCTGCGATCTGGGCATTCTGACTGCGTGTGACAGCTGCTATGTATGCTGTCTCCCTGGGGATTTCTACAGACCCACCAATCGGCGCTGCCATGGGCTCTACCTCCCCATCCACCCCGACACTTCAGGAACAGTGCTACTTATGGGCCAGTTACCTTCCTCGGTGGCACTGGTCAGTTGCATGGCATTACCTTCCTCATGGTCCCCATGCACCTCCCTATTTCCCTGAGCACCGTTGCTTGCTCCTGCCAGGGGTTCCTCAGCTGTCTCACTCCGCAGAGTGACGGGGCTGAGCACTTCGGTACCTGTGGACACATCTACCATTTCAAAGAAAGGGTTAACAGGTTCAGTCGGCACAGATACATCATCATCATCATTCCTAGGAAAAGAATGGTTATCAGATTGCTTTGGTACATTCACATCAGCATCAGCATCATTGCTGGGGAAAGAATGGTTGTTTGTTGCATCATTACTCATCAAGGCATTAGCAGGTAACACATTCAGTTTCCCATCATCATAATCAACATCAGGGTTAACGTTACCCTTTTTATCAGATTGGGGAAGGGTGTCAGGGACATAGTATGCAACCATCCTCCCCAAGTCAGTCCCCAATAACACATCAGTGGGCAGGTTTTCAGACACTCCCACCTCCCTCAACCTGCTCCCAGCACCCCAATCAAGAAAAACCCAGGCCACTGGCAAGGGACAATGGGTGCCTCCAATCCCGGTGACAGTCAGGGTTTTCCCCTCAACAAACTCTTCAGGGGCTGCCAGTCCAGGACGGATGAGGGCTCGTTCAACCCCGGTGTCCTTGAGGCCTGTAGCAAGATGGGCCCCCACCTGGACAGGTTGAACGTTGTCGGCAATCCTCCCAACTACACCTCCCACCAAAAGAACAGAGGCGTTAGGACCAGAGGCCTTGGCTGGGGGTTTCTTTGGCTTTTCCAGACAGGCGTGACGGAAGTGACCAGTCCGATTGCAGTTGAAACACAGGCGACCTTCAGTCATAGGCCTGGTGTTGGCAACAGGGACAGGGCCTCTGGTGAGATGGCTAGCTGGGGCACTGGGGTTGGTTGCAGGCTTACCCCCTCTCCAGCTGATGGTGACTAGCCTCCGCGTCTCTGGCTTCCGGTTGGCCTCATAGTTGTCGGCGATCTGCGCCGCTTTGTCCGCATTTGTTGGTTCGCGGTCCAGGATGAACTGTCGGACCTCAGCTGGGCAGAGATGCAGGAACTGGTCTTTGATCATCAGGTCCCATAGCTGCTCAAAGGAATCAACGGACAGTCCATGGATCCACTGGTCAAAGTGGGTCCTGAGTCCTTGCACCACATCGCTATAGCTATCGTGTGGGCCACATTGGAGGTTCCGGAACTTCTTTCGGTATACCTCAGGAGTCAGCCGGTATTTGGCGATCAGAGCCAGCTTGATGGCATCATAGTCGTCATCGTTTTCTGATGGCAGAGAAGCAAACGCCTCCAGAGCTTTGCCTTTTATCCCTGGGGTCAAGTACCTGGCCCATTGTTCTCTAGGCAGCTGGTACTGTCTGCAGGCTTTCTCAAAGGTTCGCAGGAATGTGTCCAAGTCCCCATCCTTTTCCATCACGGGAAAATGCTCTGGCTGGGGTTTAGGAGTCTGGATGCTGCTGGGCTCACTGCTTTGGGCTGTTGGGGCATTCCACCCCCACTGGAGCATCTCCAGCTCATGGGCCCTCTGATCTTCTGCTGGGCGCTCATGTTCGCCTCTCTCAGCCTCTCGCTCAGCCTCTCTTTCGGCTGGGGCCTCCTGCCGATATTGCTGGATCAGCCTCACCAGTCCCTCACTGTCTTCGGCAGGGAGTGAGTCCAAGGCCGCTTGCAGGTAGGGGTCCAGCGTGCTCTGGTTGAATGTGGGGCCAGCGCTCAGGAGTGGAGCCTCTGCTGCAGCACCATTGTCACTTGGGCCAACTTCTGCACCCGCTGGACTCTGGGTGTTGTCCAGCTGCACCAGAGCCTCGATCAATTGATCTCTGGTTTTGCTTGTGGCGTCAATGCCTCGGTACGTGCATACTGAAGCAAGGTTTTTCTTTTTCTGCTGTCTGTACCAGGGTTCTCCTTTTGCCGCCATGGTTGCCAAATAAAAGATAGAAAAGAAAAGGGAGGGAATACTTGTACGTACACAAAAATGTCTCAGGACTAGTAACCACTGAGTCTGTTCTCCAAAACCTATGATGCAGGATTCCCGCAGGAACCGTGCAGGTCTTTAGTGAGAGAAATGATTGCTCAAACCAAATTATTAATGCACTAGGATGATCCCACCGCTCTGCCACCAATATGTGATGAACAGTCCACCGCTGCCACCAATATGTGATGAACGCAAGCATGAGGCACGCCGTTGCCACCAAATTGTGACGAACGGCGCGGCCGATGCCACCAAAACGTCACGATCCCACCACTGACACGGGTTTGTCAGCGGATGGAGGGATGTGACGCACTGCCGGCACACGGCTATCACAGGCACAGTGGGGGCTTATCTTAGTTATCCCACCACCGGCACCACGTGACAAAAATACAGCAAGCTAATCTTGCTCTAACAATTTCCCGCAGGGGGGTATTTTGGATGCCCCACCACTGCTAACAACCTTCCAAGAACTGCGGGGATTTATGTATATCCCACTTTCTCAATTCCACTTTGGAACTCGCAGCTCTCCGGCGCCCCCCTTACCCTCAGGTCAGTCAGGGAACTGCACCTAGGATAATTAGTCGCCGGACGGGCTGCTTGTTGTGCACGGGCCACTAGACTACTGTAATAAGGGAATTATCAATGCTGTGGCCGCAGCCCCTCATTCAGCATGTAAGACCCATCCGTACTGCCAGCTAGCCTAGCCAGCTGTGCACACCACGCTTCCACCAGCCACGCTTTACTTAATCAAAGAGTTAATTAAGAGGGTCTGTGGCAAACCCCTGAAATTAGTAGCGATTATCTAAAAAAGGTGCATAGTTCGTTTCTTAGAGCATGGAGGCAAACTGAATAATTTTATCATTTATTTCCCAAATGGGCAGTGATTACATAGATAAAAGTTGCTATAAATTGAGACATTAAATATGTACAAATACAAATATAAAACAAAGTGGATGAAAGAACAGGAAGTAACACTCACATGTGTTCAGTCGGTATCAGGCAGACCATGTGGGGGGAGAAGGCGGAGCCACACATCTCCACTCATCTGCACGTCTTGTCAGCATGGACTCTGTAGCTCCAACTGGCTCATTGTCCCCTCGCAGTCCTTATGGTCTGTGCTGTGTGACCTCAGAAAAAGGGGCCGGCTGGGGAGATTCCACTCCCCTTTCTCTAAGTTATGATTTGGCTACAAAACTTAGAATAACTATATCTAAACGAGAAAAGCCCATACATCATTGTTTGTGATTTACTGAATAGAATGAAACAACTCCAAGCATGCCATACTTAGGACACTCCATTTGGGAGCAATCCATATCTCAGTTTCTGGAAGTCCGAGAATCGTGATACTTAGGGGTTTAGAAAGCTGGCTTCATTGCCTACAAAGTGATATGATTATTATATATCGACGGTGTATGGTTTTTGCGGTACAGTCTCTTTAATATCACCCATAGTTTCATTCAGCCACAGATCTGAGAACAAAGGAAATGCTTTAGCTGTGCAGGGAGAGGGAGGAGAAGAATTCTACACTGAGGCTTCGAGAGGAAATGGACGGTTTCATGTTACCAGCAAAGCACAGAGCTGATAAGGAGGGGGGTTGCAGCTTGTGACAGGCTACCATGTCCTCAGTAGAGTGAAATGGGAGATTTCTAGAAGGTTCTAGAAACATCATACTTTACTTTAACATACAGATCTTACAGACATTTTACATTACAGGGTGTGTTATGGCATTGAAATGAGAAGTAGTCGTAACCTCCTACTCTATTCCAAACATGCCCTCTATAGCAACAACCTCAACTTCCATAGCTACAGGCCCTCCCCGTCCACATGAAGAAGCCCTCATCACACAGTAACAAATTCTTTCCCTCCAGCAGCCTCAGTGCAGAGAGCAGCTGCTCCTCCCCCAGACACACGCTGAACAGTGATCTATGCAAAGTGAAAATCATCCTGTATTCTGGGCCACTCCATGATTACAATACATAACTCATTATCAGTAATTTCTTCCCTCACTGTCCCAGGCTGCTGGCAGCAGTGAGAACAGACTGTGTGATGGCCAGTGATGGGGGTCTGCAGCTTCTAATCTGCACAGGGGATGGCAGTCACTGATGTAATCTGTTGTGTGACAAAGCCTCTGCTGTGTGAATGAGACAGCTCTGTGTCACTGATGTCTTCACACAACAGCAGATTTGGTGCAGTGTATGTGTGAGCACTGTGTCTCTAATGACACAAATACTGATGGGAGCAGCCTGACTGCTCCAGGTACATGGGAAAGTTTAGCGCATAAAATGGCCATGTTATTTGTACCTGGAAGCCTCGTTAAGGCATTTCTCATTTTCCTGGTCACTGTCTATGCCAATCCTCACTCAGGCTAAGTGCACACGTACCGGAACTCTCGCGTATTTAGCTTGCAGAATGCTAGCGTTTTCCAAGCGATCTGTAGCATCGCTTGGAGAACTGATTGACAGGTTGGTCACACTCGTCAAACATAGTGTTTGACAAGTGTGACCAACTTTTTACTACTGAGGCCGCCTATGTGGCCTCAGTAGTAAAAGATAAAATGTAAAAAAAAAATAAAAAATGGTTTTATTCTTACCATCCGACGTCCCGCGCATCCGTTCCCAGTAATCCTTTGCGAAAATGCCCGCGATGACGTCCGTTCTCGCGGAATCGCGATGTCTCACGGTAATTCACGATGACGTCGCGCTAATGACCGTGAGACTTCGCGATCCCGCGAGAACGGACACCATCGCGGGCATTTTCGCAAAGGATTACAGGGAATGGATGCGTGGAGAGAGGCGGGAATGCTGCGCGGGACGTCGGAAGGTAAGAATAACAATATTTTTTATTTTAAATTCTATTTTTTACAGGGATATGGTACCCAAAGCTCGGAGGACAGTCTCCTCTCCTCCGGACCGTGGGTACCATCCGCAATTGTTCTGCTTACTTTCCGCATGGTGTGCACAGCCACATGCGGGAAGTAAGCGGAACAATGCATTCCTATGGGTGTGGGATCGCCGCGATTCTGCAAATTAATGAGCATGCTGCGTTTTTTACCACGAACCGATTCTGCCGCGGTAAAAACCGCAGCATTAGCACAGCATTGCGGAATCCCATAGGAATGCATGGGATGCTTATTTTTCGCGTTTTCACGGCAAAATCGCGCGGTTAAAACCGCCGCGGAAACTCGAAAAAAACGCCACGTGTGAACTCAGCCAAAGACTAAAGTCTACATCTGAATGGGAACCTATGAAAAATCCTCTGTTTAGACTGAAGTCTATATCTCTGTGCAGGGGAAGTGGCCCTGCTTTGATTAAAAACACCTGCGGCTAACAGGTGGATTGCTCAGTCAGAAAGTAAATGAATACAAATTTCAAAAACTGACCGTCACATCCAAGCATAGTGTAAACAGGTGCTTAACCTAGAGTCACCAACTTATATACATTCATGCAAAAAAAGGAAGCACATTGTAGCACCATGACATGCAAATATGAAAAATAAATTGCATTACTGCATTAGAAATATGAAAAATTGAGAAAGTTTAGCGCATAAAATGGCCAAGTTATGTGTACCTGGAAGCCACGTTAAGGCATTTCTCGTTCTCCAGGTCCCTGTCTATGCCAATCCTCACTAAGACTGAAGTCTCCATCTGAATGGGAACCTATGAAAAATCCTCTGTTTAGACTGAAGTCTATATCTCTGTGGAGGTGAAGTGGCCCTGCTTTGATTAAAAACGCCTGCGGCTAACAAGTGGAGTGCTCAGTCAGAAAGTAAATGAATACAAATTGCAAGAACTGACAGTCACATCCAAGCATAGTGTGAACAGGTGCTTAACCTAGAGTCACCAACTCATATACATTTAAGCAAAAAAAGGAAGCACACTGTAGCACCATAACATGCAAATATGAAAAATGAAAAATGAATTGCATTACTGCATTATAAATATGAGAAATTGAGAAAGCTTAGCGCATAAAATGACCAAGTTATGTGTACCTGGAAGCAACGTTAAGGCATTTCTTGTTTTCCAGGTCCCTGGCATTTTTAATCAAAGCAGGGCCACTTCCACTCCACAGAGATATAGACTTCAGTCTAAACAGAGGATTTTTCATAGGTTCCCATTCAGATGGAGACTTCAGTCTTAGTGAGGATTGGCATAGACAAGGACCTAGAAAACGAGATATGCCTTAATGTGGCTTCCAGGTACACATAACTTGGCCATTTTATGCGCTAAACTTTCTCAATTTTTCATATTTCTAATGCAGTAATGCAATTCATTTTTCATATTTGCATGTTATGGCGCTACAGTGTGCTTCCTTTTTTGCTTGAATGTATGAGATGGTGACTCTAGGTTAAGCACCTGTTCACATTATGCTTGGATGTGATGGTCAGTTTTTGAAATTTGTATTCATTTACTTTCTGACTGAGCACTCCACCTGTTGGCCACAGGCGTTTTAATCAAAGCAGGGCCACTTCCCTCCACAGAGATATAGACTTCAGTCTAAACAGAGGATTTTTCATAGGTTCCCATTCAGATGGAGACTTCAGTCTTAGTGAGGATTGGCATAGAAAGGGACGTGGAAAATGAGAATTGCATTAATGTGGCTTCCAGGTACAAATAATTTGGCCATTCTAAGCTCTAAATTTTCTCAATTTTTCATATTTCTAATGCAGTAATGCAATTCATTTTCATTTTTCATATTTGCATGTTATGGCGCTACAGTATGCTTCCTTTTTTTGCTTGAATGTATGAGTTGGCGACTCTAGGTTAAGCACCTGTTCACACTATGCTTGGATGTGACAGTCAGTTTTTGAAATTTGTATTCATTTACTTTCTGACTGACCACTCCATATGTTAGCCGCAGGCATTTTTAATCAAAGCAGGGCCACTTCCCCTCCACAGAGATATAGACTTCAGTCTAAACAGAGGATTTTTCATAGGTTCCCATTCAGATGGAGACTTCAGTCTTAGTGAGGATTGGCATAGAAAGGGACGTGGAAAATGAGAATTGCATTAATGTGGCTTCCAGGTACAAATAATTTGGCCATTCTAAGCTCTAAATTTTCTCAATTTTTCATATTTCTAATGCAGTAATGCAATTCATTTTCATTTTTCATATTTGCATGTTATGGCGCTACAGTATGCTTCCTTTTTTTGCTTGAATGTATGAGTTGGCGACTCTAGGTTAAGCACCTGTTCACACTATGCTTGGATGTGACAGTCAGTTTTTGAAATTTGTATTCATTTACTTTCTGACTGACCACTCCATATGTTAGCCGCAGGCATTTTTAATCAAAGCAGGGCCACTTCCCCTCCACAGAGATATAGACTTCAGTCTAAACAGAGGATTAGTCATAGGTTCCCATTCAGATAGAGACTTCAGTCTTAGTGAGGATTGGCATAGACAGGGACCTAGAAAACGAGATATGCCTTAACGTGGCTTCCAGGTACAAATTACTTGGCCATTTTATGCGCTAAACTTTCTCAATTTTTCATATTTCTAATGCAGTAATGCAATTTATTTCATTTTTCATATTTGCATGTTATGGCGCTACAGTGTGCTTCCTTTTTTTGCTTTAATGTATATGAGTTGGTGACTCTAGGTTAAGCACCTGTTCACACTATGCTTGGATGTGACGATCCATTTTTGAAATTTGTATTAATTTACTTTCTGACTGAGCACTCCACCTGTTGGCCGCAGGCGTTTTTAATCAAAGCAGGGCCACTTCCCCTCCACAGAGATATAGACTTCAGTCTAAACAGAGGATTTTTCATAGGTTCCCATTCAGATGTAGACTTCAGTCTTAGTGAGGATTGGCATAGACAGTGACCAGGAAAACGAGAAATGCCTTAACATGGCTTCCTGGTACACATAACTTGGCCATTTTATGCGCTAAACTTTCTCAATTTTTCATAATTCTAATGCAGTAATGCAATTCATTTTTCATATTTGCATGTTATGGTGCTACAGTGTGCTTCCTTTTTTTGCTTAAATTTATATGAGTTGGTGACTCTAGGTTAAGCACCTCTTCACACTATGCTTGGATGTGACGGTCAGTTCTTGCAATTTGTATTCATTACTTTCTGACTGAGCACTACACTTGTTAGCCGCAGGCGTTTTTAATCAAAGCAGGGCCACTTCACCTTCACAGAGATATAGACTTCAGTCTAAACAGAGGATTTTTCATAGGTTCCCATTCAGATGGAGACTTCAGTCTTAGTGAGGATTGGCATAGACAGGGAACTGGAAAACGAGAAATGCCTTAATGTGGCTTCCAGGTACACATAACTTGGCCATTTTATGCTCTAAATTTTCTCAATTTTTCATATTTCTAATGCAGTAATGCAATTAATTTTTCATTTTTCATGTTATGGTGCTACAGTGTGCTTCCTTTTTTTGCTTGAATGTATATGAGTTGGTGACTCTAGGATAAGCACCTGTTCACACTATGCTTGGATGTGACGGTCAGTTTTTGAAATTTGTATTCATTTACTTTCTGACTGAGCACTCCACCTGTTAGCCGCAGGAGGTTTTAATCAAAGCATGGCCACTTCCCCTCCACAGAGATATAGACTTCAGTCTAAACAGAGGATTTTTTATAGGTTGCCATTCAGATGGAGGCTTCAGTCTTAGTGAGGATTGGCTTAGACAGGGACCTGGAAAACGAGAAATGCCTTAACGTGGCTTCCAGGTACACATAACTTGGCTATTTTATGCGCTAAACTTTCTCAATTTTTCATATTTCTAATGCAGTAATGCAATTCATTTTTCATATTTGCATGTTATGGCGCTACAGTGTGCTTCCTTTTTTTGCTTTCAAGTATGGACGCCGGCAGCCTAATAAGCAGGACTGCTGCACACAAAAGGGTGGAAAAATGAATGCTTGGTAATTGTGCAGAAAATAGGAAGAAAAGTATTTTTGCTTTTAAAAAAGCAATTTGCACAGCAGTGTGCAAACAGCAATGCAGCTATCAGGGAGCCTTATAAGGCAGCCTAATAACCAGCAGAGCTGATGCACAAAAATATAGCCTCCTCTGTCACTGCACACAAACTGTTGTGTTGTACAGTGGAAATCGCTAACAGCAGAAGCAGTTTTTTGGTTCTTCTTCCCTTCCTAACGCTCCTTATTCTGAATCAGCAGCAGCAACCTCTCCCTAATGCTAAGATTGGCAGAAGTAAGATGGTGGTCGGTGTGCACGCCCTTTTATAGCCCCTGTGACGCCACACAAAGCCAGCCAATCACTTGCATGCCCTTCTCAAAGATGGTGGTGACCGATGCCTATGTCATCGCGTTGTCCACAGTGTACGTCCTCCATCATTAGCTGAAAAAGGGCGCTGGAAGCATCATTTGAAACGTGACTTTTGGTGCTAGGGTCGCCGACCTCGTGGCCGACCTCACGCTATGGTTGGGTTTCGTTTCATGAAACCCGACTTCAGCGAAAGTTGCCGACTTTTCAATTTGACCGACCCATTTCGCTCAACTCTAGTACTGATATTTAACAGTGATTTTGTTAAGTGAACGATAGTCAATACAAGGCCTTAATGAACCATCTGTAATGTCACATGTGACTGGATGAACCGCCTCCAGCAGGGCGAATTTAAACAGAGTTAAGGGAAAGCCCGGGGAAACCATTACAATGGAGGGCCCTGCAATAGGGAACGGGGACGTGGAGACCTCCTGCACTCCCCTGAGTCAGTGTCCCTACACTCCTGACGATCCCTAGGCAGGTTCCGCACCTGGCGACGAGCTGGATACCTCAAATCCCTAGCTCGCCCTCCACCTATCTTTTTCTAGTGAATTGGACGGTGCAGAAACTAATCCCACCATTGCACTAATACACACACAAGGAAAGTCACAAACAGGGAAAAACACCACTTAGCTTTGCTCTGTTGCTATTGCTCCCAGCAACAGAGTACAACTCCAAAGTTCAGCTTCAGCCCTGAAGCTCGACACCTGTATGCAGCTTCCACCTGAAGCTATTACACCAGAGCTTCCCTGAGCTGCCAGGAACTCCTCTCTGTAGTTCCTTCCTTCACTAGACTTGGTTGGAAATGAGCAATATCACCAAAAATGAGTGAGACCACCTGCTACTCCTTTATAGGTAGGAGCCAGTGAATCACACCTGCTTCATAATCACGTGCAATAACACTAGCGGCCACCGGGGGCAGCTAAACTAAAGTAACCAGAGTGTAATGACCCCAAAGGCCACCGGGGGGCAAAACTAGAACTAAAGCAACCACAGTGTAATGACCCTAATGGCCACCGGGGGCAAAACTAACTTTAAGCAAACAGCTTAAAGGAAAAAAAAAGGTTACATGTGCAAAATCTGTCATCATCCAACCTGGATCATGACACCATCTTTCTTGGTCACAAAAAAAACCAGCACCTAAGGGTGAAAAGGATGGTCTAATATGACCCTTCTCCAACGACTCCTTGATATAAGATCGCATAGCATCATGTTCGGGTACCAATAAGTTGAAGAGCAGACCCTTGGAAATTTACACCTGGGCATTAACTCAATTGCACAGTCATAACTCCTATGAGGAGGCAAAGACGCAGACTTACGCTCACCAAATACATCAGAAAAAATCAGCCAAATAATCAGGAATATCATGAGACTGGGGAGAGGTGGAGAAAACAAGAGTGTCATTAAGAGCACACTGACAACCTCAACTCACCACAGGCACAGATTTCCAATCCAAAACAGGATTATGAGTTTGCAACCAGGGAAAACCCAGAACAATAGTATCATGCAAAATGTGCAGCACCGAAAATTTACAATTTTCTTGGTGGTCCGGGACGACCCTCATTATCACCTGGGTCCAAAACTGGGGTTTATTCTCCGCCAAAGGAGTAGCATCAATACCCCTCAAAGGGATAGGAGTCCGCAGGGGTATCATGGGAAAACCACAACATTTAGCAAAGTCCAAATCCATCAGATTCAAAGCTGCTCCTGAATCCACAAACGCCTTAGCGGAAAATGTAGATAAGGAGCAGATCAGAGTAATTGCCAAAAGGAACTTAGGTTGTACACTGCCCACAGCAAATGTGTGCGCAAAACATTTCTCTCATTTAGGGCAGAAAGAATTAGTATGAGAGGCGTCTCCACAGAAAAAACACAGCTTATTACGCCTTCTAAACTCCTGACGTTGCGCCCTAGACAAAACCCTATCACATTGCATGGGTTCAGACGTTTGTTCAAAAGGTGGCAATGCCTCTCGTGCAGTTTTACGTTCACGTAAACGCCGATCAACTTGAATGGCTAATGACATAGAATCATCAAGACCAGAGGGAACAGGAAATCCCACCATAACATCTTTTATGGTTTCTGATAAACCCTTCCAAAAGAGAGCTGCAAAGGCACTAAGACCTAAGGAGGCAGGAAAAAATCACCAGCAGGGATAGAGGGAGTCAGCTGTCTTAAATCCAATCAGATACTCCAGATGTCCAATCGTCCTCCTCATTATCAGGTGGCAGACCTCTGTTAATTAGACCAGCTCCATTACCTCCTGTAACCACCAGAGGGAGCCCAGAAAGAGAACTCGCGACCCCTCTGTCAATATAACCAGCTCCACTACCTTCACTAGTAACCAGAGGTAGGCCAGAAAGTGAATTAACAACACTGACCATGCACATCGTCCAAAAGGCAATGCTCAATGCATTCCTGCTGCCACGATGTGCACGCCACACTGTTACATCCTACCTTTATTTCCAGGAGGTAGTGGTTAAGGCCCCGATGTTTGGCATTCAGGAAGGAGCGGGTCCCAGTACTTCTGGAACTGAAGGTGCCCATATTGTACCAGGTCAGCATTTTTCAGGAGTGGTCCCGCCAACTGAAAGATAAGGTAAGCCACAAAAAAGGTGTTGAGTGTGTTACAAAAAGGGAATACGCAGGGACACCATTTATCAATGTGACACCTGCCCCAAAAAACCTGGCCTGTGTATGAAGGATTGCTTCAAATTGTACCACATCTCCATGCACTACTAATTAAACCTTAGATTAGTTGGGGCACATCTAGATTTGTTCTTTAGGGGTATAGTATCCAAAGTGATGTCACATGTGTTTTTTTTTTCTGTTTAGGCACATCAGGGGCTCTGCAAACGGAACATGATGCCCGGAGACCATCAAAGTCTGCATTCCAAAACTTCTTCCCTTTCAAGCCCCGACGTGTGCCTAAAAAGATTTTTCCCACATGTGGGGTACCAGCGTACTCAGACAAATTAGACAACGACTTTTGGGTTCCAATTTCTCCTGTTACCCTTGGGAAAATTAAAAATTGGGCACTAAAAGATTATTTTTGTGGGAAAAAAATAGGATTTTATATTTTCATGCCCGGGCATTATAATCTTTAGTGAAACACTTGGGGGTTCAAAGTTATCACTACACATCTAGATAAGTTTCTTAGGGGGTCTAGTTTCCAAAAAGGGGTCACTAGTGGGGAGTTTCTACTGTTTAGGCACATCAGGGTCTCTGCAAACAGAACTTGACGCCCGCAGACCATTCTATCAAAGTCTGCATTCCAAAACGTCACTACTACCCTTTTGAGCCCCGACGTAAGCCCAAACAGTAGTTTCCTCCCACATGTGGGGTATCAGCATACTCAGGACAAATTGGACAACAACTTTTGTGGTTCAATTTCTTCTGTTACCCTTAGGAAAACAAAAAATTGGGGACTAAAAATCATTTTTGTGGATTTTTTTTCACTCCCGGGCATTATAAACTTTAATGAAACATTTGTGGGTTCAAAGTGCTCACCACACTTCTAGATAAGTTCCTTAGAGGTCTAGTTTCCTAAAAGGGGTCACTAGTGGGGAGTTTCTACAGTTTAGGCACATCAGGGTCACTACTTCCCTTTTGAGCCCCGACATAAGCCCAAACAGTAGTTTTCTCCCACATGTGGGGTATCAGCATACTCAGGACAAATTGGACAACAACTTTTGGGGTTCAATTTCTCCTGTTACCCTTAGGAAAGCAAAAAATTGGGGACTAAAAATAATTTTTGTGGATTTTTTTTCACGCCCGGGCATTATAAACTTTAGTGAAACATTTGGGGGTTCAAAGTGCTCACCACACTTCTAGATAAGTTCCTTAGAGGTCTAGTTTCCAAAATGGGGTCACTTGTGCGGGGTTTCCACTGTTAGTCACATCAGGTGCTCGTCAAATGCGACATGGCGTCCAATCTCAATTCCAGACAATTTTTGGTTGAAAAAGTCAAACGGCGCTCCTTCCCTTCTGAGCGCTGCCATATGCCCAAACAGTGGTTCCCCCTCACATATCGGGTATCAGTGTACTCAGGACAAATTGAACAACAACTTTTGTGGTCCAATTTCCTGTTACCCTTGAGAAAACAAAATATTGGGGACTCAATGATCATGTTTGTGGAAAAAATATGATTTTTTATTTTCACGCACAGGTGCTATAAATGTCTGCGAAGCTGTTTGGGGTTCAAAGTGTTCACCACACCTCTAGATAAATTCCTTAGGGGGTCTAGTTTCCAAAATGAGGTTACTTGTGGGGGGTTTCCACTGTTTAGGCAAATCAGGCACTCGTCAAACGCGATATGGCGTCCGATCTCAATTCCAGCCAATTTTAGGTTGAATAAGTCAAACGGCGCTCCTTCCATTCTGAGCCTTGCCATGTGCCCAAACAGTGGTTCCCTCCCCCCACATATTGGGTGTCAGCATACTCAGGACAAATTGGATAACAACTTTTGGGGTCCAATTTCTCCTGGTACCCTTGGAAAAATAAAAAAATTGTGACTAAAAATCATTTTTGTGACTAAAAAGTTAAATGTTCATTTTTTCCTTCCTCGTTGCTTCTGCTCCTGTGAAGTACCTGAAGGGTTAATAATCTTCTTAAATGCAGTTTTGAGTAGCTTGAGGGGTGCAGTTTTTAGAATGCTGTCACTTTTGGGTATTTTCTGCCATGTAGACCCCTCAAAGTGACTTTAAATGTGAGGTGGTCCCTAAAAAAATGGTTTTGTAAATTTTGTTGTAAAAATGAGAAATCGCTGGTCAATTTTTAACCCTTATAACTTCCTAACAAAAAAAATTTGTTTCCAAAATTGTGCTGATGTAAAGTAGACATGTGGGAAATGTTATATAGTAACTATTTTGTGTGATATATCTGTTTTAAGGGCATAAAAATTCAAATTTTGAACATTGCAAAATGTTCAAAATTTTCGTCATATTTCCGCTTTTTTCATAAATAAACACATGTTATATTGAATAAATTTTACGACTAAAGTGAAGTACAATATGTCATGAGAAAACACTCAGAATCGCCAAGATCTGTTGAAGCATTCCAGAGTAATTACCTCATAAAGGGACAGTGGTCAGAATTGTAAAAATTGGCCCGGTCATTAACGTGCAAACCACCCTTGGGTGTAAAGGGGTTAATGACTATACCAGTGTCTTCCATGATTCCTCTATGCCTTACTACTTTTGGGTATCCAAGCTAGACATGTGGAATAAACTGTGTCTTTTTGACAATGGACAAAGGGGGGAGAGTGTGGGGAAGGTGACTTGACAGACAGACGGTGACTGGCAGTAGGAGGGGACGGATTGTACTCCAAGGACAGAGATTGACGGCGTAGAAGGGTGACAACTGGGAAGGATAGATAGGAGAGGTGTAGAACGGTGAAATGACCACAAGATGGCAGGGGAGAGTAGTGCAGGACTATACATCAGCTTATGGCTCGGATATGCTTAGTCATGGGGGGCGGGGAGATAAGAGCCCAGGTGGGAAATTCCCTGTGAGAAAGGGGATAAATAGAGGAAGGCGGGGCTCGTCCCGGGAGGAGCTCAGAAGAAGACTGGAAAGGGAGAAGAGCTCTGCCAGGGGACGGACAAAGGAGAGACAGTCAGGGGGGGTGGCCCTGACCCGACGGAGCACAGGACAGGCAAAGAGAAGAGACAGCCAGGGGGAGACCCTGACTCGACGGACCGCAGGACAGACGAGGCCCCGGATGTACCGATTGGAAGACAACCTCGGGCAGGTGAAGCGCTGGGTGTAGATTGGTCTAGGACAGCCCCCAGTGAAAGATCCGTGAGGTGCATTACTGTGACTGGAGCAGAAGAATAGGTACCCGGGCCTGGCGATACAGTGTTGTAAAGAAACTGCGGTGCATGTTTGGTGGTCGACAAATAAATCCGGAACTGTTACAAGTGGAAGCTGTCTCCGTCTCATCTTTGCCTCGTCTGGTAGGCAGTGGTCCACACCCAAAGTCTGGCCCCCTACCATATTTTGGTGTAGTCGGCAGGATCGCCGCCGCTAATACGACACCTTCCGCGTCAGGCCTGCGTCTGAAGAACCGAGAAGGACTTGGACTGCTACGTTGTGGATTACAAGTGCCTGTGGATTACAAACACCTGTGGATTACAAATTGCTGACCTGTGGATTACAAATTGTGACGCTGTTGCGGGTCTGCATTGCCAACAGAGGATCCGGGGCGGCACCAGGTTCTGTCCAAGATGGCGGTGGTACTCCAACGCCAGGGAGAGGCTTGGGCATTTGCAATTGTTCTGGATGGACTGGGGCCCCCTCCAACGTACCCCTGGGGGAGCGGTGTGTGCCAGGAGGCCGCCGCCCCCACATACTGGACCCGGGCAGCTGGGTGGAGAAGCCGGCCATCGCCCGACCGAGCAGCGGGAGTGGCCCGGGAGAAAAGGCTGGCTGCGGCCGCTTGGCGCCATAAGACTGTTGCCCACCGGACGGGATGCGACGCTGCAGTTGCCGTGACCTCGGATGCCTGGAATGGCGATGGCATCTGGAGACCGAGTCTCGCTGGGAGACCTGTTTCTTGGAATCGCGAACAATCATCCAGACCTCAGGTGGAGAAGAGGAGCGACGGCGGGCCCCGCGACATCTATGGCCGCCTCTGCCCCACTCTCAGCTCTGGCCGTGTCCCGCCCACCGGACTCCGGGGCCTACGCGGGACCCTCTGTTTGGGTCACGGAGGTTATCCAGAAGAAAAAGGCCAGGGAGCAGGAGGTCTGGAACCTGCTCCATGAAAGGGGGGAGGCTGGCATGGCGGCTGCACGATCTCGCTGGTGGCTTGTATATACTAACTTGGCTAAAGGATACGGGTTCATCCAAGACCTCGCAACCGGCCAGAAGGTGTACATCAATGTGACCTCGATTCGTCAAGGCTGGGCACTGCGAGAGGGGGACTTGGTGTCCTACTACAAGAAATACTGTCCCCGCGGCTACTATGCGGTAGCCATAATCGCTGAACCCGAAGATCACGAGCACCCATAAAAAGGACCCCTAGAGACACTCCCTGCTTCCCAGGAGCTCCACGGCTGTGGGGCCCCTTGCTACCAGCCACCAGGAGATGGCGTGAACTGTCGGGATTTCGCTGCACCGTTATGCAGACCATGAGGACAGTTTGCATCCAGGTTAAAGGAGAAATGTTTTTTTTTATAATTGTTGAATTTGGTTTTTCCTGACATAGCGGGGATGCGAAAAAGGGAGTATTAACATTAAAGGGAGGGGGAGTTTTTCTTTTAAGAATACTGTACGGAAAATGCTGTGGAAAAATATGTTGATGTGTTTTGGAAAAAAAGAGAAAAACAAAAAAAAAAAAATAAAAGAGAGAGGGGTTACTCTTGTTGAGTAACTCATGCTGTTATTTAAAGTAGAGGTAACCATATATACGGTATGTCAAGAGTTGATTTAATAAGCAGTGTGTTTCCAAAAAAAAAAAAAATGTATGTAACAGGTTCCGGGTATGAGGTAAAAGTGACGAATACGCCGACCATGACTCCTTTAAGTGAACGACGAAGAGACAAAGAACAGTGAGCCAGACAGTGGTCCGTCAGTCAGGTCCCCAACACCACGGACACCCCAACAGGATGGGCGGGCGTCGATGACCTGGTAGGCAAAAGGCCTCGGTCATGGCGTTCCGGACAACTGAAGGTAGTGGAAGGAGAGAGCGGTGGGAGGTTCACGCTGTAGAGTAGTTCGGGTGGACCTCGCCAACCAGAAAGAAGTTGTCACGTGGCGTGCATGCTGGCGGGAAGCAGTAGGCTGCTTGGAGCATGGTGCTCCCGGTTTAGTTTGATCCCCGTGGCAGGTGTGGCCAATGACCGGTCCGACAACAGACTGTGGGTAAGATTCAGAACGACGTAGGTAGGATGATTGTTGGGACGACAATGGACAAAGGAAGGGGGAGTGTGGGGAAGGTGACTTGACGGACAGACGTGACTGGCAGTAGGAGGGGACGGTTTGTACACCAGGGACAGAGATTGACGGCGTAGAAGGGTGACAACTGGGAAAGATAGATAGGAGAGGTGTAGTACCGCGAAATGACCACAAGATGGCAGGGGAGAGTAGTGCAGAACTATACATCAGCTTATGGCTCGGATATGCTTAGTCATGGGGGGTGGGGAGAGAGGAGCCCGGGTGGGAAATTCCCCTGTGAGAGAGGGGATAAATAGAGGAAGGTGGGGCTCCAGATGAGTCTAGTCCCGGGAGGAGCTCAGAAGAAGACTGGAATGGGAGAAGAGCTCGGCCTGGGGAGGGACAAAGGAGAGACAGTCAGGGGGGTGGCCCTGACCCGACGGACCACAGGGCAGGCAAGGAGAAGAGACAGCCAGGGGGGAGACCCTGACTCGACGGACCGCAAGACAGATGAGGCCCCGGGGGTACCGATTGGAAGACGACCTCGGGCACGTGAAGCGCTGGTGGTAGATTGGTCTAGGACAGCCCCCAGTGAAAGATCCGCGAGGTGCGTTACTGCGACTGGAGCTGAAGAATAGGTACCCGGGCCTGGCGATACAGTGGTGTAAAGAAGCTGCGGTGCGTGTTTGGTGGTCGTCAGGAGGACGACAAATAAATCTGGAACTGTTACAAGTGGAAGCTGTCTCCATCTCATCTTTGCCTTGTCTGGTAAGCAGTGGTCCACCCTCCAAGCCCGGCCCCCCTACCACACAATAAATAAAATAAATAAGTGCAAGTTCAAATCCCTCCAAAGAAAACATTTGGAGGGATTTGAAAGTCTGTTGCCCAGTGACAGGCACAAAACATAACTGCTCTAGAGGAAATCTGCATGGAGGAATGGGCCAACATACCAACCAACAGTGTGTGCCAACCTTGTGATGCCTTACAGAAAACGTTTGACCTCTGTCATTGCCAACAAAGGATATATAACAACATTTTGAGATTAACTTTTGTTAATGACCAAATACTTATTTTCCACCATAATTTGAAAAATAATTCTTGCCAAATCAGACAAGGTGGTTTTCTGGATTTGTTTTCTCATTTTGACTCTCATAGTTGTGGTCTACCTATGATGTAAATTTTAGGCCTCTCTCATCTTTTTAAGTGGGAGAACTTGCACAATTCATGGCTGACTAAATATTTTTTCCCCACTGTATGTATACGCTTCAGGATTTTGTCTTTTTTGTGTCATTCTCCTTCTTCTCCTGTTTTCTGAGACACTCCACAACATTCCTTCTAAGGGGTATTGGAGTGCCTCATTTTAATTTTTGTCATTCCTTGCTCTTAGTGTATATGATTTACAGTCTAGGAGACCCACTCCTAAGTTATGGGAAAAATGCTTTCCTGAGGATCCACCTTCAATTTGAGGAAACATTTTTGGAAACCAAAAGAGATGGTGGGTTGTTATTATTATTATTATCATTATTATTAATTATTATAGTGTCATTTACTCCATGGTGCTTTACATGTTAAAAGGTGAGAGAAAAAAGAGGACCCTGAGTCCAGAGCTACAAACAAAGTGAAAAACTTTATTGAGGTAACAATAGGGAACAGGACAATAGATGAAGGAGTTAAAAATGTATAGTACACAAACAAGTGTTAAGAGAGAGCCAGATGCAAAAAAAAAATCCTGTGCAGCAATAACAAATGACTACAATGGGTGAATAGAGTAGCTGGCATTGTACACTAAACACAGGGCAAGACACATATGTGCAAAGAGTAAAAATGAGTCACTCTAAGGCCGGGGTCACACTAGCGATTAAAACGGTAGAATGCAATGCGATAAAAAAAAAAATCGCATTGCATTCGAACCCATGTTATTCTATGGGGCAGCTCACATCATGCGATTTTTTTATCGCATCCGATCCTCGGACCGAGACAATCGTAGCATGCTGCGATTGTCACCGATTTTCGGTTCGGATTCCCCAATGCAAGTCTATGGATGCGATAAAAAATTGCATGGAAAACGCACGTGTGACTTGCGATTAAATCGCACAATTTCTCCAGGTATACAGGATAGGGCATCAGGCATTGGATGTCAATTTGATGCTTAGATGCGATTAAAATTGGTTCCTTGCCGGAAAATGGGAGGACAGACGGATATCTGGCCAAGAATTCTTTGTGCGATTTCGTACCGTTAAAATGGGACCGATTTTTTAATGGTTGTGTGTGACTCCAGCCTAATACATGATAACAGTCATAATGAGAGGAGTGTTGTAACACTCCCAGTAATACAAAGAGATCAATCAAAGAGAGACAATATTGCACATTTGCCCAGTTGAGAGATTATAGAGGTCAAAACATACCCATTAGACAGTCTCAGGAAAGTGCTGGCATCCAGGAGAAACCCCAATGCGCATTTCGTGCATTTTACCGCAAAATGCGCATTGGGGTTTCTCCTGGATGCCAGCACTTTCCTGAGACTGTCTAATGGGTATGTTTTGACCTCTATAATCTCTCAACTCTTTGCACATATGTGTCTTGCCCTGTGTTTAGTGTACAATGCCAGCTACTCTATTCACCCATTGTAGTCATTTGTTATTGCTGCACAGGATTTTTTGTTTGCATCTGGCTATCTCTTAACACTTGTTTGTGGTACTATACATTTTTAACTCCTTCATCTATTGTCCTGTTCCCTATTGTTGCCTCAATAAAGTTTTTCACTTTGTTTGTAGCTCTGGACTCAGGGTCCTCTTTTTTCTCTCAGTTTTTTGAGTCATCCTACTGTTTACAATTCTGGGGTCTAATGTGCACTGGCACAGCATGAATCAACTACTATGTATTTCAAGGGTATTTTCTTTGCTCTACATGTTAAAAGGTGTATACATAATAAAAAACAAGTACAATAATCTTAAACAATGAAAGTCACAACTGGTACAGGAGGAAAGAGTACCCTGCCCACGAGGGCTCACAAATTCTATTAGTATATGATCCAGTGCCTTATTGTGGGCTGTCAGGTGGTCATCATAGGTTGTTTTCACACTGCAAACAGGTTTTCACAGCTGGGTCAGGAAAGTTTGTACAGTAAGTACAAAAGAACCTGGTCTCCTCCATATCAGGCCAAGTAGATGCGAAACACTCCACTATATTCCCCAGCATGGTTCATGAAATAACAATCCTTGATGCTGCTACATTAAACTAATCACTTTTTTCAGGCTAGTTCAAATAGATTCTCTTCTGTTATAATAATACCGCTCTTACTTGCATTTTGTCTACAGGAAAGGTGTGGCAGTAGGGATAACGTATGTCAAGCATCTATGTAAGGATTATTTCATTTTAAATTTAAAGCCTTGCTGTTGCTCCCTTCCATAGATACATTGAACGATTTAATGTTTTTATGGTGATGAGTACTCAGAAATTCATCAAAGTTGCCAGTGTAATTTGCGTTTCTCCATAGTTTGCTGCTACAGCGTACAAGAAAATATCTTTTCAGGGCCAAATAAAATCTCTTCTATATTCTACAATAATACCGCTCATATCTGCAATTTGTGTAGGGTAATGTTTGGCAGTAGGTATAGCACATGACAGGCATCTAATCAGAGATTATTACCTTATAATTTCTAAGCCTTGCTGCTGCTTTTTTTCATGGACTTATTGACAGATTCGTGTTTTTTAATGTGATCTGTGCTCAGAAATTCATCAAAGCTGGCAGTGTTAGGGTCCCGTCACACCAAACGATGAACCGGCGATCCCGATAACGATATGACCTTGTCAGGATCGCTGGTGCATCGCTACTTGATTGCTGGTGAGCTGCCAAACAGGCAGACACACCAGCGATCAGGACCAGCGAGGACGCTGGTATCCAAAGTAAATATCGGGTAACTAAGCGCGCGCGGCCCTTAGTTATCCGCTGTTTACCTTGGATACCAGCTCCCAGCGCGAGCACACTGGTATCCAAGGTACACTGCGGGTAACTAAGCTCTATGCGCGCTTAGTTACCCGATATTTACCTTGGATACCAGCTCCCAGCGTCTGCTTACAGCGCTGGGAGCTCGCGGATCGTTGCTCTCCCGCTGCCACACGAAGCGATGCGTGCTGGCCATTGGGAGACCAACGATCAAAAAATGGTCCAGGACATTAGAGCACAATCAGCGATGGCTGATCTCGCTATGTGTGACGGGCCCTTTACTTGCAATCCTCCACACTTTGTTGCTGCCATGTACAAGAAAATATCTTTTCAGGGCCTGTTCAAATCCTTTCTATATAATACAATAATACTGCACTTATCTACAATTAGTCTATGGTGAGATGTGGCAGTAGATATAGCATATGACAGGCATCTAGTTAGGGATTATTGCCTTAAAAATTCTGAGCCTTGCTTCTGCTTTTTTCCATGGACTCATTGACCAATTTATGTTTTGTGTGGTGATCTGTACTCAGAAATTCATCAAAGCTATCAGTGTTACTTGCATTCCTCCAGAGTTTTTTGCTGCTGCATACAAGAAAATATGTTTTCAGGGCTGGTTAAAATCCCTTCTGTATTCTACAATATTTCCGCTCTTATCTGCAATTCGTGTAGGGTGAGGTGTGGCAATAGGCATAGAAAATTACAGTCATCTAGTCAGGGATTAATGCCGTATAAATTTTAAGCCTTGCTGCTTTTTTTCAATGGACTCCTTGATTGATTCACGGTTTTTATGATGTTCTGTACTCAGAGATTCATCAAAGCTGGCAAAATTAACTGATTTAATGTGTCCATTCACAGGTTCTCTCTAGCATCTGTATGTAACAGGTAGTCGTGGGACATTTTACACTACTGGAGCTCAAATTACCACTTATGAAGAATGTTTGGGGTCATTGTCCTGCTTGAAGACCCATGACCTAGGCTGCAAGCCCAGCTCTATGACCTGGGCACTAAATTGCGGCCTAAAATTCTTTGGGAATTATCACTTTTCATGATGCATTGCATACAGTGAATACTCCCAGGGCCAGAGGCAGTAAAACAACCCCAAAATATATTTGAACTTCCAACATATTTACCTGTAACTACTGTGTTCTATTTTGTAGGCCTAATTCCATGTACAATAAACAGTAGAATGATGTGCTTTACTAAAATACTCTATCTTGGTCTCATCTGTCCACAAGACGGCTTCTGGGTCTCTAAAAATAGTGAGGGCCACCTGCTGGCCCTCCATAAATTTTGAGGGATGCCTGCTGGCCCTTTAAGTTTCAAACTTTATAAAATTAATATGAAAAAGAAAATTTGCCCACCTCAGATGGATAAATTATATTGCAGTAGCAATATGCTGCTATGCAAATCTGATCCTTTCAAAAATGCTTAGATCCCGGGGAATCTGCCAGAAAAATGCTCGAGATTCCCATTGACTTCCGTAATACTAGTTACTTAGGTCGAGCACCCGAGCATTACGATTTAAATAGTTAGCACCCTTGACTACAGAACAAAAACCGTCTGGTGTGATCAAAGAAGTAGTCTAACTTGGTGACCACTAATGCCCTGTAGTCACACCTAGGGCCTACGTTGAGGGTTTGAGACGGGTTCCCTCATATTGTACTTTGTTAGGTGAATAGGACACCCCAATTCAGGACTTTGCCAAAATTTATATATCAGTTGTTAAAATACTGTAAAAAGTTATGTTTTATTTCTTTTATGTTTCTTCAGTCCAGGAGTACTGAATTGTAAAAGGGGGGAATGTGACACCCCAGGATCTCCTTATTAGGTAGTTCCAGCATACAACACAGTTCCTGCTCCAGGTCAGCAGGGGAGCTCTAAATCTGACTTCAGGGGAGCTGCTCTCTCTGGTCAGGAGGAGAAAGTTAGTGAAGAGTTAGTGCCTGAACAGGGTTGAGACAGGATGTATGGAGAGCAGCTGGGGACAGGAGCTATAGCTGAGCTCACCCCCAGGCTTGAGCGCCAGAGACTGGACCCCAGAATCCAAGGTTGGGTGGGTACTAAAGCCCCAGCAGCAGAATTCAGAGGGCAGAGGACCGTTTTCACAGCAGCAAGTACCTCAGAGAATAGCGCTAGAAAGGAGGCCTCACAACTTACCTGAATAAGGAGATTCAGAAATTGCTTTCAGGCTGACCAACTCCAGAACCATCTGTAACCTGAGCCCTGGACTGTACCTGCACAGCTTGGTAAACGGTAAAGGAAACTTCATTCTGTTGTGTCCTCTAAGTATTCCGGTATCACCTATCTAACTCTGCTACATCTATCATCAAATACAACATATTCTCTATCACAACTGCCCTGGGACAAAGCTCTGCCTGTGGAGAGCTGTACAAACTTAACTGCATTACCACAAGTCCCAGAGGATCTGTCCTGCAACGCTGGTCACCTCTGACCAGAAACCACAGGTGGCATCACGAACACTTTATTACAAACATTTTTATTTTTCCTTTTTTCACTATTCCCCTTTTATTGGACGCCCAGTGCCATGGACCGGGTCACTGCTGCTCTGACACTTCCTCTTTAAGTAACAGCCCGGTACCGTGTACCCCACGGCCCTAGCGGGCAATCCATATGTCACACAAATTACTTAATAAATAACAATTCCCACATGTCTACTTTACATCAGCACAATTTTGGAAACAAAAAAAAATTTTGTTAGGAAGTTATAAGGGTTAAAAGTTGACCAGTGATTTCTCATTTTTACAACAAAATTTACAAAACCATTTTTTTAAGGACCACATTACATTTAAAGTCACTTTGAGGGGTGTACGTTGACAGAAAATACCCAAAAGTGACACCATTCTAAAAACTGCACACCTCAAGTTGCTCAAAACCACATTCAAGAAATTAATTAACCCTTTACGTGCTTCACAGGAACTGGAAGGAAAAAATTAACATTTAACTTTTTTTCAAAAAATTTATTTCAGAACCAATTTTTTTTATTTTCACAAGTGTTAAAAGAGAAATTGAACCACAAAATTTGTTGTGCAATTTCGCTTGAATACATCGATATCCCATATGTGGGGGTAAACCACTGTTTGGGTGTGTGCACACGTTGCAGATTCTACCACGGATCCGCAGCAGATTTGGTCCTGCGGGTCCGCAGCAGATTCTGCTGCGTTGTACAGTACCATTAAAGTCAATCAAATTTGGAAAATGCTGTGCACATGCTGTAGAAAAATCCACGCTGAAACGCTGTGGGTTTATTTCTGCAGCATGTTAATTCTTTGTGCGGATCTGCAGCGTTTCTGCACCCATTGACGTGCATTGATCCACAGCAAAACCGCAGGTCTCCAAAAGATCTGCAGCTTTGCTGAGGATGAAACGCTGCAGGTCGAGAGTGTGGGCGGTGAGTGTGGGCGTGTATCTGTGTGGGCGTGTATGTGTGTGGGCGGTGACTGTGTGTATGTGTGTGCGGGCTTTGTGTGTGTGCGGGGGTCTGCGGGCTGTCAGGGGTCTTGCGGGGTCTGTGTGGGGGATTTCCGGGGCTCATCACTCTGTCGGGGGTCTTGCAGGGTCTGTGTGGGGGGTTTCCGTGGCTGTGCGGGGCTCATCTGTCTGTGCAGGGATGATCGGGCCTCTGCAGGGGGCTCTGCGGTGGTGGTATGTGTGTGTGTGTGTGTATGTATGCGTGTACGTGTGTGTGTATGCATGCAGGCATCGTCCGATGGGACTACAAGTCCCATCAGGCGATGCCTGCTGCACTGTCAGTGAGTGACACATTAGCCAATGATGGGACAGTAGTAGTCCCATCATCCCGCTAATGTGCTGCATGTAAAAAAAAAAACACATACATTGCATCCAGAACATACAACATACAGAACATACATATAACATACAACACATAACATAGAGTACATACTCACCATATAAACCTAATTCCCCGAAGCCATCAATCTCCTGTAATAAACATAAAATAATAAACCAACCTATACTCACCTCTCCGCCGTAGTCCAAATAATTAGAGTTGAGCGAAACGGGTCGAAAAATTTCAAAAGTCGCCGACTTTTGGCAAAGTCGGGTTTCATGAAACGAAACCCGACCCTAGGATGAGGTCGACCACGAGGTCGGCGACTTACGCGCCAAAGTCGCGTTTCAAAAGTTTGTTTTGCGCTCTTTTTCAGCCAATCAGGATCCACGGACACTGTGGGCAACGTGATGACATAGGCAGGGGTCACCACCATCTTTCAGAAGGGCATGCAAGTGATTAGCTTGCTTTGGTGGGCGTCACAGGGGGTATAAAAGGGCGTGCACGCCGACCGCCATCTTACTTCTGCCGATCTCAGTATAGGGAGAGGTTGCTGCTGATTCTGTAGGGAGAGCGTTAGGCAGGGAAGAAGAAAAAAAAACGGCTTCTGCTGCAAGCGATTTGGCCTGCACAACACACCAGTCACTGTGTGTGCATTGCAAGGGGAGGCTATATAGTGGTGTATCAGTGGTGTTGGTTGTTGGGCTGCCTTCTAAGGCTTCCTGACATTCCTGCATTGCTGTTTACCCACTGCTCCGCAAACTGCTTTTTTAAAAGCAATCCCAATTTTTTTTTTTTGTCCTGCTGAGAAGAAAAAAAAACTGCTTCTGCTGTTAGCAATTTGGCCTGCACAACACACCAGTCACTGTGTGTGCAGTGCAAGGGGAGGCTATATTGTGGTGTATCAGTGGTGTTGGTTGTTGGGCTGCCTTTAAGGCTTCCTGACAGGCTGGTATTGCTGTTTACCCACTGCTTTGCAAGCTGCTTTTTTAAAAGCAATCCAATCTCCCTTATCCTCTAGTCACTTTTGTCACAGCTGTGCCATCGAGCCTGTCACATAGCGCTCAGATATTCATTGGGCATCACACAATCCAAAAGTGTCCAGTGTCCAAAAGTGTGTGCAGAGATTCAAAATCTCCCTTATCCTCTAGTCACTTTTGTCACAGCTGTGCCATCGAGCCTGTCACATAGCGCTCAGATATTCATTGGGCCTCACACAATCCAAAAGTGTCCAGTGTCCAAAAGTGTGTGCAGAGATTCAAAATCACCCTTATCCTCTAGTCACTTTTGTCACAGCTGTGCCATCGAGCCTGTCACATAGCGCTCAGATATTCATTGGGCCTCACACAATCCAAAAGTGTCCAGTGTCCAAAAGTGTGTGCAGAGATTCAAAATCTCCCTTATCCTCTAGTCACTTTTGTCACAGCTGTGCCATCGAGCCTGTCACATAGCGCTCAGATATTCATTGGGCCTCACACAATCCAAAAGTGTCCAGTGTCCAAAAGTGTGTGCAGAGATTCAAAATCTCCCTTATCCTCTAGTCACTTTTGTCACAGCTGTGCCATCGAGCCTGTCACATAGCGCTCAGATATTCATTGGGCCTCACACAATCCAAAAGTGTCCAGTGACCAAAAGTGTGTGCAGAGATTCAAAATCTCCCTTATCCTCTAGTCACTTTTGTCACAGCTGTGCCATCGAGCCTGTCACATAGCGCTCAGATATTCATTGGGCCTCACACAATCCAAAAGTGTCCACAAGTGTGTGCAGAAATTCAAAATCTCCCCTGTCCTATAGACACCTTGTACCTTGTTTTACATTACTATATAGTTTGTTGGATTTTGTCTACATTTCTACCAAAAATGAGGAAGGCTGGTGGAAGAGGCCGTGGAATTGGGCGGGGGTTGGCAGCTGGTAATGATGGTGTGGGTGGTGGATCTGATGGTAGTGGCAAGAGCAAAATAGGACCGAATGCAGGAGGTGTTGAGCCTGCGTCATCGTCTGGCTACATAAGGCCTCGAACGCTTAGTTTTCTAGGAGTTGGCAAACCGCTTTTAAAGCCAGAGCATCAGGAAAAAGTTTTGTCTTACATTGCTGACTCAGCCTCCAGCTCTATCGCCTCTTCTTCAGTTGTAAAAAGTAAAAGCACTGAGTCGTCATTGGAGGCTCATGTTCATGAACCACACCTTTCCTTGTGTCCTTCACCTCAACCAAGATTGAAGGATGACGCAGGCCATACTACTGATTACTCCATGGAGCTGTTTTCACATACCATGCCTGGATTATCAAGTCAAATGGTGAATTACCCAGGCCAAGATGAATCTGACATGGAGTGCACTGATGCACAGCCGCTGATGGATGATTCTGCTGGTACATTCACCCAGAGCACTACATTGTCCTCGCAGTGTACAGAGCCAGATTCTGACCCTGATGAGACTCAGGTGCCCCTTCCTGCACACTATACCACCATACACGGTGACACAGAGGAAGGTGCACATGACATAGAAGAGGAGGTGATGGATGACCCAGTTGTTGACCCAGATTGGCATCCATTGGGGGAAGAGGGTGCTGCTTCCAATAGCTCAGATGAGGAGCATCCACAGCAGACATCGACATCGCAACAGCTCTTATCTGGCAGGCCCGGAGCACTCCAAAGACAGGTTCCAAACATCAAAAGAGTTGCTGGACAGCTTGTCCAGAGGGTCAAAAGATCACAGCGTGCTAGGCCGCAAAATGTCTGCCAAAGTAGGAAGAGTGCAGTGTGGCACTTTTTTGAACAAAATCCTCATGATCAGGCCAAGGTTATCTGTAAGAAGTGCGCAAAGACCTTTAGCCGAGGGAAAAATCTGAAAAATTTGAATACCAGTTGCATGCTAACCAGCATGCACTTGCAAGCGTGGACACAACACCAAACCTCAAGTGCCACATGTGCAACTGATCACAACGAAGGTAGTCAGCAACGCTACATTGTTTCCCCCACTGTAAGCCCACCGGTTAGCACAGCAGCAAATGTTGAGGTGTCGTTGCAAGGCCACAGCAGTCAGGGAATCCCACTGTTATATCAACGAAAGACTGATTCTAGGCCATCAGAAAGAACACCAACTCCATCACCATCACCAACCCTCTCTCAGTCCGCCCTGTCCACCGCTACTTCCACCATATGCAGCTCTCAAGTCCAGCTCACCCTCCCAGACACTATGAGTAGGTCAAGAAAGTACTCAGTCTCTCATCCGCGTACACTGGGTTTGAACACCCACATTGCCAAACTAATCTCGTTTGAGATGATGCCCTTTCGGTTGGTGGAAAGCACAGCTTTCCGCGAACTCATGGCCTATGCAGCACCACGCTATGACCTACCCAGTCGCCACTTCTTCTCTCGCAAAGCCATCCCAGCCCTCCACCATCATGTGAAAGACCGCATTGTCCATGCACTCAAGCAGTCAGTGAGCGGAAAGGTGCACCTCACAACTGATGCATGGTCCAGTCGGCATGGCCAGGGCCGTTACGTGTCCATCACTGCGCACTGGGATAATGTGGTGGATGCAGGGTCCACAGGGTCCACAGGGTCCACAGGGGACAGTGGTGGTGGGACAGTGCTGCCTAGCCCACGGTATAGGAAACAGTTGGCTGTAGGCGTTCGACCCTCCTCCTCCTCCTCCAGAAGCGAAAGCTCGTCCACAGAGCGCAGTCGTACGAGCACTCCATCTGCAGCTGCCACTGTTGCACACGATGTGTCCCCCTATCGAGCAGCTAGTGGAAAGCGTCAGCAGGCTGTGTTGCAGATGATGTGTTTGGGCAACAGACACACCGCCGAGGTGCAGGCCGAGTACTTGAAGCGACAAACTGAGTCATGCCTGGGCAGTGTACATCTTGAGGCAGGCAAGGTAGTTAGTGATAACGGCCGTAATTTTGTGGCAGCCATAGCCCTTTCAAAACTCAGCCATATACCTTGCTTGGCTCACACTTTGAACCTGGTGGTGCAGTGCTTCCTCAAAAATTATCCGGAGTTAACAGCCCTGCTCCAGAAGGTGTGAAGACTGTGCGCGCACATCCGCCGATCGCCTGTACACTCCGTTCGTATGCAGAAGCTGCAGCGATTGCTCCACCTTCCCAACCACCGCCTCATTATCGACATTGCAACAAGGTGGAACTCCACCCTGCACATGGTGGAGCGGCTGTGCGAGCAGAGGCAGGCCATAATGCATTTGTGGGAGGATACACGGCCAGGCACTTTGAGAGCAGACATGGAGTTGACAGGTGTGCAGTGGTCGAAGCTGAAAGACCTCTGTAAAGTCCTTCAGTGTTTTGAGGAATGCACACGGCTGGTAAGCGCAGACGACGCCATCCTAAGCATGAGCATCCCATGTGATGCAGCGGTGATGGTTCTCACACGAGCCGTACGGGCCGGGGGCAGCTTGGCAGAGGTGTTCGTGGTGCACACAGCAGAAGTGGCGTTGGAGACAGGGGTTTCATGACAATGTTGTGGACTGATTTTTCAAGTACCGCTCACACAACTGGTAATACTGCATCGATGGAAAGTGACAGGAGACAGCAGTTGTCAACTATGGTTACAAACTACTTTTCCTCCCATATCGATGTTCTCCCACACAGGTCATTCCCCTTTGACTATTGGGCGCTAAACTGGACACCTGGCCTGAATTGGCACAATATGCCTTACAGGAGCTCGCTTGCCCAGCTGCAAGTGTGCTATCGGAAAGAGTCTTCAGTGCAGCTGGATCAATCCTGACAGAAAAAAGGACCCGTCTGTCAACCCAAAATGTGGATGATCTAACCTTCATTAAAATGAACCACGCATGGGTTTCCAAGGATTTTGTCCCACCTTCCTCTGATGACACATAGGGTGACAGAAAAATGTCTTGCTTTGGTCCACCTCTTCCTGGGACTTGACCTATTTCACCTTTTGCATCAGCTGAATGTCCAACATCAAGATATGCCACTTTATAAAACTCCCTAACTGTGCTGCCTCCCCCCCCCCATGGCCGGGGTCACCACCTAGCGCACGACACCGTGCGAGTGCCGTTGCCCTGGACAGGTGGGTAGGCCGACTCTTGGGCGCGGGCACTGGTACAGGGTCCTTCATAGTGCAATCAAGTGTCTCTGACGGTGGTGGTGCACACCCGCCGTCAGACACACCGCCGTACTATGAGGGGCCCAGTGCCAGTACCGACGCCCACGAGTGGGCCCCCTTTGCTTGGGCAGGGCCCCAGCATTTGCAATCTTTACCTCTCCCTGCTCCTCCGCTGTGTAGTCTGGGCCGTCAAATCCATACTGTGCCTGACACCATCTGAGCCTGCCTCCTGAGACATATATTTTGAATGTGTACGCTATCCATACATGTTATCCGGGGAAACGGTACCCTTTCTAACCTTTGTGCAATCACGTGCAATCCATACTGGGCCTAACACCGTCTGAGCCTGCCTCCTGAGACATATATTTTGAATGTGTACGCTATCCATACATGTTATCCGGGGATACGGTACCCTTTCTAACCTTTGTGCAATCACGTGCAATCCATACTGGGCCTAACACCGTCTGAGCCTGCCTCCTGAGACATATATTTTGAATGTGTACGCTATCCATACATGTTATCCGGGGATATGGTACCCTTTCTAACCTTTGTGCAATCACGTGCAATCCATACTGGACCTAACACCGTCTGAGCCTGCCTCCTGAGACATATATTTTGAATGTGTACGCTATCCATACTTGTTATCCGGGGATACGGTACCCTTTCTAACCTTTGTGCAATCACGTGCAATCCATACTGGGCCTAACACTGTCTGAGCCTGCCTCCTGAGACATATATTTTGAATGTGTACGCTATCCATACATGTTATCCGGGGATACGGTACCCTTTCTAACCTTTGTGCAATCACGTGCAATCCATACTGGGCCTAACACCGTCTGAGCCTGCCTCCTGAGACATATATTTTGAATGTATGGATAGCGTACACATGTTATCTGGGGATACGGTACCCTTTCTCACCTTTGTGCAATCACGTGTAATCCATACTGGGCGTGAGAACGGCTGGCGAGCTGTTAAGCAAGCTACAGCACCTGTGGTTTGCACACGTAAGTTTTTCATTTTTTCAGGAATGACGGTTAGGCCTAATTCCGGAACTGCGGTTGACCTGCACTTACTGGGAAATCATTGTTCGCGGGTAATAATTGTAATCAGTGATCCCCATCACTAACGTTGTTCAGCGGGTTATCTGCACCTGTAAGCGACAAACGCTGGACTTGTCCGTGGCTGCATGTGCGCTACACTGAAATGTAAGGGCATGACACACCAGTTATTGGCCAGTCTCATGTGCCAGAGCCTCACGTGTCCCTCTAGTAAGCCGGACTTGGACCGCGGGGCATGACGGAGTCTCGTTCGTTAACGGAATTAAGCTTGCAATTTGTGCATCTGTTCTGTAGCTGGCATGGTTGAGGTTTCCCAGGTGGAGTCGAATTTAACCGTAGGCTCCACTCCTGGTGGTGCCCTTCTGGACATTCCTTTAAGGTTCAGCTTTGCAACCATACTGCCCACGTAAAACAAACACTTTGCCTTCATGAACGCTGTTTGGAGGGTCATGACTCGTGGGAATAATGCCGCCCAATCAGTTAACCTGCTAGAGAGATCCTTCGTTGCTCCCAAGCATGACATCACACTCCCTAGGAAGAAGGTAATGCCACTGTGGCCACCGTACTCCTGGGGGCGACACAAGTGCACTGATGCCCAGCCACTGCTCGATGAATCTGCTGGTACATTGACCCAGACCACTACATTCCCCTCGCACGCTACACGACCTGAATCTGACCCTGATGAAACTCAGGTTACCCTTCCCATATACAGTTCCATCTTACACGGTGACAAAGAGGAAGCTGCAGATGAAAGTGCAGGTTCGGCCCACCCGCCATCAGACACACCACCGTACTATCAGGGGCCCTGTGCCAGTGCCGTCGCCAACGAGTGGGCCCCCCCCTGCTTGCTCAGGATCACAGCACTTGCAAAGTTGAAATACTGTGCAGTGAGATGGAAGATGGGGACGACGAGGAATCCAGACAAGTACAGGGATTCCCTAGCGAGGAGACTTATTTGATTGTTTTCAATGTTGGGACAGCAATTTTTGGGGAGCACTATACTCTGGAGAATGATAGATGGGGCCCACCATACACTGGAACATTCCAAAGGTGGACATCAGACACTGGAGCAGCATTTACAGGGCCCATTATACACTAGAGCATTCATTAGAAATGGGGCCCATTATGTTTGGAGCATTATTTGGGCCCATAAGACAGTGGAGCTTCATCCATGGGGACCAACATATACTGTAGCATTATGTGGAGCTCATCATATACTGTTTCAAACATTATATGGGACCAATGATTCTGTATGGAGAAATAGATGGGCCTCGTCATGAGATGTAAAAAGTGAGGTATTTTTCATTGTACTATACCGCTATTTCTCTGCCGTATCGGAGCATGATGAGTTGTGGTATGTGTTAAAGGGGCGCTCTTTCGCCCAGGGCACATGAAAACCTGCAGCCAGCCCTCCCCCCCCACAACTTTAGCTAAATAACCCCCATTTTTCAGTGCGTAACTTGTATTATGAAGTTAATTAAGGTTGACAAGCTTAAGTAAGAAGAATTGATGCTTTTGGCATTCAAATGGGCACTGTAGGTGTGTTTCCTGTCCTCCTCTCACTGCCGACTTTTATTCCCCATTGACTTACATTGGGTTTCGTGTTTCGGGACGACCCCGACTTTTCCCTATAATCGGACGATCTTGCTCGACCCGACTTTTGGGAAAGTCGGGTTTCACGAAACGAAACGCGACCCTAAAAAAACAAAAGTCGCTCAACTCTACAAATAATTACAAGGGTCCCATGACGATTTCCTGTGGAGAACAGCCGCATCAGCTGATGCGACCTCTCTCCAGGGGTTCCCGCGATGAAATGACAGGCAGAGGTATCCCTCCGCCGGAAAAGAGGTTCCGTAACCCTAAACCTAGCCCTAACCCTAACCCTAATTCTCATGCAGCATTGCTGTAAAGTGAGACTTGAACTCAGGTAACCTCAGTGACAGACTGCAGGAGGCATTGTCTCCTGTCAGTTAATCACTGAGAGGTCCTATAGAGCGTTCACATCACCTGATGTCACTGATCTATAGGGGAAATCATCGTGGGACCCTCATTATTAATTGGACTGCGTCAGACAGGGAGTATACGGTTGGTTTATTATTTTTCATTTTTTTCTAGGAGACGAGGGCATCGCTTGGATCTGAGCGTGCAATAAAAATATAAAAACCATGTCGTGTTTTATTTCATTAAAAGACATTATTCTTATGTGTGTGTTTTTTTAACCCTTTCAAAAGATTAATAATGGATCGGTGTCTTTATTGATGCCTCTCTATTATTAACTGGGCTTAATGTCACCTTCCAATAGCAAGCTGACTTTAACCCCTTATAATACCCAATATCCCACCGCTACACGGGAGTGGGAAGAGATAGGCTAAGTGCCAGAATTGGTGCATCTTATAAATGCGCAATTTTTGGGGCAGCTGCGGGCTGGTATTTGCATCCGGGGGGCCACTTAGTTTATGCTTGGATGTGACAGTCAGTTCTTAGAAATTTGTATTCATTAACCTTCTGACTAAGCACTCCACCTCTTAGCCACAGGCATTTTTAATCATAGCAGGGCCACCACCCAGAACTGGTAGAGATCCTAGTGGGCGTTTGTCCATTTCCTGAGATCTCGAAAATGTAATCGCGTATGGTTAGAATGTACGGTAACTCCATTTCATAACTCCTTATGAAATTACAGCTATCATCTGTCTGGGAGGATTATTTGAAGCAGTTAAGCTGCTTGGGCTTAGCACAAGGGTTCATCCTGCCAGAGCGGCCTTGTTCCCAGCTAGATTGCTTGGGGTGAAAGTTTTTTCACTTGGAGCTTTTGAAGCTGGACCACCTGCTAAGCCAGGTGTCCTTTCTTAGCTTCACATTTTGAATAAGGTCTAGACTGGATATGATACAGTTGATTGGCATGCAACTATATTCCTATATTCTTCACACTGATCTTTGTTTTTCCTACGACAAACCAAATCTAAGCCACACCGGGACATGAGTTCTATAGAAGGTAAATGACAAATGTTCATGAGACAGAGAAAATTTGCTGGAGCCTAATCCATCCACTTAACAGAACATAGCTGAGATGCTTTGCCGAGATGCTTTGCTAATTGAGTCAGGATTTCTATAACTGGGATACAAGTTGTGTTGTGTTTATTTTCTCGCCGTCTATTGCAGGAACTCACTTTTTTTTGAAGATGCTCTTCATATGAAGTTGCAGCTTTTATATTATGTAGGGGAAACATGACACTAATACACAAATTCCTTCCTAAACAGATAAAAGGAAATTGCTTGAAAAGGCTTTCAGTGAGCTCTGTTACAGGCAGAGAGAAAGTTTGAGTTCATTAGATTCATTTTTATATCTGTTTGTTGCTACTACCGGCTTTTCATCCCTGCGTGTAAAAAACATTAGTATTTAAGAAAGTCCAACGATCTCACACTGAAAGTAAGTACAAAACTTGTCTCCATAAATATTTTATGCAATCTATCTTACGTTCTTTTCTTTTTCCTTTCTTTCTTTCTTAATAAATTAATCAGTAGAATCAAAATATTACTGATGATAAGCTTTCATTAAGACTGCTCTACTGGGTATGAACTGTGTCTCGAAAGATCATTGATGAAAGTTGTTTCTCTCTCCTTCTCTTTATTCTTAGTACACTAAATTCTCTTACTTTATATTTTTTATGCCTTGAAATATGTTCATAAAATGCCTTGCAGTGTTTCATGCTAGAGTCTACGGAAATTCGTGAGAATTCTCCTCTGTGTTCCTTTGTATATAACCCCAGGCTCAAGGACCTAAAGTATAACCATCTACCAAGCAGTAGGCACCATATTAGCTTTCTATGCAATGCAAAATGCATAACAAAGCTATGCGCGAGTCCTAATAATTACAAAAATTAGGTATTCATGAAATGCTAACAGTAAACTGATTATCTTAAATTACACAGCACAATGTGATATAATCTGTCAGTGTAGGGTTTTTTTTTTACCAGGAACCCAGTAATATTGAGTTGCATGTAACCTTACAAATTATTATTACTGCAGCATAATGCAAGGTTATATTTTTACTTGAAAATGCATCTTTAGTCCAGTCACATGGATAGAACATAAAATCTTTGTCATTGAATAATATTTAAGGAACCCACGCATTTCAAGACGTTATGTTATTAATCATGGAGTAGGCCCTATATCTCATTTTATAATGTCACTCTGTTACTCTGTTACTCTGTTATAACCTGTTTATGCTCAATAATCAATAAAGAAAAGGTTATGTTCTATCCATGTGGTTGGACTAAAGATGCAATTTGGATTAGCTACACAGGGGCTTGTGTTGTGAATTCACTTTCTGGCCTACCTCTGGTTACTGGTGAAGGTAGTGGAGATGGTAATATTGACAGAGGGGTCGTGATTTCTCTTTCCGGGCTCTCTGGTGGTTTCAGGAGGTAATGGAGCTGATCTAATTAACAGAGGCCTGCCACCTGATAATGAGGAGGACAATTGGACATTGGGAGTTTCTGACTGGATTTAATACAGCTGACTCCCTCTATCCCTGCTGGTGATTATTTCCTGCCTTCTGAGGTCTTAGTTTCCAGCTCAGTCCCTGCATGCTCAAGCTAAGTGTTCTTTTGCTATTGTTCACATTTGATTTGGTTTTGTCTATTTCAGTTTTGTGTGGTCAGCCAGCCCCGGCTGGGGCTGTGCTGAAGTTCCATCCTTATGTTACTGTTTGTGCTAGTTTGTTTTTGTCCCTTATTAGATTGGCCTCTCTTTGCTCTGTTTTCAGAATATACCAGAGTGCTGATATAGTGGGCGAAGTCTAGTGATGTCAGTATTTTTTCTATCAGACGTGATGGGCAATTTTTGCAGGTTTTTTTGCGTGATTGCAGACAGTGTCTTTCCTTTCCTGTCTAGTTAGTTTGGGCCCCATCGTTTGCTCAGCCTGTTTTCCTACCTGCGTTTGTGTTTTCATCTTGTCTCACCGACAATATATGTTTGGGGGCTATCTATCCCTTTGGGGTCTTCTCTGGGGCAGTTTGAATTTCTCCTTTCTTGCTTTAGGCTTATTTAGTTCTCCGGCTGTGTCGAGGCATCTAGAATCATCGTAGGTACGCTCCACGGCTACTGCTAGTTGTGTGGATAGGATCAGGGGTCTGCAATCCGCTTAGTTACCAACCTCTCTGGTTTTCTGTGGCTTAGCTTGGTCTTGCTTTCCTCCTCGGTGTCCCAATCATAACAGGCTTGGTCCATACCTTGGATTAGGCCTGTCCACACCCAGTGAACTGTACACTTTTTGGACCCTATATTTTTTAGCATTTTCCCAATCTAACAAGTGACATAATTATTGTGCTACCTTCAGTCGATACATTCATTTTAAGATCAGATACTGAATATACCAGCATGCCAATGTGAATCTGACTATCACTTTTTCTGCATAAATGCTGCTGAAGTCCGCCATCAGGATCAGTGTTTAACAGATTGTTCTGCAAAAACCTTTAGTACGTAGCCTCAAGATGTGCCCAGTATACACACAATTTATAAAGTAATGCGTGGAGACAGAAAAAAATTGATATATTGCTTAATTTGGCAAAGAGTATTCTCTAAGGTGCTACTCTGCTGTAATCACATCTATGTCTAATGTAGCCAGTAAGTACCAATTATTCAATAGAAGTAGGGTGAGGAATCACTCTATGCTGTAGCTCTCTGGTGTATCCCATTTTGTCTGCTTTCTTTATCTTCCTCCCTAATTTATGGGGTTACACCAGGCTAACTATAGCGCAAAAGCCGGGGTCACACAAGCGTTTACCATGGCCGAGTGCTCTGCAATAAAGCATAAGCAAAATTCTTCAGGAGAAAAGAGCGCAAATAGGGTCTTATCCGAGTTTAAGATAGTCCTTTAATCAGTTTGCACTTACCTGATTTTCATGATACCAAGGCATACAGCCACATCCGAGTCACAAGCTGCAGAGGATCCACAGGTCAAACCGTTGACCAAATAGTAGGATAATAGAGAAAAATTGTGGTTATCATCCGTGCTGCTATCCAAATAATGGTCCAGTCATGTAGATGATGAAGAAATGGTGTTTTATTCTCTCAACTAGAGATGAACGACTGCCTTTTTTTGGGTCGAGTCGGGTTTCATGAAACCAGACTTTCTCAAAAGTCGGGTCGAATGAAATTGGCCGATTATCGTGAAAAGTCGAAGGCCGACTGAAACACGAAGCCCAATGCAAGTCAATGGGGAGCCAAGGTCGGCAGGGAGTGGAGGACATGACACACACCTACAGTGCCCATTTTAATGCCAAAAACATCAATTCTTATTACTTAAGCTTGTCAACCTTAATTTACTTTATAATAATAGTTAGGCATTGAAAACTGGGGGTTATTTGGCTAAAGTTGTGGGGGGGGGGGTAGGGCTGGCTCCAGATTTTCATGGGCCCTGGGCCAAAGAGTGTCACTGGGCTCTTTTAACACATGCCACAATTCATGATCCTCTGATACGGCAGAGAAATAGCGGTATAGTACAATGAAAAATACTTCACTTCTTACATCTCATGACTGATATCCATTTTAAATTCTCCAATAGCTACAAAAACGGACAGTATATTACTCCATACAGTATTATGGCCACCGCATAGTGCGCTATACAGAGTAGTAAGGCCCATATATTTCTCCATACATAATCATTGGTCCCATATAATGTTTGAAACAGTATATGATGAGCGCCACATAATGCTACAGCATATGTTGGTCCCCATGGATGAAGCTCCACTGTGTTATAGGCCCAAATAATGCTCCAATATATAATGGGCCCTGTAAATGCTGCTGCAGTGTCTGATGTCCACCTTTGGAATGCTCCAGTGTATGATGGGCCTCATATATCATTCTCCAGAGTATAGTGCTCCCCAAAAATTGCTGTCCCAACATTGAAAACAATTAAATAAGTCTCCTCGCTAGGGAATCCCTGTACTAGTCTGGACTCCTCGTCATCCCCATCTTCCATCTCTCTGCACTTGGACTGTTTAGGCAGAGGGCGTACAGACGTGATGTCATCGCGCTCTCTGACCAGAATGTCACTGTCAGGAAGATGTCACGGCGGTGGAGCAGGGAGAGGTAAGTATTTCAACTTTGCAAGTGCTGTGATCCTGAGCAAGCAGGGGGGGCCCACTCGTTGGCGACGGCATTGGCACAGGGCCCCTCATAGTATGGCGGTGTGTCTGATGGTGGGCCCTGTGCCAGTGTGAAAACAATTACAAAACACCTTAAAAGGTGTCCCAAAGCAGACAAAATGCTCAGAATACAAAAATAACATATGGAAAACTGCAACTACATATAGAAAAGAGACGGAGGAGTAAAAGGAGGAGACACAGATATAGGCATTAAAACAAATAGTTGCAGCCAACAGCACACAGACTTATAAGATGCACGCTCCAAGGATCCCAGGGCCCAACAGGATCAGTAACTCACAAAAATTGTAAAGAAGGAGCAGCATCCATTCCAGGTGAAGAAAAACTTTAGCTTTTATTCTGCCATCAGTAGATACAACATTTCGACCATAACATGGTCTTTATCAAGTACAACAAATAACAATTGGAGCGGCCTTAAATGATGTGGACAAACCAATCACCATTCAGGAAACGCCCCTAAGTCAAAAATACATACATAATACATCAAATAAAGGATCAAATATACAAAACAATCAGTGCATTATATTTAGTACAATGTGTAATCATATGAATACAAAAAATCACACAACCAAAGGGACATAAATACTTGTAAACAATGTACACAGAACGATCACCCAATCCTCATATGGCATAGCAGTCACTATGGTGATAAACCGCCAATCAATGCCATACATACATAAATACCCCTCTCAATCAAATGGAAACAATGCTTGGCATTGGCGCCAAACAAATAGCCTATAGCAGCAGTCCACACAAGTGATCAAAGAGGAAATTGCTGCTGTAATTACCTGGGTATAGAGCTCATAGACAACGTGCAGTGGCGCCGCGCAGCCGCATGAAAGGCAGAGACACGGGCGAAATCTCACGATTAATCTAACAAAGGGTTAATGTCACCTTACAATCGAATGGTGACATTAACCCTTTGTTAGATTTACCCACTTGCCACCACTATAGGGCAATGGGAAGCCCACGCATTTTTTAACAACGAATAAACCCCTTAAAATAACAACTACAACTCCCAAATTTTGCACACAATCCCTCATCTAATTATTAGTCAGGGACATATTAAAAAACATGAAATGAAATGTTTTACTGAATGTAAACCATGTGTCATTTCAGGTCGGGTTGGGGAAGGATTTGATAGAAGCTGGCAATTTAATTAGCGCCTATTCTGCTATGAGGAACTCTGTGAAATATATATATATGTTTGTCACAATGACATGTATGTATATATATATATATATAATGTATATTATATATGTATTCTATGTGTATATATCTATTCTTTCGTTTCTTTATTAAACCTGTCAGTGTGATTTTACTGTATCGCGCACTGAATTGCCGGCTTTTCTAAAAGACACCGGGTGCGTATTTCTCCCAAGTCACATGTGTGGTCCGTGTGTAATGCATATTTTTAGCGCACCCATAGACTTTCATTGGCGTACTACGGGCGTAGTATGCCGACAATCGCAGCATGCTGCGATTGGCACGGACCGTAGAATACGCCCGAGAAATATACGGCTGTTGGGAGCAAACCCATAGAGAATAATTTGTCCGTGTGTAATGCGTGCTTTTAATGCCTCTCACTCGTCCGTATTCCTCGCCAGTGTGACCCCGGCCTAAGGCTACTTTCACACTAGCGTCGTGCGATGTAAGTAGCAGTGCGTCGTTTGAGAAAAAACGCATCCTGCAAAGTTACCTGCAGGATGCATTTTTTCTCCATAGACTTGCATTAGCGACGCATTGCGACGTATGGCCACACGTCGCATCCATCGTGCGACGGATGCGTCATGTTTTGGCGGCTGCGACACACACAAAAACATTACATGTAACTTTTTTTGTGTGTCGTGTCTGCCATTTTCGACCGCGCATGCGCGGCCGAAACTCCGTCCCCTCCTCCCTGGACATTACAATGGGGCAGTGGATGCGTTGAAAAACTGCATCCGCTGCCCCCGTTATGCAAAACTTTCACAACGTGCGTCGGTACGTCGCCCCAACACATGGCGACGTACGTCGCATGACGCTAGTGTGAAAGTAGCCTAAGGGTGACAGTTTTAGTCACCCATGGACGGGTAAAAGGTTTTTTATAAAGGGAAGATACACATGCTCTTCATGTTTTGTTGTCTATTTGATTTCTTGCCCATGTGGGCGTATGTATGTGGGCGAGACGACAATGGAGATTAGGGTGAGGATTAGTAAGCACAAGAGTACTATTAGAACTAAACTCCTAGATCTACCTGTACCGAAGCATTTGTATGATTGCAAACACTCTGTCAACCAATTGCGATTTAGAGTGATAGATGGAGTCCCGATTTTGAGACGTGGTGGGGATAGGGTTAAACTTTTGAAGATGAAGGAGTTAAGGTGGATTTCTACATTGAATGGGGACTATAATCTTCATATTTGTAATTATTGAATTTTTTCAACCAGCCAATTATATTGACATCCTCTTTTACTGTCAAATGTATATATTGTTTTTTTTTTTTTTTTAATTTTCTTTGTGTGTTGTAGGTGGCGTTTGGGGAACGACTGGAGGACATGGGGACTGAATAGTCCTGAAATCATTAATTTGTAGTTGTGATATGTCCTTTGATGTTCGATCCCCGTGCCCTCTCTTCCTTCCCTGTATGTTACTGATGTGTCATTGTTTTGCATTAAAGGATATAAGGCAGTTCTAATGTGATGTTTATATATATAGTACCATGATGTTGGTCATTGCAGCCTATATAATGCCATGGATTTGGTAATAATAAACTTTTGACTTTGTAGCCTGGCTGGGCTTGTGGGCATCTTGTCGGCGGTGGTAGGTTTGTTTAAATGGCAGGTCATGTGACCTGTCATGTGATGATCCCCATAGTTTGACTGATGCTCACGGCCGCGCCAACATGAAGGTGCCTATGCGCGTGCGCGGCTGGGGGCGGGGGGAGCTTGGTCAGCTCTTGCAGATTGCGTCCTGTCTGCTACACCGCGCATGCATGGTGTTTCAGATATGAGTGCATCGCGAGATTTCACCCGTGTCTCTGCCTTTCCTGCGGCTGCGCGGTGCCACTGCACGCTGTGTATGAGCTCTATACACAGGTAATTACAGCAGCAATTTCCTCTTTGATCACTTGTGTGGACTGCTGCTATAGGCTATTTGTTTGGCGCCAACGCCAAGCATTGTTTCCATTTGATTGAGAGGGGTATTTATGTATGTATGGCATTGATTGGCGGTTTATCACCATAGTGACTGCTATGCCATATGAGGATTGGGTGATCGTTCTGTGTACATTGTTTACAAGTATTTATGTCCCTTGGGTTGTGTGTTTTTTTTTGTATTCATATGATTACACATTGTATTAAATATAATGCACTGATTGTTTTGTATATTTGATCCTTTATTTGATGTATTATGTATGTATTTTTGACTTAGGGGCGTTTCCTGAATGGTGATTGGTTTGTCCACATCATTTAAGGCCGCTCCAACTGTTATTTGTTGTACTTGATAAAGACCATGTTATGGTCAAAACTTTGTATCTACTGATGGCAGAATAAAAGCTAAAGTTTTTTCTTCACTTGGAATGGATGCTGCTCCTTCTTTACAATTTTTTTGACAGATATAGGCATGTCATGCCCTTATGAAGTCAAGAAAGGCTGGAATAAAAATGTAAAATACCAGAAAACAGTAAAAATCTGAAATCGAAGACGATCATATACCGTCAGACTTCACACCATAAATTAGGCCAACTGCCGATCGGGCGGCGTTATTCCCCCGAACCTCCGAACAGCGGCCATCAAGGCAAAGTGTTTGGTTTCCGGGGGCAGTATGGTTGCAAAGCTGAACCTTAAAGGAATGTCCAGAAGAGCACCACCAGGATTGGAGCCTGCGGCTTAATTCGATTCCACCCGGGAAACCTCAACCATGCCAGCTACAGAAAAGATTGACAGATTGCAAGCTTTGTCGATTCTGTGGGTGGTGGTGGATGTCCGTTTTTAGTTGTGCTAGCGATTTGTCAGCTTAATTCTGTTAACGAACAAGACTCCGGCATGCCCCCACGGTACGCGTCAAGCTTACTAGAGGGACACGCGAGGCTCTGGCACGGGAGAACGATCAATAATAGGTCTGTCATGCCCTTACATGTCCGGGGCTGCATGCGCGCTACACTGAAAGGTCCAGCATGTGTTGCTTACAGGTGCAGATAACCCGCTGAACCCCGTTAGTGATGGGGATCTGGGATTCCAATTCTTCCCTGCAAACAAGGATTTCCCAGTAAGTGCTGGTCAACCAGAATTCCGGAATTAGGCCTAACCAGCATTCCAGAAAAAATGAAAAAATTAAGTGTCCAAACTACAGGTGCTGTAGCTTGCTTAACAGCTGGGCTCCTATGCTGAGTAGCACGCAGTTCTTACTTAAACAGGCGGCATAGGTTGGTTCACGGGTGGGCAACTCTGCTGAGTAGCAGACAGTGCTTACATAAACAGGAGGCATAACTAGGTTCACAGGTGGGCTCCTCTGCTGAGCAGTACACACCAGTACTAGTCCCAAAGTATTCACTGGGCTAAATGGAGTTAAAAAATGGTTCTTAAATAAACAGGCGGCACAGCATGGTTCACGGGTGGGCTCCTCTGATGAGTAGCAGACACAGTTACTAGGCCCAAAGTATTAACTGTGCTAAATGGTGTATATATAGCATAGTTTAAACATTAAAAACCTATGTCTATATATCAGGAGGCAGACTCAGACAGTCTCAGGCCCAGTATGGATTCAACGTGATTGTAGAAAGTTGAGAAAGGGTACAGTATCACTGGAGAGCAGGTATATATAGCATAGCTTAAACATTAAAAATCTGCGTGTATATTTACGGAGTCCGACAAAGACACTCACAGCCTCAGTATGGATTAGACAAGAATCTAAAAAGTAGAAAAAGGGCTATGTATTCAAAGCTTACACCAGTATACACTGTTGGGTATTTTTCAATCTTCATATATATTTCAGTCTCAGTAAGACAGTCCAGACTGTTATGAGCTCATTTTCTGCCCCACCAGTTGAGAGTTCCCCTTCCGTTCTCCCTCTGGTGGTGACGGAAGGTGGTGAGGTTGGTTTGAGTGGTAGTGATCTGCCACCTGGTGAGGAAGATAGTGATTGGATCTCTGGAGTATCAGACTGGATATAAGACAGCCTACGCCCTATCCTGTTGCTGGTGATTCAGTCTGTTTCTCAGGTCTAGGACTCAGCTCTGTTCCAGTCTTCTAAAGATAAGTTTGTTTTTTGCTACTGTTCACACTTGCTCTTGTTGGTCTTTTCAGTTTTTTGTGTGGTCAGCCAGCCCGGCTGGGCTGTGCTGAATTTCCACTCTTATTTGCCAAATTGCCTTTTTTTTGTCCCTTATTAGATTGGCCTCTTTTTGCTCTGTCTGACATAGTGGGAGAAGTCTAGTGACTTCAGGGTTAATTTTGCTATCAGTTGTGTTGGACATTTTGTAGGGTTTTTTGGCAGACTGCAGACAGTGTCTTTCCTTTCCTGTCCTTTCTAGTTAGTCTGGCCCCATCGTTTGCTCAGCCTATTTTCCTGCCTTTGTTTGTGTTTTCATCTTTTTTTCACCGTCAATACATGTGGGGGGCTGTCTCTCCTTTGGGGTCTGCTCTGGGGCAGTTAGTTTTCCCCTTTTCCTGCTTTAGGCTTATTTAGTTTCTCCGGTTGTGACGAGGTGTCTAGGACCACCGTAGGAACGCTCCACGACTGCTGCAAGTTGCGTGTTAGGATCAGGGGTCTGCAGTCTGCATAGTTACCAACCTCTTTGGTTTTATGAGACTTAGCTTGTGTTGTTTTTTATTTCCTCCTCGGCTACCCGTTCATAACCTAATCACCAGCCATACCACAGATTCTAGGGTACTCAAAAGCAGGGGAAAAAAAAAAAGTGTCAGAATTTTTTTTTTTATATACGAATTTTTTCCTTTTTTTCTCTGGGGCCGTAGGAGGATTATTTCTTTAATGGAGATTAAGCAATTGTCTGATCGTGTGGAGCAGCTCGCTGCTGAAGTGCAGGGAATTTCCGCCTATCTCGCTCAATCACATGCTGTTGAACCCAAAATCCCCACTCCTGATGTGCTTTCTGGGGATCTGTCTAAATTTTTGAAATTTAAGAATAATTGTAAATTATTTCTTGCCTTGAAGCCTAACTCATCGGGAAGCTCTGCGCAGCAGGTTAAAATTGTCATCTCCTTGCTGCACGGCGATCCCCAGGATTGGGCGTATTCTCTGACACCTGAAAATCCTATTCTGACTAATGTGGATGCATTTTTTCAGGCCTTGGGGTTGTTGTATGATGAACCTAATTCCGTTGATCAAGCTGAGAGAACCCTGTTGGCTTTAAACCAGGGTCAGGATCCTGCAGAGTTATATTGTCAAAAATTCCGAAAGTGGGCGGTGCTTACTACATGGAATGATAATGCATTGGCAGCTCTCTTTCGGAAAGGTTTAACAGAGACCGTAAAAGATGTTATGGTGGGATTTCCTGTTCCCTCTGGTCTGGATGGCTCTATGGCATTAGCCATTCAAGTTGATCGGCGTTTACGTGAACGTAAAAATACACGGGAGGCGCTGTCACCTTTTGAACAAATGTCTGAACCTATGCAATGTGATGGGGTTTTGTCTAGGGAGCAATGTCAGGAGTTTAGAAGGCGTAATAAGCTGGGTTTTTTCTGTGGAGACGCCTCTCATACTATTTCTGTCTGCCCTAAACGAGAGAAACGTTTTGCACACACATTTGCTGTGGGCAGTGTACAGCCTAAGTTCCTTTTGGCAATTACTCTGATCTGCTCCTTGTCCACATTTTCCACTAAGGCTTTTGTGGATTCAGGAGCAGCTCTGAATCTGATGGATTTGGACTTTGCTAAACGTTGTGGTTTGTCCTTGACGCCTCTGCAGACACCTATTCCTTTGAGGGGTATTGATGCCACTCCGTTGGCGGAGAATAAACCTCAGTTTTGGACCCAGGTGATAATGCGAGTTGCCCCTGACCACCAGGAAAATTGTAAATTTTTGGTGCTGCATAATTTGCATGATACTATTGTTCTGGGGTTCCCCTGGTTGCAAACTCATAACCGAGTTTTGGATTGGAAATCTGTGTCTGTGGTGAGTTGGGGTTGTCAGTGTGTTCTTAGGGATGCTCCTGTTTTCTCCACCTCTCTTCAGTCTCATGATGTTCCTGATTATCTGGCTGAATTCTCTGATGTATTTAGTGAGAGTAAGTCTGCATCTTTGCCCCCTCATAGGAGTTATGACTGTGCAATTGAGTTGATGCCTGGGGGTAAATTTCCCAAGGGTCAGCTTTTCAACTTATCAGTACCCGAACATGATGCTATGCAATCCTATATTAAGGTGTCGTTGGAGAAGGGTCATATTAGACCATCCTCGTCACCTTTAGGTGCTGGGTTTTTTTTGTGGCCAAGAAAGATGGTTCATTAAGACCGTGTATTGATTATCGTTCCCTTAACAAGATGATGGTTAAATATCAGTACCCATTACCTCTGATGTCTGATTTATTCTCCAGAGTTAAGAGTGCCTGCTGGTTTACTAAGCTTGACCTCAGGGGGCGTATAATCCTATTCGCGTCAAGCAAGGGGATGAATGGAAGACGGCGTTTAATACTCCGGAGGGACATTTTGAGTACCTGGTGATGCCTTTTGGGCTCTCCAATGCCCCTTCTGTCTTCCAGTCCTTTATGAATGATCTTTTCCGAGACTTCGTGGATAAGTTTTGGATCATCTATCTGGATGATATTTTGATCTTTTCTAATGATTGGGATTCCCATGTGGAACATGTCCGGACTGTGTTTCGGATTTTGAGGGAGAATTCCCTGTTTGTTAAGGGATCGAAATGTCTCTTTGGTGTACAGAGGATTTCATTTTTGGGATTTATCTTATCTCCATCGACTATTGAAATGGACCCGGCCAAGGTACAGGCCATTTATGATTGGGTTCAGCCTACTTCTTTGAAGGCTCTTCAGAAGTTTTTGGGTTTTGCTAATTTCTATCGTAAATTTAGAGGTAATTTTTCTAGTATTGGCAAACCACTGACTGATCTGACCAAGAAGGGAGCTGATGTGCTGAATTGGTCTCCTGAGGCTGTCTCAACATTTCAGTAGCTTAAGCGGAGGTTTACTTCAGTTCCAGTTTTACGGCAACCTGATGTCTCACTTCCATTTCAAGTGGAGGTAGACACTTCTGAGATTGGTGCAGGAGCGGTTTTGTTCCCAAAAGACCCTGTGACTTCTAAGATGAATCCCTGTGCCTTCTTTTCTCGAAAGTTCTCCCCATCTGAACGCAACTATGATGTAGGGAATCGGGAATTGTTGGCCATGAAATGGGCATTTGAGGAGTGGAGACATTGGTTGGAGGGAGCTAGACATCAATTTGTGGTCCTCACCGATCACAAGAATCTGACTTATCTGGAGTCGGCTAAACGCTTGAGTCCTAGACAGGCTAGATGGGCCTTGCTTTTCACGCGTTTTAATTTTGTTGGCTCTTTTCTTTGGAGCACGAAGAATGTTAAGGCAGACGCCCTTTCTAGGAGTTTCTTTGCTGATTCTCTTAATGTGACCGAGCCGACTACTATCCTAGGTGAGGGGGTAGCTCTTTCTGCCATTTCGCCCGATTTGAGACGCGCCCTGGAGTAATTTCAGGAGGATAAACCTGAGCGTTGCCCTATGGGAAGATTGTATGTTCCGGACCAGTGGAGAAAGAGAGTGATGTCTGAAGTCCATTGCTCTGCATTGCCTGGTCATCCAGGTATTTTTGGTACCAGAGATTTGGTGAGTCGGTCATTTTGGTGGCCTGCCTTATCTCATGATGTCAGAAATTTTGTACAGTCCTGTGGGACTTGTTCTCGGTCAAAACCCTGTTCTCGTTCTAGTGAGTTGCTGATGCCCCTGCGGGTGCCCAAGAGGCCATGGACCCATATCTCAATGGATTTTATTTCTGATCTTCCGGTCTCTCAGAGAATGACTGTTATCTGGGTAATTTGTGATTGATTTTCGAAGATGGTCCATCTTGTAACACTCCCAAAGTTGCCATCTTCCGCTGAGTTGGTACCCTTGTTTTTTCAACAGGTGGTTCAGTTACACGGAATTCCTGAGAACATTGTGTCCGATAGAGGGGTCCAGTTTGTTTCCAGATTTTGGAAAGCCTTTTGTTCCAATCTGGGAATTCAGTTATCCTTCTCCTCCGCGTTTCATCCCCAGACCAATGGGCAGACTGAGAGAACAAACCAGACCTTGCAGTCTTATAAAACATCTCAAATATCTGCTGATCAAGATGATTGGGTCTCATATTTGCCCTTGGCTGAATTTGCGCTGAACAATAGAGCTAGTTCTGCCACCTTGATGTCACCCTTTTTCTGTAATTTTGGGTTCATCCTCGATTCTCTTCAGGACAAGTAGAATCTTCATCCTGCCCAGGTTTGGACACTGTGGTTGTGAGAATGCAGCAGATATGGGACCAAGTGGTGGATAAATTGTCTCTCTCTCAGGAAAAGGCCCAGCGTTTTTCTAACCGGCATAGGACCATTGGTCCCCGGTTTAAAGTGGGTGATATGGTTTGGTTGTCGTCTAAGAATATTCCTATGAAGGTTGCATCTCCAAAATTTAAGCCAAGATTTATTGGACCTTATAGGATTTTGGAGATTCTTAATCCTGTTTCTTTTCGATTGGCTCTTCCAGTTACGTTCAAAATCCATAAAGTATTTCACAAATCACTGTTGAAGAGGTTTGTTGAGCCAGTGGTTCCTGTGGCGGCACCTCCTGACCCTGTCTTGGTTAAAGGCAATATGGAATATGAGGTAGAGAAAATATTGGATTCTCGTTTGGTTAGACAGAGACTCCAGTATTTGGTCAAATGGAAGGGTTATGGCCAGGAGGATAACTCTTGGGTCTCTGCCTCTGATATTCATGCCAATAAATTGGTACGTGCTTTTAACAGGGCCCATCCTGATCGGCCTGGTGGCATGGATGAGGGCTCGGTGACCCCTCCTCACGGGGGTGTACTGTTATGAGCTCTTTTTCTGTCCCACCAGTTGAGAGTTCCCCTTCCGTTCTCCCTCTGGTGGTGACGGAAGGTGGTGAGGTTGGTTTGAGTGGTAGTGATCTGCCACCTGGTGAGGAAGATAGTGATTGGATCTCTGGAGTATCAGACTGGATATAAGACAGCCGACGCCCTATCCTGTTGCTGGTGATTCAGTCTGTTTATCAGGTCTAGGACTCAGCTCTGTTCCAGTCTTCTAAAGATAAGTTTGTTTTTTGCTAATGTTCACACTTGCTCTTGTTGGTCTTTTCAGTTTTTTGTGTGGTCAGCCAGCCCGGCTGGGCTGTGCTGAATTTCCACTCTTATTTGCCAAATTGCCTTTTTTTGTCCCTTATTAGATTGGCCTCTTTTTTCTCTGTCTCAGAATATTTCAGAGTGCTGATATAGTGGGAGAAGTCTAGTGACTTCAGGGTTAATTTTGCTATCAGTTGTGTTGGACATTTTGTAGGGTTTTTTGGCAGACTGCAGACAGTGTCTTTCCTTTCCTGTCCTTTCTAGTTAGTCTGGCCCTATCGTTTGCTCAGCCTATTTTCCTGCCTTTGTTTGTGTTTTCATCTTTTTTCACTGTCAATACATGTGGGGGGCTGTCTCTCCTTTGGGGTCTGCTCTGGGGCAGTTAGTTTTCCCCTTTTCCTGCTTTAGGCTTATTTAGTTTCTCCGGTTGTGACGAGGCGTCTAGGACCACCATAGGAACGCTTCACGACTGCTGCTAGTTGCGTGTTAGGATCAGGGGTCTGCAGTCTGCATAGTTACCAACCTCTTTGGTTTTCTGAGACTTAGCTTGTGTTGTTTTTTATTTCCTCCTCGGCTACCCGTTCATAACACCAGACTCTCCGCAAGAGGAAGCGAGATGGATACAAGTAGACGGAAAGTTGACTGCTGAAATTTTGAAATTACTAATCACTGTAAAAACTCCCGGGAGAATTCTCAGAGGCGATGCTGACCCTCAATTACTTTGTCTGTGGAGACAGCGAAAACAGGTCTTGTGAAGAAAGGTTTGCTGTATCGCAATACCATGGAACCCATCACCATTACTCATCTCCATCAAATTGTGATCACAGGGACAGATGTAGACATTGTCCTCACTGCCTATCATGATCTGTCAGGTAACTTTAGAATGAAAAGACACAAGCCACAGGCCGTAGGCGATTCTATTGGATTGGCATGAGAGGACACATTTAAAAATGTGGGCAGGAATGTCACACATCTGTGAATCGGAAAACCGTGAAAGCTGATGATAAACCATCACTGCATCTCATTGTGAGTCGATGTCCATAACAAATGGAAGCCATTGATCATCTGAAGATAGAGCCCAGCAGGACAGGGCATAGCTACGTCTTAACCATCATCTATCATTTCACCAAATTTGTATTGGCAGTCCCAGTGAAGTATTTACCAGGCCAGACTACACAGTGGTGGAGCAGGGAGAGGTAAGTATTGCAAGTGCTGGTGCCCTGAGCAAGCAGGGGGGGCCCACTCGTGGGCGGCGGTACTGGCACAGGGCCCCTCATAGTACGCCGGTGTGTCTGACGGTGGGTGTGCTCCCCCACCATCAGAGACACTTGATTCTACTCTGAGGGACTTTGTGCCAGTGCCGTTGCCAAAGAGTGTGCCTACCCACCTGCCCACTCATACGGGTGCGTGCGCCAGGTGGTGACCCCGGCCCTGTGGGGGGAGGCAGCCCAGTTAGGGAGGTGGAAAAAATGGCATATGTTGATGTTGGACATTCAGCAGCTGCAAATGGAGTAATTGGAGAAGTCTGTGGAAGCGGAGGACAAAAGCAAGCCATTTTTCTGGCAACCTATGTGTCAGCAGGGGAGGGTGGGACAAAATCCTTTGAAACCCATGCATGGTTTATTTTAATGATGGTTAGATCATCAACATTTTGGGTCGACAACCTTGGTCGCTCTTCTCTGCACCCGCTCCAGTTCAGCTATGTCTTTCTTATACACCGGAGACCAGAACTGTACACAGTATTCTAAGTGTGGTCGCACTAGTGACTTATATAGAGGTAAAATTATGTTCTCCTCATGAGCATCTATGCCTCTTTTAATGCATCCCATTATTTTTTTTGCCTTTGCAGCAGCTGCCTGACACTGGCCACTAAATGTGAGTTTGTCGTCCACCCATACACCCAGGTCTTTTTCAGTGACAGTTTTGCCCAGTGTTTTACAATTAAGCACATAATTATACATCTTGTTCGTTCTACCCAAGTGCATGACCTTACATTTATCCCCATTAAAGCTCATTTGCCATTTTTCAGCCCAAGATTCTAGTTTACACAAATCCTCCTGTAATATAAAATTGTCCTCCTCTGTATTGATTACCCTGCAGAGTTTAGTGTCATCTGCAAATATTGAAATTCTACTCTCTATACCCCCTACAAGGTCATTAATAATTATGTTAAAAAGAAGCGGGCCCAATACTGACCCCTGTGGTACCCCACTGCTAACTGTGACCCAGTCCGTTTGCTCCATTAATAACCACCCTTTGTTTCCTATCCCTGAGCCAGCTCTTAACCCACCTACACATATTTTCCCCTATCCCCATTGTTCTCATTTTATGTATCAACCTTTTGTGTGGCACCGTATCAAAAGCTTTTGAAAAGTCCATGTACACCACGTCCACTGCATTCCCTTGGTCCAGTCCGGAACTTACCTCTTCATAAAAGCTTATCAGATTAGTCTGACAGGAACAGTCCCTTGTAAACCCATGTTGATATTGGGTCACAAGGTTATTCTTCTCCAGATACTCCAGTATAGTATCTCTTAGAAAACCCTCCAGGATTTTACCCACAGTTGAGGTTAAACTTACTGGTCTATAATTTCCAAGTTCCTATTTCTCGCATGTTTATTCCCATATGGTATATATTGTGCACAGGTCCTATTCAGGATGCTAATAAACGTCTCCCATTTTCTTTGTGTATTTTTATGTCTCAGGATATCGTCCCAGTTAATTGCACCAAGATCATCTCTCATCCGGTGGAAATTTGCTTTCCTGAAGTTTAGTGTCCTTGTAACCCCTCTACTACACATCTTATTAAAGGATACATGAAAACTTATTAATTTGTGATCACTTTTACCCAAGTGACCCTCAACCCTTATATTTGATATGCGGTCTGGCCTGTTGGTTAATATTAGGTCTAGCAGTGCCCTCCCTCTTGTTGGGTCCTGAACCAGTTGTGAAAGGTAATTGTCTCTCATAGTTGTCAAAAACCTATTACATTTGCTGGAACTGCAGGTTTCGGTTCCCCAATGTATTTCAGGGTAGTTGAAGTCCCCCATAATAATGACTTCTCCTTGAGTCACAGCTTCATCTATTTGCTTTATGAGGATATTCTCTGTTGCTTCTATTATTTTTGGAGACTTATAACAAACCCCTATCAGTAATTTATTATTTTTCCCCCCTCCCCTTATCTCTACCCACAGGGACTCTACATTTTCATTAGATTCATATATATTATCACGAAGGATGGGTTTTAAGGATGATTTTACATATAAACACACGCCTCCCCCTCGTTTATTAGTACGGTCATTTCTGAACAGACTATTGCCCTGTAAATTAACCGCCCAGTCATGGCTCTCGTCCAGCCATGTCTCAGATATCCCCACCATGTCATAATTATGTTCCAACAACATTAACTCCAATTCCTCCATTTTGTTGGTGAGGCTTCTGGCATTAGTATACATGCACTTTATGTATCTCTGTACCTCTATTCTTTCTTAAATTATTACCTATTCTAACCCCACCCCCCATGCCACCCCCAATTTCATTATTTGTGCCCAGGTCTCTAGCTGCACTGTCTTCCCCTCCTATAAAAGGAATACCCTCCCCCCCCCGTCCCTAGTTTAAACACTCCTCCAACCTTCTAGCCATTTTCTCCCCCAGCTCAGCTGCACCCTCCCCATTGAGTTCAGCCTGTCCCTAGCATAGAACCTGTAGCCAACTGAGAAGTGGGGCCAGTTCTGCAGGAACCCAAACCCCTCCTTTCTACACCAATTCCTGAGCCACTTATTAACCTCCCTAATCTCTCGTTGCCTCTATGGCGTGTCACGTGGTGCAGGAAGTATTTCCGAAAATACCACCTTGGAGGTCCTTGCTTTAAGCTTACAGCCTAATTCCCTGAAATCATCTTTAAGGACCTTCCACCTACCTCTAACTTTGTCATTTGTGCCAATGTGCACCATGAACGCTGGATCCTCACCAGCCCCTCCCAGTAATCTGTCAACCCGATCACCGATGTGTCGGACTCGAGCGCCAGGTAGGCAGCACACCGTTCGACGATCCCTGTCTTTGTGACAAATTGCCCTGTCTGTTCCCCTAATAATTGAGTCTCCCACTACCAGAACCTCTCTGGCCTGCCCTGCTCTCCCATTTCCCCCCTTACTGGAGCAGATACTCCTTTGGCTTTCAGAGGACATGCCTTGCTGCAGCACTGCTACTCCTGCACTAACACTCCCCTCATCTGCCAACTTAGCAAACTTATTGGGGTGTGCCAGATCAGGACTAGCCTCCCTGGTGCTCTTCCCTCTACCCCGCCTTCTAACTGCCACCCAGCTAGCTGCTTCATTGTCCTGCAGCTCCAACCTAGCATCCCCCCTCATCTATCCCATTGAGCGTCTGCTCAGTGAGCAGAAGACTCCTTTCCATATTGTCTATGGATCTCAGTGTTGCCAGCTGCACATTTAGATCCAGTATCTGGGCTTCCAAATGCACAACGTGCTCACATCTCGCACAGCAGTATGCACCCTCGACCGGCTGTTCAAGGATTTCATACATGCGGCAAGACGTGCACTGGATGGCATTGGCAATAGTGGAGCACATCCTAATGGGGATTGCACCAGACAATAAGATAAGCAAAAATAAATAAAAAGTATTAATAAAATATAACAGCAATTCAGTAATACCTCCCATGGAAACTCCCTGAATCCAAAGTCACTGAATCTCAAGTCACACACTTACCACAGTTCGCAATTACGCTCAGTTCACACTCGCTCAGGCAGAAGATTTAAAAGATTTTTTCTTCCCCTTTTACCAGCACACCACCTTGCTGCTCAATACACTTCCAAAAGTAGTCCGGTAGCTCTGGTTAGCAGGATGATGTCGGATATTAGGGGTAGTAGTCCTGTAGCTCTGGCTGATGGGATGATGTGGGATATTAGGCGTAGTAGTCTGGTGGCTCTGGCTGATGAGATGATGTGGATTATTAGGGGTAGTAGTCCGGTGGCTCTGACGGGATGATGTGGGACATTAGGGGCAGTAGTCCGGTAGTTCTGGCTGACGGGATTATGTGGGATATTAGGGGTAGTAGTCCGGTGGCTGTGACAGGATGATGTGGGATATTAAGGGTATTAGTCCGGTGGCTCTGGCTGATGGGGTGATGTGGGATATTAGGGGTAGTAGTCCGGTGGCTCTGGCTAACGGGATTATGTGGGATATTAGGGGTAGTAGTCTGGTGGCTCTGGCTGACGGGATGATGTGGGATAATAGGGGTAGTAGTCCGGTGGCTCTGGCTGACGGGATGTTGTGGGATATTAGTGGTAGTTGTCCGGTGGCTATGGCTGACAGGATGATGTGGGATATTAGGGGTAGTAGTCCGGTGGCTCTGGCTGATGCGATGATGTGGGATATTACAGTGATTGTGGCTATGCGGAGTGGATGGGCTATACACTCAGCTTTATATACAGTATAGATAGATAGAGAGATAGAATCATTATAATTTGTTATACTGTAACTAAATCTAGTTGGTTACTATGCCCGGGCAATGCCGGGCACTTCAGCTAGTACAATATAAACCCAAAGATGCCCCTGAAAGGTGAGGTTTCCAAAAAGAAACTGACTTATTCTGGTTATGTCATCAGGGCAAACGCACTAAAATAGGGAGATGATACTGGAAAGGGTAAGTTTTTATAGGAAACAGGGAAGACCAAAGGCCCTTTGGATGGACATTTTCAAGAATGACACCATCATGAACATCAAACATTTGAAAGAAGTCATAAAAACTTGAGAAACCTGGTGAAAATTGGTCTACAGAGTATCCAAGGGTCAGACATGACAGTATGGATGGACTGTGAATTATACTGCAGTCAATTTGATACTATAGGGGATAATAAATTTCAATATGTTATGTGAAAAATAAAGATTGAAGTTTTAATACTATTTTTCTTTATAATTATATCAGTGATTTGGTTCAAGAAATCCTTATCCTTATTTGATATAATGTCCTTCTTCAGCTTCAAATAAAATTATGTATAAATAAGGGTATGAAATGTCCTTGCAGAACATTGATTTTTTTTTCCTTCTACTGGTAGTTAAACTTTTAAATCTTCTAAGTTTTGTTTCCATAGAGACCTGAAAAATCAAAATACTTTACAACCATCATTTTCCTGGCATTTAAGTTTCTATTTATCTCTATAGACAGAGACAAAGATATAGATAAATATATATGAGATAGATAGAGAGATAGATAGAAATGAGATATATAGATAGTTAGATAGATAGATAGATAATATACATAAATGGGATAGATAGATAGATAGATATGTGATAGATAGATAGATAGATAGATAGATAGATAACATACTGTATATGAGATAGATAGATAGAAATACATATATGAGATAGATAGATATGGGATAGGTAGATAATAGATAATACATAGAAATGGGATGGATGGATAGATATGAGATATATAGATATGTGATAGATAGATAGATAGATAGATAGATATACAAAAACCCTTGCACTCCTCCCGTTAACCTGCAGGTGTTCTCAACCAGTTCTACTAGCCCATTCACTTGTAGGCTTGCAACCAAGGAGAGACATGTTTGTCCATTATAGCAGGCTTTTTTTTAACCTGAAAGTGGCATATATAGTAGGATATGGTAGGGTTCAGACAGGACCTGTCAGAGAAGTGTCACCTTGCCGCGGTTGACGGGCACACATGAAAATTGGCCAAATCATGCGCTAAGAACCTTTGCTTTTGTAAGTACATCTTGCTGAGGGACAGAGCGTTTGGAAGTTTTTATTTCCATTGACATCATATATCTTGGCATTCACAGGGTGCTGCTGTGCTTTTTTTATATAGATAAAAAAAGCAAAAAAAAGCAAAAAAAAACATTAAAACCATTCAAATTAGATAATAATCCTCAAAAATATATATTTTTTTTTCAAAATTTTTTTTTAAACTTACAGTAAGATGAAATTCCTGTAAGCCCATCAACCATGGCAAGGTGACCGCTCCCTGATGGGTCCCTGCCCTACCGCACATAAGCCACTTCTGGGCCACCAGCCTGCAATTTCAGACAAACATGTCACTACAGGGTGCTGCTGTGCTTTTTTTATATAGATAGATAGATCGAAAGATATCTATGAGATAGATAGATAGATCGAAAGATATCTATGAGATAGATAGATAGATAGATAGATAGATAGATAGATAGATATTGGATAGATAGACAGATATGAGATAGATGGATAGATATTGGATAGATAGACAGATATGAGATAGATAGATAGATATGGGATAGATAGATAGACAATAGATATGGGATAGATATATAGATAGATAGACATTAGATATGGGATAGATAGATAGATAGATAGATAGATAGATAGATAGATAGATAGATATGGGCTAGATAGACAAAAAAAAGCGACCAGCACGTCCTAGTGTGAACACGTGCAAGCTGCAAAAACTGCACAATATAGACAAAAATAATACAGCAGCACATGTACATGAATCTAGTCCATGTGAAAACACAGAAAAACATTAAAACCATTCAAATTAGATAATAATCCTCAAAAATATATATTTTTTTTTCAAAATTTTTTTTTAAACTTACAGTAAGATGAAATTCCTGTAAGCCCATCAACCATGGCAAGGTGACCGCTCCCTGATGGGTCCCTGCCCTACCGCACATAAGCCACTTCTGGGCCACCAGCCTGCAATTTCAGACAAACATGTCACTACCGGGCTAAGCCTACAATTTATGGGCAGGTAGAGCTGATTGCGGCCACCTGCAAGGCCAATGGGAGGGGTGCAAGATCAGACTGGTGTCACACAAAATCGTTAATAAATAACATTTCCCATATGTCTACTTTACATCTGCACAAATTTGGAAACATAACTCTTTTTTGTTAGGGCGATAAAAGAGGTAAATTTTGACCAGCGATTTCTCATTTTTCCAGCAAAATTTACAAAACCATTTATTTAGGGACCTCATCAAATTTGAAATGAGTTTGGGGGGTCAATTTAACAGAAAATACCCAAAAGTGACACCATTCTAAAAACTGAACCCCTCAAGATGTGCAAAACCACATTCAAGAAGTTTATTAACCCTTCTGCTGATCTGGAGCTGGTGCAGAGAAGAGCGACCAAGGTTATTAGGGAACTGGGGGGTCTGCAATACCAAGACAGGTTATTACACTTGGGGTTATTTAGTTTGGAGAATCGAAGGATTAGGGGTGATCTTATTACAATCTAATATATAAAGCTCAATGTGTGTATGTATGTATGTATGTATGTGTGTATGTATGTGTGTGTGTGTGTATGTGTGTGTGTGTGTATGTCCGGGATTGGCATCTGCACCGTCACAGCTACAGCCACAAAATTTTGCACATGTCTGGACCCCGAGAGCGTCATAGGCTATGTTGTGAGGTGAAATTTTAACCCCGCATGTTCCAATTCACCAAACAATTTTGCCTATTATTCTTATCATTTCTATGGTGTTATCATCCTTCTGTAAAGCTGGAAATAACACAATTTATTACCGTGCCAACACAGACCACCCTCTGACACAGACAGCAGGGGGAGCCCAGTATCACACAGGATAGGATTAGATACACAGCTCAGCAGTCAGTATCACACAGGATAGGATTAGATACACAGCTCAGCAGACAGTATCACACAGAATAGGATTAGATACACGGCTCAGCAGACATTATCACACAGGATAGGATTAGATACACGGCTCAGCAGACAGTATCACACAGGATAGGATTAGATACACAGTTCAGCAGACAGTATCACACAGGAGAGGATTAGATACACAGCTCAGCAGTCAGTATCACTCAGGATAGAGTTAGATACACAGCTCAGCAGTCAGTATCACACAGGACAGGATTAGATACACAGCTCAGCAGTCAGTATCACACAGGATAGGATTAGATGCACAGCTCAGCAGTCAGTATCACATAGGATAGGATTAGATACATGGCTCAGCAGTCAGTATCACACAGGATAGGATTAGATGCACAGTTCAGCAGTCAGTATCACACAGGATAGGATTAGATACACGGCTCAGCAGTCAGTATCACACAGGAGAGGATTAGACACATGGCTCAGCAGTCAGTATCACACAGGATAGGATTAGATACGCTGCTCAGCAGTCAGTATCACACAGGATAGGATTAGATACACAGCTCAGCAGTCAGCATCACACAGGAGAGGATTAGATACACGGCTCAGCAGTCAGTATCACACAGGAGAGGGTTAGATACACAGCTCAGCAGTCAGTATCACACAGGATAGGGTTAGATACACAGCTCAGCAGTCAGTATCACACAGGATAGGATTAGATACATGGCTCAGCAGTCAGTATCACACGGGATAGGATTAGATACATGGCTCAGCAGTCAGTATCACACAGGATATGATTAGATACACGGCTCAGCAGTCAGTATCACACAGGATAGGATTAGAAACAGCTCAGCAGGCAGTATCACACAGGAGAGGATTAGATACACGGCTGAGCAGTCAGTAACACACATGATAGGATTAGGTACACGGCTCAGCAGTCAGTATCACACAGGACAGGGTTAGATACACGGCTCAGCAGACGGTATCACACATGATAGGATTAGATACACAGCTCAGCAGTCAGTATCACACAGGATAGAATTAGATACACTGCTCAGCAGTCAGTATCACACAGGATAGGATTAGATACACGGCTCAGCAGACAGTATCACATAGAATAGGATTAGATACACAGCTCAGCAGTCAGTATCACACAGGATAGGATTAGATACACGGCTCAGCAGTCAGTATCACACAGAATAGGATTAGATACACGGCTCAGCAGTCAGTATCACACAGAATAGGATTAGATGCACGGCTCAGCGGTCAGTATCACACAGAATAGGATTAGATGCACGGCTCAGCACACAGTATCACACAGGATAGGATTAGATGCTCAGCACACAGTATCACAGAGAATAATTTTAGATAGATGGCTCAGAAGACAGTATCTCACAAAATAGGATTAGATATACGGCTCAGCAATCAGTATCACACATAACAGGATTAGATACACAGCTGAGCAGTCAGTAACACACAGGATAGGATTAGATACACGGCTCAGCAGTCAGTATCACACAGGATAGGATTAGATACACAGCTGAGCAGTCAGTAACACACAGGATAGGATTAGGTACATGGCTCAGCAGTCAGTATCACATAGGATAGGATTAGATACACGGCTGAGCAGTTAGTAACACACGATAGGATTAGATACACTGCTCAGCAGAAAGTATCACACAGGAAAGGGTTAGATACACAGCTCAGAAACAAGGTGTGCCAAAGGAGAGGACATTTTCATTCCAAGAATTCCACTCATTCCATCTCATTTGATTTTTGATTTTAAACGCCTCCAGTTTCCAGTTCAAACAGAATAGGATTAGATACATGGCTCAGTAGTCAGTATCACACGGGATAGGATTAGATACACGGTTCAGCAGTTAGTATCACACAGGATAGGATTAGATACACTGCTGAGCAGCTTTTGCGGCTGCTGCTTGACATTGAGTACTGCTGCTCAGCTTACTTGTAACCAGAATCCCCAAGTCCATCTCCTGTTCTGTAGTCCTGAGTATACTCCCATATAATGTACATGCAGCAATAAGATTACTCCGTCCTAAGTGTAGTTCTCTACATTTATCTACATTAAACCTCATTTTCCTAGTGTTTGCCTATTCAGTCATCTTATCCAGATCGTTTTGCAATATTGTAATGTCAAGGTCAGATATTAATATCCTACATAGTTTGGTGTCATCAGCAAAGACTGACACTTTACTCTCAATTCCATCTACAAGTCATTAATAAAGAGGTCCAAAGGAATAGTTCCCAGTATAGATCCCTATGGTCCCCACTGCTCCCAGTACAGATCCCTGCAGTCCCCACTGCTCCCAGTACAGATCCCTGCGGTCCCCACTGCTCCCAGTACAGATCCCTGCGGTCCCCACTGCTACCAGTACAGATCCCTGCGGTCCCCACTGCTCCCAGTACAGATCCCTGCGGTCCCCACTGATCCCAGTGCAGATCCCTGCGGTCCCCACTGATCCCAGTACAGATCCCTGCGGTCCCCACTGCTCCCAGTACAGGTCCCTGCGGTCCCCACTGCTCCCAGTACAGGTCCCTGCGGTCCCCACTGCTCCCAGTACAAGTCCCTGCGGTCCCCACTGCTCCCAGTACAGGTCCCTGCGGTCCCCACTGCTCCCAGTGCAGGTCCCTGCGGTCCCCACTGCTCCCAGTGCAGGTCCCTGCGGTCCCCACTGCTCCCAGTGCAGGTCCCTGCGGTCCCCACTGCTCCCAGTGCAGGTCCCTGCGGTCCCCACTGCTCCCAGTGCAGGTCCCTGCGGTCCCCACTGCTCCCAGTGCAGGTCCCTGCGGTCCCCACTGCTCCCAGTACAGATGCCTACGGTCCCCACTGCTCTCAGTACAGATGCCTGCGGTCCCCACTGCTCTCAGTACAGATGCCTGCAGTCCCCACTGCTCCCAGTACAGATCCCTGCGGTCCCCACTGCTCCCAGTGCAGATCCCTGCGGTCCCCACTGCTCCCAGTACAGATGCCTACGGTCCCCACTGCTCTCAGTACAGATGCCTGCGGTCCCCACTGCTCTCAGTACAGATGCCTGCAGTCCCCACTGCTCCCAGTACAGATCCCTGCGGTCCCCACTGCTCCCAGTGCAGGTCCCTGCGGTCCCCACTGCTCCTAGCGCAGATCCCTGCGGTCCCCACTGCTCCCAGTGCAGGTCCCTGCGGTCCCCACTGCTCCCAGTGCAGGTCCCTGCGGTCCCCACTGCTCCCAGTGCAGGTCCCTGCGGTCCCCACTGCTCCCAGTACAGGTCCCTGCGGTCCCCACTGCTCCTAGCCTAGCACAGATGCCTGCGGCCCCCACTGCTGATTATAACCCATCTACAGTATGTACCATTTATGACATCTCTTTGTTTCCTGTCTTTTAGCCAAATCCTTACCCATCTGCATGTAGCCTCATCCAGTCCCTGCTTATTAAGCTTCAGTATAAGGCTGTTATGTGGTACAGTATCAAATGTCTTTGCAAATTCCAGATAAATCACATCAGCCGCATTACCGACATCCAGATTTGCACTTACCTCCTCATAGAAACCTTGTAGAAACCCAACATATTAGTTAGACATGACTTATTCTTCATGAATCCATGCTGGTTGTCAGTTATTTTATTATCATCTACAATATATTTCTGCAGATCATCTCTTAGACTGGTTTCACATTGGCGTTTGGTTGCGCAGCGCATCGTGCGCAATAGGAATACATTCGTTTTGCATGCATTTGCGTTTTTTAGGCGCATTCGTTCTTTAGGGGTTAAAACCAGTATCTGCACATTTTTACGGCAAAAACGCATGCTCATGAAAACACAGACAAATGTATGCCCATGCACACGCCTGCGTTCTCATAGACTGTGATGCGTTATTTCGTGCGCATGCAGTTTTTTTACGCCTTTCGGTGGACCCAAATATGCAACAGGTTGCGTCTGGAGTGGAAAGGCGCACACCTTGAAAAAACTCATGCGCACAAAAACGCATACGAACGTGTGCATACGTAAGACCAGGCACCCCCCATGTTAAAGATAGGGGCGCATGATGTGTGCGCACGTATGCGCGGCAAACGCTGCGCAACAAAACGCCAATGTGAAACCGGCCTTATAATGCCCTCAAAAATTTTGCACACTACCAATGTCAGGCTTACCGGATGGTAATTGGCTAGAGCCACCTTCTTACCTTTCTTAAATCCTCCAATCCTGTGGCACCAACCCTGTTACAAGAGAGTCTAAGTACATGAGATACAGCGGTCTGTCAATTATTGAGCGCAATGCCCTCAGTACCCGTGGATGAATGCCATCTGGGCCGGGGGTTTGTCATTGTGTAAATGGCTCAGATGTAGATATACTTCTTTTTGTGTTAAACTAGTTATATCAGATGGTAAATTTGGATTTTTCCCTTGTTGAATGATCCTTGTAACAGACAGTTCATTGGTGAACATGGATGAAAAGTTCCTGTTTAATATCTCGGCCTTTTCTGTTTCCTCTGTGATTATCTTGCTATTGCCATCTTATAAGGTGCCAATACCATCTATTTTTTCTTTTTCCCATTTATGTATTTATATAAAATATGGGATTTTCTAATGTTTTTGGCGATTTGTTTCTCTGTAGATAACTTTGCTAGCTTAATTTTTTTCTTACACTTCTTATTTAGATCTTTATACTCCTGAAATGCTGTTTCAGTATTCTCGGCTTTTAAGATTTTGAATGCCCTTTGTTTTTTTGTCTTATTAAGCTTTGTACAGTCTTATTTATCCATAATGTTTTTTTATATTCCTTGACATTTTATTACCAGAGGGTATATGTTTTCTACAGGATTCTAGTAGTATTTCCTTAAAAATGCCCCATTTATGCTCGGTATCCTAAGCTACCATGATGTGGTCCCATGCTATTCAATTAAGCTTTTCCCTTAATTTGTAAAAATCAGCTTTCTTAACCCCTTTCCTTCATTGGACGTAATATTCCGTCCATGTGCCCTGGGCCCTAATTACCATGGACGGAATATTACGTCATAGCGATAAGCGGCGCCCACGTGGTGAGCGCCGCTTATCGCGGCCGGGTGTCAGCTAATTATCATAGCTGACACCTGGCACAATGTGTCAGGGGCGGTCACGGACCGCCCCCGACACGTTAACCCCTTGCACACCGCGATCAAACATGATCGCGGTGTATCGGGGGTTAAAGGGAAGCATCGGCAGGCAGGGGGCTCCCTCCGTGCTTCCCTGAGCCCCCCACGGCAGCGCAATGTGCAGCACTGCTGTGGGGGGCTCCTTTCCTGCAGGTCCCCAGATCCAATATGGCGGTGGGGACCTCTGGGGGCCTGCAGGAAGCTAGCTTCCTCAGTGCCTGCAAAGCGCAGGCATGAGGAAGCCTGCAGCAGTGCCTGTGACAGATCGCTGATCTGTCACAGCGATCTGTGATGTGAAAGATTAGCGATCTGTCACATGACAGTTATGTCCCCCCTGGGACATTGTAATAAAAAATTACAATATTAACCCCTTTCTGCCATCCGACGTACTATCCCGTCCATGTGCCCTGGGCCCCTATGCCCATGGACGGGATAGTACGTTGGCGCGATCAGCGGCGCCCACGTGGTGAGCGCCGCTGATCGCGGCCGGGTGTCAGCTGATTATCACAGCTGACACCCGGCACAATGTGTCAGGGGCGGTCACGGACCGCCCCCGACACGTTAACCCCTTGCACACCGCGATCAAACATGATCGCGGTGTACCGGGGGTTAAAGGGAAGCATCGGCAGGGAGGGGGCTCCCTCCGTGCTTCCCTGAGCCCCCACGGCAGCGCAATGTGCAGCGCTGCTGCGGGGGGCTCCTTTCCTCCAGGCCCCCGAATCCAAGATGGCGACGGGGGCCTTCGGGGGCCTGAGGAAGCTGGCTTCCTCAGTGCCTGCAAAGCGCAGGCATGAGGAAGCCTTCAGCAGTGCCTGTGTCAGATCGCTGATCTGTCACAGTGATCTGTGATGTGACAGATCAGCGATCTGTCACAGGACAGTGATGTCCCACCTGGGACTATTTAATAAAGTAAAAAAAAAAATAAAAAAAGTGTTAAAATAATTAAAAAAAAATCGCCGAAAAAAAAAAAAAATATTCCCCCAATAAATCCATTTTTTGGAAATAATAAAAAAAAAAACAATAAAAGTACACATATTAGGTATCGCCGCGTCCATAATGACCCGCCCTATAAAACTGTCCCATTAGTTAACCCCTTTAGCGAACCCCTTAAAAAATAAAAATAAAAAACGAAGCAAAAAATAATGATTTATTATCATACCGCCAAACAAAAAGTGTAATAACGCGCGATCAAAAAGACGCATATAAATATCCATGGTACCGCTGAAAACATAATTTTGTCCCGCAAAAAACGAGCCACCACACAGCATCATCAGCGAAAAAATAAAAAAGTTATAGCTCGCAGAATAAAGCGATGCAAAAATAATTATTTTTTATATAAAATAGTTTTCATTGCATAAAACCGACAAAAACATAAAAAAACCACCTAAATGAGGTATCGCTGTAACCGTACTGACCCGAAGAATAAAACCGCTTTATCAATTTTACCGCAAGCGGAATGGTGTAAACGCACCCCCCCAAAAGAAATTCATGAATCGATGGTTTTTGTTCATTCTGCGTCCCAAAAATAGGAATAAAAAGCGATCAAAAAATGTCACGTGCCCGAAAATGGTACCAATAAAAACGTCAACTCGTCCCGCAAAAAATAAGACCTCACATGACTCGGTGGGTCAAAATACGGAAAAATTATAGCTCTCAATATGTGGTGATGCAAAAACTATTTTTACAATAAAAAGCGTCTTTTAGCGTGCGACAGCCGCCAAACATAAAAACCGCCATAAATAGTAAATCAAACCCCCCGATATCACCCCCTTAGTTAGGGAAAAATAAAAAAATTAAAAAAAAAGTATTTATCTCCATTTTCCCATTAGGGTTAGGGTTAGGGTTAGGGCTAGGGTTAGGGCTAGGGTTAGGGCTAGGGTTAGGGCTAGGGTTAGGGTTAGGGCTAGGGTTAGGGCTAGGGTTAGGGCTCAGATTAGGGTTAGGGGTGTGTTGGGGTTAGGGTTGGAGTTATAATTCGGGGGTTTCCACTGTTTGGGCACATCAGGGGCTCTCCAAATGCAACATGGCGTCTGATCTCAATTCCAGCCAATTCTGAGTTGAAAAAGTCAAATGGTGCTCCTTCCCTTCCAAGCTCTGCCATGCGCCCAAACAGTGTTTTACCCTCACATGTAGGGTATCAGCCTACTCAGGACAAATTGCAAAACAATTTTTGGGGTCCAATTTCTCCTGTTACCCTTAGGAAAATAGAAAATTGGGGGCAAAAATATCATTTTTGTGGAAAAAAATGATTTTTTTTATTTTCATGTCCGAGTGTTATAAACTTCTGTGACGCACTTGGGGGTTCAAAGTGCTCACCACACATCTAGATAAGTTCCGTGGAGGGTCTAGTGTCCAAAATGGGGTCACTTGTGGGGAGTTTCAATAGTTTAGGTACATCAGGGGCTCTCCAAACGCACATGACACCCGCAGACCATTCCATCAAAGTCTGCATTCCAAAACGTCACTGCTTCCCTTCCGAGCCCCGACGTGTGTCCATACAGTAGTTTTCTCCCACATATGGGGTGTCAGTGTACTCAGGCCAAATTGGACAACAACTTTTGGGGGTCCAATTTCTCCTGTTACCCTTGGGAAAATGAAAAAATTGGGGACTAATTGATCATGTTTCTGGAAAAAATGCGATTTTTTTATTTTCATGCCCTGGCATTATAAATTTCTGTGAAGCCCTTGGGGGTTCAAAGTGCTCACCTCACATCTAGATAAGTTCCTTAGTGGGTCTAGTTTTCAAAATGGGGTCATTTGTGGGGGGTTTCCACTGTTTAGGTACATTAGGGGCTCTCCAAAGGGAACATGACACCCGCAGACCATTCCATCAAAGTCTGCATTCAAAAACGTCACTACTTCCCTTCCGAGCCCCGACGTGTGCCCATACAGTAGTTTTCTCCCACATATGGGGTATCAGCATACTCAGGACAAATTGGACAACAACTTTTGGGGTCCAATTTCTCCTGGTACCCTTGGGAAAATAAAAAAATGGTGACTAAAATATCATGTTTGTGGAAAAAATACGAATTTTTTATTTTCACGCCCGGGCATTATAAACTTCTGTGAAGCACTGGGGGGGGTCAAAGTGCTCACCACACATCTAGATAAGTTCCTTAGGGGGTCTAGTTTCCAAAATGGTGTCATTTGTGGGGGGTTTCCACTGTTTTGGTACATCAGGAGTTTTCCAAACGCGACATGGTGTCCGATCTCAATTCCAGCCAAAAACGTCAAATGGCGCTGCTTCCCTTCCGATCTCTGCTATGCGCCCAAATAGTGGTTTACCCCCACATGTGGGGTATCAGCGTACTCAGGACAAATTGCACAATAACTTTTATGGTCCTGTTACCCTTGGAAAAATAAGAATTGAGAGTGAAAAGATCATTTTTGTGGAAAAAATATGATTTTTTAATTGTATGGCTTTATGTTATAAACTTCTGTGAAGCCCATGGGGGTTCAAAGTTCTCACCACACATCTAGATAAGTTCCTTAGGGGGTCTAGTTTCCAAAATGGTGTCATATGTGGGGGGTTTCCACTGTTTTGGTACATCAGGGGTTTTCCAAACGCGACATGGTGTCCGATCTCAATTCCAGCCAAAAACGTCAAATGGCGCTGCTTCCCTTCCGAGCTCTGCCATGCGCCCAAATAGTGGTTTACCCCCACATGTGGGGTATCAGCGTACTCAGGACAAATTGCACAATAACTTTTACGGTCCTGTTACCCTTGGAAAAATAAGAATTGAGGGTGAAAAGATCATTTTTGTGGAGAAAATATGATTTTTTAATTGTACCGCTGTACGTTATAAACTTCTGTAAAGCCCTTGTGGGTTCAAAGTTCTCACCACATATCTAGATAAGTTCCTTGGGGGGTCTAGTTTCGAAAATGGGGTCACTTGTAGGGGGTTTCCACTGTTTAGGTACATCGGGGCTCTCCAAACGTGACATGGCGTCCAATCTGAATTCCAGCCAATTTGCATTGAAAAAGTCAAACGGCGCTCCTTCCATTCTGAGCTCTGCCATGCACCGAAACAGTGGTTCCCCCCCCACATATCAGGTATCTGCGTACTCAGGACAAATTGCACAATAACTTTTGCAGTCCAATTTCTCCTGTTACCCTTGGTAAAATAAAAAAAATTGAACCTGAAGTATTTTTTTTATGAAAAAAAGTTAGATGTTCATTTTTTTTTAAATATTCAAAAAAATTCCTGTGACGCACCTAAAGGGTTAATAAACTTCTTGAATGTGGTTTTGAGCACTTTAAGGGGTGCAGTTTTTAGAATGGTGTCACTTTTGGGTATTTTCTATCATATAGACCCCTCAAAGTGGCTTCAAATGTGATGTGGTCCTAAAAATAAAATGGTGTTGTAAAAATGAGAAATCGCTGGTCAACTTTTAACCATTATAACTTCCTAACAAAAAAAAATTTTGGTTCCAAAATTGTGCTGATGTAAAGTAAACATGTGGGAAATGTTAGTTATCAAGTTTTTTGTGTGCCGTATCTCTGTGATTTAAGGGCATAAAAATTCAAAGTTGGAAAATTGCGAAATTTTCAAAATTTTCGCCAAATTTCCGTTTTTCTCACAAATAAACGCAAGTTATTTGAATGAAATTTTACCACTAACATGAAGTACAATATGTCACGAGAAAACAATGTCAGAATCACCGGGATCCATGGAAGCGTTCCAGAGTTATGACCTCATAAAGGTACAGTGGTCAGAATTGTAAAAATTGGCCCGGTCATGAACGTGCAAACCACCCTTGGGGGTGAAGGGGTTAAAATTACCACAAGTGCCATTATACACAGGAGCTCAGTGCATAGCATAGAGCAGTGTTTCTCAACTTCAGGCCTCAAGACCCACCAGCAGGTCAAGTTTTCTGGATTTCCTTAGTATTGCACAGGTGATAATTTCATCACCTGCTCAAGCATTAATAGCATCACCTGTGCAATACTAAGGAAATCCTGAAAACATGACCTGTTGGTGGGTCTTGAGGACTGGAGTTGAGAAACACTGGCATAGAGTGTGTAATGTCAGTGTTCAAATAATACAGTGATCACCAGTGAGACTATACACAGGAGCTCTGTATATAGTGTCAGTGTACAGGTAACACAATGATCACCAGTGACATTATACACAGGAGCTCTGTATATAGTATATAGTGTGCAGGTAATACAGTGAGCACCCGTGACATTACACAAAGGAGCTCTATATATAGTGTCAGTGTACAGCTAATGCAGTGATTGCCAATGCCATTATAGACAAGAACTGTGTATATAGTATATAGTGTACAGGTAATAAAGTGATCACCAGTGACATTATACACAAGAGCTTTGTGTATAGTGTCAGGGTACAGTTAATACTGGGATCACTGATGACATTATACACAGAAGCTCTGTATATAGTGTCAGTGTACATGTAGATATAGGGATCCCCAGTGACATTATACACAGGAGCTCTGTATTTATTATCAGTGTACAGGTAATACAGTGATCACCAGTGATATTATACACAGGAGCTCTGTATATAGTGCCAGTGTACAGGTGATACAATAATCACCAGTGACATTATACACAGGAGCTCTGTATATAGTGTATAGTGTACAGGTAATACAGTGATCACCAGTGATATTATACACAGGAGCTCTGTATATAGTGCCAGTGTACAGGTAATACAGGGATCACCAGTGACACACACAGGCGCTCTGTATGTATTATATAATGTAAAGGTAATACCCACACCATTGATTTCTGTGTATATTGTATAGTGCACAGCTGACAAGAAAATCCTCTAAAATATCAAGATTTATTAGTACAATTTTAAAAAACCCTTGTTTGGGTTTTTCAATTGTATTAAGAAATATAGATAGTTAAGAGAATTTCTTTATTAGCTGTTTTCTAAATTCATCCTCATTCTATGACCCACGCCAGGTAACTGGATTGTATAGTTTACAGAAAGTAGCTAATCAGTGGTGCGAGTGTGGTTGGACTAGCAGGCACAGGGCAGCTTGCACTGTAGTGATATCTTCCTGCTGATAAAGCACTGATTATATTGAAGCAACAAAACACAGCCCAGTAAGTGACACATCATTGTAATTAGGCTGTGTTCACCTACATCATGGTGCACTCAGATTCCCTTTAAAGACTTGCAAATCACAATTGGAAGCACTATATGGAAACCAAACCAATAAGTAATACTGGAGGATTTTACATCGGAACTTGTAAAATTTTTATTGTAACTCTATAATAATGGCCTATAATGCAGGATCAGAACATAATAAATGATGAAATGTTTATACATTATTACTCGAATTCTTATTAGGATTAATTCTGTTTGGAAGCACTTAAATACGTTTAGAAGCGGATGTTTACGGCGGCTCAATATGTGGAATTTCAGGATGAGATCTAGCTCATACTCAGCAGTTCTGTTTGCTTAATTCAACATATTGCAGGAAAACCCAAAGCACTTTTTTCTTTTTCTTAACATTTGGAAAGTGGTTTATATTAATAGGAAAATTGAGTAGGCACAGCAGCAATAAATACAGTATATATCTTGGTCAAATTGCTGAAATTGATTTTAGTAAAATCTTTCCTTGAGTTGAGTATTGCAAATATGTTTCCTTCACTGTAACTTCTGCTGATGTGTATATGAAAATAACGATTTAGTGGTAGCAGGCTTTCTGCTGAATCGCTTATTTCGCTCTTATGTTTAATCCATCTGCTATTCTTCATTATGCAAAGCTGAACTGGTTTATATTGGAAATTAATTTTTGGAAAATTATTATTGACCTGATGTGATGTACATTTTATAAGCAGCCAGTGTAAATGCTGATAATATACTGGCGCTCCTAATTACAAATGAAGAGATTGATCTGTATAGAATAGAATTCAAGACAAATTTCCTGAAATTTAGGCAAATTTGAACAATCTGCAAATTATTCCACGAGGATTGAAAAAAATAATTACCGCTGCCATTTCACACATGCTGCACCCTCGGGGTGGTCTTCCCCATAGTGCCCTGCAGCAATCCTTCACATTCTGTAGCACAGGCTGGGAGGGGGCTATCACAAGCAGAGAGGCTGGCCAAAGGGATATCATTTTATGCCTGTAGGAATAGGAGGTGTGACCAAGTCACTGACTTTGTGGAGGAAGGGAGGTACGTGTCACTGCGCATGCAGCGATCAGTTATGTAAAACCGGAATGTTTTTGTGTTTCCAGCACACTAGGTGCTGAGAGGCTGTTACAGAGCTTAATGGGCCGGTTTTATGTGAGCACCTGCAGTGCGGGTGAGAGGGTGCTCACCAGAACCTTTTTCCCTGCAGGACCTGCAATGATGTCATTATCATGTGACTCGTACATGTGATATATACCTGGACCTGTAGTTCAGTCTGTGTGCGTGTTGGGAGATAGGTGGAACTCCCACATGGCTCCCATAGGAGCTAAGGACGCGGTGTGCATTACCTGCAGTGAAGTATGCAGGACAAGGACTCTGAGAGACTTTATTTTTGGTTTACCTTTTTGCCAGAAAGACTTTGTTAGTTTTTCCTGAACCCTGGGAAGGTTTATACTCTCTAAAATAAACCAGCATGGGAATTTCTACTAGGACTGCTCCTGTGTCTACCTTTGTGAAGCAGCGGAGTGAGTCAACCCCTTACAGAGCTCAGAGCACACAAGACAGGCCTAATGCATTTGTGGTGCACTACTTCAGTGCTGATGCAACAGATTGAAAATGGGAGTGATATTCTCAAGATTCAAGTGATATACAGTGACTGTTGTAGTGTCTCACTTTCACCACTCAGTATATGACTGTAGGATAAGGCTAAGTGCACACGTTGCAGAAAACTTCTGCTCAAAAACCTGAATCCCTTCCCAGAAACCGCACCTATTTTTCCGCGGCGTTTTTTTGCGCGGTTTTTGCGCGGTTCTGATGTGTTTTTTATGCGTTTTTTTCCGCAGCGGTTTCTAAACGCATGGAAGAAGCCAAAACTGCGGAAAAATCCGCAAAATTAATGTGCATGCTGCGTTTTTTACCGCAATGCGTTTTTTTGCCGTTAAAAACGCATCAATGTGCACAAAAAGTGCAAAATGCATAGAAATGACTGTGCAGCTTATTTTTAGCGGTTTTATAGCGAAAACCACGGTAAAAACCTCTAAAAAAACGCTGTGTGTGAACACAGCCTAACACTACTATTTATTTATTTTAATCATTTATATAGCGCCATTAATTCCACAGCACTTTACAGACGTTATCATCGTTGTCCCCGATGGGGGTCACAATATAAATTCCCTATCAATATGTCTGTGGATTGTGGGAGGAAACCGGAGTGCCCGGAGGAAACCGACGCAAACACGGGGAGAACATGCAAACTCCTTGCAGATGTTGTCCTTGGTAAGAATTGAACAGAGGACCCCAGCGCTGTCCGGGAACCCACTGAGCCACCTCGCCGCCCTATGATATAAAGCAGTAACAACACATTAACCCTCCGTCAGGCGCAATAGATCTGACAGGCACACAGTAATTAGTTTCACTTCTCTCTCCTTGCCCACTTATCAGAAAACCCCACCCCTCCTAGTTATCTCCTGACTCTACAGGCTCTGTGAAACCTTATATCACAGTGACTCAGCAGACCTTCTAGTGAGCAGATATCAACACTTTGGCTTCTCAGGCACATTGCGCCTGATTTCAACACAAATTGAAAGGTTAGTATTTTTCTTTTTTTATTCATCACGATTGTTTATTTAGCTTGTTTTATGAAGGATTAATGCTAAGTTAGTGTACATAAGTACTGTTTTCTTAGACAAAAGGAGGGTGGCTTCTAAGGCACATTGTGCCCTAACACATACTCTTTCTCTCTTGCTTCAGATTTTCTGCTGCAATGGCCAGAAAACAGTATGATTCATCTAAACCCCTTCATTTAGAAGAAATGAAGATTTTTTTGTTAGAAGATGATGAGGAAGAACCAGCAGTAACTGAGGATTTAGAGGAATCTAGTGACATTTCATCTGAAGATGAGGTAGCAGAATGTAACACTGATTCTGGAACAGAGCAGGATGGTGATGACACTGATACAGAGGAAACAGACACAGATCTAGCTTATTATTTGGGCAAAGATAGAAATACAAAGTGGAACAAAAAGGCACCCAAGAACAAACAGCGCAGAGAATCCCACAATATTATTACACACCTTCCTGGAGTTATTGGAAGAAAAGCTAAAACTGCAGTGGAATGTTGGAGTAATCTAATTACAGATAGCATGTTGGAAACTATTGTTCAGTTCACTAACCAGTATATTGACACAATCAAAGAGCAATTCTCCAGAGAGAGGGACATCAAAAACACTGATGTGATTGAACTCAAGGCATTTATTGGCTTGTTATACCTAGCTGGTGCTTTCAGAGCAAATAGGCAAAGTTTGGAGGAGCTGTGGGGGACAGACGGTGATGGCATCGAAAAATTCAGCCTTGTGATGAATCTGAAACGATTCAAAGTCCTGATCCGTTGCCTCCGTTTCGATGATCGAAGTACCCGGACAGAACGAAAAGGTTATGACCGGCTTGCACCAATTCGGGACATATTTCAACAATTTATTATGAATTGTCAAAAAAGCTATTGCCCGGGGCAAAACCTCACTATTGATGAGATGCTTCCAGGTTTCCGTGGAAGATGTGGTTTTCGGCAATATATACCATCAAAGCCAAACAAATATGGAATTAAAATTTTTGCCATGGTTGATGCAAGGATGATGTACACTATGAACATGGAAGTTTATTGTGGAAGACAGCCACCAGGTCCTTTCAATGTGAGCAACAAGCCTAGTGATGTGGTAAAGAGAATTGCTGAGCCAATGTTTGGATCTGGTCGAAATATCACTGCTGACAACTGGTTTACTGACTTTGATCTGATTGATTTTTTAAAAACGAAAAAGCTGTCATATGTGGGAACTGTTAGAAAAAACAAAAGGCAGTTGCCGCCAGATTTTCTATATACAAAAGGCAAACAACAGTATAGCTCTATGTTTGGGTTCAGTAATGGAAAGATTTTAGTTTCTTACATCCCACGCGAGAGGAAAAATGTGATTTTGGTCTCTTCATTACATAATGATTACACCATTGATCCAGAGTCTGGGGAGCTAAGGAAACCAGAAATCATAACTTTTTATAATTTGACCAAAAGCGGCGTTGACACTGCTGACCAAATGTGTGGCAATTTCAATGTAAGTCGAAATACCAAACGCTGGCCGATGGTAATCTTCTTTACAATGCTGAATGTGGGTGGCATCAACTCACAAGTAATTTACCTCGGTAAGGCTGGTTTCACATTTGCGTTTTTTTGCGCTGGAAAAAAACGCATACGTTTTTTCCCCTATATTTAACATGGGTGCGCATACCTGCGCGCTGGTAAGCGCACGTATGCGATTTTCATGCGCTGCGTTTTTTTGGGGTGTGCGTTTGTATTTTCCAGACGCAGCATGTTGCATTTTTTGGCCCTGCAAAAAAGCGCATGCGCACGTATGCGCACGTTTTGCACTAAAAATGGCCATTATAGCCTATGGATGCGCATACATGCGCACTGGCATGCTCATGTATGCGTTTTTTTGCACATGCGTTTTTTTTTGTTAACCATGGAATTTAGGGGTTTGGGTTAGAGTTAGGGTTAGTTAAGGGGGTTTAGGGTTAGGGTCAGGGTCAGGGTTAGGGTTGGGGTTAGGGTCAGGGTTAGGGTTAAGTATGGTTTGGTTAAGGGTTAGGGTCAGGGTTAGGGTTAGGGTTAGGGTCAGGGTTAGGGTTAAGTATGGTTTGGTTAAGGGTTAGGGTCAGGGTTAGGGTTAGGGTCAGGGTTAGGGTTAGGGTTAGGGTTAGGGTCAGGGTTAGGGTTAGGGTTAAGGTTAGTTAGGGTTTGGGTTAGGGTTAAGTATGGTTTGGTTAAGGGTTAGGGTCAGGGTTAGGGTTAGGGTTAGGGTCAGGGTTAGGGTTAAGTATGGTTTGGTTAAGGGTTAGGGTCAGGGTTAGGGTTAGGGTTAGGGTTAGGGTTAAGCTTAGTTAGGGTTTGGGTTAGGGTTAAGTATGGTTTGGTTAAGGGTTAGGGTCAGGGTTAGGGTTAGTGTTAGGGTCAGGGTTAGGGTTAAGTATGGTTTGGTTAAGGGTTAGGGTCAGGGTTAGGGTTAGGGTTAGGGTTAGGGTTAAGGTTAGTTAGGGTTTGGGTTAGGGTTAAGTATGGTTTGGTTAAGGGTTAGGGTCAGGGTTAGGGTTAGGGTCAGGGTTAGGGTTAAGTATGGTTTGGTTAAGGGTTAGGGTCAGGGTTAGGGTTAGGGTTAGGGTTAAGGTTAGTTAGGGTTTGGGTTAGGGTTAAGTATGGTTTGGTTAAGGGTTAGGGTCAGGGTTAGGGTTAGGGTCAGGGTTAGGGTTAGGGTTAGGGTCAGGGTTAGGGTTAGTAAAGTCATGGTTTGGGTTAGTGTGAGGGTTAGGGTTAGGGTTAGGGTTAAGTATGGTTTGGTTAAGGGTTAGGGTCAGGGTTAGGGTTAGGGTTAGGGTCAGGGTTAGGGTTAGGGTCAGGGTTAGGGTTAGGGTTAGGGTTAGGGTTAGTTAGGGTTTAGGGTTTTAGGGTTTAGGGTTTCCGACTTTTCGGATTTTGGCGCGCACGGCGCACCGTCAAAAGTGCGCAGCGCAGGTCAAAGCGCAACTAGCGCACGGCCTGCGTACGATCTGCGCACCCTATGCTAAAGATAGGGTGCGCCGATCGCAGGCGCCGCTGTGCGCTAGGAGGCGGCGCTACAAGCAAGGGGCGGGCACGCCGGGCAGAGAGTCGGCTCGGGGGCAAAGCTACCCCCGGCCGTGTGTGCGCTTAAAAAGCGCTAATGTGAAACCACCCTAATAGCTGCTTTTATGATTAATATTTTTTACACTGTGCCAGCAAGTAAGGATGGTATCCAACTCATTACAGATTTTGCAACTAAATCCAAATTTTGAATTCAAAGCTTGCTTATGTTTGTCAGTGAAATTGTGATCTGGGTGGTTTGGGCAGTGCCATTTTTTTAAACAAATCTCCATAATTCTGTAACATAGACAAAAATGTTTCCATCCATTTTAGATTCTGAGCACCAATGATATGGCACTATATAAGCAGCGCATAATAAATAACTAATAATAGTACTTACTAGCTTGTTCCACAGTGTACGAGGTGCCATGGAGGAACCTATATTGTGGAAAGTAAGCAAAAACTACAAATGAGAATGAATCTATACTGGCAGAATATAAGGACATGACAGTCTGAAAACATTTCCCTGGGCCTGGACACAGTATGAGAGAATTCCAAGTCTTAATGCTGAAAGGTAATTTTAAAGGGAACCTGTCAGCAGGATTGTGCTCAGTAAACCACAGACAGTGTCAGCTTGGCACCATTATACTGATTACTAATACCTGGTGATGAAATCCATCTTGTGGTTGTTGTTTAATCTTAATATGTAGTTTTCAGTTAATGGATTCTGTTGGCCGGCCTGTGGGGTGGATCTTCATGTGGTGCTCTGCTTAGATATTCATGGGTATGGCTTCTGACAGGTCACTAGTCCCTCACTGACCTACCCCGTATTTTACATACTGCATATAACATGGTTTGAAGAAAAAAATTACATTTATCAGGAAGGCGTAACAGCATGATAAGGTGGATAATATGGCTGTTTTCATGTTATTTAGACATATAATGTAGTTTTGTTGTAAAAAAAAAAGAAAAATCTTCATCAAAATGGATCCTCAGCAGTAGCATCATCTATGGCGTTCCAATAAATGCTACTGCCCAGGAGCCGCCACTGACACCATTTTTCTAGAGAAAAAAAAATTAGGCTCCATCAAGATGCCATTTTGAGAAAGATTTTTTTTTTCTTTCTGAATTCATGTATATCCCCAAATAAAATAATTATAAGGACATTATACATATGATCATACTGCAACACAGACTCCAGCACCTACATGCTGAATGTGATTATTTTTCAAACAGGAGGCAGGTCACTGAGCCATAAAGATGAATATGAATGTAGAACACCGCATAAAGACCCCCTCACAGGCCACCCCGAAGCATGAGAATCCTATTAACTGAATAATACAGTACAAATAAAGATTAAACAACGACCACAAGATGGATTTCATCGACCAAGGTATCATTTTAATTAGTATAGCGGCGCCGACTTGACACTGTCTGTAGGTTACTGAGCACAATCCTGCTGACAGGTTCCCTTTAATAACATGAAGCAAAGTGATGACTATTAGCCACGCTTTTAGGCCCTTGCTATAAAAATAAAATGGGGGTATTTTTCCATCTTTTTAAATGGAGATATTGCAGACACAATATTGCTACACCTGTGCCAGCATTAGGGCTACAACAAGTAGTCCAGGCAGCAAAGGCAACACCTACAGTAAATTTGACTTGAGGGACCAGATGTGCTTTCTGGTGTTGCGACAACTTGATGCACTTCAGCAACCATGCACACACCAGGCCATTTTCCCCGCTGTTTTGGGGGTCAGAGCCAGGCTTCTGCTGTCCACATTAGTCCACTTAAAAAGGCTGTTAGTGCCCTACACAAAGTCACAAAGCAGTAGTCCAAACATTTCCTACTGCCTGCTACCAAGCAAACACCAGGCTATTTCCCCCAATATTTTGCCCGGTGTGCCATCCCTGTGTAGGATAGGTGAGGGAGTGATCCAACAGGAATGGGGAGTGACCCACTTCTTGCCGCCGACAGACACGAGACTGAGACAGGGGTTATATTCAATAGGTCCGTTTTTATTGGCCGCCTCTCTGACGATCACCGTCATGTATCACAGGAATTTCACAGTCCTTTTGTTCACAGACCCGGGTACCTTCACTTCTTATTTTTACCGTCGTGGCGTCCTTTGTGGCTCTTCTCACTGTGGCTGCCCTAGGCCAATCCACCACAGTGCTTCACCATTCGAAGTGCACCGTCCATTTGGCATCCCCAGACCGTCTCCGTCTGTGGCTACTGCCTTCTGGCCCCTCCCGTGACCGTCTCAACTGTCAGTTCCTCTCTGGAGGCTTTCTGCCGACTTCCTCTCTACAGCAAAACCTCCTACCTAGTAAGCTCCCCTGGCTGACTGGACTTTCCAGAACCTTCCCTCAGCCTCTTATACTCTCAGTTCTGGTGACTCCGCCCACTATCACCTGACAGTTAATTCGACCAATGGCAGTTACACAGTCACACTCCTACACTCCCCATTGCCCTCTAATGGTCAAACTACAACACAGCACCTTTTTCTCAACCTCCCTACACTTGCGTTACACAAGCACGCAAGCACGTGTTAAATAATCTGAACCGTGCTCTCACCAACATGGTAACCGGTCCACCCAACAACAGACACCTGGATAAGTTGTTGTGGACAGGGACAATACATTTCTGTCACGGCACACTGGGTTAACCAAGTGGAGGGTGGAACAAAGGCGCAACCTGGAACATCACACATCCTACCCACGCCAATAATAACAGGCCCAACTTCAGTCAGGGTTTCTGCCTCTTCATATTCCACTTCCTCTCTCCCCTCCTCCTGCTCCTCAGCCTCTGTTGAAGTACCCTCCCTATCACTGCCAAGCTGGGACCTGTACAGCAGCGCATTGGCAAAGCGGAAATGCTCTAATCTGAAGCTGATTTGTTTAGGTCATAAACCACACACTGCAGCAGAGCTGTGGCAAGCGTTAAAACAACAGACCATCAGTGGCTCTCCCCGCTGCATCTCCAACCCGGTCTGGTCGTCTGCGTTAATGGGCATAACCTGGTGGCTGCTTTAAAGGTTGGCAAGCTGGAATACATGCCATGCATGGCTCACGTACTGAACCTAGTTGTTCAGAAATTTCTGAAAAGTTACCCTGCCTTGCCGTACCTACTTGAGAAGGTGTGACCCATTTCTGCCATTCCTCTATCGCTTTTGCTTGAATTTGCCAAGTCACCAACTCATTTGCGATCTGCCCATGCGGTGGAACGCAACCTATCATATGTTGGCAAGGATTAGTGAGCAACAGAGGGCAGTAGCTGAATGCCAGCTTCAACATGCTAGTCAGACTGAGAGTCAGCCACCACATGTAACAACTGTCGAGTGGGTGTGGATTGCTGACATTTGTGACGTTCTTGAGAACTTTGAGTATTGCATGAAGCTTAAGAGCGGTGATCAGGCTATTATCAGCGTAACCATCCTGCTGTTGTGTCTCTTGAAACAATCACTGCATAATCTCAAAGAAGAATCTTTGAGTGCCCAGTATCTTGGTATGAAGCCAGATTTCACAATGGGTGATACTACCCAGCCCAACCAATATTCTGAGGCAACTGGGTGATGAGGAGGAAGATGATCAGGATGAGGAGGGAGAGAACTTGTTTTTCTGTGCTACTGAGAGGACTCCTAATGTTACAGAGGGGACACCCAACTCAAGTCTCATGTCTGTGCAGCCTGGTTAGGCTGGAGAGGAGGAGGCACTTCAGCGTGAGCAGAGGATGGGTACTGTTCCTACTGTTGGGGACACAGAACATTTGCCTTTATGCAGTTTGGCTCACATGGCACAGTTCATGTATGTGTAAGTGTCTGTGGCAAGACCCTCGCGTGATCCACATTTTATCCAACAACTAATACTAGTTGGCCACCTTTCTCGATCCATGGTACAAGGAGAAATTTCCTTCTCTACTTTTGGAGTCACCAATTAATGTTACAATGGAATCGTTCCAGAGGGCCGCTGTAGATTAGTTGCTGAAAACATCACCCACAGATAATGATAGTGGCAGAGGTAGTGGCTGTTTTCAACACCAAGGGATAATGGGGAGAGACACGAACACCTGGTCTAACAGAGGTGGGGGGAAATTGCGCACAAATTGGGCAATTTTCAATAAACTAGCACAACATTAAGGGCTATCTGTGCCTGTAACAATGCCAAGTAGGGAGAAGTTGCAGAACATGGTCAAGGAGTATGGTCAAGTTACCATACTTGTGTCCTTTCTGATGCTTCAGTTCCCTTTAGTTATTGGGTGTCCAAGCTGAACACTTGGCCCAACCTCTGGTTATATGCCTTAGAGGTGCTGGCCTGCTCGGCTGCCAGTGTGATGTCAGAGAGTGTTTTCAGTTTCTCTGGGTCAATCATCACTGATAGGTGCACACGCCTCTCCACGAAAAATGCAGACAGACCAACTTTATTAAATTCAACAAGGAATGGATATCTCCACAGTTTGCCATCCCTCCAGATGACAGCAAGCCAACCTAAATTCACCAAAAATGCTGATTCATGCTACTACTGTTAACATCAACCCCTTCTCATAAAAACTTGTTTCCTTTCTTCGTCAACCATGACTCAGCCCATAGGGCTAATTTTTACAAACCCTATGCACATTGTGCAGTGGACAAACCAGGACAGTAGTCCTACTCGAGCCTAACTACTATTTGTAATTGAAAACATACCAAGGACCAAAGATAGAAAAATATGGCATGCTTAATAATGCAGCGAGATACTTCCCACAGAATATAGAACCATAGGAAAAACTGGGAACTGCCATCCCTCAACTATATGTCAAAAGCTTCCTTTTCTACTATATGTGTAATGTAAACTTTACTATATGTAATTGTTTCCCTTTGAATAAAATTTGTTACATTTTTGCATAAAGAGGACGCTTTCCACTGTTTTATGGTCAAATTGTTCGCACACATGTATATTTGACATATATTTGAGGGATGTAAGCTCCCGTTTTTCTCTATTTGTGATTGGAGGCCCTTGGGATGGTGGCATCCTGCGTCAACCATGACTCAGCCTATTGGGCTAATTTTTGCAAACCCTATGCACATTGTGCACTCGAGAAATCTTGAATGAATATTTGTTATTGGAGGCCATTGTGACAGATTGTCCCACATGGTGACTGAGATAGGGGATACATATTCAATAGAAATCTAGGTTTGGTAGCTGTTCTTGTGTATCTGTAAAAGTGGCATAATACTGCGACAAACTTATTCTCAGAAACCATATGTGAGTCAGAATTGCATGCAGGCATATTCTCCAGGCTCTTCCCATTCTGTTTCATCACTTTCCATCCATTTCAGCCTTTTCCTCAGGCTTCCTAGACCCCTTTGTAGGGTTCAACAGAAAATTACTCACATTTCCCATTGACTTGCATTGTACTCGCTATTCGGAACGAATACGTGATTTTTACAAAGTACTCGTTATGAGTTTAGCAATTATGAATATTACGGTACTCGCTCATTACTAAGGCAAGCTAAGAGTTCCACTTCCATATGTAAATATAACAAATTAAAGCTGCACTCTGCAGCGCTATAGTAGGCAAACATGGAATATATAAAATTGAAATTACATTACTGCTCTAGAAAAAAACTTAAAGTGAAGATGCTTAGCACATAAATTGGCCAATTCATGTGTGCCCAACGCCATCAACAAGGAAGGTGACCATCTTTGCTGGGAATCTAACCTAATATGAAACCACTCCTGTGCTGATAGCCGAGGCAGGAGAATCATCACCTACAACAATACAGTGTATTTGACATAACGGACCAGATGTGCTTTCTGGTGATGTGGCTCACTTAGCAGCAGATCATCTGAATAGTCAAGCCTAGTCGTACCTATCCTGAGAGCCTTCTCAGGCAGATACTGTGAGCCCCGATTGCTTGAATTTCTGGGTCAACAAATTGAGCCAGTGTCAAGAACTGGCCCAATTTGTAATGTGAGTACTGTCATGATTAGTAGTGGGCAAATAGGTGGATGCTTGTTCTCAGCAGGTTCAGCTGAACAGTTAAAAATTGTTTGGTTTGCGTACCAGAACAGTAGCGGAACCTCAATCTAGACCCCATTCAAATGAATGAGTGGCCCAAACATCCATTGCTGATATCTATATGACAGCGTAGCAGTTCGCTGTGGATCCCTCACTATCAGATGACAGCGTGAGTCAGCAGCTGTGACTGAAGGTAAAATGTTTACCTCTGGTCAATGGCAGGCATAGGGTAATAGCATTACCACTCTCTTTAGTCTAAGCTTGTTGTTGCTGATAACAGCAGGAGCAGGCACCAGCTGATGGGAGTATTCAGCCAGCGCATGCACTATAAATAAATTTTAAAAAATGGTGTGGAATCCCTCTATTTTTGACAATCAGTATAGCAAAACTGCGGGCTGCAACTCTCAGCTGTCAGCTTTATCATGGCTGTTTTTCAAGAATAAAAGAGTCCCCAAGTGTTGTTTTGTCTAATTATTTAAATAAATAATTTTAAAAAATAACGTGATGTCCCCCTCATTCTTGATAACCGGACAAGCTAAAGCACACAGCTTGGGGCAGGTATTCTCAGGCTGGTAAGGTTCAATGGATATTGCCCCCCCCTCTCTGATTAAAAATGGTAGCCCAAAGCCTGTGGCTATCGCAAATGAGGTTAATATTTGTGGGGTTGATGTCAGCTGTTTTATGGCCGCTGACATCAAGCCCACAAATTAGTAATGGAGATGAGTCTATAAGATGCCTATCCAAGACTAACCCCATAGCTAGATTGTAAATAAACACACACAGCCAGAATAAAGTCCTTTATTTGAATTAAAAATACACACCATTTTCCTTTAAAAAAAAAAATAAAAAACAAAGTTATACTCACCTTACACCCATCCCATTGAAGCCCTAGTCCCATGAATAAAAAACAGAAAATAATAGACAACAATAATACTCTCACTATAACTGGCTGCAGCCACTACATTAACACACCAGTCACATATACTTTATTCTAGCTGCCTACTGTGTTTTATAGGGCTAAACAGCACCCCTGATGTTGTGCTGTCAAATTTTAGTACCATCAAGAAATAGCTCTCAAAATGACTAAATTTTTAAAAAGTTGGTGATAAAAAGCCATAACTTTTTTCATAACTCCTGTTTTGTCTCCAGAAATAAAAGAATAATTTTTGAAACCTTGGCAAAAAAGCTTTTGTAAATGCCCAATTATTTTGTGCATAGCAACCTAGGATCACAGAAATGGATAATATTGTTCACTTCTCTTTGAGAGACCATTACTTCTTCATATTCAAAACAGCACAGTACACCTATTTTAATTCCCTAGTTAAAGGGATATTTTTTTAGTGACTTGTGAAAATCCATTGCTTCTTCTTTCTGCAAACAGGGATAATTGCTGCCTCAACTATGTGAAAAATGGCTTCTGACCCCCCAAGTGATCATTTGTAGACTATTAGTATAATTTAGATAGCCTTAACTGTCTGATTCAACAGTGTGTTGTTGAATACACCGATTACTAATGTCATCCGTTTTCACCTAGCCAGATAATGTTAAGTTATTTGTATATTTAGAAAGCAGGGTTTACATTAGAGAGATCAAAATGTCTTCATCTGACTCCAGGGAGAACTAAAAGTGTTTTGCACATACAGTGGGGAAAAAAAGTATTTAGTCAGTCAGCAATAGTGCAAGTTCCACCACTTAAAAAGATGAGAGGCGTCTGTAATTTACATCATAGGTAGACCTCAACTATGGGAGACAAACTGAGAAAAAAAAAATCCAGAAAATCACATTGTCTGTTTTTTTTTCATTTTATTTGCATATTATGGTGGAAAATAAGTATTTGGTCAGAAACAAGCAATCAAGATTTCTGGCTCTCACAGACCTGTAAATTACAGACGCCTCTCATCTTTTTAAGTGGTGGAACTTGCACTATTGCTGACTGACTAAATACTTTTTTTCCCCACTGTATAATCCAGGCAGTTAGAGGTTTAGAGCTTTTTTAGTTATGGGATTCACATGAATTTATTAAGTACATGTGATGCATTAGTGTGGCGTTACCAGTAGCAGACATACTTGTAGACAGAAAAGGTCCTTGATGCTTTGGAGTTTGAAATGGTCCCCCTTATCTTTTGGGCCCTTGTGCGGCTGCACATTCTATACCAATTATATGTCTGACCTTGGGTGTTACTGTTTAATGCATACCTGACATTTTTAATATAATATACATACTTACAGTAAATGTGCTGCCAATCAGTAAGAATTCAGTTCTTAGACCTCACCGATTGCTCAAAAAACTGTTCTGGCACACTTACTTTTACGAGCTGCAGCTCATAATTATTGCAAAAGTTCAAGCACTGAGCGGCATTTGAGATAAATAGAAAGATTATGAGCATGTAGATAGAGTGGAGCAGGGAAGTTTCTAGGGAAGCCATGGGAGGAATTAGCCCTAGGTTCAGGCGGTAGGGAAGCGTCTTCGGGTCTCCTGAAAAGGCAGTCCGATGTGTCTCCCTAGTGGCTGCATTTTGCCACCCCTCGGAGTAGGAGTTGGTTGTGCTCTGCGCCAGCTGTGAAGCTGAAAGTCGACTCAAAGAAGCAATCAATTGTACTTACATCTCTCAGAAGAGAGTACAATTGAAGCCCTGAACGCTGGCAATTCTGGGTCAGGGTGACATCAGCAGTGTAACTAGGTCATCTGATCATGCTGTTGACGTCCCTCTCCAGTGTCACAAAGGTGTGGTGAACATGAGCAGACACAGTATTGATGCAGATATAGTATATGGTGTGGGGGTGTGGGGATTGGTGCAGACACAGTATGAAGAGTTAGAAGGGAACTATATGAGGACACTATTAGGCACTGGGTATCAATTAGTGCAGACACACTGTGGAGTTTAGGGGATTCATGCAGACACAGTATGAGGAGGAGTTTTGTTGATTGGTGGAGACACATTTTGAGGAAAAAGGGTGGATTTGTGAAGATACACTACTGTATAAACAGTGAGGGAAATTGTTGCAGGCACTCTATGAGGAGTGGGGGATTAGTGTAGAAACAGTATGAGGAGTAGGGAATTTGTGTGAATGCAGTATGAGGAGCAGGAGGGATCATTGCAGACATATTATGAGGAGAGGGAGGACTAGTGCGGACACTATATGAGGAACAGGGGTAATGTCTGTAGATACACTGAGGAATTGGGGTCTGTGCAGACGCAGTATGAGGAGTGTGAGATTTGTGTAGAAGCAGTATGAGGAGGATCATTGCAAACGCATTATGAAGAGTGGGGGGACTAGTGTGGACACAATATGAAGAGAGGGGGTTTGTTCGGATGCAGTATTAGGAGCAAGGGGGATGGGTGTAGACACTATGAGGAGTGGGGGATTTGTGCAGACAAGGTATGAGAAGAGGGGAATTGTGCAGACATAGTATAAGGATTGGGGAGGCATTGGTACGGACACAGTATGAGGAGAGAAGGAGGGAGGGATTGGTGAGGACACAGTATGAGGATTGGGGGAGTTTAGGATTGACACAGTATGTAGAGTTGGGGAGGGAATAGCTGTGGACACAATGAGTAGTTGGAGGGGTATTGGTATGGACACAATATGAGAGGGTGAATGTGGGGCTTGGAACAGACATAATATGAGAAGTGAGGGTGGGAAATGATGTGGGCACAGTAAGACGTGCGAGGGATGAAATTGGTGCCTACAAAGATACTATTAAGGGGAATAATGTGAAGGGACATTATGGGGAGAAAAGTTTGAGAGGGCACAAAAAAGAGACTGGGTAGTATTGGGGCAGTATAGAGAGGGGGCAGCATTGGGGGCTGTGTGCAGGCAGAACAAGGAGAGGACAGTATACCGAGGAGGGGGGAAGTTTGGTGAAGGGGAATAGTATAGTGACAGGGCACTCTAGGTGGGGCTCAATGTGAGAGGACAGTGTAAAGAGGGGTCCCAGTATAGAAAAAGGGGGCAGTTTGGAGGGCATGAACCATAAGAGGGACAGTGTGCCAAAATATTTTTTACTGGGAGCACAGTGAGGGACAATCGTTTATTCAGGGACACAGCGTAGAGCAGATATTTTTGTTCAGGAGCTTTATAATCACTCTGCTATTTGAAAGGGCAATGGGTTGGGATGTGTTGCAGAAGAGCAGAGAAGATGGAAGTCTGGAGAGACGACGAGATGCGGGATGAACAAATTGAAGCCGTTGTCGGATGGATGGCAGCTAATGCATCGACGTCAATGACTTCCACATCCTCTCAGGGCCAGAGCACTGAAGAGCAACCATCTGTCTCTTCACCACCTGCCAAATTGCCCAGGCAGTCAGAGAGCCCTGGACAGGAGGCATCACAGTCTCTACTTCTGTTCTCTGAATCTGTTGGCTTGGAAAGAGGGGGACAGACAAGCAGCATTCAAGAATGTGAAGAAGAGGGAGTATGCAGTAATGCGCAACTGCTTTGTCCCTCTGAATCTGAAGAGGCGGGTGGGCCAGTGCCTATGGTCAGCACACCTCAGTACGCATCAGATGATGACGAGACTCAGGTGTCACTTTTTGGTGCGTACGGTGCTGGCGAGACTACCCAGAAGAAGCAGGTGTTTGAGGAGGGGAGTGTAGATGATGAGGTCCTTGACATCATGGAGTGAGGAACAGGAAGGTGGTGGGAGCAGCTCTGAGGAAGAGATTCCCTGAAAGGCCAAAACATGAGGGAGAGGGAGGGGGCAGACTTGGTTGCCTGTAGCCTCCACTTCTGCACCCGTTAGGAGCATTCCTCTTCCAAAAGCCAAAACGGGCGCTCCCAAGACTTGCAGTGCGTGGTCCTTTTTTGACACAGTTGCAGATGACATTTGCTTTCTCAAATGCAAGCTGTGTCATCAGAAAGTCAAAAGTGGGAAAAATTTCAGCAGCCTCAATACCACAAATATGTGGAAACATGTGCGGACCAAGCACGTGGTGGAGTTACAGAGACACACTGAAGACGTAGGCCAACCTACAGCACCACCTACCAATTCTTCAGCTCGTGTTGTAGCTTCTTCCTGCAGCTCACACACAGCTGGTTCGGCTTCCTCACAGGATTGCCATGGAAGAACCTCTGGCACCATTGTCCAGAGACCCAGTGACATTCCACCCACAGCACCACGTTCCCGTTCATCCTCCCAGGCCACTCTACAGCCATCGGTAGCACAGGCATGGAAGAAAAGGCGGCCATACTCGGCAAACCATCCCTGAGCACAGGCTCTGAATGCTGGCATTGCCAAACTACTGGCCCTTGAAATGCTGTCATTCAGGCTGGTGGAGACTGACACCTTCCAGAACTTCATGGCATTGGCAGTCCCACAATACACCGTGCCCAGCCGCTTTTATTTCAGCAGGCAAGCTATCCCTGCCCTGCAAAAGCATGTGGAGGGAAAAATAAAACATGCGCTACTAAACACCGTCAGTAGCAAGGTCTACCTGACCACCGATGCGTGGACCAGTAACCATGGACAGGGACGATACCTTTCTCTCACTGCCCATTGGGTCAATGTTGTGGAGCCAGGTACAGATCTGGAGAGTGGCGCTGTACGTGTTCTGCCAACTCCAAGGATTGCAGGAATCCAGTCTGTACACATTGACTCATCCTCATACTCAAGTTCCTCAGAATCAGCGCAGCAGGAGTCTGTTACAACCGATATGAGCACAGCCGTGGCCAAACGTCAACATGCTGTACTGAAATTAATTTCTTTGGGGAATCGAAGCCACACAGCGCAGGAGCTCTGGAATGCCATCAAGCAGGAGAGCGATGTGTGGTTTGTGCCAGCGAATCTCCAGCCAGGCTTGGACAATGGCCGAAATCTGGTGGCAGCTCTGGGCCTAGACAACCTCACTCACATACCTTGTCTTGCACATGTGCTCAACTTGGTCGTGCAGAGCTTTTTTATTGGACAATTACGTATCTTGATGCACTGCTGCACAAGGTCCGCATAGAGTGCGCTCACTTGCGGCGTTCCAGCATGGCAAGATCGCGCATTGCAGCTCTGCAACGCCGACTCTGGCTTCCGGAACATCACATCATATGTGACCTCCCCACCAGGTGGAATTCAACGTTACATATGTTGGAGCGGTTGTGTGAGCAGCAGTCATGGAGTACCAGCTGCATCAGGCGCAAACAAGTCACACTGTGCGCCGGTCACACTTCAGCACCACAGAGTGAGCCACTATGAAGGACATCTGCCAAGTTTTGCGTGCCTTCGATGCCTAATAGTAGTGGGAATGTGGACAGAGCAGGAGACATTGCCGGACACCGTGACTGAGCCCCAGTAACACCGGAACAAGTGTGGATTGTGCAGACGCCACTTCAGAGCAGCAACTGGCAGGGTTGGAGGCCAGAGGAAATACTAGAGACAGCGGAGCCAGAGGCCTAAGTGGAGCATGTTTACAATCAGTAGTAGTGTACAACCGATAGAAAACTTGCTTCAATTAGGCCTCAGCCTGCTCCATGATTGATCCTGGGCTTCAACACAGCCAATTGTTGCTTGGAAGTGCCGTCTGCACAGAGAAAAACACACTAGCTCCAGTGTTAGTGGGGTTCCGTAATGCCTGCTGCTCCCCTGCTGTGTGGACGGCAATATCTCCTGCTCCCTCCAAAATCACACATCTTATTTCAAAGTTGCTCCAAGTAGGCCTCATCCTGCTGCATGATTGATCCTGGGCTTCAACACAGCCAGTTGTCGCTCGGAAGTGCCATCTGCACAGAGAAAAACACATGCTCCAGTGTTAGTGGGGTTCAGTAACGCGAGCTGCTCCCCTGCTGTGTGGCCGACAAAGTCTCCTGCTGCCTCCAAAATCACACTACATCTTATTTTCTACTTGCTCCAAGTAGGCCTCAGCCTGTTGCATGATTGACCCTGGGCTCCAACATCGCCAGTTGCTGCTCAGAAGAGTCTGTGACATGGGTACTCCCTCCTGCCCAGCCTGGTTCCAGCACGCCTGCTGTTTCCGGGTAGTGTCAACATCACTTTTCCACCAATACGTTGTCCTGTCGTGTTGCGGTTGGGTTAGCCGAGTCTATGGTGCCTGCAGTTTAGGTGCTTCCTATGTAGGCTACGGGTTCTGGTAATAAAGGCTGGTTCCGTAGTGCCAATAGAACAAGCACCCCCTGTAGGACTGTGGGTTTTGGTAACTGCTGCGGCTCGCGGCCTTGCAACTTTGTTTTTCTTGGGTACCTTCTGTTACCCATCCGGGTTCCAGCACCGTCAGCTGGTTCTCGGCAGTGCATTTGGCCTAGGTGCTTCCTTCTCGGTATCCGAGTTCCTGCAACGTCTGCCTCCTTCTGTCGCAATCACTATAAGAGCACTTGTTTTCAATAAATTCCACTAATAAGCAAATACTCCTTAAGCGTATGTGTGCAGTGATTCTAATAGACATTTATGTGGGACTCACGAGCCTCCTTCACTAGCACCATACCAAAGTACCTATCGTGTGCTAGCCATTGAATCTCATACTACAATACAAAACATATACACATAATCGGTACTGGGTTCATAGGAATACATAATATACATAATAGCTAACCAGGGGAGAGCTAACTAAGCAGGGGGATCTGAGACAGGAATTAGATGTGGGAAGTGTGATTACCTACCACAGATGCTTACACAAGGGGAGTAGAGGAATGAGATGTTCACAGGCTTGAGAGAAAATGGCGAACTAGAGGGAAAAATGGGGCTGGAATAGACCCTTAATGCTTTGCAAATTTACCCAGAATACATTGTGAATTGGAGGGAAAGAGAAGATTAGGAAGTGAAACTAAGACACACACAATAACACTGCAGTTAGGACTTTGGTCAGTAGATGGAGCCAAAGATACGGAAAACATTAAATCTATGGCTGAAACTGAATATTATGGATATTCACAGCAAGTCATTGTATATATATATATATATATATATAAACAAGCAGACAGTCAAAGATCATGAATTATGTCGGAGACAGAACACTCCCCGTCTGGCATCAAATGGATGTCATCATTCTTATTCTCCAAAGACAACAATATGACCAGCTCAGTTACTGGTCTGGAGAATGTCTTAAGTTCATCCCCTTTGGCCATCCTAAGTTCGACTTTGCGGACATTGCCAACTTTACTCGGGAATGTTGCATTCACTAGTCCAAGTGGCCACTGGTTTCTGTGGACTTGACAGTGTTTCACAAGGATGAGGTCACCAATCCTCAGATTAGGCCTGGTAGATTGCCACTTCGTCCGTGGCTGCAGGGTAGACAAATACTGTTTGCCCCACCTGTCCCAGAATGTATTGGCAAGACTTTGTACCTGTCTCCATTGGCGCTTGTAGAGGTCTTTAGCGTCGAATCCTCCTGGAGGGGCACTGGATAGTCCTGCTTTCTGGGTTAGGAGAGTAGCTGGAGTCATTGTATGAAGTGTAGACACCTGAGAGTGGTTTTCAGCACCTGAGTCCTCTCTCACTATTTCAAAGGTATCTGGAGAATGTTCCTCAGTGTACAATAGTTTTGGTCCTGAGAGCCATGTTGTGCTCTCTAGTCGTCTTGTGTCAACTATTCTAGTTGCATGATCTGCAGGGTTTTGGTCCGTGGGAATGTAATGCCACTGTTTCGGATGAACTGATCTCCTAATTCGTAGCACTTTGTTGTTGACATAAATGTAAAATCGTCTAGTTTCATTGTGGATGTAGCCAAAGACTACTTTGCTGTCTGAGTAGAACTTAGCTTGTGCCAGGTCGATATCCATCTAGGATGCGATGAACTCTGCTAACTCAGTGGCTAAGATTGCAGCACAAAGCTCTAGCCTTGGTATAGTGTGCTCTGGTTGTGGAGCAAGTTTGGCCTTTCACATAACGAATCCAATGTGGCTCTGACATTTGGAGTCCACAGTTTTGAGATAGGCAACAGCAGCAATTGCTTTGACAGAAGCATCTGCAAATACATACAGTCTTTGGCTCTGTATCTCTGTAGATGGCACAGGGATGTATGGCCTTGGCACATTCAGGTTGGAGAGGGCTGTTAAAGAGTTCTTCCATATTTCCCACTGGATTCTCTTATCAGGTGGCAGAGGTGCATCCCAGTCAGATGTTTCCTTAGTTAAGTGTCTTAGTATGACTTTGCCTTGTATAGTAACATGAGCTGCAAAGCCCAAGGGATCATACAGGCTGTTGATGGTAGACAGGACACCTCTGCGTGTGAAAGGCTTTTCTTCCTGGCTGACCTGAAAGGTAAAGGTGTCTGACTGTAGATTCCAGAGAAGCCCGAGGCTGCGTTGCATTGGTGTGGGGTCTGACCCCAGGTCCAAGTCTCTGAGACCTTTACACAAGTCTTGTGAAGGGAATTCTTTCATTAGTTTTTGGCTCTTTGAGGCTATTTTGTGAAGCCTGAGGTTAGAGCAAGCAAGCATCTCTTGGGCTCATCTGAGAAGACTGATAGCAGTCTCGTTTGAAGGCATGACTTTCAGACAGTCATCAACATAAAAGTATTTTTCTATGAATTGTCTGACATCTGATCCATATTCTGTTTCTCCTTCTTGAGCTGACCTTTTGAGTCCATAAATGGCGACTGCAGGAGGACTATTGCCGAAGATGTGCACTCTCATGCGGTACTCTGTGACCTCTTTAGTACGATCATTGTCTCTGTACCAGAAGAATCTTAGGAAGTTCCTGCCTCTTTCTCTCACAAGGAAACAATGGAACATTTGCTTGATGTCAGCGATGAAAGCAATGGAATCCTTACAGAAGCGCCAAAGTACTCCCAGCAGTTTGTTATTGAGGTCTGGTCCTGTCAGAAGAACATCATTCAGGGAGACATCATCAAACTTAGCACTGGAGTCAAACACCACTCTAATCTGGCCCGGTTCCTTAGGGAGGTATACACGAAACATGGGTAGGAACCAGCACTCCTCAGAGTCTTTGAGAGTGGGAGCTAGTTCTGCATGGCAGTTCTCAAAAATCTTTGACATGAATGAGAAAAAGTGATCTTTCATCTCTGTTTTCTTTTGCAGATTATGTTTAAGAGAGGAGAAACTTTTGAATGCCTGATCTCTGTTGTTTGGTAGATGTGGTCTGTGGGTTCTGAAGGGAAGAGGTGCGACCCAGCTGTCGGTTTCATCTTTTACGAGTCCCTTGTCCATTACCTCTAAGAACAAGTTGTCCTCTACCGACATTGCTACTTGGTTGTCTTGCTTAGTTCTCTGAAAGACTGTGCACCCCAACTGATCCTCATAGCTTCCTGACACCATAATGCTGTCATGAGTAAAGTCTATTAAATGATTGGGCAGTTGGATGCTGTGTGGTAGTTCCTTGACATGGAACTCATTGTTGCAAGGTTGAAACAGAGATGGGAGTCTGTTACGAATTCACTTTCAGGCCTACCTCTGGTTACTGGTGAAGGTAGTGGAGATGGTTATATTGACAGAGGGGTCGCAAGTTCTGTTTCTGGGCTCCCTCTGGTGGTTACAGGAGGTGGTGGAGCTGATCTAATTGACAGAGGCCTGCCACCTGATAATGAGGAGGACGATTGGACATTGGGAGTTTCTGACTGGATTTAAGACAGCCGACTCCCTCTATCCCTGCTGGTGATTTTTTCCTGCCTCCTGAGGTCTTAGTTTCCAGCTCAGTCCCTGCATGCTCAAGCTAAGTGTTCTTTTGCTATTGTTCACATTTGATTTGGTTTTGTCTATTTCACTTTTGTGTGGTCAGCCAGCCCCGGCTGGGGCTGTGCTGAATTTCCATCCTTATGTTACTGTTTGTGCCAGTTTGTTTTTGTCCCTTATTAGATTGGCCTCTCTTTGCTCTGCTTTCAGAATATACCAGAGTGCTAATATAGTGGGTGAAGTCTAGTGACTTCAGTATTCTTTCTATCAGACGTGTAGGGCATTTTTTGCAGGTTTTTTTTGCGTGATTGAAGGCAGTGTTTTTCCTTTCCTGTCCTATCTAGTTAGTTTGGACCCCATCGTTTGCTCAGCCTATTTTCCTACCTGTGTTGGTGTTTTCATCTTGTCTCACCGACAATATATGTTTGGGGGCTATCTATTCCTTTGGCGTCTGCTCTGGGGCAGTTTAGATTTCCCCTTTCTTGCTTTAGGCTTATTTAGTTCTCCGGCTGTGTTGAGGCGTCTAGAATAGAGATGAGCAACTTTGCCTTTTTTAGGGTCGAGTCGGGTTTCATGAAACCCGATTTTCTCAAAAGTCAGATCGAACGAAATCGGCCGACTATAGGGAAAAGTCGGGGGTCCGACTGAAACATGAAACCCAATGCAAGTCAATGGGGAAGCAAAGTCGTCAGGGAGTGGAGGACAGTAAACCCACCTACAGTGCCCATTTCAATGCCAAAAACATCAATTCTTATTACTGAAGCTTGTCAACCTTAATTTACTTTATAATAATAGTTACGCACTGAAAACTGAGGGGTTATTTGGATAAAGTTGTGAGGGGGTAGGGCTGGCTCCAGGTTTTCATGTGCCCTGGGCCAAAGAGCACCCCTTTAACACATACCACAACTCATGATGCTCCGATACGGCACAGAAATATAGGTATAGTACAATGACAAATACTTCACTGCTTACATGACATGACTGATCTATTTTAAATTCTACAATAGCTCCAAAAAAGGACAGTATATTACTCCATACAGTATTATGGCCACCACTTTGTGCGCCATACAGAATAATGAGCCCCATATATTTCTCCATACAGAATAATTGGTCACATATCATGTTCCATACAGTATATGAAGAGCTCCACATAATGCTACAGTATATGATGGTCCCCATGGACGATGCTCCAGCGTGTTATGGGCCCAAATAATGCTCCATATATAATGGGCCCTATTTCTAATGCTCCAGTGTATAATGTGCCCCTTAGATGCTGCTCCAGTGTCTGATCTGCCCCATTTAGAATGATCCAGTATATGATGGGCCTCATGGATGATGCTTCAGCGTCAGATGTCCCCCATTTTGAATGCTCCAGTATATGATGGGCCCCATTTTTAATTAACCCAGGCATGGTATGTGAAAAGAGCTTCATGGAGTAATCTGAAGTGTGTGCTGCCGCATCCTTCACTTTTGGTGTGGGTGAAGGACACAAGGAAAGTGGTTGCTCCTGAAAAGAAGCCTGCACTTATGACTCAGTGCTTGCATTTTTTAAACTTAAAAAGAGGAGGCGATAGAGCTGGAGGCTGTTTCAGCAATGTAAGCCAAAAACAGTACCTGATGCTCTGGCTTTAAAAGCAGTCTACCTACTCACATAAAACTGAGCCTTACAGGCCTTCTAGAGCTATGCCATGATGCAGGAGGCTCAACACCTCCTGCCTTAGCTGCTATTGTGTTTTTGGCACTACCAGCAGATGCACCACCACCACCATCAGTACCAGGTGGCCCCCCACGCCCACATCCGCATCCTCTTCCACCATACTTCCTCATGTTTTAGAAAATTGACCCAAAATACCAGCAGATATATGGTACTGTATCAGAAGCATACAGCTCTATACAGTCTAGGGATAACAGTAAATCTCCATATATATTTCATGAGTCATATACAGATGCTCACAGGCTCAGTATGGAATACCCAATAAAATAAAGAGGTGAAAAAGGGTACAGTATCACCAGATACAAGGTATATATAGTATAGTGTAAACATTCTGAATCTCCGTATACATTTCAGGAGGCAGACACAAACGCTCTCAGGCCCAGTATGGAGTACACAAGAATATGAAAAGCTGCAAATGGGTAATGTAACACAAGCATACACCTGTATACAGTGTTGGGCAAATTTGAAATCTCAGTATATATTTCCAGAGTCACCCTCAGACGCTCACTCAGTCTGGGTTTGACCATAATAAAAAATGTTGTAAAAAAGGTACTTTATAACAAGATAGCAAGTATATATATTATAGGGTATAATTGAAATCTCTGTAAACATAGTCCCGTAGTCAGTCTCAGACACTTACTCAGTATGGATTTGACCTTAATACTAAATGTCGAACAAAGGTACTGTATAACAAGGTACAAACTGTATCGAGAATAGGGTAAAAATTGGTATCTCCGATTCACCGTATATATAGAAGACATAAACCACACATGCTCACACACGCTCACTCACTATGGATGATACCGTAATACAAAATTTGGAACAAAGGTACTGTATCAGCACATACCAGGTATATCCAGTATAGGGGTAATTGTAAATTTTCGTCTATATTTCTGGAGTCAGACACAGACACTCACAGGCTCAGTATGTATTACACCAGAATTTAACAAGTAGAAAAAGGGAAAGGTAGTCGAAGCGTACAACAGTATACAGTGTTGTGGTACTTTTAAATCTTCGTATATATTTCAACCTCAGTAAGCCAGTCCAGACTCTCCACAACTGGAAACTACATGGATACAAGTACAGACGGAAATTGGAGTGTTATCAGAAATTTGGGAATTACTCATCGCGGGAAAACCTCCCGGTAGGTGTTGCAGAGGTGATGCAGACCATCAATTACTGTGTCTGTGGAGACAGTGAAAACGGTTCTTTGTGAAGAAAGGATTGCTTTATCGCAGTAGCGTGGATCACATCACCGTTACTCGTCTCCATCAAACTGTGATCACAGGGAGAGATGTACACATGGTCCTCACTGCCTTTCATGATGTGTCTGGTCATTTTGGAGTGCCAAAGACAGAAGCCACAGGCCGTAGGTGATTCTATTAGATTGGCATGAGAGGAGACATTGAAAAATGGTGGCAGGAATGTCACACGTCTGTGGCTATCACAACTGTGTAAGGTGATCATAAAGCACCACTGCATCCACTTGTAAGTTGATGTCCATTGCAAATGGTAGCCATTGATCATCTGAGGGTAGAGGCCAGCAGGACAGGGCATAGCTACATCTTAACCATCATCGATCAATACACCAAATTTCTAGTGGACGTCCCTGTGAAGAATTCAAAGAGGTAAGTATTGCAACTTGCAAGTGCTGTGGCTATGACCAAGCAGGGGGGCACACTCATGGTCGACGGTACTGGCACAGGGCCCCTCATAGAACGCTGGTCTGTATGAGGGTGAGTGGGCCCCCCACCGTCAGAGACACTGTATTGTACTATGAGGGGCCCTGTGCCAGTGCCGTCGGCCATCTGTGGGCCCATCCACCTGTTCAGAGCAACGACACTTGCCCGGGTGCGCCAGGTGTTGACCCCAGCCATGGGGGGGTGGGCAGCCCACTTAGGGAGGTTTAAAAAATGGCATATGTTGATGTGTTGGCTGGACATTCAGCTGCTGCAAAGGGTGGAATTGGGCAAGTCCAAGGAAGAGGACAAATGTGAGGCAGTTTTCTGGGAACCTATGTGTCATCAGGGGAAGGTGGGACAAAATCCTTTGCAACCCATGCATGGTTCATTTTAATGAAGGTTAGATCATCAACGTTTTGGGTAGACAGACAGGTCCTTTTTTCTGCCAGGATTGATCCATCAGCACTGAAGACTCTTTCAGATAACACACTAGCAGCAGGGCAAGCGAGCTCCTGTAAGGCATATTGTGCCAATTCAGGCCAGGCGTCCAGTTTAGAGGCCCAATAATCAAAGGGGTATGATTTGTGAGGGAGAACATTCGATATGGGAGAAGTAGTTTGTAACCATATTTGACAACTGCTGTCTCCTGTCACTTTTAATCGATGCAGTATTAGCAGTCGTGTGAGCGGTACTTGAGAAATCATTCCACAACATGGTCATTAAACCCCTGTCTCCAACGTCACTTAGGCTGTGTGCACCACGAACACCTCTTCCATTGTGCCCACTATGGCTCGTGGGAGAAACAGCACCGCTGCTGTGTGCTGGGAAAGCCTCAAACAACCAGTTTACCAGAGTTGCTTGTATGTTAGCCAATATTATCTCTAGGTTCTCCTGTGGCATGATGTTGTCTAAATTGCCTTTGTAGCATGGATCGAGGATGCTGGCCTGTCAGTACTCGTCATCTCATCATTTTGGAAATGCGGTGGTCCCTTTTTAGGATCCGCAAGGCATAATCGCACATGTGGGCCAATGTTTCAGGTGTCAATGATGCACTGCCAGTGGTGGGTGGAGGAGCACTTTCTGCGAAATCCACATCCCTACAGTCACGCACAAACACTGTATCTGACCTTGGAATGCCAACATTGTCTCTTGCCCCCTGAGAAGCATCCTCCTACCCAAAATAATCATCCCCCTCATCCTCCTCCTCCTCTTCTTTCTCCACCTCCACCTCGTCCAGGACAGTTCCCTGACCAGACAATGGCTGACTGTCATCAAGACTTCCCTCCTCCTCTTCTGCAGATGCCTGATCCTTAATTTGTGTCAAACTTTGCATGAGCAGATGCGTAAGTGGGATGCTCATTCTTATGATGGCGTCGTCTGCGTTTACCAGCTGTGTGCATTCCTCAAAACACTGAAGGACTTTACAGAGGTCTTTCAGCTTTGACCACTGCACACCCAACAATTCCATGTCTTCCCTCAAACTGCCTGCCCGTGTATCCTCCCACTAATGCATTACAGCCTGCCTCTGTTCACACAGCCTCTCAACCATGTGCAGGGTGGAGTTCCACCTTGTTGCCACGTCTATGATTATGCGGTGCTTGGGGAGGAGGAGCAATTGCTGCAGCTTCTGTATACGACTGGAGTGTATGGCCGAGCGACGGATGTGCGAGCACAGTCTTTGCACCTTATGGAGCAGGGATGTTAAATCCGGATAATTATTAAGGAAGCACCAAGTTCAAAGTGTGAGCCAGGCAAGGTATGTGTGTGAGTTTTGCACGGGCTATGGTTGCCTCAAAATTACGGCCCTTATCACTGACTACCTTGCCTGTCTCAAGATGTAGACTGCCCAGCCATGACTCTGTTTGTCGCTGCAAGTAGTCGGTCAGTACCTCCGTGGTGTGTCTGTTGTCGCCCAAAGACATCATCTTTAATACAGCCTGCTGACACCACTAGCTGTTCGATAGTGGGACACCTCGTGTGCAACACAGCCAGCTGCCGATGGAGTGCTTGTGCAACTGCGCTCTGTGGATGAGCTTTCGCTGATGGAGGAGGAGCAAAAGCCTACAGCCAACTCTTTCCTATACTAGGCAGCACTGTTCCACTGCCGCTGTCCCCAGTGGAGCCTGCATCCACCACATTAACCAAGTGCGCAGTGATGGACACGTAACGGCCCTGGCCATGTGTACTGGTCCATGCATCTGTTGTGAGGTGCAGCTTTCCACTCACTGACTGTTTTAGTGCATGGACAATGCAGTCTTTGACATGCCGGTGGAGGGCATTGATGGCTTTTCGAGAAAAGAAGTGCCGACTGGGTAGGTCATAGCGTGGGACAGCATAGGCCATGAGCTCGCGGAAAGCTTCGCTTTCAACCAAACGGTAGGGCATCATCTCTAAAGAGATTAGTTTGGCAATGTAGGCCTTCAAACACAGTGTATGCGGATGAGAGGATGAGTACTTTCTTGTCCTACTCAGAGTGTCTGGTAGGGTGAGCTGGACTGGAGAGCTGCATATGGGGGAAGTAGCGGTGGACCGGACGGAGTGAGAGGGGGTTGGTGATGGTATTGGTGGTGATGGCCTAGATTCAGTGGTGTGTTGCAAAATCATTGTGATTCCCTGAGTGCTTTGACCTGGCGATGACACCTCCACATTTAGTGCTGGAGGTGTGCTTAATGGTGGCGGTGGTCTTACAGTGGGGTAAGCGATGGATCATTGCTGGCTACCTTGAGTCAGAGCAGGTGCACATGTGCTACCTGAGGTTTTGTAGTCCGTCCACGCTTGCAAGTGCATGTTGGTTAAATGTCTAAGCATGCAACTGGTATTCAAATTTCTGAGTTGCTTACCTCTGCTAAAGGTCCTTCCGCACTTTTTACGGGTAACCTTTGCCTCATCAGTAGGATTTTAGACAAAGAAGTGCCATACTGCACTCTTCCTAATATGGTATACATTTTCTGGCCTTGCACGCTGTGCTAAGTTGACCGTCTGGCCAAGCCGTCCTGCAACTATTTTAGTTTTTGGTCCACGTTTTTGGACAGCTACGGGCCTGCCAGATAACCGCTGCTGCGATGTCAATGCCTGCTGCGGATCCTTCTCATCTGACCTGTTGCCAGCGCCACCCTCCTCCCCCAATTGATGCCAATCCGGGTCAAGCATTGGGTCATCCATCACCTTCTCTTCAAAGTCATCTGCACCTTCCTCTTTACCTTCCTCTGTGTCACTGTGTAAGATGGTATAGTATGCAGGAAGGGGCACCTGAGTTTCATCAGGGTCAGATTCTGGCTCAATAGACTGCGAGGGCAATGTAGTGCTCTGGGTCGATGTACCAGCAGAATCATCCAGCAGTGGCTGTGCATCAGTGCACTCCATGTCAGATTCATCTTGGACTGGGGAATTCTGGATTTGACTGGATAACCCAGGCATGGTATGTGAAAAGAGCTCCATAGAGTAATCTGAATTGTGGGCTGCTGCATCCTAATAATCCTAATAATAACTTTTGGTGGGGGTGAAGGACACAAGGAAAAGTGTTTTTCCTGACCAGAACCCTGCACTGACGACTCCGTGCTTGCAGGTTTCGAACGTTCAGAAGAGGAGGCAATAGAGCTGGTGACTGTTTAGGCAATGTACGCCAAAACCTGTTCATGATGCTCCGGCTTCAAAAGCGGTTTTATTACTCCAAGAAAAGCAACCTTACAGGCCTTCTTGGCCCAGACGATGACGCAGGCTCAACACTTCCTGCCTTAGCTGCTATTGTGCTTTTGCCAGAACCAGCCGATGCACCACCACCATCAGTACCAGCTGCGCCCACCCTGCCCACGTCCGCGGACTCTTCCACCATATTTCCTCATGTTTGGGAAAATGTACCAAAAATACCAGCAGAGAGATGGTACTGTATGAGGAGCGTCCAGCTGTGTAAGATGTATGAAAAAAATTAAATCTATGTATATATTTTGTTAGTCACAGATGCTCTCACAGTATGTATTGGACCGTAATCCAACAAGCAGATATACGGAACTGTATCAGAAGTGTACAGCTGTATACGTTTTTTGGGTAACTAACAATCTCCGTATATGTATTTATGGAGTGTCACACACACGCTGACTCTGTATAGATGTTACTGTAATGCGAACGGCAGATATACAATACTGTTTGAGAATTAGACAGCTCTATACCCTGTCTGTATGGAAAATTGTCAATCTCCATCTATTTCTATAGGGACTGACACACGGTGTCTCTGTCTAGCTTTCATATATATGATATATGAAACTGTTTGAAAAGCGGACAGCACTCTAAGGTGTAGGTCGGGAAAAACGGAAAAACTCCTCGGCTTTTTTTCCAGAGTAACACACAGATAGCTTCTATTTGTCCGCGATACCAGCCAGTACATGGTAGTGTGTGAGGATCGTACACCGCTATGCTGTGCCTGTATGGAAAATTGTCAATCTCCGTCTATTTCTATAGGGACTGACACACGCTGTCTCTGTCTAGTTTTCACCATCATCAAACAGCAGATCTACGAAACTGTTTGAAAAGCGGACAGCACTCTAAGGTGTAGGTCTGGAAAAATGGAAAAAATGCCTCTGCTTTTTTTTCCAGAGTCACACACAGATAGCTTCTATTTGTCCGTGATACCAGCCGGTATACGGTAGTGTGTGAGGATCGTTCACCGCTATACGGTGTCTGAATGGAAAATTGTCAATCTCCGTCTATTTGTATAGGGACTGACACACGCTGTCTCTGTCTAGCTTTCATCGTAGTCAAACAGATTCTAGGGTACTCAAAAGCAGGAGAGAATTGTAAAAAAAAAAAAAAAAGAAAGAAAAAAAACAAGAGTCAGAATTTTTTTTTAATATATATTTTTTCCTCTTTTTCTCTGGGGCCGTAGGAGGATTTTTTTGTTGTCTAATGGAGATTAAGCAATTGTCTGATCGTGCTGAGCAGTTCGCTGCTGAAATGCGGGGAATTTCTGCCTGTCTCGCTCAATCACCTGCTGTTGAACCAAAAATCCCTACTCCTGATGTGTTTTCTGGGGATCGGTATAAATTTTTGAATTTTAAGAATAATTGTAAACTATTTCTGGCCTTGAAGCCTAAATCATCGGGGAGCTCTGTGCAGCAGGTTAAAATTGTCATCTCCTTGCTGTGCGGCGATCCCCAGGATTGGGCTTTTTCTCTGACACCTGGAAATCCTATTCTGACTAATGTGGATGCATTTTTTCAAGCCTTGGGGTTGTTGTATGATGAACCTAATGCTATTGATCAAGCTGAGAAAACCCTATTGGCATTGAACCAGGGTCAGGATTCTGCAGAGATATACTGTCAAAAATTCCAAAAGTGGGCGGTCCTTACTACATGGAATGACGGTGCCTTAGCAGCTCTCTTTCAGAAGGGTTTATCAGAAACCATAAAAGATGTTATGGTAGGATTTCCTGTTCCCTCTGGTCTTGATGATTCTATGTTATTAGCCATTCAAGTTGATCGGAATTTACGTGAACGTACAACTACATGAGAGGCGTTGCCGCCTTTTGACCAAAAGTCTGAACCCATGCAATGTGATAGGGTTTTGTCTAGGGCGCAACATCAGGAGTTTAGAAGGCATAATAAGCTGTGTTTTTTCTGTTGAGACGCCTCTCATACTATTTCTGTCTGCCCTAAACGAGAGAAACGTTTTGCACACACATTTGCTGTGGGCAGTGTACAACCTAAGTTCCTTTTGGCAATTACTCTGATCTGCTCCTTATCTACATTTTCCGCTAAGGCTTTTGTGGATTCAGGAGCAGCTTTTAATCTAATGGATTTGGACTTTGCTAAACATTGTGGTTTTCCCATGATACCCCTGCGGACTCCTATCCTTTGAGGGGGATTGATGCTACTCCTTTGGCAGAGAATAAACCCCAGTTTTGGATCCAGGTGATAATGCGGGTCGCTCCGGACCACCAAGAAAATTGTAAATTTTGGTGCTGCACAATTTGCATGATACTATTGTTCTGAGTTTTCCCTGGTTGCAAACTCATAATCCTGTTTTGGATTGGAAATCTGTGTCTGTGGTGAGTTGGGGTTGTCAGTGTGTTCTTAATGACGCTCCTGTTTTCTTCACCTCTCCCCAGTCTCATGATATTCCTGATTATTTGGCTGATTTTTCTGATGTATTTAGTGAGAGTAAGTCTGCGTCTTTGCCTCCTCATAGGAGTTATGACTGTGCAATTGAGTTAATGCCCGGGTGTAAATTTCCCAAAGGTCGGCTTTTCAACTTATCGGTACCCGAACATGATGCTATGCGATCTTATATCAAGGAGTCGTTGGAGAAGGGTCATATTAGACCAGCCTCTTCACCCTTAGGTGCTGGGGGGGTTTTGTGACCAAGAAAGATGGTTCATTAAGGCCTTGTATTGACTATCATTCCCTTAACAAAATCACTGTTAAATATCAGCACCCGTTACCCCTGATTTCTGATTTATTTTCCAGAGTTAAAAGTGCCTGCTGGTTAGCCAAGCTTGACCTCAGGGGGGCATATAATCTTATTTGCATCAAGCACGGGGATGAATGGAAGACAGCGTTTAATACTCCGGAGAGACATTTTGAGTACCTGGTGATGCCTTTTGGGCTCACTAATGCCCTTTCTGTCTTCCAATCCTTTATGAACGATATTTTCTGGGACTTTGTGGATAAGTTTTTGATCAATTATCTGGATGATATTTTGATCTTTTCCAGTGATTGGGATTCTCATGTGGAACATGTCCGGACTTTGTTCTGAATTTTGAGGGAAAATTCCCTCTATGTTAAGGGATCGAAATGCCTCTTTGGTGTACAGAGGATTTCATTTTTGGGATTTATTTTGTCACCGTCGGCTATTGAAATGGACTCCAGAAGTTTTGGGGTTTTGCTAATTTCTATCGTAAATTTATAGGTAATTTTTCTGGTATTGTCAAACCACTGACTGATCTGACCAAAAAGGGCGCTGATGTGGTGAATTGGTCTCCAGAGGCAGTCTCGGCATTTCAGAAGCTTAAACAGAGACTCACTTCTGCTGCGGTACTACGGCAACCTGATGTCTCACTTCCATTTCAGGTAGAGGTAGATGCTTCTGAGATTGGTGCAGGAGATGTTTTGTTCCAAAATAGATCCGGTGACTTCTAAAATGAATCCCTGTGCCTTATTTTCTCCAAAATTCTCCCCATTTGAACGTAACTATGACGTGGGGAATCGCGAATTGTTGGCCATGAAATGGGCATTTGAAGAGTGGAGACATTGGTTGGAGGGAGCTAGACATCAAGTTGTGGTCCTCACCGACCTCAAGAATTTGATTTATCTTGAATCAGCCAAATGCTTGAATCCTAGACAAGCTAGGTGGGCCTTGTTTTTCACGCGTTTTAATTTTGTGGTCTCTTTTCTTCCGGGCACTAAGAATGTTAAGGCGGACGCCCTTTCTAGGAGTTTCTTTGCGGATTCTCTTATTGTGACCGAGCCTACTGCCATTCTAGGTGAGGGGGTAGTTCTTTCCGCCATCTCGCCCGATTTGAGATGTGCCCTGGAGGAATTTCGGGAGGACAAACCTGAGCGTTGCCCTATGGGAAAATTGTATGTTCCTGAACAGTGGAGGAAGAGAGTAATGTCTGAAATTCATTGCTCCGCGTTGGCTGGTCATCCAGGTATTTTTGGTACCAGAGATTTGGTTAGTCTGTCTTTTTGGTAGCCTGCCTTATCTCGTGAGGTCAGGAATTTTGTGCAGTCCTGTGGGAATTGTTCTCGGTCTAAACCCTGTTCTCGTTCTAGTGGGTTGTTGATGCCCCTGCCGGTGGCCAAGAGGTCATGGACCCATATCTAAATGGATTTTATTTCTGATCTTCCTGTCTCTCAGAGAATGACTGTTATCTGGGTGATTTGTGATAGATTTTCTAAGATGGTCCATCTTGTACCACTCCCAAAGTTGTTTTCTTCAGAGTTGGTGCCCTTGTTTTTACAACAGGTGGTTCGGTTGCATGGGATTCCTGAGAACATTGTGTCGGACAGAGGAGTCCAGTTTGCATCCAGATTTTGGAGAACTTTTTGTTCCAATCTGAGAATTCAGTTATCTTTCTCCTCTGCGTTTCATCCTCAGACCAATGGGCAGACTGAGAGAACAAACCAGACTTTGGAGTCCTATTTGAGATGTTTTATATCTGCTGATCAGGATGACTGGATCTCATTTTTGCCCTTGGCCGAATTCGCGCTAAACATTAGAGCTAGTTCTGCCACTTTGATGTCTCCCTTTTTCTGTAACTTTGGGTTTCATCCTTGATTTTCTTCAGGGCAAGTGGAATCTTTGACCTGCCCAAGTGTGGACACTGTGGTAGAGAGAATGCAGCAGATTTGGGACCAAGTTGTCCCTCTCTCAGGAAAATGGCCAACGGTTTTCCAACCGGCATAGGACCATTGGTCCCCGGTTTAAAGTGGGTGATATGGTTTGGTTGTCGTCAAAGAATATTCCCATTAAGGTTGCGTCTCCAAAGTTCAAGCCAAGATTCATTGGACCTTATAAGATTTTGGAGATTCTTAATCCTGATTCTTTTCGATTAGCTCTTGCAGTTACGTTTAAGATCCATAACGTGTTTCATAAATCTCTGATGAAGAGGTTTGTGGAGCCGGTTGTTCCTATAGCGGCACCTCCTGACCCTGTATTGGTTAAAGGCAATGTGGAATATGAGGTAGAGAAAATAGTGGATTCTCGTTTGACTAGACGGAGACTCCAGTACTTGGTCAAATGGAAGAGTTATGGCCAGGAGGATAATTCTTGGGTCTCTGCTTCTGACATTCATGCCGATAGATTCGTTCGTGCTTTTCACCGGGCCCATCCTGATCGGCCTGGTGGCGTGGATGAGGGTTCGGTGACCCCTCCTCAAGGGGGGGTACTGTTGTGAATTCACTTTCTGGCCTACCTCTGGTTACTGGTGAAGGTAGTGGAGATGGTTAACCTGACAGAGGGGTCGCGAGTTCTCTTTCCGGGCTCCCTCTGGTGGTTACAGGAGGTGGTGGAGCTGATCTAATTGACAAAGGCTTGCCACCTGATAATGAGGAGGACGATTGGACATTGGGAGTTTCTGACTGAATTTAAGACAGCAGGCTCCCTATATCCCTGCTGGTGATTTTTTCCTGCCTCCTGAGGTCTTAGTTTCCAGCTCAGTCCCTCAGTACTGTTTGTGCCAGTTTGTTTTTGTCCCTTATTAGATTGGCCTCTCTTTGCTCTGCTTTCAGAATATACCAGAGTGCTGATATAGTGGGCGAAGTCTAGTGACTTTAGTATTTATTCCATCAGACGTGTTGGACATTTTTTGCAGGGTTTTTTGCGTGATTGCAGACAGTGTTTTTCCTTTCCTGTCCTATCTAGTTAGTTTGCGCCCCATCATTTGCTCAGCCTATTTTCCTACCTGCGTTTGTGTTTTCATCTTGTCTCACCAACATTATATGTTTGGGGGCTATCTATTCCTCTGGGGTCTCCTCTGGGGAAGTTTAGATCTCCCCTTTCTTGCTTAAGGCCCCTTTACATTTAGCGATGCACCAGCGATCCCGACCACGATACGACCCGGTCAGGATCGCTGGTGCATCGCTAAATGGTCGCTAGTATGCTGCCACACAGGCAGATCTCACAGCGACGTTGCGACGCAGCAGCGGTCATTACTTACCTTTCAGACGCGGCGATCCTGATGTCCTCCCGCCCGTGACCACGTGTCGCTTGTCGGCGCTGGCAGGAAGCCCAGCAGGAAGCGCCCGATGAGAAATGGAGCTGCACGATCTCGCGCGATCAGCGACAGACAGCGGGGGAGCCGGTCGGAGGTACAGTAAGTATCACACATAGCGATATCGCTAGCGATATCACTGCTGCGTCACAAAATCGGTGACGCTTTAGCGATATTGCTAGCGATATCGCTATGTGTAAAACCCCCTTTAGGCTTATTTAGTTCTCCGGCTGTGTCGAGGTGTCTAGAATCATCATAGGTACGCTCCACGGCTACTGCTAGTTGTGTGGATAGGATCAGGGGTCTGCAATCAGCTTAGTTACCTGTTTTTAATCTCTCTGGCTTTCTGTGGCTTAGCTTGGTCTTGCTTTCCTCCTCGGTGACCCAATCATAACAGGCGTACTTTCTCCAATGTATTTGTTAGCATACTTGTCACAGAAGATGGGGCACGCATATGTCCCAAGCATATATTTCCTATTATGACCCATCCTAGGTCTAGCTTTTGGGCATAGGGAGCTTTGTAGAGTCCATTGATGTGACTTCTCACTTTATGAACCTGTAGGATATCTCTTCCCAACAGCAGTATTATCTGTGCCTGAGTTCCGGTATAAGGTGTGCTATGCGTTTCAAGTGAGCATGATGGATTGCCACATCTGGTGTAGGGATTTCAGATCTGTTGTCTAGGATCTGATTACACTCGATGATTGTAGGTAGTGGTAGGCAGAATTGTCCCTCTAAGGACTCAATTTGGTAGTCAGTGGCTTTTCTGCCTGCTGTTGTCACAGTACCTGCACATGTCTTTAATGAGTAAGGAGTGCTTGGTCCTTTCATGTTGAATAGGTCAAAGAATGTTGATCTAGCCAGGGATCGGTTACTTTGATCATCCAAGATAGCATATAGTTTTATAGCTTTGTCTCTATGGCCCTTTTGGTACACTCTGACGAGGCATATTTTAGAACAAGACCTACTGTCTATTGTCCCTTTACAGACTTCAGTACATTGTGAAGTGATCTCTGGCATAGCTGCATCAGTGCTCCCTTTCTCCCCGCCATGCTCACTGTCAGCTGGCATGTTTTGCGCACTCCATGGAGCTGGGCCTGGGTGTAGGGCAGTGTTATGATCTGTGGTGCCACATTCTGTGCATTTTACACTAACCTTACAATCCTTGGCAAGATGAGTGTTGGATGAGCAGCACTTGTAGCAGATACCGTTCTCTTTCAGTAAGCTTCTGCTATCTGGCATAGATTTTCCTCTGAAGGCTCTGCATTTCAGGAGAAGATGAGGCTTCTGATGGAGCGGACGCTGCTTGTCAGGGTCCTGCACCTTTGTCTCTGATTGAGAGCGGCCAGAAGACCTGTAATTGGAACTTGGAGAAGAAACATAAGTCTTGCACACTGCCACAGATGTTCTACGTGGGATTGTAGCTGGTGGTTGTGCGACATATGGCATTGCAAAGTCAAAGCTGGGATCATTTCTGATTGTCGCTTGTTCATGTATAAAGTCTACAAAAACGGAGAAGGGAGGGAATGGAACATTTGTATTTGTACGTGGAACCATGTGTGAGCCACCTCTCCTGTAGATTGTAGGGCAACTTTTGGACTATAGGGCTAACACCTTTGGCTGTGTCAAGATATGTGAGTCCTTGTAGGTCACCTTCACATTTGGCAACTAGGACCTCCTTTAGCAGGTGACCTTGCTCTCTAAGTTTTGGGAGATCTTTGTTAGGCTTACACGCTCAGTATGGATTTGACAATAATGTGACAAGTTGAAAAAGGGTACAGTATGACCAGATACAAGGTATATATAGTATAGTTTAAACAGTCTAAATCTCCGTAGACATTTCATGAGGCAGACACAGATGCTCTCAGTCCCAGTATGCATTAGCCAAGAATATAAAAAGTATAAAAAGGTTACAGTATCACCAGATACAAGGTACATATAGTATTGTTTAAACATTATAAATCTCCTTATTTTTTTCAGGAGGCAGACACAGATGCTCTCAGGGTCAGTATGGATTACACAATATAAAAAGCAGTAAAAGGGTGATGGTTCAGAAGCGTACAGCTGCATACAGTGTTGGGGTAATTGTAAATCTCAGTAGATATTTCCAGAGTCAGAAACAGACTCTCACTGGCCCAGTATGGATTAGACCACTATATAAAAAGCATTGAATGGGTAAGGTATCACAAGCGTACAGCTGTATACAGTGTTGGGTTAGTCTTAAATCTACAAATATATTTCTGGAGTTACAGACAGACGTTCACAGGCTCAGTATGGATTACACAAGAATATAAAAACTTGAAAAAGGGTAATATTTTACAATCGGTCAGCTGCATACAGTGTTAGTGTCATTTTAAATCTCCTTATATTTTACCAGAGTAAGACACAAACTCTCACAGGCTCAGTATGGATTACACCCGAATATAAACATGAGAAAAAGGGAAATGTATTCGAAACGTAAACCAGTGTACAGTGTTGGAGTACTTTGAAATTTTCGTTTATATTTCAGTGTCAGTCTGCCAGTCCAGACTCTCCGATAAAGGAAGGTAGATGGATAAAAGTACAGACGTAAAGTCGAGTGATTTTAGATGTTTTTGGATTTGTAATCATGGGAAAACCTACTGGGAGAATTCGCAGAGGCGATGCTGACCCTCAATAACTTTAACTGTGGATACAGCTAAAACGCAAATTAGTGAAGAAAGGGTTGCTGTATCGCAGTTGCGTCGATCCTATCACCATAACTCGTCTCCATTAAATTGTGATCACAGGGAGAGCTGTAGACATGGTCCTCACTGCCTATCATGATCTATCTGGTCACTTTGGAGTACAAAACACAAGCCACAGGCCGTAGGGGATTCTTTTGGATTGCTATGACAGGACACATTGAAAAATGGTGGCAGGAATGTCACACGTCTGTGACTATGAAAAATGTGAAAGGTGATCATAAAGTACCATTGCATCTGATTGGGAGTTGACATCCATTACAAATGGTAGCCATTGGTAATATGAAGGTAGAGGCCAGCAGGACAGGACATAGCTATATCTTAACCATCATCGATCAGTACACCAAATCTGTAGTGGCCATCCATGTGACAGATTTAACTGGCCAGACTACACAGCGGTGGAGCAGGGAGAGGTAAGTATTGCAATTGATGTGTCCCTGAGCAAGCAGGGGGGACCCACTCGTGGGCGCCGGTACTGGCACAGGGCCCCTCATAGTACGCCAGTGTGTCTGACGGCGAGTGGGCCCCTGTTATGAATGGGTCACCGAGGAGGAAAACTAAAAAAGCTAAGTCACAGAAAACCAGAGAGGTTGGTAACTATGCAGATTGCAGACCCCTGATCCTAATCACACAACTAGCAGCAGCCGTGGAGCGTTCCTATGATGAATCTAGATGCCTCATCACAGCCGGAGGACTAAACAAGTCTAAAGCAAGAAAAGGGGAAAACTAATGGCCCCAGAGCAGACCCCAAAGGAATAGACAGCACCCACACATGTATTGACGGTGAAACAAGATGAAAACTCAAACACAGGCAGAAAAATAGGCTGAGCAAACAATGGGGCCCAAACTAACTAGAAAGGGCAGGAAAGGAAAGACACTGTCTGCAATCTGCCCAAAAAACCCTACAACAATAATGTCCAACACTTCTGATAACAAAATTAACCCTGAAGTCACTAGACTTCTCCCACTATATCAGCACTCTAAAATATTCTGAGACAGAGAAAAAAAGAGGCCAATCTAATAAGGGACAAAAAGCAAATTGGCAAATACAGATAAATAAGAGTGGAAATTCAGCACAGCCCCAGCCGGGCCTGGCTGACCACACAAAAAACTGAATAGACCAACAAAATCAAGTGTGAATATTAGCAGAAACACTTAGCTTGAGATGACTGGAACAGAGCTGAAAACCAAGACCTGAAAAGCCAGAAGGAATCACCAGCACCAGAATAGGGCGTCGGCTGTCTTAAATCCAGTCTGAGATTCCAGAGATCCAATCGTTATCCTCATCATCAGTTGGCAGATCTCTACTAATCAAATCAACCTCACTACCTCCTGTTACCACCAGAGAGAGCCCGGAGGGAGAACTCACAACTGGTAGACCAGAAAATGAGTTCACAACAGTACTTGAGGAGGGGTCACCGAACCCTCATCCACGCCACCAGGCCGATCAGGAGTGGCGGTGATGGGGTGAAAAGCACGAACCAATCTATTGGCATGAATATCAGAGGCAGAGACCCAAGAATTATCCTCCTGGCCATAACCCTTCCATTTAGCCAAAATACCGGAGTCTCCCTCTAACCAAACGAGAATCCAATATTTTCTCTACCTCATATTTCACATTGTCTTTAACCAATACAGGGTCAGGAGGTGCTGCCATAGGAACTACTGGCTCAACAAACCTCTTCAACAGTGATTTGTGAAATACGTTATGGATCTTGAACATAACTGGAAGCGCCAATCGAAAAGATACAGGATTAAGAATCTCAAAAATCTTATAAGGTCCAATAAATCTTGGCTTAAATTTTGGAGATGCAACCTTCATAGGAATATTCTTAGACGACAACCAAACCATATCACCCACTTTAAACTGGGGACCAATGGTTCTATGCCGGTTGGAAAATCGCTGGGCCTTTTCCTGAGAGAGTAACAACTTATCCACTACTTGGTCGCATATCTGCTGCATTCTCTCAACCACAGTGTCCACACCTGGGCAGGATGAAGATTCCACTTGCCCTGAAGAGAATCGAGGATGAAACCCAATATTACAGAAAAAGGGTGACATCTAAGTGGCAGAACTAGCTCTATTGTTCTGCTCAAATTCAGCCAAGGGCAAAAATGAGACCCAATCATCCTGATCAGCAGATATAAAACTTCGTAAATAAGACTCCAAAGTCTGGTTTGTTCTCTCAGTCTGCCCATTGGTCTGGGGATGAAACGCGGAGGAGAATGATAACTGAATTCCCAGATTGGAACAAAAGGCTTTCCAGAATCTGGAAACAAACTGAACTCCTCTGTCCGACCCAATGTTCTCAGGAATCCCATGTAACCGAACCACCTGTTGTAAAAACAAGGGCACCAACTCAGTGGAAGATGGCAACTTTGGGAGTGGTACAAGATGGACCATCTTCGAAAATCTATTACAAATCACCCAGATAACAGTTATTCTCTGAGAGACAGGAAGATCAGAAATAAAATCCATTGAGATATGGGTCCATGGCCTCTTGGGCACCGGCAGGGGCATCAGCAACCCACTAGAACGAGAACAGGGTTGAGACCGAGAAAAGGTCCCACAGGACTGTACAAAATTCCTGACATCACGAGATAAGGCAGGCCACCAAAAAGACCTACTCACCATATCTCTGGTACCAAAAATACCTGGATGACCAGCCAATGCGGAGCAATGAACTTCAGACATCACTCTCTTTCTCCACTGGTCAGTAACATACAATTTTCCCATAGGGCAACGCTCAGGTTTATCCTCCTGAAATTCCTCCAGGGCGCATCTCAAATCGGGCAAAATGGCAGAAAGAACTACCCCCTCACCTAGGATGGTAGTAGGCTAGGTCACATTAAGAGAATCAGCAAAGAAACTCCTAGAAAGGGCGTCTGCCTTAACATTCTTAGTGCCCGGAAGAAAAGAGACCACAAAATTAAAACGCGTGAAAAACAAGGCCCATCTAGCCTGTCTAGGATTCAAGTGTTTGGCCGACTCCAGATAAATCAAATTCTTGTGATCGGTGAGGACCACAACTTGATGTCTAGCTCCCTCCAACCAATGTCTCCACTCCTCAAATGCCCATTTCATGGCCAACAATTCCCAATTCCCCACGTCATAGTTGCGTTCAGATGGGGAGAACTTTCGAGAAAAGAAGGCACAGGGATTCATCTTAGAAGTCACAGTGTCTTTTTGGGACAAAACAGCTCCTGCACCAATCTCAGAAGCATCTACCTCCACCTGAAATGGAAGTGAGACATCAGGTTGCCGTAAAACTGGAGCTGAAGTAAATCTCCGCTTAAGCTCCTGAAATGCTGAGACAGCCTCAGGAGACCAATTCAGCATATCAGCGCCCTTCTTGGTCAGATCAGTCAGTGGTTTGACAATACCAGAAAAATTACCTATAAATTTACGATAGAAATTAGCAAACTTCTGGAGAGCCTTCAAAGAAGTAGGTTGAACCCAATAATAAATGACCTGTACCTTGGCCGGGTCCATTTCAATAGTCGACGGAGACAAGATAAATCCCAAAAATGAAATCCTCTGCACACCAAAGAGGCATTTCGATCCCTTAGCAAACAAGGAATTCTCCCTAAAAATCCGGAACACAGTCCGGACATGTTCCACATGAGAATCCCAATCACTAGAAAATATCAAAATATCATCCAGATAGATGATCAAAAACTTATCCACAAAGTCTCGGAAAATATCATTCATAAAGGACTGGAAGACAGAAGGGGCATTAGTGAGCCCAAAAGGCATCACCAGGTACTCTAAATGTCCCTCCGGAGTATTAAACGCCGTCTTCCATTCATCCCCCTGCTTGATGCGAATAAGATTTTACGCCCCCCTGAGGTCAAGCTTAGTAAACCAGCAGGCGCTTTTAACTCTGGAGAATAAATCAGACATCAGAGGTAACGGGTACTGATATTTAACCGTCATCTTGTTAAGGGAACGATAATCAATACCCGGTCTTAAAGAACCATCTTTCTTGGACACAAAAAAAAACAGCACCTAAAGGTGGCGAGGATGGTCTAATATGACCCTTCTCCAACGACTCCTTAATATAGGATCACATAGCATCATGTTCGGGTACTGATTAGTTGAAAAGCCGACCCTTGGGAAGTTCACACCCAGGCATCAAGTCAATTGCACAGTCGTAACTCCTATGAGGAGGCAAAGATGCAGACTTACTCTCACTAAATACATCAGAAAAATCGGCCAGATAATCAGGAATATCATGAGATTGAGCAGAGGTGGAGAAAACAGGAGCGTCCCTAAGAACACACTGACAACCCCAACTGACCTCAGACCTAGATTTCCAATCCAAAACTGGATTATGAGTTTGCAACCAGGGAAAACCCAGAACAATAGTATCATGCAAATTATGCAGCACCAAAAATTTAGAAATTTCTTGGTGGTCTGGGGCAACTCACATTATCACCTGGGTCCAAAACTGTGCTTTATTCTCCACCAAAGGAGTAGCATGAATACCTCTCAAAGGAATAGGTGTCTGCAGAGGCGTCATGGAAAAACCACAACGTTTAGCAAAGTCCAAATCCATCAGATTCAAAGCTGCTCCTGAATCCACAAAAGCCTTAGTGGAAAACGTGGATAAGGAGCAGATCAGAGTAATTGCCAAAAGGAACTTAGGTTGTACACTGCCCACAGCAAATGTGTGTGCAAAATGTTTCTCTCATTTAGGGCAGACAGAAATAGCATGAGAGGTGTCTCCACAGAAAAAACACAGCTTATTACGCCTTCTAAACTCCTGACATTGCGCCCTAGACAAAACCTCATCACATTGCATAGGGTCAGACATTTGTTCAAAAGGTGGCAGCACCTCCCGTGTAGTTTTACGCTCACGTAAACGCTGATCAACTTGAATGACTAATGACATAGAATCATCCAGACCAGGGGGAACAGGAAATCCCACCATAACATCTTTTAGGGTCTTTGGCTGGTTTCACATTTGCGTTTTTTAGCGCTGGAAAAAAACGCATATGTGCGCATGCGTTTTTTCCCCTATATTTAACATGGGTGCGCATACCTGCGCGCTTGTAAGCGCATGTATGCGATTTTCATGCGCTGCGTTTTTTTGGGGTGTGCGTTTGTATTTTCCAGACGCAGCATGTTGCATTTTTTGGCCCTGCAAAAAAGCGCATGCGCACATATGCGCACGTTTTGCGCTAAAAATGGCCATTATAGCCTATGGATGCGCATATGTGCGCACTGGCATGCTCATGTATGCGTTTTTTTGCATATGCGGTTTTTTTTTTTTAACCATGGAATTTAGGGGTTTGGGTTAGAGTTAGGGTTAGTTAAGGGGGTTTAGGGTTAGGGTTAGGGTCAGGGTCAGGGTTAGGGTTGGGGTTTGGGTCAGGGTTAGGGTTAAGTATGGTTTGGTTAAGGGTTAGGGTCAGGGTTAGGGTCAGGATTAGGGTTAAGTATGGTTTGGTTAAGGGTTAGGGTCAGGGTTAGGGTTAGGGTTAGGGTTAGGGTCAGGGTTAGGGTTAGGGTTAGGGTTAGGGTCAGGGTTAGGGTTAAGTATGGTTTTGTTAAGGGTTAGGGTCAGGGTTAGGGTCAGGATTAGGGTTAAGTATGGTTTGGTTAAGGGTTAGGGTCAGGGTTAGGGTTAGGGTTAGGGTTAGGGTCAGGGTTAGGGTTAGGGTTAGGGTTAGGGTTAGGGTCAGGGTTAGGGTTAAGTATGGTTTTGTTAAGGGTTAGGGTCAGGATTAGGGTTAAGTATGGTTTGGTTAAGGGTTAGGGTCAGGGTTAGGGTTAGGGTTAGGGTCAGGGTTAGGGTTAGGGTTAAGTATGGTTTTGTTAAGGGTTAGGGTCAGGGTTAGGGTCAGGATTAGGGTTAAGTATGGTTTGGTTAAGGGTTAGGGTCAGGGTTAGGGTTAGGGTTAGGGTTAGGGTCAGGGTTAGGGTTTGGGTTAGGGTTAGGGTTAGGGTTAGGGTCAGGGTTAGGGTTAAGTATGGTTTTGTTAAGGGTTAGGGTCAGGGTTAGGGTCAGGATTAGGGTTAAGTATGGTTTGGTTAAGGGTTAGGGTCAGGGTTAGGGTTAGGGTTAGGGTCAGGGTTAGGGTTAGGGTTAGGGTTAGGGTCAGGGTTAGGGTTAGGGTCAGGGTTAGGGTTAAGTATGGTTTTGTTAAGGGTTAGGGTCAGGGTTAGGGTTAGGGTCAGGGTTAGGGTTAGGGTTAGGGTTAGGGTTAGGGTCAGGGTTAGGGTTAGGGTTAGGGTCAGGGTTAGGGTTAGGGTTAGGGTTAGTTAGGGTTTAGGGTTTGGGTTAGGGTTAAGTATGATTTGGTTAAGGGTTAGGGTCAGGGTTAGGGTTAGGGTTAGGGTCAGGGTTAGGGTTAGGGTTAGGGTTAGGGTCAGGGTTAGGGTTAGTAAAGTCATGGTTTGGGTTAGTGTGAGGGGCCACCTAATGTTGGAAAAAAACGCAAACGCGGTAAAAACGCACTAAAAACGCATACAAACGCATAAAAACGCTGCGTTTTTTTCATGCATGCTCATAAAAATGCTTGAAAAAAATGCAGCAGTTGTATGCTTTTGTATGCGTTTTTTCAATGCGTTTTTTTGCGGGAAAAACGCGCTGCAAATAAAAGCAAGTGTGAAACTAGCCTTTGATAAACCCTTCTGAAAGAGGGCTGCCAAAGCACTATCATTCCATGTAGTAAGGACCGCCCACTTTCGGAATTTTTGACAGTTTAACTTTGCAGAATCCTGACCCTGGTTCAATGCCAACAGGGTTCTCTCAGCTTGATCAACAGCATTAGGTTCATCATACAACAACCCCGAGGCTTGAAAAAATGCATCCACATTAGTCAGAATAGGATTTTCAGGTGTCAGAGTAAAAGCCAAATCCTGGGGATCGGCGCGCAGCAAGTAGATGACAATTTTAACCTGCTGCGCAGAGCTCCCTGATGAGTTAGGCTTCAAGGTAAGAAATAATATACAATTATTCTCTAAATTCAAAAATTTATAACGATCCCCAGAAAACACATCGAGAGTAGGGATCTTAGGTTCAGCAGCATGTGACTGAATGAGGTAGGTGGAAATTCCCTGCACTTCAGCAGCAAGTTGCTCCACACGATCAGACAATTGCTTCCATTAGAAAAAAAAATCCTCCTTCGGCCCCAGAGAAAAGGAAAAAAATACATAAAAAAAAAAAATTCTGACACTTTTTTTTTTAAACAATCTTTTCCTGCTTTTGAGTACCCTAGAATCTGCGGTATGGCTGGTGATTCTGTTATGAATGGGTCACCGAGGAGGAAAACTAAACAAGCAGATTGCAGACCCCTGATCCTAACCACACAACTAGCAGCAGCCGTGGAGCGTTCCTACTATGAATCTATGAAAAAAGGCATTAAACATGAAAAATCAAAATGCCTGACTGGTTTGGAAAAAGAACTATTCACAGCACCATGAATATATTAAGCACATATGAAACCCCTGAACTGGCATCTATGTACTCACTGATGTAGTTAATGAGCACACACTCCTGTGGACTGCATATAACAAAAAAAAAAAAAAAAAAAGTTGAGCAGATGAATACAAGAATGGAAAAATATCAAAAGCCCATATGGGACAGCAGTACTAATGCCCTTGCACCTCTAATAAGGTCGTTGCAGACATACAGACCACAAATGGAAGAGACAATGAAGGCAGAAAAGGTCAAATAAACCAAAGCTCCATAATATGCCAGTGCATATGAAAAATAAAGTGCCTGGTGCTTCTTTGGGATGAGTGTGCGGCATGTCTGTGTTGGATGTATTCAATAAACTTCATACATTGTTTACTCATACATGTGGTGTTCCCTATTCATAGGCTGGTCGCTTTGTTCTTTTTTTCTGTCACATATTTTTGACTAGTCTCTGGTGAACCCCTCTTTCCAGTGGTGCCCTCCATTTTTGTTCACATTACCTACTATGAATCTAGACGCCTCGTCACAGCCGGAGGACTAAATTAGCCTAAAGCAAGAAAAGGGGAAAACTAACTGCCCCAGAGCAGACCCCAAAGGAATAGACAGCCCCCACACATGTATTAATGGTGAAACAAGATGAAAACACAAACACAGGCAGGAAAATAGGCTGAGCAAACGATGGGGCCCAAACTAACTAGAAAGGACAGGAAAGGAAAGACACTGTCTGCAATCTGCCCAAAAAACCCTACAAAAATAATATCCAACACTTCTGATAACAAAATTAACTGTGAAGTCACTAGACTTCTCCCACTATATCAGCACTCTGAAATATTCTTAGACAGAGCAAAAAAGAGGCCAATCTAATAAGGGACAAAAAGCAAATTGGCAAATACAGATAAATTAGAGTGGAGATTCAGCACAGCCCCAGCCGGGACTGGCTGACCACACAAAAAACTGAATAGACCAACAAAATCAAGTGTGAACATTAGCAGAAACACTTAGCTTGAGATGACTGGAACAGAGCTGAAAACCAAGACCTGAAAACCCAGAAGGAATCACCAGCCCCAGAATAGGGCGTCGGCTGTCTTAAATCCAGTCTGAGATTCCAGAGATCCAATTGTTATCCTCATCATCAGGTGGCAGATCTCTACTAATTAAATCAACCTCACTACCTCCTGTTACCACCAGAGGGAGCCCGGAAGGAGAACTCACAACTGGTAGAACAGAAAATGAGTTCACAACAGGCCCCCCCACTGTCAGAGACACTTTATTGTACAATGAGAGGCCCTGTGCTAGTGCCGTTACCCAAGGGTTGGGCCACACACCTGTTCAGGGCAACAGCACTTGCCGGGTGTAGCAGGTGTTGACCCCTGGCCTGGGGCGGGGGGCAGCCCATTTAGGGTGGTTTAAAATGGCATATGTTGATGTGTAGGCTGGAGTTTCAGCTGCTGCAAATAGAAGAATTGAAGAAGTCAGAGGAACAGGAAGACAAAAGCAAGCCTTTTTTCTGGCAACCTATGTGTTATCTGGGGAGGGTGGGACAAAATCTTTGGAAACCCATGCATGGTTCATTTTAATGAAGGATAGATCATCAACATTTTGGGTCAACAGGCGGGTCCTTTTTTCTGCCAGGATTGATCCAGCAGCACTGAAGACTCTTTCAGATAACATACTAGCAGCAGGGCAAGCGAGCTCCTGTAAGGCATATTGTGCCAATTCAGGCAGTTTTGAGGCCCAGTAATCAAAGGGGAATGACCTGTGAGGGAGAACCTCGAAATGGGAGGAGAAGTAGTTTGTAACCATAGTTGACAACTGCTGTCTCCTGTCACTTGCAATCGATTCTGTATTAGCTGTCGTGTGCGTGGGACTTGAGAAATCAGACCACAACATGGTCAGGAAACCCCTGTCTCCAACGCCAGTTCGGCTGTGTGCACCACGAACACCTCTTCCATTTTGCCCACTACAGCTCGTGGGAGAACCAGCTCCGCTGCTGTGTGCTGGGAATGCCTCAAACAACCTGTTTACCAGAGTTGCTTGTTTGTTAGCCAATATTAGCTCTAGGTTTTCCTGTGGCATGATGTTGTGTAATTTGCCTTTATAGCGTGGATCGAGGATGCTGGCCAACCAGTAGTCGTCATCCCTCATCATTTTGGCAATGCGGGGGTCCCTTTATAGGATCCGCAGGACATAGTCACACATGTGGGCCAATGTTCCAGGTGTCAATGCTGCACTGCCAGTGGTGGGTGGAGGAGCACTTTCTAGCAAATCCACATCCCTCCAGTCACGCACAAACCCTGTACCTGACCTTGACACGCCCACATCTTCTCTTGCCCCCTGAGAAGCATCCTCCTCCCCAAAATAATCATCCCCCTCATCCTACTCCTCATCTTCCACTTCTTCCTCCACCTCATCCACGCCAGTTCCCTGACCAGACAATGGCTGACTGTCATCAAGGCTTCCCTCCTCCTCCTCCTCCTCCTGTTGCTCTTCAGCTGCAGACGCCTGATCCTTGATGTGTGTCAAAGTTTGCATGAGCAGATGCATAAGTGGTATGCTCATGCTTATGAAGGCGTCGTCTGTGCTTACCAGCCGTGTGCATTCATCAAAACACTGAATGACTTTACAGAGGTCTTTCATCTTTGACCACTGCACACCCGACAACTCCATGTCTGCCCTCAACCTGCCTGCCCGTGTATCCTCCCACAAATGCATTACAGCCTGCCTCTGTTCGCCCAGCCTCTCAACCATGTGCATGGTGGAGTTCCATCTTGTAGCAACGTCTATGATTAGGCGGTGCTTGGGGAGGTTGAGTGATCGCTGCAGCTTCTGCATACGACTGGAGTGGACGCTTGAGCGACAGATGTGCGAGCACAGTCTTCGCACCTTATGGAGCAGGGCTGTTAACTCCGGATAATTATTTAGGAAGCACTGCACCACCAGGTTCAAGGTGTGAGCCAGGCAAGGTATGTGTGTGAGTTTTGAAAGGGCTATGAATGCCACAAAATTCCACCCATTATCACTGACTACCTTGCCTGGTTCAAGATGTAGACTGCCCAGCCATGACTCAGTTTGTCGATGCAAGTACTCGGTCAGTACCTTCGTGGTGTGTCTACTGTCTCTCAAACACAAAATTTTTAAAACAGCCTGCTGCCGCTTACCACTAGCTGTTCGATAGTGGGACACCTCGTGTGCAACACTGACAGATGTGGATGGAGTGCTTGTGCGACTGCGCTCTGTCGACAAGCTTTTGCTTCTGAAGGAGGAGGGTCGAACGTCTACACCAAACTGTTTCCTATACCGTGGGCTAGGCAGCACTGTTCCACCGCCGCTGACCCCTGTGGAGCCTGCATCCACCACATTAACCCAGTGTGCAGTGATGGACATGTAATGGCCCTGACTAGGGATGAGCGACTGCCTTTTTTCGGGTCGAGTCGGGTTTCATGAAGCCCGACTTTCTCAAAAGTCGGGTCGAACGCAATCAGCCGATTATCGTGAAAAGTCGAAGGCCGACTGAAACATGAAACCCAATGCAAGTCAATGGGGAACCAAGGTCGGCAGTGAGTGGAGGACAGGACACACACCTACAGTGCCCATTTTTATGCCAAACACATCAATTCTTATTACTTAAGTTTGTCAACCTTAATTTACTTTTTAATAATAGTTAGGCATTGAAAATTGTGGGTTATTTGGCTAAAGTAGTGGGGGGTAGGGCTGGCTCCAGATTTTCATGGGCCCTGGGCCAAAGAGTGTCACTGGGATACTTTAACACATGCCACAGTTCATGATCCTCTGATATGACAGAGAAATAGTGGTATAGTACAATGAAAAATACTTCACTTCTTACATTTCATGACTGATATCCATTTTAAATTCCCCAATAGCTCCAAAAACGGACAGTATATTACTCCATACAGTATTATGGCCACCACATAGTGCGCTATACAGAGTAATGAGGCCCATATATTTCTCCATACAGAATCATTGGTCCCATATAATGTTCCATACAGTATAGGATGAGCTCCACATAATGCTACAGTATATGTTGGTCCCCATGGATGAAGCTCCACTGTCTTATGGGCCCAAATAATGCTCCATATATAATGGGCCCCATTTCTAATGCTCCAGTGTATAATGGGCCCTGTAAAAGCTGCTCCAGTGTCTGATGTCCACCTTTGGAATGCTCCAGTGTATGGTGGGCCTAATGTTGTGAGCTCATTTTCTCGTTCACCTTTGATGTCCGATGAACTCCCTCTGCTGGTGAAAGGAGGTGGTGAAACTGATTTGGATGGGAGAAACCTGTCATCTGAACAGGTGGATTGCGATTGGACATCCGGAATCTCTGACTGGATATAAGGCAGCCGACACCCTGTAAGGTTGCTGGTGATTTCTTTGCTCTGAGCTCTGGCCTCCAGTTCAGTTCCTGTCTTCTAAAGCTAAGTTTTGCTCTGTTATTGTTCCATGAGATTTTGTCTGATTTGCTTAGTTTTGTGTTCAGCCGGCCTCGGCTGGGGCCGTGCTGAATTTCCATTTTTGTCCCTGATCGGTTAAAACTATTTTGCTCATTCTTCAGAATATATCAGAGTGCTGATATAGGGATTTTGAAGTCTAGTGACTTCAGGGCCGTTTTTCCTATCAGACGTGTTGGGACATTGTTGGTAGGGTTTTTGCTGATTGCAGCTAGCATCTTTTCTGTCCTTTCCTATCTAGTTAGTTGGGCCCCATCGTTTGCTCTGCCTGTCTTTCTATCTGTGTTTGTGTTTTCATCTGTTTTCACCGACAATACATGTTGGGGGCTGTCTATTGCTTTGGGGTCTGCTCTGGGGCAGTTTAGATTTCCCCTTTCTTTCTTTAGGCTTATTTAGCTCTCCAGCTGTGACGAGGTGTCTAGGATCACCGTAGGAACACTCCACAGCTACTGTTAGTTGTGTGAATAGGATCAGGGGTCTGCAATCCGTTAGCTACCAACCTCTCCGGTTTTCTGGACTTAACTTGCATTTTTGTTTTTTCCTCCTCCGGTGACTCATTCATAACAGCCTAATATATCATTCTCCAGAGTATAGTGCTCCCCAAAAATTGCTGTCCCAACATTGAAAACAATTAAATAAGTCTCCTCGCTAGGGAATCCCTGTACTAGTCTGAGACTCCTCGTCATCCCCATCTTCCATCTCACTGCACTTGGACTGTTTAGACAGAGGGCATACAGATGTGATGTCATCATGCTCTCTGACCAGAATGTCACTGTCAGGAAATGCGGAAGACGTCATGGCAGTGGAGCAGGGAGAGGTAAGTATTTCAACTTTGCAAGTGCTGTGATCCTGATCAAGCAGGGGGGCCCACTCGTTGGCGACGGCACTGGCACAGGGCCCCTCATAGTACGGCGGTGTGTCTGACGGCGGGTGGAGTGCCCTCTCACTGGCAGAGACACTTTTGCATATTATGAGGGGCCCTGTGCCAGTGCCGTCGCCCATGAGTATGCCCCCCCATACCAGCTCAAGGAACCTTGCACTTTCATCTGCACCTTCCTCTTTGTCACCGTGTAATGTGGTATAGTATGCGGGAAGGGGAACCTGAGGTTCATCAGAGTCAGATTCTGACTGTGCAGAGTGTGAGGGGAATGTAGTGGTCTGGGTCAATGTACCAACATAATCATCTAGCAGTGGCTGGGCATCAGTGCACTTGTGGCGCCCCCAGGAGTACGGTCGCCACAGTGGCATTACCTTCCTCCTAGGGACTGTGATGTCATGCTTGGGAGCAATGAAGGATCTCTCTAGCAGTTAAACCAACACACAACACAGTTCCCACTCCAGGCCAGCAGGGAGACCTCTGAACCTGACTGCTGAGGAGCTGCTCTCTGTGGTCGGGAGGAGGTAAGTTAGGGCAGACTGTGAAGGGAAGGGGAAGTGTGTGGACATGAGAAGGGGAGCTGGAGGATGAGCAGAGTTAAGGCTCACTCCTAGCTGGAATGCATGGTCCGGATTCCGGTCTCCGAGTTTGTAGGGACACTGACGGTCCTGCAGCAGAAACCGGAGGAAGTAGCAGCTGTAAATGCTCTGTTCCCAACTAAGGCTCGGAGGCCCCAGCAGCGACGTGTGTGAGCCAGAAGGAAAAGACTATGGCTGCCTGTCATATGAGAAAGTTCCAAAAGAGAGTCAACAGGGGGAACTTCAGTGAACTCAGTACTGCGAGTACCTCAGATAAGCGCTAGAACGGAGGCCACACTACCTATCTGCAGAGAGAGAATTCCAAATTTGCTTCCAGGCTGACCAACTCCTTCTCCATCTTTACTCTGAGTCCTGGATGGCACTTACCAAGTACAGGTAAATGAACTACACGACTGTGTCTGTCATCTTTCTCCATCGCCTGGTGCACAGCTCTGCTACATCCTGCACTGCACACCATCTACCAACTCTTTCATCTGCCCTGCGACTACGACCCTACCTGTGCAGGGCTTCTACATCTTAGCTGCAACATCTGTTCTAGAGAAGCGACACTGCAGCGCGGGTCAATCTGATCAGAAACCACAGGTGGCGTCACGTATCATTCACCTATAAACGTTATTCACCCCTTTGCATGGACACCCAGGTCCACGGAACGGGTCATCACCACCAACGTGACACATTCCTCTGAGACACTGGCCCGGTACCGATTAACCCCACTGCCCTGGCTGGCCACCCAAACTCCATGTCAGATTCATCTTGGACTGGGGAATTCCCGATTTGACTTGATAACCCAGGCATGGTATGATAGAAAGAGCTACATGGACTAATTTGAAGTGTGGCCTGCTGCATCATTCAGTTTTGGTGGGGGTGAAGGACACAAGGAAAGGGGTTCTTCCTGACCAGGAGTCAGCACTTGACGACTCAGTGCTTGCATTTTTTGAAACTTCAGAAGAGAAGGGCATATTTGCTGGAGTCTGTTTCGGCAATGTAAGCCAAAACCAGTTCCTGATGCTCCGGCTTTTAAAGCGGTTAACCTACTCCCAGAAAAGGTAGCCTTCCAGGAGTTCCGGAGCCAGACCATGAGGCAGGCTCAACACCTCCTGCCTTAGCTGCTATTGTGCTTTTGCCACTACCAGAAGATGCACCACCACCATCAGCACCAGCTGGCCCCCCACGCCTACATCCGCGGCCTCTTCCACCATACTTCAAAATTTTGGAGAAAATGTACCCAAAATAACATTAGATATATGGTACTGTATCAGAAGCATACAGCTCTATACAGTCAAAGGATAATTGTCAATCTCCCTATATATTCCATCAGTCACACAGAGACGCTCACAGGCTCAGTGTGGATTAGACACAAATATAAAAAGTAGAAAAGTGTACAGTATCATCAGATAGCAGGTATATATAGTATAGTTTAAACATTCTAAATCTTCGTAGATATTTCAGGAGGCAGACACAGACGCTCTCAGGCTCAGTATGGATTACAACACAATATAAAAAGCCGTAAAACAGTAATGGATCTGAAGAGTACAGCTGTACACAGTGTAGGGGTCATTGTTGTCAATCTCAGTATTTATTTCCACAGTAAGAAAATAACTCTCACTTGGTCAGTTTGAATTAGACCAGAATATAATAAGCAGGAAATGGGTAATGTATCACAAGCGTAGAGCTGTATACACTAGTGTTGGGGTAATTTTTAAATGTACATCTAAATTACAGGACTAACCCACAGACTGTCACAGACTCAGGATGGATCACACCACAATATAACAAGAAGATCCGCAAGAAATAATCAGACATGTGGGACAATGTTCCCAGTGTCAATGATACACTTAGAGTGGTGGGTGGAGGAGGACTTCCTCACAGAAAGGGTACAGTATCACCAGATACCAGGTATATATAGCATATTTTAAACATTAAAAATGTACGTCAATATATCAGGCGTAGTGTTGAGCCACCCCGTTAGTGCTCGATTTCGCTTTGGTTCGTCGAACAGGAGGCAAGTTCGTCAAATGTTCGTCGAACGTTCGAGGAACACCATCGAACACCATTGAAAACAATGGCAGGCAAACACAAACACATACTAACACATAGAAAACAATTACAAAACACCTTAAAAGGTGTCCCAAAGCAGACAAAATGCTCAGAATACAAAAATAACATATGGAAAAGGGCAACTACATATAGAAATGAGGTGGAGGAGAAAAAGGAGGAGGAGACACAGATGTAGGCATGTCATGCCCTTATGAAGTCAAGAAAGGCTGGAATAAAAAAGTAAAATACCAAAAAACAGTAAAAATCTGAAATCAAAGACTATCATATACCGTCGGACTTCCCACCATAAATTATGCCAACTGCCGATCGGGCGGCGTTATTCCCACGAACCTCCGAACAGCGTCCATGAAGGCAAAGTGTTTGGTTTCCGGGGGCAATATGGTTGCAAAGCTGAACCTTAAAGGAATGTCCAGAAGGGCACCACCAGGAGTGGAGCCTGCAGCTCAATTCGACTCCACCCGGGAAACCTCAACCATGCCAGCTACAGAAAACATGGACAGATTGCAAGCTTTGTCGATTCAGTGGGTGTTGGTGGAGGTCCGTTTTTAGTTGTGCTAGCGATTTGTCAGCTTAATTCCGTTAACGAACAAGACTCCGGCATGCTCCCGCAGTACACGCGTCAAGCTCCCCTGCGCCCCCGGAAGAAGCTAGCAGGCGAAACGCGCGTCGGGGCGCAGGGGAGCACCGCCACCATTTTACATCCTACCTTGGGTTAATCTAGTAAGTAACAAGTTTGTAATTTGTATATGTAACCTTATCGAGGACCTTATATATATATATAATCCTTGCAATTGGGCTATACGTTAGTTTTTGCACTGAAATGATTAGTATATGGGGTGATACATGGTATTTGATGAGATGCTTTAGGCACTTTTTATGAAATAAATTGCCATTTATCTCCATAGAATTATATTTAAAAATGTATATGTTCTATGTATAAGCCTATAGGTTTGTGTCCTTATGTATTGATAATTACTAATTGATTAATTTCATTAATATTATATCAATGGTTAGTGCCCCCTTATTTTTGGGGTATAATTGTTGTGATTATATTAATGTGGCATTTTATGGATAATTTTAAATGGAACAAATAAAAAATAAGTGTTTTATATATATGGTTCTATTCTTTTAGTAGTGGTATATACAGCCATGCTATGTATTGTAAATGAGTTTGGAAGTGCCATGAGGTGATAATTGGATAGCCTTTGATGTAATTCCTATGCTGAGTAGCATACAGTTCTTACATAAACAGGCGGCATAGCTTGGTTCACGGGTGGGCAACTCTACTGAGTAGCAGACAGTGCTTACATAAACAGGCGGCATAACTAGGTTCACAGGTGGGCTTCTCTGCTGAGCAGTAGACACCGGTACTAGTCCCAAAGTATTCACTGGGCTAAATGGAGTTAAAAAATGGTTCTTACATAAACAGGTGGCACAGCTTGGTTCACGGGTGGGTTCCTCTGATGAGTAGCAGACACAGTTACTAGGCCCAAAGTATTAACTGTGCTAAATGCAGTCAAAAACTGGTTCTTTCATAAACAGGCGGCATAGCTAGGTTCACTGATGGGCTCATCTGCTGAGTAGCAGACAGTGCTACAAGGCCCTAAAGGATTTTCTGGACAAGATGTGGTAAAAAATTATTAGAAGCACACACGATGTAGCTCCTTGACAGGTGCACTACACCGCTTGCTACCAAATACCGCTGCTATGCCATGAAACAGTCTATTAACATTGAAAACCAATATTAATGTGAAAATGAAGTTACGCACCTTCCTCTGTGTCACCGTGTAAGGTGGTATAGTATGCGGGAAGGGGCACCTGAGTTTCATCAGGGTCTGATTCTGCTTCAGAACACTGCGAGGACAATGTAGTGCTCTGAGTGAATGTACCAGCAGAAAAATCTAGCAGTGGCTGTGCATCAGTGCACTCCATGTCAGATTCATCTTGGATTGGGGGATTCCCAATTTGACTTGATAACCCAGGCATGGTATGTGAAAAGAGCTCCATGGAGTAATCTGAAGTGTGGCCTGCCGCATCCTTCACTTTTGGTAGGGGTGAAGGACACAAGGAAAGGTGTTGTTCCTGACCAGGAGACTCCACGGATGACTCAGTGCTTTTATTTTTTGAAACTTCAGAAGAGGAGGTGAGAGAGCTGGAGGCTGTGTCAGCAATGTAAGCCAAAACTTGTTCCTGATGCTCCTGCTTAATAAGCATTTTACCTACTCCCAGAAAAGGGAGCTTTCGAGGCCTTGTGGAGCCAGACGATGACGCAGGCTCAACACCTCCTGCCTTAGGTGCTATTGTGCTTTTGCCACTACCAACAGATGCACCACCATCAGGACCAGCTGGCAACCCCCGCCCACTTCCACAGCCTCTTCCACCATACTTTCTCATTTTTGTGAAAATGTACCCAAAATACCACCAGCTATATGGTACTGTAAAACAAGATAGAAGGTGTATATAGTATTGGTGAGAATTTGAATCTCACTAGAGATTTGAGGAAGCTGAACTATTGTCTCAGGCCCAGTAGAGATTACACCTCAATGTAACAGGCTGAAATTGGATGGTGTATGACAAGGTGGAGGGTGTATGTAGTATTGGTGAGAATTTGAATCTCACTAGAGATTTGAGGACGCTGAACTATTGTCTCAGGCCCAGTAGAGATTACACCTCAATGTAACAGGCTGAAATTGGATGGTGTATGACAAGGTGGAGGGTGTATGTAGTATTGGTGAGAATTTGAATCTCACTAGTGATTTGAGGACGCTGAACTATTGTCTCAGGCCCAGTAGAGATTACACCTCAATGTAACAGGCTGAAATTGGATGGTGTATGACAAGGTGGAGGGTGTATGTAGTATTGGTGAGAATTTGAATCTCACTAGAGATTTGTGGATGCTGAACTATTGTCTCAGGCCCAGTAAAGATTACACCTCAATGTAACAGGCTGAAATTGGATGGTGTATGACAAGGTGGAGGGTGTATATAGTATTGGAGAGAATTTGAATCTCACTAGAGATTTGAGGACACTGAACTATTGTCTCAGGCCCAGTAGAGATTACACCTCAATGTAACAGGCTGAAATTGGATGGTGTATGACAAGGTGGAGGGTGCATATACAGTAGTATTGGTGAGAATTTGGATCTCACTAGAGATTTTAGGAGGCTGACAATGATGCTCTCAGTCCAAGTATGGACGCAGGCAGCCTAATAAGCAGGACTGCTGCACACAAAAGGGTGGAAAATGAACGCTTGGCAACTGTGAAGAAAAGTATTTTTGCTTTTAAAAAAGCAGTGTGCAAACAGCAATGCAGCTATCAGGGAGCCTTATAAGGCAGCCTAATAACCAACAGAGCTGATGCACAAAAATATAGCCTCCCCTGTCACTGCACGCAAACTGTTGGGTTGTACAGTGGAAATCGCTAACAGCAGAAGCAGTTTTTTGGTTCTTCTTTCCTGCCTAATGCTCTCCTATATTCCAAATCAGCAGCAGCAACCTCTCCCTAATGCTAAGATCAGCAGAAATAAGATGGCAGTCAGTGTGCACGCCCTTTTATAGCCCCTGTGATGCCACACAAAGCCAGCCAATCACTTGCATGCCCTTCTCAAAGATGGTGGTGACCGATGCCTACGTCATCGCGTTGCCAACAGTGTGCGTCCTCCATCATTGGCTGAAAAAGGGCGCTGGAAGCATCATTTGAAACGCGACTTTGGCGCTCAGGTCGCTGACTTCGTGGCCGACCTCACGCTATGGTCAGGTTTCGTTTCAGTGAAAGTCACCGACTTTTGAATTTGACCGACCCATTTCGCTCAACTCTAGCCCTGACCATGCCTACTGGTCCATGCATCTGTTGTCAGGTGCACCTTTCCACTCACTGATTGTTTTAGTGCATGGACAATGTGGTCTTTCACATGCCGGTGGAGGATGGCTTTTCGAGAAAAGAAGTGTCGACTGGGTAGGTCATAGCGTGGGACAGCGTAGGCTATGAGCTCTTGGAAAGCTTCACTTTCTACCAAACGGAAGGGCATCATCTCTAATGAGATCAGTTTCGCAATGTAGGCATTCAAAGCCAGTGTACGCGGATGAGAGGATGAGTACTTTCTTGTCCTACTCAGAGTGTCTGGTAGGTTGAGCTGGACATGAGAGCTGCATATGGGGGAACTAGCATTGGACATGACGGACTGAGAAGGGGTTGGTGATGGTGAGGGTGTTGATGGCCTAGATTCAGTGTTTCCTCGCGAAAATATTGTGTTTGCGTGACTGGTTTGGCCTAGCAACGACACCTCAACATTTCTTGATGGTGGTGTGCTTAGCGGTGGCCTTACAGTGGGGGAAGCAATGGAACGTTGCCGGCTAACTTGAGTCGGAGCAGGTGCACATGTGCTGCCTGAGCTTTTGTAGTCCGTCCACGCTTGCAAGTGCATGTTGGTTAAATGTCTAAGCATGCAACTGGTATTCAAATTTCTTAGATTTTTCCCTCTGCTAAAGGTCCTTCCGCACTTCTTACAGATAACCTTTGCGTCATCAGTAGGATTTTATTCAAAAAAGTGCCACACTGCAATCTTCCTACTATGGTACAAATTTTCAGGGCTTGCATGCTGTGCTAATTTTACCGTCTGGCCAAGCTATCCTGCAGCTCTTTTAGTTTTCTTGCCAAATTTTTTGACAGCTACGGGCCTGCTAGATAACCACTGCTGCGATGACGATGCCTGCTGCGGATCCTTCTCCTGTTCTGACCTATTGTCACCAGCACCCTCTTCCCCCAATGGATGCCAATCCGGGTCAACAACTGGGTCATCCATGACCTCGTCTTCAATGTCATCTGCACCTTCCTCTATACCTTCCTCTGTGTCACCGTGTAAGGTGGTATAGTATGCGGGAAGGGGCACCTGAGTTTCATCAGGGTCTGATTCGGGCTCAGTAGACTGCGAGGGCAATGTAGTGCTGTGGGTGAATGTACCAGAAGATTCGTCTAGCAGTGGCTGTGCATCAGTGCAGTCCATGTCAGATTCATCTTGGACTGGGGAATTCAGGATTTGACTTGATAACCCAGGAATGGTATGTGAAAAGAGCTCCATGGAGTAATCTGAAGTGTGCGCTGCAGCATCCTTCACTTTTAGTGTGGGTGAAGGACACAACGAATGGTGTTGTTCCTGACCAGAAGCCTGCACTGAGGACTCTGTGCTTGCAGTTCAGAAGAGGAGGCAATAGAGCTGGAGGCTGTTTCGGCAATGTAAGCCAAAACCTGTTCCTGATGCTCCGGCTTTAAAAGCGGTTTACCTACTCCCAGAAAAGGGAACCTTATAACCTTCTTGTGCCAGACAATGACGCAGGCTCAACACCTCCTGCCTTAGCTGCTATTGTACTTGTGCCAGAACCCCATCAACATCACCATCAGTACCAGCTGCGCCCCCCGCCCACGTCCGCGGCTTCTTCCACCAGACTTCCTCATGTTTGGGAAAATGTACCAAAAATAACAGCAGAGAAATGGTACTGTATGAGTAGCGTACAGCTGTGTAAGGTGTATGTAAGAAGTGAAATCTCCGTATATATTTTGTGAGTCACAGACACTCACCCAGTATGTATTTCACCGTAATCCAACAAGCAGATATACGGTACTGTATCAGAGGTGTACAGCTGCATACGTTGTTGGTGAAACTGTCAATCTCCGTATATGTATTTACGGAATGTCGTACACACACGCTGACTCTGTGTAGATGTGACCGTAATAAGAACTCCAGATATCCGATACTGTTTGACAATCGGACTGCTCAATACGGTGTATACAGAAATGGAAATGTCCGTATATGTATTTATGGAGTGTCACACATGCTGACTCTGTGTAGATGTGACAGTAAGGCCGGGGTCACACTAGCGAGGAATACGGACGAGTGAGAGGCGCTAAAAGCACGCATTACACACAGACAAATGATTCTCTATGGGTTTGCTCCCAACAGCCGTATATATCTCGTCCGTATTCTACGGTCCGTGCCAATCGCAGCATGCTGCGATTGTCAGCGTACTACGCCCGTAATACGCCAATGCAAGTCTATGGGTGCGCAAAAAATACGGATTACACACGGACCACACGTGTGACTTGCGAGAAATACGCAGGTCTTTTGGCTAGTGACAGGAAATGCCCCAATCCATCATCAGGATGCCTAGACATGCAAATGAGCTCAAATAGTGCTCCAGACATCCAGGAAGTCAGCCTCCACGGAGTACAGCAGCATCATGGCGCCATATTTCCTTAATGTGGAGATGCTTAAGTATTAGTGCAGGAGCGGCCAGAACTTTGGAACCAAAGGGATGCCAATTATGCCAACTGGGCAAGAAAGGAGGCGTCATGGAGGCGCATATGTCGCCAGATGTTCCATGACTTTGGTGATCGGCCACGTGAGGAGCAGCAGAAACTGAGTAAGTACAAGGCCCAAAAATGATTTAAATTACCTCACAAACAAAAATGATTACAGATTCTGCCCTCCTCCCCTTCCTGTCCTTCTACTTTTTGCCTCATGAGGTGGGTAGATTTTGATGTGACACATAGTTTCACACTGCCATAATTTTGCCCAGGCCACAAGCTCCTCTTCCTCCGAGCCAACCAAGTTATTAAGTGTAGTTACTTGATACATAAACTATTCTGACCCTGTGTATCTGGCCTGGATGGGCCAATTAGATATGCCAGCCTGGCTAGAAAGCACACCCCAGAAGGCCACATGCCTAGACTACTGGTAGCAAATGTAACCGATCAAATATGTGAAATTGAGAATATTTCCTGTCACATTGCAGTGGAAGATGTGATGAAACGCTGGCGAAGCATCCGGGACCAATACCGCCGGGAACGTCAGCAGCGGTCCAGGAGTGGGGATGCGGGCTACGTGAAACGCAAATATGTGTATTATGACCGCCTCTCCTTCCTCGCCCCAATTCTGGATCTGAGACCGTAAGTACATGCCTCACACCACATTACACCGATACTTTACAGAGCCAAAAATATTGATGTATTTTTGCCTCTGTTCTATTTCATAACAGAACTCAATCCAACCTTTCGGATCGAGGATCGGGCTCAGAGACAGAGACCATAATTGATCCTGTAGGGGATAGGATGAGGTGGCTGGCCCATCTTCTCCCCCTTCAAGAAGCATGGGTGAAGATGAGTCATCACAGGAGAACCCTTTGGCTGCCCAACAAACCCCACCACCAGGACCATCTGCTGCTGCCCCATCACCCATCCTGGAGGAGCAGGGCAACTTGAGCAGCAGCCCAACTCCCCAGATCCGGGGCTTCCCACAGGCTGCTGTTACATCCCGGCGAGGCCGAAGAAGGCGCCAGGTCGCTGTTCAAGATAGCAGGACCAATGTGGACACAGGGGTCCTATATTATTTATCTTGAGTCACTAGAGATGATGGGGAGGAGGCCTACTCACATAGCCTGACCCTTTATCTCCGTGCCCTTTCCCGTGAGGTCAGGCTCCATATTCGGGGATGTTTTCAGATCCTGCTTGATGCAAGCACCCCCCCAATACCCCATATGAGCTTTTCGAATATCTGGAGAGGTGGCAGCTTTCCCCCAGAAATCTAATGCACATGAGACCACCCACACAGATGCTTGGTCAAGCAGGGTCTGAACATCCTCAAATACGTGGGCCTACACCTCACCCCGTTCCTCCCCCTACCCAACCTTCCCAACAGCAGCAACAGATTTCTGGCTCTAGCCAACCCCACCAATATGGCCACTTTTTCCCACCCTGTGTTGGAGGCTGGTCCCAACCTGGTTGGGGACGACATGGCTATATTGGTGGGTATGAGACACGGGCCTACCCACCCCAACAAGATTCCCCTCAGCAGTATTACTATGTCCACTGCCCCCAATAAGCACCAGAGGAAGGTCAGTACCAACACCATGGGCAACAGTTTTCCCCCCCACAGGGCGATGTTGCTCAAAGTAGTCAGCAGCAACCACAGGCTGCTCCTCCGCCTTCTCCTTCCCCAATATTCCACAATTTATAAGTGGCTAAAAACATGGAAATTGTAAACCCATACTGTACATGAGTGTTCTTAAGCGGTCAGATGGGAGGAGATGTCCAGTGTGTTTGAACTGGTGCTCAAAATCCCAATCCAAAGTAAAAAAGAGGTTTTCTCCATCATCAAAATGAGCTAAAACAGATAATACTAACATTTCTTATGGCGATTTTCAAATCATATGACAGGCAAGGCTACCTTATGCGTTTCTGAGACATATTACATGTCTGTAAGAAAGACAATATTTCACGGCGCTATACTGGCAAAGTCAAAGGATCAAAATTGACTACTCACTTGATAATGCATAGAAAAGGCGTGCAGTCCATATTCACTTAGTAAAATTTAGGTCAGCTAACTATATTCCAAAATCAAGGCAAACAGCCTCAAGAACATCACGCTCTCTATATGTATTATCAAGTCAGTCTTCTAATTTGATCCTTTGACTTTCCCAGTATAGTGCGGTGAAATATTGTGTTCATTACAGACATGTAATATGTGTCAGAAACGCGTAAGGTAGCCTTGCCTGTCATGGTGGCTTATTAATATGATTTGAAAACCTTCAGAATAAATGTTAGTATTACCTTTTGTAGCTCATTTTGATGATCAATAACTACTCTTTTTTACTTTGGTTTACAAATGTGTAAAGTTGCAATGTTGTTATTGCACTGTGTATGTTGTTGGATATGTTTGTAATTTTGTTTTAACAACAATGTTGAAATATGCCAAAAGGCCAATTTGGGCCATTGCTCAAGTTTTTCATAGGGCAAGAATATGTTCAAAACACCAAAAAAAAGGCAAAAGTAAAAATTTGGCAACTACACTTTACGTCTCTGTCTTAATTGTCCGAACCCCTATCAAAATACGCTTACCAAATCAATTCAACAGTCATAGATTCAGAAGGGGTAGAAATATATATATTTTGACACACATCAAACCAACATTGCCAGCATAGATACAGCATGCTCTTGCCAAGAAGGTTCCCCCTGAGGTGCCATAAAGTAATTAGTGAAAATATCACGCACTTTGAGGCCAGAGATCGGTCTACGTTGATGGTTGATAGGTGGTCTCACCCTACGCACATTGTCTGGCCTACACACAACACCAGCAGAGGAGGAACAATCATGTATCCTGGTGAAGTTATGAAGAACCACACAGGCTTTCACTACTTCATTAACATTTTGTTCACTCAGCTGAATGGCAGACTGGAGTACCCGCCATTTGGCACAAAGAATGCCAAAGGAACACTCCACCAGTCGCCGAGCATGTGATAGGCGCAAGTTAAATATCCTGCGCCTGTGGTGAAGGTTGCGCCGGGGATATGGCCTCATGACATTGCGTGTTAACTGAAAGGCCTCATCTGCCATAAGGACATAAGGGACACATTCTTGAGTGGAGCCTGGTAGCTGGCGTGGTGGTGGTAGATCCAACTGGTTGGTGCGTAGCCGCCGAGCCATAATGGAAGTATTGAAGACTCTAGAGTCTCCCGTCTTTCCATAGGCCCCAATGTCAACAATTATAAACTTGTATTGAGGGTCAGCCACAGCCAACAATACAACAGAAAAGTATTGTTTATAATTGAAGAATTGGGAGCCAAAGTTCAGCGGCTTACGCACCCGGATATGTTTGCCATCAAGGGCCCCAATACAATTTGGAAACTGGCATTCTTCCTCAAAGTCCCTTGATATCCTCAACCAGTCTTCCATCCTGGCCTCGGCATGACGACTTGATATAGTCTTGTCCATATTTCACTACATGTTGACCTGACTATGCCAGATATGGTTGATCTTCCAATCAGAAACTCATGGTGGAGGGCAGCATAAGACAGGCCAGTGGACAGAAAGCTGAAGAACAACAGAAAAGGATGATTGTCGAATGCACACATTTACAAAACAAACAGGTCCATAAATACCAAACTTGGTAAGATTTCAGAGCAAATAACACACACATCTTGCTTTGCACAATGAGTAAGTGATATTCAGTACATATTCCACATAACATTTGGGTCTGTAAGTTGAAACATATGTGGACTAAGATGAGGGCCTAAAACTTACTACAAGAAGGCAAAAATTCAAACTTTTCCCAACACATTCTGAACATAGAGAATATGGTGGTGTAGTACATACCGTATTGTGAGTAGAAGTCGCTCCTCTGCAGATATAGCTTTGCGCATCCTTGTGTCCTGAAAGGTTATCCCAGGGTGCACTGTCTCCAAGAGTCGATCAAATGTTGCAAGGCTCATGCGACAGTATTGGTAGAATTTGACAGGATGCTCCCGCAGGGAAGGATAGAGGCGGTGAAAATTAACTCTTGTGAGTCGTTGCCTCAAAAGTGGATGTACCCACATGCGTCTCCTCCTCCGCGGATCCACTATCACTGGGTATGGTTGGCCAAAGCGGCGTGACAAAAGCCAGTTGAAGAGAACCTGCTCAGTTGTGTTGAAAGTCAGACTGTTTGCCATGTGGCACATACAACACAAACACACCTAGTGAAGGCAAGGTGACAAATGGACAGAATGGAGGCTGCCACCTGTTCCTGAGCCAATAAATAGATTGTAGGCTAATGATGTAAATAGTTAGCAGGCCTCAAAACCGTTAAATGTCCATTTTGCAAGGCTGCGAGAAAATCTCAGCATACAGATTCAATACGGATGCCATACGGATTACATACGGATGCTTACATGCGCAAAATACGCGACCTCACCTTGCTTACGGATGACATACGGAGCACTATTTAGGGGTCATTCATCCGTATTATGCCTGTAAGCTACGGACCGTATTTTGCGTCGGTTAGTGTGACCCCGGCCTCATAAGAACACCAGATATCCAATACTGTTTGACAATCGGACAGCAGCTCATTACGGTGTATAAAGAAATGGAAATGTCCGTATATGTATTTATGGAGTGTCACACACACACGCTGACTCTGTGTAGATGTGACAGTAATAAGAACACCAGATATCCGATTCTGTTTGACAATCGGACACCTCTATATGGTGTATGAATGGAAAAATGTTAATCTCCATGTATTTTTTTATGGAGTCACACACATATAGCATGTATATGTCCGTGATACCAGCCGGTACACGTTAGTGTGTGAGGAGTCTACGCCTCTATACGGTGTGTGAAAAAATGTACGCTCAGTATCTACTGTGCAGAAAAAAGGAATAAAAGGATTTTTGCTTTTAAAAAAGCACTATGCACAGCAGTGTGCCAACAGCAATGCAGCTATCAGGGAGCCTTATAAGGCAGCCTAATAACCAACAGAGCTGCTGCACACAAATATCTCCTCCCCTGTCACTGCACACTATGCAGTTGTGTTGTACAGTGACATTCGCTATCAGCACAAGTAATTTTTTTTCTTTTCCTGCCTAAACACTCTCCCTATTGAGAACGATCAGCAGCAACCTCTCCCTAATGCTAAGATCGGCAGAAGTAAGATGGCGGTCGGCGGTCACGGCCTTTTATAGGCACTGTGACGCCACACAAAGCCAGCCAATCACTCGCATGCCCTTCTCTAACATGGTGGGGGCCGCTGCCGACGTAATCGCGTTGCCCACAGTGTGCGTCCTTCATGATTGGCTGAAAATAGGCGCAGGAAGGATTATGGGAAACGCGACTTTGGCGCTCAAGTCGGCGACCTCATGGCCGACCTCACGCTATGGTCGGGTTTCGATCGGCGAAACCCGACTTTAGCAAAAGTCGGCGGATTCTGAATTTGGCCGACCCATTTAGCTCAACTCTAGTAATAAGGTTTATGCTCTATTAATAAACCGAATAGACTGTTTCAGTGAGAAACCGTTCCTGTGTGCCTTAATCCCGTTGCCAAGCAAGTGTCCCCAACACATACAGTGAGCTCTGTCTTACACATAATAGTCACTCCAACGTAATTTTGCGTCAATTTATCTAAAATTTTAAAAGATTGGCGCATTCTAACCTATCAAAACTTTTAGAGGGTCATTAGTCATTCTCTCTAAATTTTTAGAATTATATTATAGGTAACTCTATCCACATTTTTAAAGGTTAATTATAGTCACTATCTCCAAATTTTAGAAGGTGATTATGCATCACTCTATCCAAATTTTTAGGGGGTCATTATGTGTCTACATGCATCACTCTATCTAAATTTTTAAAAGGTCATACTCATTATGTATCAATCTATCCAATTTTTTAAAAGGTCATTTAGTGTCACTCTCCAACTTTTCAGAGAATCATCACGTAGCACTTTTTCAACATTTTTGTCTTCCAGTATGAATTGCAGTCCATTCTTCTAATTGTTGCAGCCCTTGCACTTAGTGCATAGGCTTTATGAGTCTAGGAGTACCACTGTTTATCAATTTTAACAGATTGTGTATGCTACTTTTTGTCTAATAAAGGGCGTATCAGAGTACCTCTTCTAATATTTGGCAGTTCTTACATTGTCCGCATAGGCTTTGTGAGTTTCAAAGTTCCACCTACATGAATTAAACAGGATGTGTCTGACCATGTTACACAGGCCACATGCCAAGATAAAGTAGTAAATTGTTAGAAAAAAGGAAAAACGGGAAATAATGTATGTAGACCATAGTGATCACTTTAGTTATTTATCAATACCAAATGACAACAAGAACAAGCCACAAAGAATCTTTAAAAACATTTAAAAAGCTCCGAAGATGGCTATAAGTACATAAACCCCAGCCTTTTTTAATGATATGGAGTTGGGTGAGGACTTAATTTTTGCATGCCGACCTGACGTTTTTAATGATACCACGATTGCGCAGATACATTCTTTTGATCGTCGGTTATTGCATTTTAATGCAATATCACAGCGACAAAAAAATGGAATTCTGGCGTTTTGATTTTTTTCTCGCTCCGCTGAGTTAATCCTTTTTTTATTGATAGATTGGGTGATTCTGAACGTGGCGATACCTAATATGTATGTGTGATTTTTTTTTTTTACTTGTGTTAGTTTGAATGGGGCAAAAAGGGGGGTGATTTAAACTTTTTTTTATTTTTTTTATATTTAAAACATTTTTTTAAAATTTTGGCATGCTTCAATAGCCTCCATGGGATCAGCTCTGCTACATATAGGTGATGAACAGATCCCCTATATGAAGCAAAAATACTGCATTGCTATGAGCGCCGACCACCGGGTGGTGCTCATAGCAATCAGGCAGCAACAACCATAGATATTGAAGTTGATATGTTTTGTGTTTATTTATAAAAAATATCAGAAATTTGGCAAAAATGTAAAAAAATTAACTAATTTTCAAACGTTGAATGATTATCCCTTTAACCCCTTCATGACCCAGCCTATTTTGACCTTAATTACCTGGCCATTTTTGGCAATTCTGACCAGTGTCTCTTTAAGAGGTAATAACTCAGGAATGCTTCAACGGATCCTAGCGATTTTTTCGTGACATATTGGGCTTCATGATAGTGGTAAATTTAGGTCGATAATTTTTGGATTTATTTGTGAAAAAAAACAGAAATTTGGTGAAAATTTTGAAAATTTTGCAATTTTCACATTTTGAGTTTTTATTCCGTTAAACCAAAGAGTTATGTGACACAAAATAGTTAATAAATAACATTTCCCACATGTCTACTTTACATCACCACAATTTTGGAAACAAAATTTTTTTGTTAGGAAGCTATAAGGGTTAAAAGTTGACCAGTGATTTCTCATTTTTACAACAAAATTTACAAAATCATTTCTTTTAGGGACCACCTCACATTTGAAGTAACTTTGAGGGGTCTATATGTCAGAAAATACCCAAAAGTGACACCATTCTAAAAACTGCACCCCTCAAGCTACTCAAAACTACATTCAAGAAGATTATTAACCCTTCAGGTGCTTCACAGCAGCTAAAGCAATGTGGAAGGAAAAAATGGACATTTTAATTTTTCCAACAAAAATATTATTTTAGCATCAATTTTTTCATTTTCACATGGGTAACAGGATAAAATGGATCCTAAAATTTGTTGGGCAATTCCTCCTGAGTACACCGATACCTCATATGTGGTTATATACTACTGTTTGGGCGCACGGCAGGGCCCGGAAGGGAAGGAGCACCATTTGACTTTTTGAATGGAAAATATGCTGGAATATTTAGCGGTTGCCATGTCGAGTTTGGAGAGTCCCTGTGTGCCTAAACATTGGAGCTCCCCCACAAGTGACCCCATTTTGGAAACTAGACCCTCCAACAAACTTATCTAGATGTTTAGTGAGCACATTGAACCCCCAGGTGCTTCACAAATTGATCTGTAAAAAAAAAAGGACTTTTTTTCACAAACATTTTTTTTAGCCTCAGTTTTTTCATTTTCATATGGGCAACAGGATAAAATGGATCCTAAAATTTGTTGGTCAATTCCTTCTGAGTACAGCGATACCTCATATGTGGTCATAAACCACTGTTTGGGCCAGGAAGGGAAGGAGCACCATTTGACTTTTTGATTGGAAAATTAGCTCCAATCGTTAGCGGACACCATGTCGTGTTTGGAGAGCCACTGTGTACCTAAACATTGGAGCTCTCCCACAATTGACCCCATTTTAGAAACTAGATACCCCAAGGAGCTTATCTAGATGTGTAGTGAGCACTTTGAACCCCCAAGTGCTTCACAGAAGTTTAAAACGCAGAGCCATGAAAATAAAAAAAAAATTTTCCTCAAAAAATGATTTTTTAGCACGCAATTTTTTATTTTCACAAGGGTAACAGGATAAATTCGACCCCAAAAGTTGTTGTCCAGTTTGTCCTGAGTATGCTGGTACCCCATATGTGGGGGGGAATCACTGTTTGGGCACACGTCGGGGCTCGGAAGTGAAGTAGTGACTATTTGAAATACCGACTTGATTGAATGGTCTGCGGGCGTCATGTTGCGTTTGCAGAGTCTCTGATGTGCCTAAACAGTGGAAACCCCCCACAAGTGACCCCATTTTGGAAACTAGACCCCCCAAGGAACTTATCTAAATGTGTGGTGAGCACTTTGAACCCCCAAGTGCTTCACAGAAGTTTATAACGCAGAGCCGTGAAAATAAAAAATTAATTTTTTTTCACAAAAATCATTTTTTTGCCCCAATATTTTATTTTCCCAAGGGTAACAGGAGAAATTAGACCCCTAAAGTTGTTGTGCAATTTTTCCTGAGTACGCTGATACCACATATGTGGGGGTAAAACCACTGTTTGGGCACACGTCGGGGCTCGGAATGGAGAGAGCGCTGTTTGACTTTTTGAACGCAAAATTGGCTGGAATAAATCATGGCGCCATGTCGCGTTCAGAGACCCCATGATGTGCCTAAACAGTTGAAACCCCTCAATTTCAACTACAACTCTAACCCCAACACACCACTAACCCTAACCCAACCCTTATCATAACCCTAACTACAACCCTAACCCCCAACACACCCCTAAGCCTAATCCCAACACTAACCGTAACCACAAGCCTAACCCTAATCCCAACCCACCCCTAACCCTAATCTTTACCCTAATTCCAGCCCTAACCCTAATTCAAACCCTAACCCTAATTCCAACCCTAACCCTAATTCCAACCCTAATTCCAACCCTAACCCTAATTCCAACCCTAACCCTATTTCTAACCCTAACCCTAATTCCAACCCTAGAACTAATTCTAACCCTAACCCTATTTCTAACCCTAACACTAATTCTAGCCCTAACCCTTTTTCTAATCCTAACCCTAACCCTAATTCCAACCCTAACCCTAATTCTAACCCTAAATGGAAAAAAAAATATATATTTTATTTTATTGTTTGTGCCTGGCTATGGGGGTGATAAATGGGGGTGTATTTACTTTTTTTTTTCATTTTGATCATTGTGAGAGTTTATCACAGTGATCAAAATGAAAAATGAATGGGCAGCCGGCAAATTCATGGGCGCCGCCATCTTGGACAATGGTGGCACCCATGATCTGGACGGCGGGACACTGGGAGCCACCGCAGGACATCGGAGGTACCGTGGGGAATCGAAGGTGGGCCCCCCGCCAGTCGGTGTGGTGGGGGTCGGATGTCGGTGTCCAGCCATATTGCAGCATCGGCCATGGCAGGATTGTAATATTTCACCAAATTTCATTGGTGAAATATTACAAATTGCTCTGATTGGCTGTTTCACTTTTAACAGCCAATCAAAGCGATCGTAGGCACATGGGGGTTAAGCCACGCCCCGTGGGATAAACTATAGAGTGTTCTCTTTGTGCGGGTCGGGTGACCTTTCAGTGATCCCGGTCACCCGACCCGCAGGAGGGCGATTTATAGCATGATGCCTACATAGGCGTCATGGGTCGTTCGGGTACGACTTTCATGACGCCTACATAGGCGTCATAGGTCGTGGGTTCAGCTAGTCATACCATAGCAAAAAATTAATAAATAATAATTCCCACATGTCTGCTCTACATCAGCACCATTTGTAAAATTGTAATTTATTTTGTTAGCATTTTAGGAGGTTTAAAAATGCAGCAGCAATTTTTCATTTTTTCAAGGAAATTTACAAAATAATTTTTTTTAGGGATCTATCCAGGTTTGAAGTGACTTTAGGGGTCCTATATATTTGGAAACCCCCAAAGTTATAGCATTTTAAAAACAACACCTCGTGACATACTGAAAACTGCTATCAGACAGTTTATTAACCATTCAGGTGCTTTTCAGGAATTAATGCAAAGTGGCATGATAGGAATGAAAAAGTTGATTTTCACCACCTAATTGTCACTGACTTTTGAACTTATTACTATAGCCGGCAGACTCTAAGGCCGCTATTTGCTAGTGAATTGCCATGGTAAACATCAGGACCACACAATCATGATCTCAGGGTGCCAATAGGGATAAAGAGGGAGAAGCCACTCTCTTTTAAACATTTATATGAAATTGTCAGTATTGGCAGCAGCATCTAAGGGGTTCAACAGATATGGACGGTGACAACACTGATCGTGGTTGATGCAGCAAGTTGTTAGCTATAGTGGACAGCCGACAGCCGCTGGATTGTTACTTGCGTGGGGATGCTAGTCTCTTATATCTCAGGTCAGTTAAAAGACGTATTGACGGTCATTAAGGGATTCAAATTTATAGCACATAAAAGGAAAGGTTTGCATTAAACCAATCTTCAACAAGTCTGGAGGCTTACAAAATTTTGAAAAGCTTTTTTCAGTTTTAGAGATCACAGAAATGTTACAAAACCGCGTAACACTGTATGGCTGAGAAATGGAAGCCCACAACATTTTTAATAGCTTTTTATCTGTTTTAGAGATCACAGAAATGTTCACAGACCACGCAGCAATGGACTGCACAGGCCTAATACCTGTCAACAGACTGGATTTTGTCACTCTCTCCTTTCTCCTGTGACTTTCTTCATCTCTAGACTAAATGTAGATTGTATGTGATACAAACAGCAGAGTAAATGATTAGCCTTAGGGCTCATACTAAGAGCCCTTCTGAGGGCTCATACTCACTTGCGAGAGACTCGCACGATTCTCGTGTGAGTCTCTCGCATGAAAACCTGGCACTGCCGCCGGCACTGGGACCGGAGCGTGCAGCTACATATATTTCAATGCAGCCACACGCTCCGGTCTGAATGCAGGGCAGCAGTGCCAGGTTTTCAAGCGAGAGACTCACACGAGAATCATGCGAGTCTCTCGCAAGTGAGTATGAGCCCTCAGAAGGGCTCTTAGTGTGATGGCTCAACTTCAGCACCAGTATCAAGACTCCAAGCCTCTGATTCATTATACTGTGCACACAGACCTAAACAAACACTCTCCCTTCTAAGTGTCACAGAGCTGTGAAATGGCATCAGTGTGCTGAGTCGGGTGGTGCCTGTTCTTTCATAATCCCTGCTGATGTCAGATAGCCAGCAAATCACAGTAATGCCACAACTAAGATGGCTTCATCAGTACAGTGACTCACAGGCAATCCCTGCATTGGCTGCGTAACAGGTGCAAAAGATGCAAGGTGAGGATTTGAGTTTAAACTTGATCACCATCCATTACTCTGTGAGCACATCCGAGCTCCATGATAATCGACCGATAACCGAGCATCACCGGGCACGTTACCTCTCCCTACATAAGTAAAAACTGATTCAGACAGAAACATGTCGGCTAGGAGATATATACTGGCTCCAAATGTGGATTTTAATATAGTTTGAATAAAACTGAATTTTTTATGACGCACTTGCCAATGCTGGATTATCTGTATCTCTAAGACATGCCTCGTCACTCATCATTAGTTGAGGCTATTTCCTTCTCCTTCCCCCTGCATTTCTGCCTGTTCCGACTGGCTGCTGTGCATAAGCACAAGTCTGTCACAGGATAACCAAAAAGTCAATATGCAGAGAAGTCATAGCCATTATGGCAAAAGTAGAATCATTATGAATTATAGATTACTAATTGACTTGTGAGGAAGAAATGATTATCAGGAAATTGGAACATGCTGAGGCTCATGAGCTGTAGTAAGGAGGAAAATATATCTATATCCACTATATCCATCTACCAGTGGACTCTTCATTTATGTCTTAAATATTCCTGCTCAGGATAATAATCAAGTTTGGGGGGTGACATCCTGGCTAGTCTCTATCTTTTAGAAATGCCCATTTGAGGTAGAACAGAAGGCCTTTTGTCCCGGTACAGGTAATAAATGACTACAGATGCTTAAATTAGAATAAACGCTACGCAATAGCAATATTAAAAGGGCTGAACGATACCTTCAACTGTGTCTCTTATTAGCCATCTCTAAAAGCTAAGGGGGTAATTTATCAATATTTTGTGACTTTTGTCACTTACACCACAGTTTAAAGTTTAAAGAAGTTCCGCCAAAGCTGGGGTGGAGTTTGGGCCGGTCAGTGCCAGCGTTTCTAGGAGAAAACACCGTGGGCACAACTGTAGTGGTGCTGAGGTAGGTTCCCAAGCCATATATGATAAAATGAAAACCTGGCACTCAACTTAGTGCTTAGTGGAACAATTTATTGTAGTACCAGACAACGTTTCAGTGATTTTAGACCTTCATCAGTTACTACAAAGTGAGAAAATAAACAAATAAACACAAATAAAGTATATACAGAGAATAAATTTTGGTCATAATGGTATAAACAGTACATAGCATACAACTTATTTTCTGAGACCCAAGATATTGCTGAAATGGTCAGAATAGGATGATAGAAGAATAGGATGTACCATGCTGAATATTAGATGTAGTTAATGGAGGGCGTCTTGTAAATCTAATATATAAAGCTCAATGTGTGTGTGTATGTATGTATGTATGTATGTCCGGGATTGGCATCTGCACCGTGGCAGCTACAGCCACAAAATTTGGCACAGTCACACGTCTGGACCCCGAGAGCGTCATAGGCTATGTTGTGAGGTGAAATTTTAACCCCGCGTGTTCCAATTCACCAAACAATTTTGCCCCTATCTACATAACGGGGAAAAAGTGAAAGGGAAAGTGTTGGAGGCAAATTGACAGCTGCCAGATGTGAACAAGGGGGACTTAAAGAATGAGAGCGATGGCGCCAAAGAGTATATACCGTACAGTTGCTAAGGTGGGGCCCTGACATGGGATATTCACCACACACGGGGATATGAACACACACACAAAATGTGCCCCACACTACCACGTGCTTCAACACATATACCACCCTCAGCATACATTTCACCACACATACACCAACCTCGCCAGATAAAAGTCAAAACACAAAAGTCGCCACTCAAAACTCACCACGCTGTCCCAGAGCTGTTTAAAAGATGAAAAATGAGCTGTGATTGGTTGCTATCAGCAATAGTTTTCTTTGTAGACAGTTGTGGTAACTGAGGCCTATTATTCTTATCATTTGGTGTTATCGTCCTTCTGTAAAGCTGGAAATAACACAATTTATTAACATGCCAACACAGACCACCCTCTGACACAGACTGCAGGGGGATCCCAGTATCACACAGAATAGGATTATATACACGGCTCAGCAGTCAGTATCACACAGGATAGGATTAGATACACAGCTCAGCAGTCAGTATCACACAGGAGAGGATTAGACACATGGCTCAGCAGGCAGTATCACACAGAATAGCGCATACCGTCCCGTGCAAAATAATCCTTTATAGTGGCATCAAGTTACCAACAGCAAGCAGATAAAACCATGGAGCAAATACAATACAACGATCGTTTCGCGCTTACATTGCGCTTCAACGTCCTAAGGGATCTAGATACCATCCCGACTGATGCACTTCTGGTATCATTAGATATGAAAGACCTCTACACATCCATCCCATATATCGGAGGCATTAATTCAGTCCATCGCCTACTCACCAACTCCAATATGGATCATGATCAAATAAATCTCTGTATAGAACCACTAAACACTTTCTATTTCAGGACACTTTTTACTTACAGATCCGTGGTACCGCGATGGGCTCTAAAGTAGCACCCCCCGTATGCAAATTGCTATATGGCAGACTTTGAGGAGAGCATCATCTACAAAAATGATCTATACATCTCCAATATTCTTCTGTGGAAACGCTATATCGATGATGTCTTTTGCATATGGGATGGCACGTTGGATTTCCTTCATTCCTTCTTCAATGTACTTAACTCTTCTTGGCCGGGTATTACTTTTACCATATGCCATGACCTATATAGGATGGACTTTCTGGACACTATGATTATCAAGGATCTCAACGGTACATTATACTCTGATTTTTATATCAAATCCACTGACCGTAACAGCCTGCTACATTATCAGAGTCTACATCCCCCCTCCACCAAAAATGCCATTCCAAGATTGCAGTTCCAAAGGGTATCTATAATTGTCTCTGATAATACCACCCATTCTGAGCGCCTCAATGAGATGTCCACAAGATTTGCAGAAAGGGGCTACCTGTCTTCTATACTTCATGAAGCTAGGTCCCAAAGAATATCCCCACAAAGCAGATCTACCAACTGTATCCTGTTTGTCCACTCTTTTCATCCTTTCTCTTATATCCTCCACAAATCCATTAGGAAAAACTGGCATCTTCTCTCCACACCCATCCTGACATTCCATAATTCCAGCATCCTTTTCTACCATGTTTTTGGAGAGCACCAAATCTCAGGGACTGTCTTGTTAAAGCCAATATAGGCACCAGCCTTCACAAACCTCAACGCTTTCTACAAAGACCCAAGACTGGCACTTTTCCATGTCTTCACTGTATGCAGTGCAGTAATGTCCTTAAAGGTACAAGTTCCACCATCCCCTCACTGGTAAAAGCTTCCCAATACATGAGTTCTTCACTTGTGACACCTCATTTGTCATATACCTCATAAAGTGCCCGTGCGGACGACTATATGTTGGTGAAACTACCCAGGCAATTCGTGATAGGATATCTAAGCACAAATCCACTATACGGTGTAAAAACCTTTTGCTCCCTATTCCTTTCCATTTTACCACTTTTGGTCACAACTAGAGTTGAGCGAAATGGGTCGAACAATTTCAAAAGTCGCCGACTTTTGGTAAAGTCGGGTTTCATGAAACGAAACCCGACCCTAGGATGAGGTCGGCCACGAGGTCGGCGACTTACGCGCCAAAGTCGCATTTCAAAAGTTTGTTTAGCGCTCTTTTTCAGCCAATCAGGATCCACGGACACTGTGGGCAACGTGATGACATAGGCAGGGGTCGCCACCATCTTTCAGAAGGGCATGCAAGTGATTGGCTTGCTTTGGTGGGCGTCATAGGGGTTATAAAAGGGCGTGCACGCCGACCGCCATCTTACTTCTGCTGATCTTAGCATAGGGAGAGGTTGCTGATTCTGTAGGGAGAGCGTTAGGCAGGGAAGAAGAAAAAAAAACTGCTTCTGCTGCTAGCGATTTTGCCTGTGCAACACACCAGTCACTGTGTGTGCAGTGCAAGGGGAGGCTATATTGTGGTGGATCAGCGGTGTTGGTTGTTAGGCTGCCTTCTAAGGCTTCCTGACAGCTGCATTGCTGTTTCCCCACTGCTCTGCAAACTGCTTTTTTAAAAGCAATCCCAATTTTTTTTTTGTCCTGCTAAGGTACTGAGCATGCATTTATTCACACCATACAGCGGTGTACGCTCCTCACACAGTACCGTATAACGGCTGTTATCACAGCCACAGTGAAGCTATCTGTGTGTCACTGTGGAGGACTTGTTCCGTTCTTACAGACCTACACTCTAGGGAAATTCCTATTCTGCCCAATTCTACAATTCACTTTTTTCACACATGTGCCATCGAGCCTGTGACATAGCGCTCTGATATTCAGTGGGCCTCACACAATCCAAAAGTGTCCAGTGTCCACAAGTGTCTGCAGAAATTCAAAATCTCCCTTATCCTGTAGTCACTTTTTTCACACCTGCTGCATCGAGCCTGTGACATAGCGCTCTGATATTCATTGGGCCTCACACAATCCAAAAGTGTCCAGTGTCTGCAGAAATTCAAAATCTCCCTTATCCTGTAGTCACTTTTTTCACACCTGCTGCATCGAGCCTGTGACATAGCGCTCTGATATTCATTGGGCCTCACACAATCCAAAAGTGTCCAGTGTCCACAAGTGTCTGCAGAAATTCAAAATCTCCCTTATCCTGTAGTCACTTTTTTCACACCTGTGCCATCGAGCCTGTGACATAGCGCTGTGATATTCAGTGGGCCTCACACAATCCAAGTGTCCAGTGTCCACAAGTGTCTGCAGAAATTCAAAATCTCCCTTATACTGTAGTCACTTTTTTCACACCTGTGCCATCGAGCCTGTGACATAGCGCTGTGATATTCAGTGGGCCTCACACAATCCAAGTGTCCAGTGTCCACAAGTGTCTGCAGAAATTCAAAATCTCCCTTATCCTGTAGTCACTTTTTTCACACCTGTGCCATCGAGCCTGTGACATAGCACTGTGATATTCAGTGGGCCTCACACAATCCAAGTGTCCAGTGTCCACAAGTGTCTGCAGAAATTCAAAATCTCACAGAAATTCAAAATCTCCCTTATCCTGTAGTCACTTTTTTCACACCTGTGCCATCGAGCCTGTGACATAGCGCTGTGATATTCAGTGGGTCTCACACAATCCAAGTGTCCAGTGTCCACAAGTGTCTGCAGAAATTCAAAATCTCCCTTATCCTGTAGTCACTTTTTTCACACCTGTGCCATCGAGCCTGTGACATAGCGCTGTGATATTCAGTGGGCCTCACACAATCCAAGTGTCCAGTGTCCACAAGTGTCTGCAGAAATTCAAAATCTCCCTTATCCTGTAGTCACTTTTTTCACACCTGTGCCATCGAGCCTGTGACATAGCACTGTGATATTCAGTGGGCCTCACACAATCCAAGTGTCCAGTGTCCACAAGTGTCTGCAGAAATTCAAAATCTCACAGAAATTCAAAATCTCCCTTATCCTGTAGTCACTTTTTTCACACCTGTGCCATCGAGCCTGTGACATAGCACTGTGATATTCATTGGGCCTCACACAATCCAAGTGTCCAGTGTCCACAGGTGTCTGCAGAAATTCAAAATCTCCCTTATCCTGTAGTCACTTTTTTCACACCTGTGCCATCGAGCCTGTGACATAGCGCTGTGATATTCAGTGGGCCTCACACAATCCAAGTGTCCAGTGTCCACAAGTGTCTGCAGAAATTCAAAATCTCCCTTATCCTGTAGTCACTTTTTTCACACCTGTGCCATCGAGCCTGTGACATAGCGCTGTGATATTCAGTGGGCCTCACACAATCCAAGTGTCCAGTGTCCACAAGTGTCTGCAGAAATTCAAAATCTCCCTTATCCTGTAGTCACTTTTTTCACACCTGTGCCATCGAGCCTGTGACATAGCACTGTGATATTCAGTGGGCCTCACACAATCCAAGTGTCCAGTGTCCACAAGTGTCTGCAGAAATTCAAAATCTCACAGAAATTCAAAATCTCCCTTATCCTGTAGTCACTTTTTTCACACCTGTGCCATCGAGCCTGTGACATAGCACTGTGATATTCAGTGGGCCTCACACAATCCAAGTGTCCATTGTCCAAAAGTGTCTGCAGAAATTCAAAATCTCCCTTATCCTGTAGTCAATTTTTTCACACCTGTGCCATCGAGCCTGTGACATAGCACTGTGATATTCAGTGGGCCTCACACAATCCAAGTGTCCAGTGTCCACAAGTGTCTGCAGAAATTCAAAATCTCCCTTATCCTGTAGTCACTTTTTTCACACCTGTGCCATCGAGCCTGTGACATAGCGCTGTGATACCTAGTTTTACATTACTATATAGTTTGTTGGATTTTGTCTACATTTCTACCAAAAATGAGGAAGGCTGGTGGAAGAGGCTGTGGAATTGGGCGGGGGTTGGCAGCTGGTAATGATGGTGTTGGTGGTGGATCTGATGGTAGTGGCAAAAGCAAAATAGGACCGAATGCAGGAGGTGTTGAGCCTGCGTCATCGTCTGGCTCCATAAGGCTTCAAAGGCTTAGTTTTCTAGGAGTTGGCAAACCGCTTTTAACGCCAGAGCATCAGGAAAAAGTTTTGTCTTACATTGCTGACTCAGCCTCCAGCTCTATCGCCTCCTCTTCTTCAGTTGTAAAAAGTAAAAGCACTGAGTCGTCATTGGAGGCTCATGTTCATGAACCACACCTTTCCTTGTGTCCTTCACCACAACCAAGATTGAAGGATGACGCAGGCCATACTACTGATTACTCCATGGAGCTGTTTTCACATACCATGCCTGGATTATCAAGTGAAATGGTGAATTACCCAGGCCAAGATGAATCTGACATGGAGTGCACTGATGCACAGCCGCTAATAGATGATTCTGCTGGTACATTCACTCAGAGCACTACATTGTCCTCGCAGTGTACAGAGCCAGATTCTGACCCTGATGAGACTCAGGTGCCTCTTCCCGCACACTATACCACCATACACGGTGACACAGAGGAAGGTGCACATGACATTGAAGAGGAGGTGATGGATGACCCAGTTGTTGACCCAGATTTGCATCCATTGGGGGAAGAGGGTGCTGCTTCCAATAGCTCAGATGAGGAGCATCCACAGCAGACATCAACATCGCAACAGCTGTTATCTGGCAGGCCCGGAGCACTCCAAAGACAGGTTCCAAAAATAAAAAGAGTTGCTGGACAGCTTGTTCAGAGGGTCAAAACATCACAGCGTGCTAGGCCGCAAAATGTCTGCCAAAGTAGGAAGAGTGCAGTGTGGCACTTTTTTGAACAAAATCCTCATGATCAGGCCAAGGTTATCTGTAAGAAGTGCGCAAAGACCTTTAGCCGAGGGAAAAATCTGAAAAATTTGAATACCAGTTGCATGCTTAGACATTTAACCAGCATGCACTTGCAAGCGTGGACACAACACCAAACCTCAAGTGCCACATGTGGAAGTGATCACAAAGAAGGTAGTCAGCAACGCTACATTGTTTCCCCCACTGTAAGCCCACCGGTTAGCACAGCAGCAAATGTTGAGGTGTCGTTGCAAGGCCACAGCAGTCAGGGAATCCCACTGTTATATCAACAAAATACTGAATCAAGGCCATCAGAAAGAACACCAACTCCATCACCATCATCAACCCTCTCTCAGTCCGCCCTGTCCACCGCTACTTCTACCATATGCAGCTCTCAAGTCCAGCTCACCCTCCCAGACACTATGAGTAGGTCAAGAAAGTACTCAGTCTCTCATCCGCGTACACTGGGTTTGAACGCCCACATTGCCAAACTAATCTCGTTTGAGATGATGCCCTATCGGTTGGTGGAAAGCGCAGCTTTCCGCGAACTCATGGCCTATGCAGTACCACGCTATGACCTTCCCAGCCGCCACTTCTTCTCTCGCAAAGCCATCCCAGCCCTCCACCATCATGTGAAAGACCGCATTGTCCATGCACTCAAGCAGTCAGTGAGTGGAAAGGTGCACCTCACAACTGATGCATGGTCCAGTCGGCATGGCCAGGGCCGTTACGTGTCCATCACTGCGCACTGGGTTAATGTGGTGGATGCAGGGTCCACAGGGGACAGCGGTGGTGGGACAGTGCTGCCTAGCCCACGGTATAGGAAACAGTTGGCTGTAGGCGTTCCACCCTCCTCCTCCTCCTCCTCCAGAAGCGAAAGCTCGTCCACAGAGCGCAGTCGTACGAGCACTCCATCTGCAGCTGCCACTGTTGCACATGAGGTGTCCCCCTATCGAGCAGCTAGTGGAAAGTGTCAGCAGGCTGTGTTGCAGATTATGTGTTTGGGCGACAGACACACCGCCGAGGTGCTGGCCGAGTTCTTGAAGCGACAAACTGAGTCATGGCTGGGCAGTGTACATCTTGAGGCAGGCAAGGTAGTTAGTGATAACGGCCGTAATTTTGTGGCAGCCATAGCCCTTTCAAAACTCAGCCACATACCTTGCTTGGCTCACACCTTGAACCTGGTGGTGCAGTGCTTCCTCAAAAATTATCCGGAGTTAACAGCCCTGCTCCATAAGGTGCGAAGACTGTGCGCGCACATCCGCCGGTAGCCTGTACACTCCGTTCGTATGCAGAAGCTGCAGCGATTGCTCCACCTTCCCAACCACCGCCTCATTATCGACATTGCAATAAGGTGGAACTCCACCCTGCACATGGTGGAGCGGCTGTGCGAGCAGAGGCAGGCCATAATGCATTTGTGGGAGGATACACGGCCAGGCACTTTGAGAGCAGACATGGAGTTGACAGGTGTGCAGTGGTCGAAGCTGAAAGACCTCTATAAAGTCCTTCAGTGTTTTGAGGAATGCACACGGCTGGTAAGCGCAGACGACGCCATCCTAAGCATGAGCATCCCACTTATGCGTCTGCTCATGCAAACTTTGACGCACCTTAAGGAGCAGGCGTCTGCAGCCAATGTTGACGAGGAGGAAGAGGTGGTGGGAATCCTTGATGACATTCAGCCATTGTCTGCTCAGGGACCTCTCCTGGACGAGTTGGAGGAAGAAGAGGAGGACGAGGAGGATGATGATGGGGATGATTACTTAGGGGAGGAGGATGCATCTCGTGGGGCAAGTGAAAATGTTGGCGTGGCAAGGTCTGGTACAGGGTTTGTGCGTGACTGGAGGGATGTGGATTTGCCAGAAAGTGCTCCTCCAACCAGCACTCACAGTGCATCATTGACACCGGGAACATTTGCCCACATGTCAGATTATGCCTTGCAGATCCTAAAAAGGGACCCCCGCATTGCCAAAATGATGAACGATGACGACTACTGGTTGGCCAGCATCCTGGATCCACGCTATAAAGGCAAATTACAAAACATCATGCCACAGGAGAACCTTGACCTAATATTGGCTAATAAACAAGCAACTCTGGTAAATCGGTTGCTTGAGGCATTCCCAGCACACAGCAGCGGTGATGGTTCTCACACGAGCCGTACGGGCCGGGGGCAGCTTGGCAGAGGTGTTCATGGTGCACACAGCAGAAGTGGCGTTGGAGACAGGGGTTTCATGACAATGTTGTGGACTGATTTTTCAAGTACCGCTCACACAACTGGTAATACAGCATCGATGGAAAGTGACAGGAGACAGCAGTTGTCAACTATGGTTACAAACTACTTTTCCTCCCATATCGATGTTCTCCCACACAGGTCATTCCCCTTTGACTATTGGGCTGCTAAACTGGATACCTGGCCTGAATTGGCACAATATGCCTTACAGTAGCTCGCTTGCCCAGCTGCAAGTGTGCTATCGGAAAGAGTCTTCAGTGCAGCTGGATCAATCCTGACAGAAAAAAGGACCCGTCTGTCAACCCAAAATGTGGATGATCTAACCTTCATTAAAATGAACCATGCATGGGTTTCCAAGGATTTTGTCCCACCTTCTCCTGAAAAATGGCTTGCTTTGGTCCACCTCTTCCTGGGACTTGACCTATTTCGCCTTTTGCATCAGCTGAATGTCCAACATCAGCATATGCCACTTTCTAAAACTCCCCAACTGTGCTGCCTCCCCCCCATGGCCGGGGTCACCACCTAGCGCACGACACCATGCGAGTGCCGTTGCGCTGGACAGGTGGGTAGGCCGACTCTTGGGCACGGGCACTGGCACAGGGTCCCTCATAGTGCAATCAAGTGTCTCTGACGGTGGTTGTGCACACCCGCTGTCAGACACACCGCCGTACTATGAGGGGCCCATTGCCAGTACCGACGCCCACGAGTGGGCCCCCCTTGCTTGGGCAGGGCCCCAGCATTTGCAATCTTTACCTCTCCCTGCTCCTCCGCTGTGTAGTCTGGGCCGTCAAATCCATACTGTGCCTGACACCGTCTGAGCCTGCCTCCTGGTGTATTGACATATATTTTGAATGTGTACGCTATCCATACATGTTATCCGGGGATACGGTACCCTTTCTCACCTTTGTGCAATCAAGTGCAATCCATACTGGGCCTAACACCGTCTGAGCCTGCCTCCTGATGTATAGACATATATTTTGAATGTGTACGCTATCCATACATGTTATCCGGGGATACGGTACCCTTTCTCACCTTTGTGCAATCACTTGCAAGCCATACTGGGCCTTACACCGTCTGAGCCTGCCTCCTGATGTATAGACATATCTTTTGATTGTGTACGCTATCCATACATGTTATCCGGGGATACGGTACCCTTTCTCACCTTTGTGCAATCACGTGCAATCCATACTGGGCCTAACACCGTCTGAGCCTGCCTCCTGATGTATAGACATATCTTTTGAATGTGTACGCTATCCATACATGTTATCCGGGGATACGGTACCCTTTCTCACCTTTGTGCAATCACTTGTAAGCCATACTGGGCCTAACACCGTCTGAGCCTGCCTCCTGATGTATAGACATGTATTTTGAATGTGTACGCTATCCATACATGTTATCCGGGGATACGGTACCCTTTCTCACCTTTGTGCAATCACGTGCAAGCCATACTGGGCCTAACACCGTCTGAGCCTGCCTCCTGATGTATAGACATATATTTTGAATGTGTACGCTATCCATACATGTTATCCGGGGATACGGTACCCTTTCTCACCTTTGTGCAATCACGTGTAACCCATACTGGGCGTGAGAACGGCTGGCGAGCTGTTAAGCAAGCTACAGCACCTGTGGTTTGCACACGTAAGTTTTTCATTTTTTTCAGGAATGACGGTTAGGCCTAATTCCGGAACTGCGGTTGACCTGCACTTACTAGGAAATCATCGTTCGCGAGTAATAATTGTAATCAGTGATCCCCATCACTAACGTTGTTCAGCGGGATATCTGCACCTGTAAGCGACAAACGCTGGCCTTTTCAGTGTAGCGCACATGCATCCACGGACATGTAAGGGCATGACACACCAGTTATTGGCCAATCTCATGTGCCAGAGCCTCACGTGTCCCTCTAGTAAGCCAGACTCGGACCGCGGGGCATGACGGAGTCTCGTTCATTAACGGAATTAAGCTTGCAATGTGTGCATCTGTTCTGTAGCTGGCATGGTTGAGGTTGCCCGTGTTGAGTCAAATTACGCCGTAGGCTCCACTCCTGGTGGTGCCCTTCTGGACATTCCTTTAAGGTTCAGCTTTGCAACCATACTGCCCACGTAAAACAAACACTTTGCCTTCATGAACGCTGTTTGGAGGGTCATGACTCGTGGGAATAACGCCACCCAATCAGTTAACCTGCTAGAGAGATCCTTTGTTGCTCCCAAGCATGACATCACACTCCCTAGGAGGAAGGTAATGCCACTGTGCGACCGTACTCCTGGGGGCAACACAAGTGCACTGATGCCCAGCCACTGCTCGATGAATCTGCTGGTACATTGACCCAGACCACTACATTCCCCTCGCACGCTACCCAGCCTGAATCTGACCCTGATGAAACTCAGGTTACCCTTCCCATATACAGTTCCATCTTACACGGTGACAAAGAGGAAGCTGCAGATGAAAGTGCAGGTTCGGCCCACCCGCCATCAGACACACCACCGTACTATCAGGGGCCCTGTGCCAGTGCCGTCGCCAACGAGTGGGCCCCCTCTGCTTGCTCAGGATCACAGCACTTGCAAGGTTGAAATACTGTGCAGTGAGATGGAAGATGGGGACGACGAGGAGTCCAGACTAGTACAGGGATTCCCTAGCGAGGAGACTTATTTGATTGTTTTCAATTTTGGGACAGCAATTTTTGGGGAGCACTATACTCTGGAGAATGATAGATGGGGCCACACCATACACTGGAACATTCCAAAGGTGGACATCAGACACTGGAGCAGCATTTACAGGGCCCATTATACACTAGAGCATTAGAAATGGGGCCCATTATGTTTGGAGCATTATTTGGACCCATAAGACAGTGGAGCTTCATCCATGGGGACCAACATATACTGTAGCATTATGTGGAGCTCATCATATACTGTTTCAAACATTATATGGGACCAATGATTCTGTATGGAGAAATAGATGGGCCTCGTCATGAGATGTAAAAAGTGAAGTATTTTTCATTGTACTATACCGCTATTTCTCTGCCATCTCGGAGCATGATGAGTTGTGGTATTATGTGTTAAAGGGGCGCTCTTTCGCCCAGGGCACATGAAAACCTGGAGCCAGCCCTACCCCCCCACAACTTTAGCCAAATAACCCCCATTTTTCAGTGCGTAACTTGTATTATGAAGTTAATTAAGGTTGACCAGCTTAAGTAAGAAGAATTGATGCTTTTGGCATTCAAATGAGCACTGTAGGTGTGTTCCTGTCCTCCTCTCACTGCCGACTTTTATTCCCCATTGACTTACATTGGGTTTCGTGTTTCGGGACGACCCCGACTTTTCCCTATAATCGGCCGATCTTGCTCGACCCGACTTTTGGAAAAGTCGGGTTTGACGAAACGAAACTCGACCATAAAAAACCAAAAGTCGCTCAACTCTAGTCACAACATCTCTCAGCTACAATTCCAGGTTATTGAACATGTCCCACAACCCAGACAAGTTGGCAATAGGATCACCATCCTTAAACGCCGTGAAGCATTTTGGATACATACCTTGGAAACACTCGAACCCAAAGGCCTAAATCGTGATTATGATTTACTGTTTTTTGCATAATACCATTTTTTCAGTTTTCTCCATACCAGGATAATGATGATGACTGTATCTCTTTGTATGATGGCTAATTTTTGTCTCTTTCTCTTTAAAGTCACTTATACTGATATGGTCTGCACTTATGGCTCTTTTCGGACTGCACTCCATCTTAGGCTGGTTTCACATTAGCGCTTTTTAAGCGCACGCGCGGCCGGGGGTAGCTCCGCCCCCGAGCCGGCTCTCTGCCCGGCGTGCCCGCCCCTTGCTTGTAGCGCCGCCTCCTAGCATAGGGTGCGCAGATCGTGCGCAGGCCGTGCGCTAGTTGCGCTTTGACCTGCGCTGCGCACTTTTGACGGTGCGCCGTGCGCACCAAAATCCGAAAAGTTTGATTTTGGCGCGCACGGCGCACCGTCAAAAGTGCGCAGCGCAGGTCAAAGCGCAACTAGCGCACGGCCTGCGCACGATCTGCGCACCCTATGCTAAAGATAGGGTGCGCCGATCGCAGGCGCCGCTGTGCGCTAGGAGGCGGCGCTACAAGCAAGGGGCGGGCACGCCGGGCAGAGAGCCGGCTCGGGGGCGGAGCTACCCCCGGCCGTGCGTGCGCTTAAAAAGCGCTAATGTGAAACCAGCCTAACACTGTGTATCTCCCTGGAGAACCTTACTACTACCATCTTGAATCCATGTCCAATCTATGTATCCTTATTGGATGTATTTTCTTTCTTATTTTTCCTCACATGCATAATTGTTTACTATACCACTTATATACATGGCATATTTCTTCCCCACATAGTGTTAACAAACTTCCTATTGGAGGCATACACTCTTAATGCCACAATGGCCCCTAGATTTACTCATTCACTCCTTGCGTTCTCCTCTCCCATACCGCTAATAAAGATTACATATAAACCCTTTCATTTTAGCGTAATGCCCTCTTATTGCGGTGAAACGCACATTTGATTATGATGGAGCGCACGGCCATCTTATTTCTGCTGACGTCATCATCTAGTTCTCGCCCATTGGCCCTACCTCCGTGCTCGTCAGGGCTTTAGTCCCGCCCATCCTTCACTTATCCTAGCGCGCCGCTGTCCCCTCTGACAAGCGGTGGAAATCCGCGTCCAGGAGGACCAGGCTCGCGCTCTCCCTGCCATGTGTTAAGATAATTCCCCTAGCTACCGCACAGTAGTATTTACTACTATTTGCACCCAGTATGTTTTACCGTTAGCTAACAGCATCACATATGACATTTTCCTTACAGATTCAACTGCCTCTTAGCAGTATATGAACTATCGATTTGTTTTCAGGCAATGACATTATTTTCCCTGCCTTAATCTCTACACTTCTAACAATGTCACCCATCTTTCTTAAAGGCTTTATAGGGACATTAACTACACATAATATTTAGCATGGTACGTCTTATTCTTCTATCATCCTATTCTGACCATTTCAGCAATAACTTGGGCCTCAGAAAATAAGTTGTATGCTATGTACTGTTTATACCATTATGGTCAAAATGTATTCTCTGTATATACTTTATTTGTGTTTATTTGTTTATTTTCTCACTTTGTAGTAACTGATGAAGGTCTAAACTGACCGAAACGTTTTCTGGTAGTACAATAAATTGTTCCACTAAGCACTAAGTTGAGTGCCAGGTTTTCATTTTATCAGTGCCAGCGTTTCTGACTTAGAGTAGCATTTCTAGTGAGGCGCATGGAGGTTCATACCCCTGAGAAGATATGTTGACCTCTTGAATTTGGCACATCGCACTCCACTGAGACCTACATTAAAACTGGTTTGGACAACGCCAATCCTAATGAATTGGTGCCTAAGATTTTTTAATTGACGCTTGTTTAAAATTTTCACAAATCCCTTATGAAAATCATTTTTGGTTTATTTGTTTTATACACTTTTGATTTTATTTCACTTGAAATTCCCACCATGCAGAGGAGAGTTTCAAATAACTTTTGTTCAGTAAATTATTCCTGTACACTGTTTTCCCTTGCTTCTGCTTGTTTTCTCAGTGTGCTCTCTATTTTTTCTGTGCATTGGCCATGTGTTAGTGCGGTCTGCTCCTAAGCCTTTCTGATCTATGACAATTAGAAAGAAACCACTGTGCATGAGCCATTGGTCTATTCCAATGCATACTCAGTATGTTCTCTCATCTCAGAATGCATTGGTTTTATGTGAGCCCGCTCTGCTCCAAAGTTTCTCTGTATGCCGACAAAAAGAAAGAACACACTGAGCATGTGTGGTCTATTCTGATACATACTCAGTGAGTTCTCTCTGTGCTTGCTGGTGTTCAGAGGGATTTCAGAGCAAGGTGCACTAACAGACAATCAATGCGTACTCATGAGAAAGGATACACTGGGAAAGTCCAGTTTTCTATTCTAATCTACACTCAGTGTGCTCTTTTTTCCTTGCCAGCTTTCAGAGAGATTTTAGAGCTTCCGACATTGGACACTGCCAGAACACTGGCAAACATACAGGTGCTTCTCACAAAATTAGAATATCATCACAAAGTTAATTTAAGTTCTTCAATACAAAAAGTGAAACTCATATATTATATAGAGTGATTACAAACAGAGTGATCTATTTCATGTGTTTATTTCTGTTAATGTTGTTGATGGCTTACAGCCAATGAAAACCAAAAAGTCATTTTCTCATTAAATTAGAATACTTTTTAACACCAGCTTGAAAAATTATTTTAACATCCTAAATGTTGGCCTAGTGAAATGTATGTTCAGTAAATGCACTCAATACATGGTCAGGGTTCCTTTTGCATCAACTGCATCAATGCAGCATGGCATGGAGGCGATCAGCCTGTGGCACTGCTGAGGTGTTATGGAAGCCCAGGTTGCTTTGATAGCAGCCTTCAGCTCATCTGCATTGTTGTTTCAGGTGTCTCTCTTTTTCCTCTTATTCATAGATTATCTGTGGGGTTAAGGTCAGGCGAGTTTGCTGGCCAATCAAGCACAGTGATACTGTTGTTCTTACACCAGGTATTGGAACTTTTGGCAGTGTAGACAGGTGCCAAGTCCTGCTGGAAAATGAAATTTCCATCTCCAAAAAGCATGTCGGCAGAGGGAAGCATGAAGCACTCTAAAATTTCCTGGTAGACAGCTGTGCTGACATTTGTCTTTATAAAACACAGCGGACCTACACCAGCAGATGACATGGCTCCCCAAACCATCACTGATTATGGAAGCTTCACATTAGACCTCAAGCAGCTTGGATTGTGGCATCTCCATTCTTCCTCCAGACTCTGGGACTTTGATTTCCAAATGAAATGCAACATTTACTTTCATCTGAAAATAACACCTTGGACCACTGAGAAACAGTCCAGTTCTTTTTCTCCTTGGCCCAGGTAAGATGCTTCTGGTGTTGTCTATTGGTCATGAGTGGCTTGACACAAGGAATGTGAGACTTGTAGCCCATGTCCTGGATACATCTGTGTGTGGTGGCTCTTGAAGCAATGACTCCAGCAGCAGTACACTCCCTGTGAATCTCCCCCAAATTTTTGAATGGCCTTTTCTTAACAATTTTTTCAAGCCTGCGTTTATCCCGGTTGCTTGTGCACCTTTTTCTATCACTCTTTTCCTACCACTCAACTTTCCATTAATATGCTTGGATACAGCACTCTGTGAACAGCCAACTTCTTTACCAATTACTTTTGTGTCTTACCCTCCTTGTAGAGTGTGCTAATGACTGCCTTCTGGACATCTGTCAAGTCAGCAGTCTTCCCCATGATTGTGTAGCCTACTGAAACAGACTACGGGACCTTTTTAAACGCTTAGGAAGCCTTTGCAGGTGTATTTTGTTAATTATTCTAATTTACTGAGATAATGACTTTTGAGTTTTCATTGGCTAAAAGTCATAATCATCAACATTAATGGAAATAAACAATTAAAATAGATCACTCTGTTTGTAATGACTATATAATATATGAGTTTCACTTTTTGTATTGAAGAACTGAACTAAATTAACTTTTTGATGATCTTCTAATTTTGTAAGAAGCATCTGTAACACACTGAGCAGCAGGACAGTGATAAGAGAACAGAACTGTTAAATTCTGTCACTAATGACATTCTGGTTCAGGCAAGAAGTGGCATTGAAACAAGCAGGCGTGAGGGGCATCACAGTACAAGAACAGCTCACTGATTACAAGAGTCAGTGATGATGTTTCATTTGAGACTTCCCTACAGATGGTGGAAGTTTCAAACAAAATGTCATCAAAAGTGAAAAAAAACATCTATGAAGTTAGGTTAGTAAAGAAATGGTGAGGAATTTTTAATAAGTTTCAAATTAAAAAAATGCTTAGTTTTTAATGTAAGTTAACTGTAACGATCCAATTCTTGGAGCCATGTCAGCTTCTGGATTAACGCATGTAAACCTTTTTTTTCCGTCAAGCCTTTGGCTTAAGGTTAGTTTTGCCCATGGTGGCCATGGGTGTCATTGCATCCTAATAGTTGCTTTGGTTACCTTTTGCCCCCAGTGGCCACAAGTGTCATTGCACTTGATGTTTTCTTTGCTTTGCCTTTTGCCCCGGTGGTCACTGGGGTTATAGCAGCTTTTGGCCCCTGATCATTTGAGCATTCCCTTTTCCTATATAGGTCCACATGGTCTATGAGCAGGTGTTGGTGATAGCATCCTTTTGGGATTCCTAAAACAGTGAAGGGAGCAGCTGGCTGAGGTGTGAAGCCACTGCAGAAAGCTGGTGAAGTTAGCAGCTGGCTTGAAGGTTGGAGCCACTGCTGAAGCTGGTGTTGTACTCTGCCCGGTGTCCGTGGCAGAGTGAGATGGTGAAGGTGGCAGCTGGCTCTGAGGTGTCGAGCCACTGCGAAAAGTTAATCCGGTGATGCACTCTGCTGCCTGGTGCTGCAGCAGAGCAAGATAAGTGTTTTTAGTGTTTCCCCTGTTTGTATTTTTCCCTGGTGTGTATTAGTACAGTGGTGGGGCCAGTGCCTGCACCACCCAGCTCCCTAGCAAGGGATAGGTGTAGGGTGTGCTAGGGCGACAGGTATCCGGCTCGGCGACAGGTGAGGAGCCTGTATAGGGAACGTTTGGAGTGTGAGCGACACTGACTCAGGGGAGTGCAGGAGGTCTCCATGTCCCCGTTCCCTATCGCAGGGCCCACTGTTGTGAGTTCATTTTCCCCTTCATTACTGAGGCCCGAGGAACTCCCTCTTCTGGTAAAGAAAGGTAGTGAGCCTGATTATCAAACACCTGAGGCTGATGATGATGACTGGCTGAGTGGAGTTACTGACTGGATATAAGGCTGCCGACGCCCTTCTGCCCTGCGGGTGATTTCTCTGTGGGATCCTTGGAGACCAGTCTGAATTCCTGCTCCTCTAAAGCGAAGTTTGCTGCTCGGCCTTTTGCTTTGGTGCTTTGACTTTGTTTTGCTTTGTTTTTCTGGATTTCTGCCATTCCCGGCTGGGGTGTGCTGAATTCATTTAGCTCTGTCTTCTGAAAATACCTGAGTGCTGATTTAGTTTTTGAAGCCAGGCTGCTTCAGGGCCTTTTTCATATCAGCTTGTTGGCTTATGTTTTTGATAGGGTTTTGGCAGATTGCAGACAGCAGCCTTCCTGTCCTTTCCTATCTAGGTAGTTTTGGGCCCCGTCTTTGCTCAGTCTATCTTTCTGTCTGTGTTAGTATTTTCATCTTGCTTCACCGTCATTATATGTTGGGGGCTGCCTATTGCTTTGGGGTCTGCTCTGGGGCAGTTTAGATTTCCCCTTTCTTTCTTTAGGCCTATGTAATTCTCCGGCTGTGACCGAGGGGTCTAGGGCATCGTAGGAACCCCCCACGGCTACTGCTAGTTGTGTTGATAGGTTCAGGGGTCTGCAATCTGATAGTTGCCAACTTCTCTGGTTTTCTGGACTTAGCTTGTATTTCTGCTTTTGCCTCCTACGGTGACTCATTCATAACAGCCCACCATTGTAACTATTTCCCCTTCCCCCGTGTCTTGTTGTTTCAGTTACCGGCCTGCGGGTCATGTCACACAGGACAGTTACACGTGCCAGTTTTGTTGTTTTAGTTACCGACCTGCGGGTCATGTCACACAGGACGGGTCCACGTGACATTAACTAGGAACACAGTTTACGTTAATGGACAATCCCTTAAAAAATCATACAGAGATTTTCCACTGTGTACTGATTCTTTACACATGCTTTTTGGCTCTCTGAGGTCACCTAAGTGTTTTTCACCTTTTGTAGTGCCAGATTTAGTCAAATTATCACCGGATCAGGAGGACACTGTTGAACATTTTTTGCATGCTCTTTTCTCAGGTGCACCATTGTCATTTGCCAAGCTTAATTCCAGGATATGGACTAGCAGAGTGCCTCTTAAAGGAAGGCATTCTTTCAATCTTCTGGAATAAGCATTTTTTTCCTCAACCCAATTACTTTTAAAACATACTAACCACGTTAGATAGATGGCATTTCTTCAATAGTGATTATAATGAGGGTTTTTTTCATTCATATTGAGTTTCAATCCATACCACAGGCTTTCTCATGTGACAAAACCAAATCTACAGACATGCCAAAAGATTAGATTTAACACTAGAACTACTGATGGAGTCATTTTGACTCCTTTCGTTTTTTATTTCTCTTCTGTGACTACATTTTTCAGAATTCTGGCTTGAAACTCGGTGACTTTTCCTCAAATATGATGTGAAAAAAGATTTTGTGAGAATAAATAATTTTGGTAAAAAATTTGCGCGTTTTTTTTCAAAATTTACCAAGAACTACTGAAGGGAGTCATTTTGACTCCCTACTATATTTTGAGGTCCTTTTGTCACTAAATGTTGCTATAAAGATTTGTGCATAATTTTTTCACTCTGTCTTATTTACCCTGATGTTCATATAGATGTAGTTCAATTTACATGTCAACTTTTCACATTTTCCTTGTGTTTTACCTGCTTGTATTACTGTGTAATACTGAACAAAATAGCTTGTTTACTCTAGGCTCTTATCTTATCAGATTTGATGAGAAATCTACTCGATCGGAGAGACTGCAAACGGACAAGTTTGCTCTATTTTCTACTGTGTGGGACAGGTTTATTGAAAATTGTATTGCGTGTTACAAACCTGGCCCATACATAACGGTGGATGAGCAACTTTTCCCAAGCAAAACTAGGTGTCCATTCACGCAGTACATGCCTTCCAAACCAGATAAATATGGCCACAAATATTGGCTAGCTGTTGATAAGGAGAGCAAATATCTGGCAAATGGCTTCCCTTATCTAGGCAAAAGATGACACACGCCGTGCTGAGGACCGTTTAGCTGACCATGTGGTAATGAAGTTATTGGACCCGTTTTTGAAAAAAGGTCGCAATGTTACAACCGATAATTATTTTACTTCAGTAAAATTAGCTAAAACAGCTAAAAAGCAAAGGAACAACCATCGTGGGAACACTGAACAAGATAAGGCGAGAAGTGCCTAAAGAAATAAAATCCATGAAAGAGGAATTGTACAACACTAAAGTGTTTAGAAATGAAGACAATTTTACACTTACAGTATATCAAGGAAAGCCCAACAAAAATGTTGTCATTTTGAGTTCCGTCCATCCAGATGTTGTTGTTGCGTCTGATTCCGCTAAAAAAACTCCAGAAACGGTAAAGTTTTACAATGAAACAAAATATGGAGTAGATGTAGTGGATCAGATGGCACGAAAATATACCACACGAACATGCACAAGGAGATGGCCTGTTCATGCATTTGAAAATGCCTTAGACTTTGCGGGTATAAATGCATGGATAATATTCAAGGAGATTACCCACCAAAAAATGTCACGCAAGGCATTTTTGCAAACGCTTGTGAGAGAGTTGAGTGGTCCTTATGTCACAGATAGGGAAAAGGGTTCCACGTCCCAAGTTTCTACATGCTCAGAAGTGATGGTTCAAACAAAATTTTGCCAGATCAAAGAAAAGTGCAAGAAAAATAGATCTGTCGGCAATTGTAAGACTTGTGGTAAGTCTTTGTGTGGGCAATGTACTGCCATAAATCAAAGGCAATGCCTAAAATGCGAAACACCAAATGTTTAGAAGGTGAATTCTGCGCCATATTTTCATTTTTATGCTCCTCCACCTACATTTTCTCTGCTTTTTGTTCTTCAGTTGTTGTTTATATGTGTGCACTTGAATAAAAAAAAAATGTTTGAAAAACGTCTATTATAATTATTGTTATTTTCTGTAGAAAAATAAGAAAAGCAGAAAAAAAACAATCAAAAGCATTACTGTTGGATCTCACAATAATAATACATTACAAAAAATATAATTATTAATAAATAACCACAAATGAAACTCTAAAAATAAACGAAAACAAGCAAGGCGTCAAAATGACTCCTTTCAGTAGTTCTAGGTGGGGTCACGAGTCTAGTAGTCCTAGTGTTAAAGCCCCCAAATGGTCGCCAGTTACACATGTGAACACCCACAGGGATAGTTAAACCACTAGGGAAAGGGAGAGAAGTCCAACAGGCAATTAAGGGATTATTAAAGGGAGTAGTCGGGACTTTATGGAAAAACAAGAAATGTGCCTAAGCACTAGCAGGAAGGTAGTTGTAACCAACCTGCTTTGCATGGCACCGTTCTTCCACGGCACAGAAAAGTCACAGACTATTTCTGCCAAAAATTCAGCTGCCTCAGCTGATGGGATGGAGTATGACTTTCGACCTCATTCTGCCAGTTAGGCAGTGGAGATCCTGCTGTCAATCAGAATGACTTCGAAAGTCACTACCCGTCAACAGAGCGGACAGGAAAAGAAGCCTCTATTCTGTAGATGTGATGTCAGTAGAAGCTTCTGAACTCTGGGGAGAAGCGGTCGGTGTCCACTCTGTGCTAGGGAAGAACGGTGCCGTGCCCAACAGGCAAATAAGTTGCAATTACCTACCTGTTAGTGATTAGGTAATTTTTTGTTTTTTATAAAGTCCCGGTTATCCCCTTGAAAGTTAGCAAAAAAAAGTGAGCTAGAAAATGAAACAGGTGCACTAATTATTTGTTTGAGATACGATTTTGTGCAGCGAATGATGTTGCAGAAAGTGGTGAAGATTAAAAAAAGAATTATATATTTCGGTAGAGAGGGAGTCATTCCTGCTAATTACATTTTTTCTCTTGGGAAAAAATGTGATATGGAAAATATAAGAGTAAGAAAGATACTGTTATAATTAGATACTCTGATAATTTCCATATCACGTATTTCCCCACATAACAAATGTGTAATGACTCCCTCTGTTAAAAATATTTACGGTAAGTCTTCTTTTAATTCTTCCCCACTTACGACAGCATCTATCACTGCGCAAAACCCCATCTCAGACTAATAATTAGCACACCTGTTTCACTTTCTACTTCACTCACTGCTCTTTCTCATAAGTCCCAAATTTCTCCTCGAGTGTCTCCCACAATGCTTTCACTGCTTACTCTCTACTCATTGCTTATTTCTCAATTATCATTTCTTCCTTTCTTTTCATCCCTATCCCTCATCTTTCCAGCTGACTTCTCTGTTAAATGTTTGCTTTTTGGTGCCTATTCAATGGGTTCTAATACTATTTCTCCTGTTCTCCTTAAAGAGGTCCAAACCGATATGTCTGCAGCCACTCTGTGTAGACTGCAGACTTATGAATCCCCCCGTGAATACACTGTGCGGGATTCACCGGTTTCTATTTCAGATTTTTATAATACTTGAGTAGAAATCAATTCATCTCGCATATATATACTCTAATAATTTCATTTGTGGTAACAAGGTAACATTTTTTCAGTTTTTCATTAACTTAAAATGTTCGACATACATTATATCTATATTTAATATCTCTAAAAAATTTCCAACTAAATTCAGCTTACTCTAACCAAAAAGAATATTGTAAGACCTAAAAAAAAATATTACTAAGTCACAAAACAAATGCTTCATCTGTAATCACATTTTCATTATACAGGAAAAGAATGTTCAGCTGTTATTAAGAAACTTATTAGAAGCTTAAATGCATGATGCAAACTACATTTCAGTTTTTGGCTATGTATATTCTTAGAAGACCAATTTATTCTATTACTTTTCTAACAAAACTGCAATGGAAAGCGCAACATAGATAATGTTTTTTTTCCTTATCTTCACATTTAGGCTACATAACCTAAACGAAAGAAGTGTACATGTCCAATATGGGATATATTGAATTATACAATATGCAATCTGAACTGTATTACTATTCTATTTGTTGCATTTACCACATCTAGATCAACTGACTCAATCATACCATTATGTTGATAATGGATTTTTTCTCACCTTTGAAATTTATGATAATTCTACAAAAAATGCTACTTTTTGGCACCCATCTATCAAGAAAAGAACTAGAAACTAGAAATGAGCAAATATGCTTGGAATTTATTGCTAAATCTGAATTTGCCATATTCGTGCCATGTTGGTAACCTAGTCGTGCTGAATTTATGTTTGATGATTGATTCCAAATATATTCGCTCATTTCTACTCGCATTGATGTCCAACTGTGTTTGGGGAGTATTGAAAAAACAATATTCGTCGCCAATCATAATCGGAACTGAATTTTGAAAAATTTGCTCAACTCTACTAGTAACTAAATTCCCCAATTTAACTTAGAACCAAAACTGGTGCTGGTGGATCATTTTAGCAATCTATTCATCCAGACAAATTCTAGATCATCTTACCCCTTTTAAGCCCCCTGACATAACAGTACATCTCAGGATGTGCATGAACGGAATGGGGCCAAGAATTGAGTCTGCTTCATGTTGTGTTGATTTAGGCTGTGCTACACAGTTGGCATCTACTTGTAACAGCAGTGACCAATGCTAGTTCAAATTGCTGCTTTTTTGCTATTTAAATTCCTCTGTCATTCACTGATGTCATTCACGGAAGTACGCTGCCTCGGAGTAACCTTTGACTCTGCCCTGTCCTTCAAACCGCACATCCAAGCTCTTTCTACCTCCTGTCTCCTCCAGCTCAAAAATATTTCCAGAATCCGTCCTTTCCTCAACCCTCATTCTACTAAAATGTTTGTGCATGCCTTCATCATCTCTCGCCTCGACTACTGCAACATCCTTTTCTGTGGTCTCCCTGCTAACACCCTCCAGTCCATCCTTAACTCTGCTGCCCGACTAATTCATCTCTCTCCTCACTACTCCTCCGCTTCTCCCCTCTGCCAATCCCTTCACTGGCTGCCATTCCCTCAGCGTATCCAGTTCAAATTACTAATATTTACCTACAAGGCCATCCATAACCTGTCTCCCCCATATGTCTCTGAACTAATCTCCCGATATCTTCCCTCACGTAATCTCCGTTCCTTCTAAGACCTCCTTCTCTCCTCCACACTTATTCGCTCCTCATCCAACCACCTCTAAGACTTCTCCCAAATTGCCCCTGTCCTCTGGAATTCTTTGCCCCAACAAGTCCGACTATCAACCACTAGAGTTGAGCGATACAGGTCGGCCAGATTCATAAGTCGCCGACTTATGCAAAAGTCGGGTTTTGTTTTGCGAAACCCGACCACAGCATGAAGTCGGCCATGCGGTCGTCGACCTGAGCGCCAAAGTCGGTTTTCCCAGAATGCCGGCACGTAACTTTTTTTCAGCCGGTGAGCAAGGATGTACACTGCGGGCAACGAGATGACATGTGGAGCGTCCGGTGAGAGAGAGAGAGAGATTTCCTCTAGGGTTAAAATTCATGCCAGCGAAAATCTTACGGGCATGCGCACTTTAAAAAAGCGGTCCGGCATGTAGGTGTGTTTACTGTACTCCACTCACTGCCGACTTTTATTCTCCATTGACTTGCATTGGGTTTCGTGTTTCAGTCGGACCTCTGACTTTTCACGATAGTCAGCCGATTTGGTTCGACTCGACTTTTGAGAAAGTCAGGTTTCATGAAACCCGACTCGACCCTAAAAAAGGCAAAGTCAATCATCCCTATCAACCACATTTGGATACTTCAGATGGAACCTGAAAACCCACCTCTTCAAGAAAGCCTACAGCCTGCAATGACCCCGTTACCTCCTTCTCTCTCACCACTACCGGAGATATCACCTCAGCCAACACGGGAACTGCTGCAACCCACCAACCTACTGTCTCCTTCGCCACCATCCTGTAGCATGTAAGCCCGAAAGGGCAGGGTCCTCTCCCCTTTGTATTAGTCTGTCATTGTTAGTTTGTTTACTGTAAGTGATATCTGTAATTTTTATGTAACCCCTTCTCATGTACAGCACCATGGAATCAATGGTGCTATATAAATAAATAATAATAATAAAAATGTCAGTATCAGGATCCTGACAGCACCGGCGTACAGCCTCCGCTGAGCAGGGACTCACGTGCACTGTAGGGACCCCTGGGGACAAGAACAGCCAAAAAGTACAGATGCACAGGACCTGAACGCTGAAGTTTAGCAAGCCGGCACAGGACCTATGGTCATGTGACTGCAAGGGGAGGGGGCTTAGCATCCTGCTTTCAGAAAAGGTAGAAAACTCAGAGTCGGGCACAATGGAGGTCATACACAGTACGGGCAAACGAGGTACAGGAGGGGTAAACAGACGGGAGATCAGACAAAGCCAAAGGTCATACGCAAGAGGGCGGTGCGGTACCAAAGGGACAAGCAGAGAGCAGTCGAGTCACAAGAAGAGAGTCATACACGAGAGAGTGGCGCAGTACAAGAGGGGCAGGCAGAACTCGTAACAGGGACAGAACCGGATCACAACCAAACAAGCAACAAGTTATCAGGCAAAAGGCACACGTATACAAGAGGTCAACTAACTCAGCCGAGGGCAGGAGTACAACTGACACCAGACCTAGGTCCAGTGAACATTAAATAGCCGCCCTATGCCAGAGAGAGGCAGAACCATTAACTCCCAGTCTGACCAGGACGGGCCAGAGCAAAACCCCGGCCTGGATCATGACAGTACCCTCCTCTTAATGGGGGGCCATCGGACCCTCAGGTTTCTCAGGGTACTTGGTGTGAAAGGCTCGGACCAACCGATCTGCATGAACCGATCGAGCAGGAACCCACGAGCGTTCTTCAGGACCGTAGCCTTTCCAATGTACCAGATATTGAAGGGCACGATGGACCAACCTGGAGTCGACAATTCATTCCACCTCGTACTACGACTGCCTGTCTACCAAAACCGGTGGCGGGGAAGCTGATGATCCCTCCCCACCGGACCTCACAGGTTTCAAAAGGGCCTTATGGAAATCATTTGGGATCCGCAGAGATGGCAGGAGATGCAACCGCAAAACCACCGGGTTAACTGCTTCGGTAATTTCATAGGGACGTATAAACTTAGGTCCAAGCTTAGCAGAGGGGACCTTGAGCCTTATATTCTTGGTGGACAACCATACCTTATCCCCAATTGAAACACCGATCCGGCGGATCGTTTTTTGTCCGCAAAAAATTTAAATTTGTCCTGGGCCTTCTTAATGTTACTCTGGACCTCCCGCAATACCTCCCCCAACCGCTGGATCATCTCATTCGCCCCAGGACACCCAGAATTCAAATGGGAAAATTCTCCAAAATGAGGATGAAACCCATAGTTGCAGAAAAAGGGAGATGTACCCGTAGACTGGTTAATGCGGTTGTTAAATGCAAACCCGGCCAACGGTAACACAGAACACCAATCATCCTGTCGGGCTGAGGTCAAGCAACGCAGAATTTGCTCCAGAGACTGATTGGTCCGCTCAGTGTGCCCATTAGTCTCTGGATGGTAAGCGTATGAAAAAGACAGACCAATACCTAACCTCTTACAAAAAGCTCTCCAAAATCTGGAAACAAATTGCACTCCCCTATCAGACACCACATTCAAGGGTACCCCATGCAACCGCATCACATGCTCAACAAACAATCTGGACAATGTTTCCGCATTAGGTAGAGCTGCCAAAGGTACAAAATGTGCCTGCGTACTAAACCTGTCCACCACAACCCAGAAGACGGTATTACCCTTGGAGGGGGGAAGGTTGGTGATGAAATCCATGGACAGATGAGTCCATGGTCTCTCAGGAATTGGCAGTGGTATCAATTCCCCGGCCGGCCGGTTATGGGGGGTTTTCGCACGGGCACAAACACCACATGCAGACACATATTCCCCAACATCAGATGCTAAATAAGACCACCAGAATACTCTAGCAATGGTCTTCCGGGTGGCCGAGATCCCTGGATGTCCACCCAGAACTGAGTCATGGAACTCCCGGAGGACCTTGAGACAAAACTGAGCTGGCACAAATAGTTTATCCACCGGCTTAGCCAGAGGTGCAAGAGACTAGGCTTCCCGAATCCCCCGTTCCAACATATTATAAATACCTGCCACCACCACCCCAGGCTGAAGAATGGAGGATGGAGGTACCCAGGGGGACACCGGATCTAGACTGCGTGACAAGGCATCCGCTCTGACATTTTTGGATCCTGGCTGAAAAGTGATCGAGAAGTTGAATCGGGAAAAAAAAGTGACCATCTAGCCTGTCTGGCAGTCAACCTTTTAGCTGACTCAATGTAAGCTAGGTTTTTGTGGTCCATAATTACAGTTATAGGATGGACAGCCGCCTCCAAAAAATGCCTCCATTCTTCAAAGGCCAACTTTACGGCCAGAAGTTCTCGATTCCCCACATCATAGTTTCTCTCCGCAGGGGAGAATTTCTTTGAGAAAACTTAAACTGTGGATGAGGTGGTTAAAGCTTGTGTGGTTCTGCACAATTATGTTACATGCAAGGAACATATTTCCATTGATGACCACCCTGAAGAAACCACTTTGCATGACTATCACAACATTACGTATAGAAGTTCTGTGTCAGTTTCAAGAATGAGGGACAAATTTGCTCAATATTTTATTTCACCTCAAGGAAGAGTAGACTGGCAGGATGAAAGAGTTTGAAAAAATTCTCTTGTACCTAGTAACCAACAGTCATTTACATTCTTTACCAAAAGTATTTTACCTTCTTTTCTCAAGTAGTGTACCTGGTTGTTTTTTCCCAAAGTATTTTACCTTCTTTACCCAAATTGTGTACCTGGTTGTGTTTTAACCATTTTATTTTAACTTCTTTAACCACAGTATTTAACCTTGTTTTAAAACCTTTTTTAATCTTATAACCAAATAAAAGTCCAAATTTTGAAACAAACTGGTTTTTTTTTATTAAGAAATTATTAAATAGAAAACATTACATATCTACATAGTGGGGGTTGGAAATAATGCAGGAGGGGCTGTCAGATAGGGACACTTGACATTGGGAGTGTGGAGAGAGGAAAGTGATGGTGGTGGTTAAGGATCAATAGGAACAGGTGAAGGGGTGGAGAAAGAAATGGAAAGGGTGAATGAACATAAAACCAGGAGTTGTATTGGGAATTTGGAATGTTTGAGGGGTGGAGTCGAAGGATTGGGAGGCAGAAGAGGAGGAGGGTGGAGAAGAGGGTTGTGTTTGGGGCATGATGGGTGTTGAAGGAGAATAGTGGTAGTTGGCAGGGAGTGGAGGCGCGAGTGATATAGTTGGTAAATGGTAGGGGCAGTATGTTGGTACGGGGCAGGCTGCTGGTACGAGGAAGGCTGCTGGTACGGGGAAGGCTGCTGGTACGGGGCAGGCTGCTAGTACGGGGCAGGCTGCTAGTACGGGGCAGGCTGCTAGTACGGGGAAGGCTGCTGGTATTGCATAGGAGGGGGAGGAGGGACAGTAGCTGGAGGGGGGCAGGTGTGGGAGGATGTACTCGGGTGGGTGGAGGGGGTTGGGAGCTAACTTGCGCTAGAGCAGGCTGGCACGATTGCATTACATGCATCTGCTGGTCAGGAGATAGCTTATCCATGCGCTCAAGCACCGACTGGAAAAATGTGTGGTTCGGAGCTTTTCTTGCATCTGACTGCATCCTAACCAGAAGTGTGCGCAACTCAAGAATACTGTTGTTGAGCAAATTAAATCCTGCGGTCATTTGGTCAGACAACAGTTTCAGACAGTTCTGGAAGGATGCATTCAGATGTAAGACCTCTGGTGCATAGCTCTTTTCCTGACCCCTCTGGCGCTGCTGCCCAGAACCCACAGGTGTAGTAGAGGTGGCAGCAGCAGAGGGGTGGGGTAAAGGAAAAGCTATAGCCTCACCAGCAGATTCATGCAATGCAGGCGGCCACGATGCTCCAGCGCAAGGGGGTGTTACTGTAGGATCGGATGTGAGGGAAGCCTGGGAAGGTGCAGATGGTCCGGAACTGTTGAAGTGTCCCTCAGTGGCGGACTCCTCAGGGATCGCCCCAGAAGTGTTCAATGGTGCAGGCTCCCAAGTGCTGCAGATGATGCTGTGGAATAAAGAGAAAAAAAGATAATGAATATATTTATTTTGCATGACCCTGACTGGAATACAAGGGATGGAGGGCAGCATCAAATTTATATAAACAATGGGATACAGACCTGGAGTATGTCAAAAAAATGTATGAAAACAAAAGAAAAGAGACATACTACATACCAGGGATCACTAAAAATAGTACAAAGGTATGAAATGCTTTATTCAATTAGTCATAGAAAACACACACCAAAAAATGAATTAAAAATAGTTAAAAAACAAGGACACTAAGCCCCCAATGATGTTATATGCCCCCTGAACCACAAACCGGTCACGACTGTGATAACCCAGTTATAGTCACACTAGCTGTGAACCCATTCTACTCCCGGGTGGTGAGCATTTTTATTGGTATATGGTCTCCTATCCTGCTATGTGCTGCCACCCTCCTATCCTGGTATGCATGGCACACCTCATTCCTATCCTGGTATGCAAGGTACCCTCCCCCCAATCCTGGTATGCATGGCACCCCATTCTTCATCCTGGTATGCATGGTCCCCACACCCCCCAATCCTGGTATGCATGGTACCCCATTCTTCATCCTGGTATACATGGTACCTCTCATCCCCAATCCTGGTATGCATGGTCCCCTCACCCCTGCTATCCTGGTATGCATGGTCTCTTCACCCCCCTATTCTGTTACACATGGTACCCCTCACCCCCCAATCCTGCTATGCATGGCCCCCTCACTCTCCAATCCTGGTATGCATGGTCCCCTCACCTCCGCTATCCTGGTATGCATGGCTCCCTCACCCCCAATCCTGGTATGTATGGTCCCCTCACCCCCTATCTTGGTATGCATGGTCCCCCTCACCCCCCAATCCTGGTTCACATGGCCCCCTCACCCTTCAATCCTGGTATGCATGGCCCCCTCACCCCCAATCCTGGCATGCATTGTCCTCTCACCCCCCAATCCTGGTATGCAAGGCCCCCTCACCCCAATCCTGGTATACATGGTCCTCTCACCCCCCAATCCTGGTATGCATGGCCCCCTCACCTCTAATCCTGTTATGCATGGTCCTCTCACCCACCAATCCTGGTATGCATGACCCCCTCACCCCCAATCCTGGTATGCATGGTACCCCTCATCCCCCAATCCTGGCATGCATGGCCCCCTCACCCCCCCTATCCTGGTATGCATGGCCCCCTCCTCCCCCAATCCTGGTATGCATGGTACCCCTCATCCCCCAATCCTGGTATGCATGGCCCCCTCACCCCCCTATCCTGGTATGAATGGTACCCCTCACCCCCAATCCTGGTATGCATGGTACTCCCTCATCCCCCAATCCTGGTATGCATGGTACTCCCTCATCTCCCAATCCTGGTATGTATGGTCCCCTCATCCCTCAATCCTGGTATGCATGGTACCCCTCACCACGTATCCTGGTATGCATGGTCCCCCTCACCCCCCAATCCTGGTATGCATGGCCCCCTCACCCCCAATCCTGGTATGCATGGTCCTCTCACCCCCCAATCCTGGTATGCATGGTCCTCTCACCCCCCAATCCTGGTATGCATGGCCCCCTCACCCCCCCTATCCTGGTATGCATAACCCCCTCTCCCCCCCATCCTGGTATGCATAGCCCCCTCACCCCTATCCTGGTATGCATGGTACCCCTCTTCCCCCAATCCTTGTATGCATGGCCCCCTCACCACCTATCCTGGTATGCATGGTCCTCTCACCTCCCCTATCATGGTTTGCATGGTCCCCTCACTCCTTTTAAAAGTACAAAAAAAAAACATTTATACTCACCCTTCTTTCCTGTGCTCCAGCGCTGTTTTGCTGGAGGCCAGGGCAGGAGTGCGGCCGGAATCGCGCATGCCCATAGCGCTGTCCGGCGCAATTTTGCTGAAGGGACACTGCAAGTGTGTCTTCAGTAAAATGGCGCCGGATCATGCTATGCGCGTGCGTGATTCCGGCCCGGCACCATATTGCTGAAGACACACTGCAGATCGCGCATGCGCAGCGCAATTCCGGCCTCACTCCAGCCCCGGTCCCCAGGTGAAGAGAAGCGCCGCAGCAAAGCTCCTCCCAGACAGGTAAGTATGTATGTATGGCATCGGACATGGCGGTATGCAGTGTGTATGGTACCGCCATCTCCGGCGCCATACACACTCCTCACAGCTGGCTGTCTCACTCTGTCTGGAGCCAGACTGCGCAGGCGCGTCACGCTTGCGCGGTCTATAGAGGCTTCAGACAGAGGGACGCCCCCCCGGTTATATTATAGATACAGTGGGGAAAAAAAGTATTTAGTCAGTCAGCAATAGTGCAAGTTCCACCACTTAAAAAGATGAGAGGCGTCTGTAATTTACATCATAGGTAGACCTCAACTATGGGAGACAAACTGAGAAAAAAAAATCCAGAAAATCACATTGTCTGTTTTTTTTTCATTTTATTTGCATATTATGGTGGAAAATAAGTATTTGGTCAGAAACAAGCAATCAAGATTTCTGGCTCTCACAGACCTGTAACTTCTTCTTTAAGAGTCTCCTCTTTCCTCCACTCATTACCTGTAGTAATGGCACCTGTTTAAACTTGTTATCAGTATAAAAAGACACCTGTGCACACTCTCAAACAGTCTGACTCCAAACTCCACTATGGTGAAGACCAAAGAGCTGTCAAAGGACACCAGAAACAAAATTGTAGCCCTGCAACAGGCTGGGAAGACTGAATCTGCAATAGCCAACCAGCTTGGAGTGAAGAAATCAACTGTGGGAGCAATAATTAGAAAATGGAAGACATACAAGACCACTGATAATCTCCCTCGATCTGGTGCTCCACGCAAAATCCCACCCCGTGGGGTCAGAATGATCACAAGAACGGTGAGCAAAAATCCCAGAACCACGCGGGGGGACCTAGTGAATGAACTGCAGAGAGCTGGGACCAATGTAACAAGGCCTACCATAAGTAACACACTACGCCACCATGGACTCAGATCCTGCAGTGCCAGACGTGTCCCACTGCTTAAGCCTGTACATGTCCGGGCCCGTCTGAAGTTTGCTAGAGAGCATTTGGATGATCCAGAGGAGTTTTGGGAGAATGTCCTATGGTCTGATGAAACCAAACTGGAACTGTTTGGTAGAAACACAACTTGTCGTGTTTGGAGGAAAAAGAATACTGAGTTGCATCCATCAAACACCATACCTACTGTAAAGCATGGTGGTGGAAACATCATGCTTTGGGGCTGTTTCTCTGCAAAGGGGCCAGGACGACTGATCCGGGTACATGAAAGAATGAATGGGGCCATGTATCGTGAGATTTTGAGTGCAAACCTCCTTCCATCAGCAAGGGCATTGAAGATGAAACGTGGCTGGGTCTTTCAACATGACAATGATCTAAAGCACACCGCCAGGGCAACGAAGGAGTGGCTTCGTAAGAAGCATTTCAAGGTCCTGGAGTGGCCTAGCCAGTCTCCAGATCTCAACCCTATAGAAAACCTTTGGAGGGAGTTGAAAGTCCGTGTTGCCAAGCGAAAAGCCAAAAACATCACTGCTCTAGAGGAGATCTGCATGGAGGAATGGGCCAACATACCAACAACAGTGTGTGGCAACCTTGTGAAGACTTACAGAAAACGTTTGACCTCTGTCATTGCCAACAAAGGATATATCACAAAGTATTGAGATGAAATTTTGTGATTTTCTGGATTTTTTTTTCTCAGTTTGTCTCCCATAGTTGAGGTCTTCCTATGATGTAAATTACAGACGCCTCTCATCTTTTTAAGTGGTGGAACTTGCACTATTGCTGACTGACTAAATACTTTTTTTCCCCACTGTATGTACAGAAATGGTCACATGAATCAAATGAATGTTATTGTCTTCTAGCTCTACCCCGTATTTGTGCGACATATAAGTATATCTTTGTCCATATCTGAACACGACTAAGTACACCTTGTCCGGTTCTGGTCTGTATCATTCTAATATTTGGGGCTAAGGTAATGAGTTTTTGTACCCATGTTATAGTGGATAGGGTGCAATACTGTCTTGTTCTATATGGCTGCAGATACGGTAGGGTGTAATTTCATAGAATCATAGAATCGTAGAGGTGGAAGGGACCTCCTGGGCCATCTGGTCCAACCCCCTGCTCAAAGCAGGATTCGCTAAATCATCCCAGACAGATATCTGTCCAGCCTCTGTTTGAAGACTTCTATTGAAGGAAAACTCACCACCTCTCGTGGCAGCCTGTTCCACTCATTGATCACTCTAACTGTCAAAAAGTTTTTTCTAGTATCTAATCTGTGTCTCCTCCCATTCAGTTTCATCCCATTGCTTCTAGTCTTTCCTTGTGCAAATGAGAATAAAGATGATCCTTCTGCAATGTGACAGCCCTTGAGATATTTGTAGACAGTTATTAAGTCTCCTCTCAGTCTTCTCTTTTGCAGGCTAAACATTCCCAAATCCTGCAACCTTTCCTCATAAGACAGGGTTTGCAGACCGGTCACCATTCTGGTCACTCTTTTCTGAACTTGCTCCAGTTTGATGATGTCTTTTTGAAAATGTGGCGCCCAAAACTGGACACAGTATTCCAGATGAGGTCTGACCAAAGAGGAGTAGAGGGCAATAATGTCTTCACGTGATCTAGACTGTATGTTAATACATCCTAGAATTGCATTTGCCTTTTTTGCTGCTGCATCACACTGTTGACTCATATTCAGTCTGTGATCTATTAATATACCCAAGTCTTTTTCACATGTGCTGTTGCTTAGCCCTATTCCTTCCATTCTGTATATGCTTTTTTTTCATTTTTAATGCCCAGATGTAGTACTTTGCATTTTTCCCTGTTAAAAACCATTATGTTAGTTGCTGCCCACTGCTCCAGTTTATTTATATCTTTTTGAATCTTCTCTCTTCTCTAGTATTAGATATCCCTCCTAGCTTTGTGTCATCAGCAAATTTAATCAGTATACCCTCAATTCCTTCATCTAAATTGTTGATAAAGATCTGCTGTCCTTATCATATATAGCGGCCATAAGTGGTCCAGTGGCTTTATGACTTTAATTGTGCGCATGCAGCAAAGTAATTATTGTGCTCTACATTATTGTTTTCGTTATATTATATGACAATCGTTATGCATCTAAATTGCTGCAGATATGGTAGGGTGTAATTTAGATCTGCTGTCCTCACCATATATAGCGGCCATAAGTGATGGCTTTATGACTATAATTGTGCGCATGTAGCAAAGAAATTATTGCGCTCTACATTTATTGTTTTCGTTATATTATACGACAATGGTTATGCATCTATAATGGGGTTCTGTTTTCAAGACCCAAATAGCGGCCATAACCGTACGTCATTTACCTATTTCTTTGGCGTCATGCATGGCCGGAGACGAATTGGTCTTCTGTGGCCTTTGTGGACTGCTCATGTGTGGCAGAAGTTGCTAAGCACATGTTAATGGGACTAACATCAGAATTGGAGACCAGCCTTGAATTATTGTAACCTGGTTTCAGACCATATCGGCGGGATTTGTTTTAAAAATTTCTGGCAAAGGTCGCCGTTGGTATGATTGGAATGAGCGCATGTTATATCATCTATATAGTAAAACTGTATTTATACATATATCACCTATTATTATTCCATCATCACCACCAGTGCAATATTGCCCACAAGGCAAGTTATGGTAAAGATAGCAATCGAGCGCCGCTCCTCTTTCCAATTTTTAATTCAAATTAAGCACAATTATGAAATTTCTATAATAGGTGTATATGTCTTTACCTAAACTTACATATGAGGCAAGTTTTTGTTAAAAGACTAATGGAGCGCCGTTTTTCCCATTTACTCTTCATATACTTAGCATAATTATAAATTTTATACAATTGGTGTGTACTCCAAAACCAGGGGAAGAGTCTTGAGGAGATCATTTGCATATTCCCAGTGCCTTCTGGGATAAGTGAAGAGTCTCCGCGAGCTCAACGATCGCTGGGTTTTGGCCGTTGCAGCTGAAAAGAGGAAATCGGAAAACCAGGGGAAGAGTCTTGAGGAGATCATTTGCATATTCCCTGTGCCTTCTGGGATAAGTGAAGAGTCTCCGCGAGCGCAACGATCGCTGGGTTTTGGCCGTTGCAGCTGAAAAGAGGAAATCGGAAAACCAGGGGAAGAGTCTTGAGGAGATCATTTGCATATTCCCAGTGCCTTCTGGGATAAGTGAAGAGTCTCCGCGAGCTCAACGATCGCTGGGTTTTGGCCGTTGCAGCTGAAAAGAGGAAATCGGAAAACCAGGGGAAGAGTCTTGAGGAGATCATTTGCATATTCCCTGTGCCTTCTGGGATAAGTGAAGAGTCTCCGCAAGCGCAACGATCGCTGGGTTTTGGCCGTTGCAGCTGAAAAGAGGAAATCGGAAAAACCGCGCGCCGATCGGCGCGCGAATTTTGGCTCATCTTTCATCGTTTTTAAGAAATCTCAAGATGGAAGAGGCCAGGAGCCATTTGGTGAGCTGCATTTCTTGCTACATGTTCACAGACTTACCAGTGGAAAAGCCAAACTTCACATGCCACAAATGCAAGCTTGTGTCCCTGTTGGAGGAAAAGTTGCAAAATCTCGAAGAGAGGTTGGCTACGTTGAAGATCATTAAGGAAGGGGAAGAGTTCTTGGACAGAGCAGAATTATCTCTTCATGTTACAGAAAGAGATGAAATTCGAAGTGCACCTGAAGAAACAGAGGAATGGAGACATGTGACCCAGAGAAGCAGGAGGATCAGGAGGCAGTCAGCACCCATACTGCTCAGAAACCAGTACCAGGCTCTCACGCAGGAAAATGATGAAGAAATACATCAGGATAAGACTTTGCCAACAAACAGCAACCTTGTACGCCTTCAGAGTCCTCCTGGATGGAGAAAGAAAAATGTTGTGAAGAAGAAACGGAGAGTGGTGGTCATGGGGGATTCCCTGTTGAGAGGAACAGAGGCTGCTATCTGCAGACCGGATATAACTTCAAGAGAAATGTGCTGTCTTCCAGGTGCAAAAATTAAAGATGTGTCTGACAGGATATCAGGACTCTTCAGACCTACAGATGACTACCCATTCCTGCTACTACATGTGGGGACAAATGACACCGCAAGAAACGACCTGGAAACCATCTGCAGAGACTTTGAAGACTTAGGCAAGAAAGTGAAAGAACTGGGAGCGCAGGTGGTCTTCTCTTCCATCCTCCCAGTGGATGGCCATGGAACAAGGAGGTGGAATAAGATTCTGCAGGTGAACAACTGGCTACGTCGATGGTGCCGTCAGCAACGATTTGGATTTCTGGATCACGGAGTGAACTACTTATACGATGGACTACTTGCTAGAGATGGGGTGCACCTTACGAAGACTGGAAAGCATGTATTTGGAAGTCGCCTTGCTACACTTGTAAGGAGAGCTTTAAACTAGAACAACATGGGAAGGGAAGCAAAAGACCAGAAAAAGCCATACACCTAACAAATGCTATTGAGAACTCTGCTAATAGAAGTGGAAAGGAAGAACAAAGACGAAAGAATCTAATTAATAAAAATATTGGAGAAAGAGAAACCAATCACAAACTAAAATGTTTCTATACTAATGCACAAAGCATGGGCAACAAACAAGGAGAATTGGAACTACTAACACAGGAAAAGAAATATGATGTCATTGGAATCACTGAAACTTGGTGGGATGATACACATGATTGGAATACAAGACTAGAAGGATACAACTTATTTGCAAGAAACAGACTTGATAAACGAGGAGGGGGTGTTGCATTGTATGTTAGAAACGCATATATCTGCACAGAGATTGAAGCTTCAGAGACTGGGAGTTCTGTGGAAACTGTTTGGGTAAGAATACAAGGACAGAACAATGGAAAGGACACCATTGAAGGCATTTACTACAGGCCGCCTGTGCAAGCTGAAGATATGGATGAACTCTTTATGCATCAAATGGCCAAGTTCTCCAAAAAATATGACATAGTTGTCATGGGAGATTTCAACTATCCAGACATTTGTTGGGAATCTCTCTCAGGCAAAACTAACAGGTCAAGGAAATTCTTATCCTCTCTTGCTGACAACTTTATCTTCCAAAAGGTAGGGGAGAAAACAAGGGGAACTGCTACCTTGGATCTAATCCTTATAAACAGGGAGGAAATGGTTGAGGAGGTAAAAGTGGCTGGAACCCTAGGAGGTAGCGACCATGCTATTTTAGAATTTTGGATAACTAGAGGCGGAAGACCTGTGAAGACTCAGACGTCAAGGTTAGATTTCAGAAAGGCAGATTTTAAGGGATTCAGAAAGATAATTGGAGGGATCCAATGGCTGGATATACTTAAAGACAAAAATGTCCAGGAAGGATGGGAAATCTTGAAAAATGAAATTCTCAAAGCACAGTTGTTAACAATTCCGAAAAGAGGGAAGAATAGGAAGCATTTAAGGAAACCAGGATGGGTGAACACAGAACTTAAGCACATGCTAAAAAGGAAGAAAAAAATGTTTATAAAATGGAAAGAGGGAGGCATATCTAAAGAAGAATATAATGCTGTCTGCAGAATCTGCAGGGCACAAATCAGATTAGCTAAAGCTGAAAATGAATTGAGGCTTGCAAGAGATGTCAAAAGCAATAATAAAGGATTTTGGGGATATGTCAAAAGTAAAAGAAAAGTCAAAGATGCTATAGGATTTTTACAGGATGAAAATGATGAAATGGTAAGACAGGATGTTGAGAAGGCTGAACTTTTAAATTCCTATTTTGCATCTGTTTTCTCTCAGAAAGGAAATGTAACACCAACTGTTATTCACTGTCCTATTAAGGGAATAGAAGAATCCAGGATATCTATAAACAGAAAGATAGTGAGGAAACACTTAGCTAACCTAAATGAATTCAAGTCTCCAGGTCCAGATGAATTACACCCCAGAGTACTGAAGGAGATAGCAGAAGAAATTTCTGAACCACTCTCCATAATCTTTGAAAATTCTTGGAGAACAGGAGAAGTGCCAGAAGACTGGAGAAGAGCAAATGTTGTTCCTATCTTCAAAAAGGGGAAGAAGGTGGACCCAGGCAACTATAGGCCGGTGAGTCTGACTTCTATACCAGGAAAGATCTTTGAACAAATTATTAAACAACATGTAAGTCAATACCTGGATAAGAATGAAGTGATCAAACAGAGTCAGCATGGGTTTGTAACTAATAAGTCATGTCAGACTAACTTAATTTCCTTCTATGACGGTATCACTGATTGGGTGGATCAAGGAAATGCTGTAGATATAGTATATCTTGACTTCAGCAAAGCATTTGACAAAGTCTCTCATACAATCCTTATTGAAAAAATGACTAAGTATGGAATGGACAAGGCAACTGTTAGGTGGATTCATAGCTGGCTTAGTGATCGGACCCAAAGAGTGGTCGTAAATGGCTGCACATCCAGTTGGAAGAATGTCTCAAGTGGGGTACCACAGGGCTCTGTCCTGGGCCCTGTATTGTTCAACATCTTTATCAACGATTTAGATGAAGGAATTGAGGGTAAACTGATTAAATTTGCTGATGACACAAAGCTAGGAGGGATAGCTAATACTAGAGAAGAGAGAGAGAGGATTCAAAAAGATTTAAATAAACTGGAGAAGTGGGCAGTAACTAACAGAATGGTTTTTAACAGGGAGAAATGCAAAGTACTACATCTGGGCAATAAAAATGAAAAAAGCATATATAGAATGGGAGGAATAGGGCTAAGTGACAGCACATGTGAAAAAGACTTGGGTATACTAATAGATCACAGACTGAATATGAGTCAACAGTGTGATGCAGCAGCAAAAAAGGCAAATGCAGTTCTAGGATGTATTAACAGAAGCATACAGTCTAGATCACGTGAAGTCATTATTTCCCTCTACTCCTCTTTGGTCAGACCTCATCTGGAATATTGTGTCCAGTTTTGGGCACCACATTTTAAAAAAGACATCAACAAACTGGAGCAAGTTCAGAAAAGAGCGACCAGAATGGTGACCGGTCTGCAAACCCTGTCTTATGAGGAAAGGTTGCAGGATTTGGGAATGTTTAGTTTGCAAAAGAGAAGACTGAGAGGAGACTTAATTGCTGTCTACAAATATCTAAAGGGCTGTCACATTGTAGAAGGATCAACTTTATTCTCATTTGCACAAGGAAAGACTAGAAGCAATGGGATGAAACTGAATGGGAGGAGACACAGATTAGATATTAGAAAAAACTTTTTGACAGTTAGAGTGATCAATGAGTGGAACAGGCTGCCACGAGAAGTGGTGAGTTCTCCTTCAATGGAAGTCTTCAAACAGAGGCTGGACAGACATCTGACTGGGATGATTTAGCGAATCCTGCTTTGAGCAGGGGGTTGGACCAGATGGCCCAGGAGGTCCCTTCCAACTCTACGATTCTATGATTCTATGATTCTATGACTCCTCTCTATATTCGTTCATTCGTGACACTACCATCTGTGTTATACCCTGGTGCAGACACAACAATCTGCGCTTATGTCCTCCACTGAGTGCTGGTACCGCCAGGGTCTGGTCTCTCATGTAGTGGCCATAACACTCACGACCCAATGGTTAACTATAATTGCATACGTCTGCTTTGCAACACGCCCACCTTTTTTACATATCATGTGATCATGGGCATTTTTCACATAGCGTGTGGACGTATGCGCTGTTGTTACTTATCGGCCATCTTGGTGCACCTATTTTGACTTCCTGCATTATGCTATTTCCGGCGTCCATCGCCATTTTCCAGCGCCTGCATCTATGTAAAAGCGCCATACAGCTGCTGTAAGTTTGTTTAATTATACTGCTATAAATACTCAATTGTCTGGTTTAATCACCACCTCTGCCCCTGATGAAACCACTGTGGTGTGGCAACACGCGTTGGGCTTCTGCCCCCTGAACCCCCGGTTTTGGTAAACACTCTGGTCATGCTTACTTATGCTGGTGGGTTTCCACACTCCTGGTTCTTTTGCATTAGCCATCTTTGATGTTTTAACCCTCTTTGGTCTGGCTTATTTGAGTTTTTATGTGCAGACTTATTGTGATTATGCTAAACCAGGACTCTGCTTTCTACCTTAGTCCTACCTTTATGTTACATCTATAGGAGCCATCTAGTGGCAAATTATTATATTCCACTAAATTTAAAACCTCGCTTTATTGTTTTTCCTTAGAAATACTGTTTCTTGTATCGCATGCTTATGTTAATACTGGCTATTGCATTGCTCTTATGGCTTTTGGGGGATTTATTAGTGGAATATGAATGCCATTTCCAGCATTTATCTGCCTATTTCTAACTAATTCTTTCTGGTCCATGTGATTATACTCTTTTCCTGGACCATATGCACATGTTAAATATTGGCTATTGTATTGCTCCTCAGGCCTTTGGGGGATCCATTACTGGGACATAAATGTTAATTATTTTTTCAGCATTTATCTGCCTATATATAACCATTCCTTCTTGGTCCATTTGATTGGTCATTGTATTGTTCCTCAGGTCTTGCAGTTATCCAGGAATAGGATATGGTTGTTATTTATTAGCATTTATCTGCTTTCATATAATCAACTTTTTTTTTTTTTTGATTCATGTTACCATTTCTGTACATATGTGACTATAAATGGGTTATCACAGTCGTGACCGGTTTGTGGTTCAGGAGGCATATAACATCATTGGGGGCTTAGTGTCCTTGTTTTTTAACTGTTTTTAATTCATTTTTTTGGTGTGTGTTTTCTATGACTAATTGAATAAAGCATTTCATACCTTTGTACTATTTTTGGTGATCCCTGGTGTGTAGTATGTCTCTTTTCTTTCGTTTTCATGCATGATCCTGGCTGAAAGCAAAAAAAGGGTTACACATGTAAACATTTTGAATTAAATGGGATGGGTAATATTTACCTTCTGTTCACCATCGTCTCACCGGAGGAACGACAGGGCTTTTGAGTATTTGCATTTGCTCCTGCGTCCTCCAGAGCCACTCAGGCCCCGCAACTCGTTGCTTAACTCCTTCTTGAAGCGATCCCTGATTGACCGCCATAGCTTGAGAATTCTCTCGCATGAAAAGTAAAAGCACAAATTGGTTAGTATACAACACTTTTACATCTAGCAACATGACTGAACTGTGTATACTTACGCGTTTTATGCTGGGCCTGAACCTCGAGGCTCTCCCAGTTGGCAACAAGTTGCTGGCAGACTTGCACCAAGAGCCGACTAGGAGATCGGTGTGGCTGTGATCCCTCATATTCCACAGTGGCTCCCTTTCTCGGATCAGATCGATGAAGAGGTCAATATCAGGAGCCTGTGAAGCCTGTTAAAAAAGAAAAAAAGAACATACATTAGACATAATTAGGTAAAAAAAAATTTGAAAAAAAACAAATAAAGGTGCTTACCCCTTGTTAACCGCCCATCCGCTCACAACGACTCTGGGAGCCGCTTCGCGGACCTCTTGATCGGACACCAGAAACTGAGGAATGTAACATAAAAACAAAGAAAAATTATGTGCTTGGATGTAGCCTTTTGCTGTGTGCACTGTGATGTCTGTACTAATCAATTTTTTAGGTGTTTTATGTAGTGTGATGATGTTTTTCTGCAATGCATGCAAGAAACGTAGCCATTGCACGTCCACTCCGGGTATCTCTCCAAACCCTTCGGTCTTCATCTGGAAGCACCTTTTCAGCTGCTGCAGCTTCCTGTTATACAAAAATTATCGATTAATATATTTAGAAATATACATGTATATCTATATACTCATTGTTCTGCCTTCTTCCACGTATGACGCTGTGTGGATTCCAGCATACGGCCTAACCTTTCATCCACTCCCAGAAACAAGACTGTATGGGTGCTTAAGTCTATATTTATTGGGATGATATGGACAACAATGGGAGATGATAACAGATGGTATAGTAGAACAGTTGTAGATGATATCAGAGGTTGTTGAACACAGATATGGATGATTCAGATATTGTAGTACACAATGTGGATGATTCAGTAGATTGCTGTACAAAATGTGGATGATTCAGGTAAAAACTACAAGAGACAGATAATACAGCATGTCAGTACTGGTAGACAGCATACAATACATAAGTACTGTCAGGTAATAGCAATGCAGGATATTATCACAACAGTAGCAATGTTGCAGGATGCTGTTATCATGCATTACATTAAAGCTGAGCAATATAACATACACAGCAGCAAAGGAGAGATGTCTAAAACACCTAATGGTTGCAAGCTTGCACTGACTGAACAGAGGATTCTTAACTAGAGGATGCTTATAACAAACATGCAGTGAAATAACATCACAGGAGCTGAGCATGCATTGCAAACATCATGGGGGGCTGCATTATGGCTCGTAACACAGATGCATTATCCTTACCGGAATCTGCTTGTTATAGCAATGGTTTTGCAAAGAGCTGGTGTGAGGTACTCAGGAGACGGCTGGAGAATGGTTACATGTTGTTGACCAGAGCAGAAAGAAGGGGCGGTTCTGAACAATTAACCATTTGGGGAACAGAAAATTCCAAACACATGAATAAATGAGAAGGGTAACTTATGACACCTAATGGTCATAGCTGTAACAGCACTTAAAAATATCTAGCTGCATAGAATAGGCAGAACACACATACAGATACAGTGGGGCATTTAAGCTTTATTGCTATACAGTGGGGCATTTAAGCTTTATTGTTCTAAGAGCACTTATGTGAGCATCAAAAGAATACACAGGGCATCATTACTTTCTAAGGGTAAAATGTGGTCACCCTTTTTTCTATGGAACTTGCACAGAGCATTAACATTTTCTAGGGTGCAATTTTAAGATCTAGAGGGCACAAATATGTGGGACATAAAATGGATCACTGGTATTGTGCCAAATAGCCGGTGCAGTAAAAGGGACGACATGCTCTGAGATGGCATATCAGAGATGGAGTGTGATATACATAAAGGCATAAATAAAAACAAAACCCAAATTTTTTTTTACCTCGCGGACGATGCGAGGGAGGGCTCCCAGAAGAAGACGACATATCTGACTGGCTGGCCTGGCTCTGTGGCTGCTGGCTGCTCTGAGGCTACTGGCTGGCCTGGCTCTGCAGCTGCTGACTGTTCTGTGGCTGCTAGCTGGCCTGGCTCTGTGGCTGCTGGCTGGCCTGGCTCTGCGGCTGCTGGCTGGCCTGCCTATGCTCTGTCGCTGGCCCTGCTCTGTGGTTGGATTCTCTGTGGCTGGCTCATCTGCGGCTGCATGGTGATGGATAAGTGCTTCACTGGCATTGTTTATATATGTTATCTGGGAGCGGGGCAATGGGATCTGAGCATGCTCAGACGTAAAAACTAGGTCCGGTGGCCGGATCCGGCTTTTTTTGGATCCAGCGCATTCCGGCACCCATAGACCACCATTGTAGCAAAAAGCCGGAAAGTGCAGGACAAAAAATGTTACAAGAAACGCTTTTTCCAGACACCGGAATGAAACATTTAATCGGATCCGGTGAAAACCGGAAGGCCATGCGGCGCAATCCGGCGCTACTACAATTCAATGAGACAAAACCGGCAGTTTTCGCTGGATCTGGTTTTTGCAAAAAGAGCCGGATCCAGCCTGTCAGAAAAAACCTGAAGTGTGAAAGTAGCCTTAGATGCGAGGAAATTGCATCCTCGCATTGCAAATGGATTACATATGGATCACTATTCAGGGAACATTTGTGCAATTCTCAGCCATCAAAGTCGAAACTTTTTTATATGTTTAGTTTGACTCCAGCTTAAGGCTGAGTATTCATCCTATAGATTCCTCCCACTTGCTAGCTGTTCAATCAACCTAGTACTAAAACATGGCTGATTAACTCCTTCTAGCACTTAGTGTGCTAGAGCTTTTTCCTAGGTTGCTATCAATGAAGCTAATACGATTAGTGAAACATAGCTTCCCTCCAGTACTTTCACAGTGACTTTGCCACAATATTTTATATATATAATCATATACTGTATATATAATCTCTGCTGTTACCTTGGTTATTTTGTCGGAACTGTAATGCTGGCACACCCTGTTAGGGCTGGCGGAACGCACCAAATAACATGAACATGGTAGTAAGGTGCGTTCGCAGCCCGAGGTCCACCGTGTAGAGATGTTAACTGTTGCTCGGTAATGGTGGAAACAAAATGGCGGTATAGCACTGGACACATGTGGGTTAAACACCACCCAGTGTGTAGTTGTGACGAGTTCTCTTGCTTCACAGATCCATGGAACTGCAGAGCACAGATGCTGTACCCTGTTGATTGTCACAGCTGAGTCAGCGCTAGTGTTCGGTCACAAGACTCTGCCCCAAGGACACAGAGTAAGAGCCTCTCTAGACCCACTAAGCGCACAGCATTGCACCTGCAAATGCCACTAATAGACACTGGCTACTGTGGAGTGCGGACAAAGTGCACAGTTGCGTATAGGCAAAGCCACTATTCGGCGCTGATGCTAGGCCCTGATTTTGCCTCCTACCTGCACTATCCTAGCCTAGGCACTAGCTGGCAGGGCTGAACAACACATGCATACTAAGGGTAGGGGTTTCATAATGAGTCTTTCACCAGAGACAATCATACATGCATGCAACACTCACTCCACATGGACTATACTAGCGCACAGCTGTGCGATCCGTTTATAACTGCAAACTTCCAGGACTTGTTGATGGCTCAATCCGAGCTGCTTGAGGACCTGAGCAAGTGACCACCGACCACCAATGAGTGGTCGTCTCACGGGCATGCTCAAATGGAGAAAAGCAGGAATTAGTCCCAGGAGCATCTGCTCACCGCTGACTAATGCTGCATGCTATATTTGAACCTGGGGCAGCAGCAGCAACCAGACGCAAAACATTAGCCTGAGCAAGACGCTGGGACAGACACCTCTGCTGATCAAACACCTCTGTGGCCAAAGAAGAATGGGAGACCACAGAGGACATGGTTTGATATTCCCCCTGTGCAGTGGCGGGAACTCGATGCTTAACATTGCCCCCCTTCTTGGGCCTTGCTACGCTTAAAAGCTACAATGAGCTGAGGAGCACAAATGTGCTCAATAGGTTCCCAGGTCCTGTCCTCTGGGCCATGATGATTCCAATCCACCAGATAGTACTTTTTGCCACATACCATCTTTCACCCCACATTAGCGTTCACCTCAAAATCATCCATGGACGAACCCGAAGTCCTGGCAGATGACTCGGAAAACAGAGACATGTGAACGCATTATAGGAGGGACACATGAAAGGTGTCAGTGATACCTAGGTGTGGAGGAAGGGCCAGATGATAAAGCACAGGATTGACCTGTTCCAGGACCTTGAAGGGACCTATGTAGCGAGCACAAATTTAGTGAACTCAGCTCGCAGCCTGATGTTATGGGCAGAGAGCCACACTGAGTCACTGGGAACAAAGGTTGGAGCGGGGCGCTGTTGTGCATCATCAGAGACCCTCATTCTCTCCTTGGAGGCCCAGATGGCATCCGGTGTGCGGTCCCAAATGTCACATGCCTCCACCGCCCAGTCTGCCACCTTAGAGTCGGTGGACGACATGGGCATTGGCACAGGGACACGCGGATGCTGGCCGTAATTAAGGAGGAATGGAGTCTGTCCAGTAGAGTCAGCTACAGTGTTGTTCAGCACAAATTCCGCCCATGGTAGCAAGGATGCCAGGTCATCCTGCCTGGCCGAAACAAAATGTCGCAGGTATGTGACCAGGGTCTGTTTGGCCCTCTCTACCAACCCGTTCGTCTCAGGATGGTATGCTGAAGACAGATTCAGCTCAATGCTGAGTAGGCGACAAAGCTCTCTCCAGAACTGAGACTCGAACTAGGGACCCCGATCACTGACAATTTTGTCAGGCATACCGTGTAGGTTAAAAACATGCTTAATGAACAACGCAGCCATGGCCCATATAGAAGGTACCTGTGGAAGAGGCACCAAGTGCACCATTTTGGAAACATGGTCAGTAATTACCCAGATAATGGTGCAGCTACAAGACTTGGGTAAACCCACCACAAAGTCCAACCCAACCATTTCCCAGGGCCTTTTAGCCACCGGCTGGGGATAAAGTAGCCCAGCAGGCCATTGCGAGGAGACCAATTCTTGGCACAGGAGAAACACGCTCGAATATAGTCTCCGACATCATGGGCCATATGTGGCCACCAGTACATCCTCGCCAGGAGCTCAGATGTCCTCTTGGTCCAAAAATGTCCACCCACCCTGGACGAGTGAGCCCCAGAGAGAACCTCTGGTTGTAAATTAAGTGGTACAAAAGTCTTGCCCAGGGGCACAGACTCTAGCGAGACTGGGGCCACAGTTCTCAGGCTCTCAGAAGGGACAATTAGCCGAGGCCCCTCCTCCTATGATGACACTATGGAGCGAGAGAGCATCGGCACGAATGTTCTTCTCCCCAGAGAGAAAATGGAGGTTGAAATGAAACCTGGAGAAGAACAGGGACCATCTAGCCTGGAGAGAATTTAGCCGCTGGGTGGTTTGTAAGTACACCAAATTCTTGTGGTCAGTGTAAACTTGGAAGGGAAAACAAGCCCCCTCCAGGAGGTGTCTCCACTCCGAAAAGGCCAACTTCATGGCTAGCAACTCCCTGTCCCCAATGGAATAATTCCTCTCTGCAGGTGAGAAGGTCTTGGAGAAGAATAAGCAAGGATGCTTCCGACCTTGAGCATCCTTCTGGAAGAGGACTGCTCCAGCACCGATGGAAGAAGCATCAACCTCCAAAATAAATGACTTATCAACATCGGGGTGATGTAAAATGGGAGTGCTAGCGAAGTGTGACTTGATAGAGAGGAAGGCCTTGGAGACCTCGTCTGACCACAATTTGGTATTTACTCCCTTCTTGGTGAGGGCAACCAAGGGAGTTACCAAAGTTGAGAAGTGAGGAATGAATTGGCGATAATAGTTAATGAACCCCATAAAACGTTGCACTGCTTTGAGAGAATGGGGCTCCTGCCAATCCATCACTGCCTATAGTTTGGCAGGATCCGTGGCCAATCCCTGGGCAGAGATGATATAGCCCAGAAAAGGCAAGGACTCCTGCTCACACACTTCTCCAACTTGGCACAGAGGATGTTTGCCTGTAGGAGGTCGAAGACTTTGCAAACATCTCTCCAGTGGGAGTCTATATCTGGAGAATAGACTAGAATATCATCCAGATAGACTATGACCAAGGTGGTGAGCATATTCCAGAAAATATCATTCACAAAGTCTTGGAAAACGACAGGGGCATTACAGAGTCGGGAGGGCATCACCAGGTATTCATAGTGCTCATCCCTAGTGTTAAATGCCGTCTTCCATTCTTCCCCCTCACAGATGCGAATCAGGCTGTAAGCACCCCGCAAATCAAGTTTAATAAAAACTCTCACGCCCCGCAACCTATCGAAGAGCTCAGATATCAGCAGCAGGAGTTACTTATTCTTAATGGTTATGGCGTTAAGACCCCTGTAATCTATGCATGGATGTAGTTCTCCATTCTTCTTCTGCATGAAGAAGAACCAAGCCCCCACGGTGACACTGACTTCCTAATAAATCCTCTTGCCAGATTCTCCTGGATGCACTGGGTCATCGCCTCCATCTCTGGGAGATATAGTGGATAGACTCGACCCTGGGGAGGCTCTGCACCAGGCAAGAGGTCAATAAGACAGTCATAGGGGCGGTGAGGCAGAAGAGTCTCCACAGCCTTCTTGGAGAACATGTCCACATAGGGCCAATAGTGCTTGGGGAGAGAGGAAAGATCTGCGGGTAACTCTGTAGTAGCAACCTGAATGCACTCCCTCCTACATCTGCACTCACAAGATTCACTCCATCCCAAAATTTTCCCTGTGGTAGTGTAGCCAGTAGTGTTGAGCGATACCATCCGATACCGTGAAGTATCGGATCGGATTGGATCGGACCGATACCCAAAAAGTATCGGGTATCGCCGATTCCGATACCAGAAGTCCCATCCAAGTCAATGGGACAGAAATATTGGAATTAAAAAAAAACCCTTTCTTTACTTGCACATCCTGTTCGGGAGGGGGGAAGAGTGTGGGCGGTGCGTGGGCAGACACTGTGCGTGTCTGTGTGTGCGGGTGGGGTCTGTACGGGCCTGCCGGGGGTCTGTGCGGACTGCCGGGGGTCTGTGCCGGCTGCCTTGGGTCTGTGTGGACTGCCGGGGGTCGGTACGGGCCTGCCGGGGGTCTGTGCCGGCTGCTGGGGGTCTGTGTGGGCCTGTCGGGGGTTGTGAGTGTGTGCAGGCATCGTTCGATGGGACTGCAACTCCCATCGGGCTATGCCTGCTACAATGACAGTGATTGACACCTTAGCCAATGATGGGACAGTAGTAGTCCCATCATCCAGCTAATGTGTTGAATGTAAAAAAAAACTATACATACTACATACATGCTACATACATACTACATATAAACAACATTCATACAACATACATACATACTACATACATACTACATATATACTACATTCATACAGCATACATACATGCTACATATATACAACACTCATACAACATACATACATACTACATATATACACATTCATACAACATACATACATACTACATACTGTACATACTACATATATACTACATTCATACAACAAACATACATACTACATACATACTACATATATACTACATTCATACAACATACATACATGCATACTACATACTACATACATACTACATATACTACATTCATACAACATACATACATGCATACTACATACATGCTACATATATACTACATTCATACAACATACATACATGCATGCTACATACATACTACATGTATACTACATTCATACAACATACATACATACATAGTATGTACTACATAAATACAACATACATACAACATGCTACAGACATACTACATACATACTACATAGATGCTACATAGATACTACAGACATACTACATACATACTACATACAATACATTCATACATTCATACAATACATACATATAGACATACAGTACATATAACATAGAGTACATACTCATCATCACTTGTCACTTTGTTTCCTGAAGCCAGTGTCATCTATAAAAAATATGAAAATAACAAACAAGCGATATACTCCCTGATCCGCAGAAGTCCACGAGTGTTTTTATAGATGAACAAAGTGGAACAAAGTGACAAGTGATGGTGAATATGTACTCTATGTTATATGTACTGTATGTCTATATGTATGTATTGTATGAATGTATGAATGTATTGTATGTAGTATGTATGTAGTATGTATGTAGTATGTCTGTAGCATGTTGTATGTATGTTGTATGTATGTAGTGTGCACTATGTATGTATATTGTATGAATGTAATATATATGTAGTATGTATGTAGTATGTAGTATGCATGTATGTATGTTGTATGAATGTAGTATATATGTAGTATGTATGTACTATGTAGTATGCATGTATGTATGTTGTATGAATGTAGTATATATGTAGTAAGTATGCAATATGCATGTATGTACGTTGTATGAATGTAGTATATATGAAGTATGTATGTAGTATGTATGTATGTTGTATGAATGTAGTATATATGTAGTATGCATGCAGTATGTAATATGCATGTACAGTATTTATGTTGTATGAATGGTGTATGAATGTAGTATATATGAAGTATGTATGTAGTATGTATGTATGTTGTATGAATGTTGTATATATGTAGTATGTATGTAGTATGTATATTTTTCTTTTTCTTACATTCAACACATTAGCCGGATGATGGGACTACTACTGTCCCATCATTGGCTAATGTGTCAATCACTGTCATTGAAGCAGGCATCGTCCGATGGGACTTGTAGTCCCATCGGACGATGCCTGCACACACACACAACCCCCGGCAGGTCCTCACAGACCCCCAGCAGGTCCGCACAGACCCCCGGCAGCCGGCACAGACCCCCGACAGGCCCGTACAGACCCCCGGCAGTCCGCACAGACCCCCGGCAGCCGGCACAGACCCCCGGCAGGCCCGTACAGACCCCTGGCAGGCCCGCACAGACCCCCGGCAGTCCGCACAGACCCCCGGCAGCCGTCACAGACCCCCGGCAGGCTCGTACAGATCCCCGGCAGTCCGCACAGACCCCCGGCAGCCGGCACAGACCCCTGGCAGGCCCGTACAGACCCCCGGCAGGCCCACACAGACCCCCCGGCAGTCCGCACAGACCCCCGGCAGCCGGCACAGACCCTCGGCAGGCCAGTACAGACGCCCGACAGTCTGAACAGACCCCCAGCAGCCGGCACAGACCCCCGGCAAGCCCGTACAGACCCCCGGCAGGCCTGCACAGACCCCCGGCAGGCCCGCACAGACCACGCATCATGACGCGCACAGACCGCACATCATGATGACATCATTTCAGCAGCCAATCACAGCCACAGCAGTGGCTCATTGCATTATGGGAACTTCCGATTCCGGTATCCGATATTGTAAAAATATCGGTACTCGGTATCGGAATTTCGATACAGCGAATATCGGCCGATACCCGATATTGCAGTATCGGAAGGCTCAACACTAGTAGCCTGGGTATCCCTAACAGGAATTCATCAATTCCCTCGGGAATGACAAGCAGAAAGATTATCTCCTGAAGGGACGATGACATAGAGAGGGTAAATGGAATGGTTTGATGTGTTATCTGTGAGGGCAGTGTCGACTCATTTACCACTCGTACGGTCACTGGCTTGGCGAGCATCACTAGTGGTATTGCGTGCCATTGGGCAAAGGCAGATGACCTGAAGCTGCTCTACGCCACCGAAATCCACACAAAGTTTGACTGTATGAGCTGATGGGCCAATGGTTATTGTCCCCTTGAAGGACAGTTTGGAGGAAAACGCCGCTGTGTCTAGTTAGCCTCCTCCTATAGTCACTAGACGCGGTAGTTTTCCCGACTACTGGGGACATTTCCTGGCATAATGTCCCAAATACTGGCAGACAGGACAGACAACAGGTATTCAAGTGACTCAGGACTTAGATCCCGCCCAAGAAACCTCCATGGCCTCATTTGGCTTGGACACCTGGACCGGAGATTCCAGAGGTTTGGCGAAGGTGGGAGCCAGCTGAAACCTCTGCCTACACTGGGCTTGCTCCAACCTTCGCTCATTAAAACAAAGGTTGATGCGAGTTGATACAGCTATTAGCTCCTTCAGTGTGGCGGGAATCTCCCTAGTGGCCAAGGCGTCCTTCACATGGTCAGCCAGCCCCCTCCAAAATACTGGGATGAGGACTTTATCTGGCCACTCCAATTCAGAAGCTAAAGTCTGGAAGTGAACAGCAAAATGGCTGAACATGGAAGAGCCCTGTGTCAATGCCATTAGTTGGAGCGCCGTATCATGGGTGACTCGAGGTCCCAGGTCCCAAAAAGACCTGTTTCAGAGTGCTCAAAAACCACATGATCATCGCGCTCCCACAGTGGCGTAGCCCACTCCAACGCCCTGTCCAACAGCAAGAAAATAATAAACCCTACTTTAGCCCGCTCTGAGGGGAAATGTGCAGCCAGTAGCTCCAGGTGTATCGCACACTGGTTCACGAATCCCCAACATGACTTGCTGTCATCTGAGAACCTCTTAGGCAGAGGGAGGCGGGATAAAGTCAGAACAGGGGTGGCAGCGGACATACGGGCTGCAGCCTCACTAGCTGCCTGAACAGCTACTGCAGTCACATCAACAGCTGAGGTTGTACGCTTGAGAAGTGACAACCTGCCCTCCAACTGCTGGATGTACTGCTGTAGTGACTGTTCCTCCGCTATTTCTAGCCAGACCCTGGCACTAGTACCGTGTAGAGATGTTAACTGCTGCTCAGTAATCACGGACACAAAATGGCGGTATCACACTGGACACACATGGGTTAAATGCTACCTGGTGTGTAGGTGCGACGAGCTTTGTAGCTTCACAGAGCCACAGAACCGCAGAGCACAGATGTCGTACCCTGTTGACTGTCACAGGGCACAGCTGAGTCAGCGCTAGTGTTCAGTCACAAGACTATGCCCCAAGGACGCGGGGTAAGAGCCTTTCTAGACCCACTAAACGCACGGCATCGCACCTGCGAACGCCACTAATAGAAGCTGGCTACTGTGGATTGCAGACAAATTACACAGTGGCGTAAAGGCAAAGCCACTACTTGGCGCTGATGCTAGGTCCTGACTGCCTCCTACCGCCACTATCAGCATTGACACTAACTGGAAAGGCTGAACAACACATGCGTACCAAGGGAAAAGGTTTCATAATGAGTCATTCACCAGAGACAATCATACATGCATACAACACTCACTCCACATGGACTATACTAGTGCATAGCCGTGCGGCTGTGCAATCCTTTTATAATCACAGCCTTCCAGAACCTTGCTGATGTCCCAATCCGAGCTGCTTGAGGACCTGAGCATGTGACCTCCTACCACCAATGAGCGGTCATCTCACGGCATGTTCAGATGGAGAAAGGCAGGACTTAGTCCCAGGACCCAGGACTTAGTCCCTGCTCGCTGCTGACTAATGCTGCATGCTATAGCTGAGCCTGGGGTGGCAGCAGCAACCAGATGCATAGCTTTAGCCTGAGCAAGACACTGGGACTGATGTCTCTGCTGAGCAGGAACCTCTGTGGCTGAAGAAGAAAGGGAGACCACAGAGGACATGGCTTGAGATACACCCTGTACAGTGGCAGGAGCTTGATGCCTAACACACGCAGGGTGGTACAGCCTCAAGAAATTGAAATTGCAGAATTCCAATTTTTTGTTTGATAATTTACATTTGTGACCTTTGTGTTCTGCTGTAAGCAGGTGAACTACAAACGTGGTCAAAATTATTGCTACCCCTTGTTTAATGACAGAAAAAAACACAATCTTCACATAGATAACTTGAATCTGACAAAAGTAATAATAAATAAAAAAATCTATGAAAATGAACAAATGAATAGGTGTGACAGAAATGATGGTACCTCTGAAAATAATATGACAAAAGGGACATGTTAAATCAAGGTGTATCCACTAACTGGCATCACAGATGTCTACAGTCTTGGAATCAGTGAGTGGGCCTGTATAGAGGGCTACACATACTCACTGTGCTGTTTGGTGACATGGTGTGCATCACACTCAACATGGACCAGAGGAAGCAAAGGAAAGAATTGTACCAGAAAAATAGAAAGAAAATTATAGACAAACATGTTAAAGGTAAAAGTTATAAGACCATCTCCAAGCAGCTTGATGTTCCTGTAACTACAGTTTCACATATTATTCAGAAATTTAAGATCCATGGGACTGTAGCCAATCTCCCTGGATATGGCCGCAGGAGGAAAATTGATGAAAAATCAAAGAGATGGATAATACGAATGGTAACAAAAGAGCCCAGAAAAACTTCTAAACAGATTAAAGGTGAACTTCAAGCTCAAGGAACATCAGTGTCAGATCGCACCATCCGTCATTGTATGAGCCAAAGTGGACTTTATGGGAGACGACCAAGGAGGACACCATTGTTGAAAAATCATAAAAAAGCCAGACTGGAATTTGCCAAACTTCATGTTGACAAGTCACAAAGCTTCTGGGAGAATGTCATATGGACAGGTGAGACAAAAATTGAACTTTTTGGCAAGGCACCTCTGCTCTATGTTCACAGGTGGAAAAATGAAGCATATCAAGAAAAGAACACTGTCCCTACTGTGAAACATGGAGGAGGCTCTGTTATGTTCTGGGGCTGCTTTGAGCCCTGACCTAAATCCTATTGAGCATCTTTGGAAAGAGCTGAAACATGCCATCTGGAAAAGGCAACCTTCAAACACAGGACAACTGGAACAGTTTGCTCTTGAGGAGTGGGCAAAAATACCTGTCAAGATTTGCAGAAGTCTCAGTGACAGTTACAGGAATTGTTTGATTGCAGTGATTGTCTCAAAAGGTTGTGCAACAAAATATTAAGGGTACCATCATTTCTGTCCATGCCTATTTCATGAGTTTTATTTTTTTTTAAATTCTGTGGAACCATGGTTGAAAAGCAATGTCTGACTTTCATTTGTTAATTTTCATAGATGTTTTATTCATTTTTACTTTTGTCAGATTTAAGTTATTTCTGTGACCATTGGGTGTTTTTATGTCATTAAATGAGGGGTACCAACAATTTTGATGACGAGTGTATGTATATGCAATAGTGGAGACACAGGCGGAACAACAATTTACTTTTATTTGCTTAGCAGAATTATATGAATGGAGGATGGTTATTAGAGGCAGATTATACAGACACAGTATTCGCAGAATCAATGGCAAAACAATTATATAAACAGGAATATATCAGTTAATTTACAATGGGGAATATCAGGATAAACTCGGGGTCTACAGTCCAACCTAATGAAAGTTGAGAGTGGAGCAAACACTGTACTAGGCGGGAGCAATCTCTAAGAAATTCAGCGGCTTTCTGGACCCTGGCAAGGGCCGATGCTCTGTCTCACATTTTCCTGACAAATTTTCTCAGCTCTATCTGGACTGTAATAGCATCAACCGGACTCTTTCTGGCTCACAGCCCTTCCTTTGAACACACCCGGTAACGTAAGTCTCTGCTGAAAGTGATGGACCGTCTCACACATCTCCTCCGATCACCATCCCAGGCTTGTGTCTCTGGCTGGATCTTTTTAGGGCTTCTTCAGTACTTGACTGCCGACGAGTGTCTCCTTTGTCTGTATTGATGGTCCTCGGCTGTAGACCGTCGTTGTTCAGGTCTTCGATGCTTGGCATTGATGAGTGAAGTCTGGACTTTGACTGGTGCAGCTCTGGTCTTTGGTGTTTGACTGTCATTGTGTGAGTATGGGCCTTGCTGGTACATATGGCTGCAGCCAACTCTCACAACTATACTTACCAGCCGCAGTTTTCTGTTCCTTACCGCACCCCGTTCTGCCATCTTGTGACCACAGCTTCTGACTGAATGTAAGTCACAGATAACGGTCACAAGATCTCAAGGCAAGTTTAGGAGAGGCTCATTCTGATCTTGTTTGGTTCTTATAGAATTACAATGAGAATTGACCTCCGGCTCACCCAGCTAACACTGGAATGATCCAGTGTAGAGGTCAGCCAGGGCCGTAGTCGTGGCTGAGTTCATCAGGCCTTGTGTTCCCTGGCCTTCCAATACATAAAAATCATGCTTCACTTTCAGCTTACTTGCCTCTCCGTCACCTGCGCCGTCAGGGCCTGATCGCCATTCTTTAACACCTTAATGTCTATGGACGTGCACAGTCCGTCATGGCAGGAGGTAACTTCCTGCACAGGACGGATTGTGCACATCCTGCCTTTGAACTGTCACTGCATGTAAACACGCAGTTTCCGTTCAGTGCTGACAGCTGTCCCTTGTAGTCGGTCCCTGCACCCCAAGCGCTGTGATTGGTCAGTCAATCTGACCGACCAAACACTGCAGTGATCGGGCAGGAGAGGCTGAAATTTCAGCATCTCCTGCCCGATCAGTGCAGGAGCTCAGCATTGCAGTGGCTGAGCTTCTGCACTGACAGCTAGGAGCGGTGCCCCGCTGCCTCCCGCTGTTAACCCCCTGAGTGCTGCGATCAAGCGCGATTGCAGCATTCAGAGGGGGGAGGCAGAGGGAAGGGGGCTCCCTCTGCCTCAGATCATCATCCCTGCAATGTTATCGCGGGGCCCGACCTGTGCCATGATGACCCGGAGGTGTCATGACAACCTCCGGGTCATTTACCTATGGGAAGCTGGTGAGACCATGCTCACAGCATGGTGTCAGCAGCTTTCAGCATAGGTATAATGCATTACAATGCTGGAACATTGTAATGTATTATACCTAAAGTGAAAGTCCCATGAAGGGACAAGGTAAAAAAAAACACATTTTTTAAAAAAATATGCAAAAAAATATTAAAAAATAATAAAAAAATCAACTAAAAATTCCCCTAAAAACACACATCTTTATGTAAAAAAAAAAATAAACAAAAAAATACACGTTTCATATCTCCATGTCAGTAAAAATCCCATGTATAAAAGCGTCACCCTAGTTAACCCCTTCAGTAAATGCCGTAAAAAAACACACAAAAAAATAGTAAATGATACTTTAAGTTCAATAACACGCGATCAAATAGACGGATGTAAATAAACAAAGTACTGCTGAAAACATCATCTTGTCCCACAAAAAAAGAGCTGCCATACAGCTCCATCAGCGGAAAAATAAAAAAGTTATAGCTCGCAGAATAAAGTGATGCAAAAATAATAATTTTTCTATAAAAGTTTTTATTGTGTAAAAAACATAAAAACATAAAAAAAGATATACATGAGGTATCACTGTAATCGTAGTGACCCGAAGAATAAAGCTGCCGTACTAATTTTACCACACGAGGAGCGGAGAGAAAAAAAAAAACAATTCCTGAATTGCTGGTTTTTGTTCATTCTGCTTCCACACAAATCGGAATAGAAAGCAATCAAAAAACGTTATGTGCCTGAAAATGGTACCAATAAAAACGTCAGCTTGTCATGCAGACAAGTCAGGCTAATCTGAGTAACCCCATCCCAGCACTGATTGTTAGATTGATGACAATAGACAGTTTACATAGGAAGCTGTCAGTCAGCTGTATGGGTGGGGTTTAACAAAGCCCAGAAGTTTTATTGCTGGTACATCTACATTAGACGAAGCAAGGATTCTCTCAAGACTGCAAGTAGTACAGGTTCTTTGTCTCAACATTATGCTGCTATTAAACTTAACAGCAAAAACCTGCTGACATATTCTCTTTATTCAAGAGTAATTTGTGTGCTTTGGAATAGTAAAAAAAAAAAAAGCCAGAGCTGCATGAAAGACCAAAATGAGAGTTGCAGTAGAAGGATAGGTGAGCAGTAAGATGAGTATTAACTTTCTTTTTAAAATGCTACATTTGTTATGCATATGTGGGAGAGAGGGTCCCCGCAGAGTGTCCGGGTCGGAACCAAGGGGGCTGTCACCTCGGTTCCGGGGGAAACTGTTTCCGGGGGACAGAGTTCAGGGACGGACCGGGAAGACTTAGTCGTGTTCTTAGATTTCCGTGTTGTCTTGTATTGAGTCCCTGCGAGGACAATTCCTGTTATTTTGGTCGGTTGCTTAGACTATCACTTCGGATAGTTACCTATAAACCTATAAAAGTTGTTACCAAAAACACAAAACCGTCTCGCGTCTCGACACTGCATCCTGCGTACCTGCTAGTACCACACATAATAAAACACATTTGATTAGCATTAAACACATTCAAACCAAATTGAATTTTGTGACCAAATTTGAGCAAACTGCTAAATTCAAATTTCTAAGGGAAGTGGAACTATTCTGTGCTGCTTAATTAAAAAAAAAACATGATCCAAGATTAAGAAATTGTTTATTGTCAACACATTTCAGAGTTAATCTGACTTCTTGTTCAAGACAAGCATATGCACGATGGCAAGTAGGATGCATGATGTTAACAAAAAAATTCCAAATGAAGGCGCCAAAGGAAAGGGAAGGGGGAAGGAAGCACAAGCGAAACTTGTCAATTTTAATTATTTTACATATATTTAAAACATTTTTTCTAGGTTGGTATAAAAAAAATTGCTGCCATTTTTATTTCATGATGATTATTAATAAAGAGTAAAATTACAAAAACAAAGTTTAATGAAAGGAAGGAAAACCTGTACTCATTTGTGTGTCAGCAAAAATAAGTATTGAATTTGAACCCATTTTGTTCAGTGGTGTGCTTTATTGAATAGATTTGTCTACTGTAGATATCTCCAAAGTTGGAAAAATAATAAGAGGACTTTCAGCTGAGAGTCTATTTGTCTCAAATAAAGAGAAAAATATGTATAATGTTGATATCAGAACAAGGTGAAAATACTGATAGTTAATATATATATATATATATATATATATATACTGTATATATGTCATGATCCAGACTGGAGTCCTGTTTCCCTTTTTCCCAGTCTGGTCATGAAGGGGTTAACCTTTCTCAGCCTCAGTCTGGGTTCAGGTTTGCTATTCATCGACGCTGCTGCCTGCAGATGATGTCAGTTATAGTTCCTGCTTAGGGCTGCTGTAGCTGACTCTGATTGCTCTAATTGATCCTGCTACATTTGCTATCTGATCCCGTGTCTCTGTTTTCCCCTCAGTGTTTCCCTTTAGTGTGCTGACTCCTTGGTTTTGACTTGGCTTGCATCCTGACCTGCTTCTGTCTTTTGTCTTTGTCTTATCCTATTCCAACCATTGCTGATTCTCTGGCTTGTCCCTGACTGTGTTTGCTTTTCCTTTGGTACTGTACTAAAGTCAAGAATTTGATCGGGCTAGTTTGACTGCTCTGCTGCCATCTGTGGTAGTCTTGCTGCTGCACTGCAGGCCAGCTCTGTTTAGGTGCAGTCCTGCTTCCACTCTACTGCCATCTTGTGGAGTCTAAACCTATCTGCATTGCAGCAGCATGATAATATATATGAAAAAAAGAATAAATTTACTCCAAAAAAATAAAAAAAAGGAAAACATAAAAATATATAAATTAGTTGCCATATATATATAAATCTATATACTGTATATAAAACTAAAAATCTGTAGAGGCCCTCTATATACAAATCCACATTTCTCGCCCGATTTGGGTGAAATCTGGCATGCCCAGTCTCCACCCACAGGAGCAGAATACTGCACACGCTAAATCTCACTAGCTCCCCCCCCCCGTCATGAGATTGGTGCCCCCGAAGTTAGGCCCTATACATATAATGGAAAAATGTGAAGGTGAAAGTAAAAGTGCTGAGGGGAAAACAACAGTTGTGACTGACAGGGACGGATTATAGCGACAGCGCCAAAGAGTCGCTGCTAAAGGGGCCGCACCACGACACACAACACACAAACATTTCACAAACACCATACAAACATCACCCAGACAGCACACATACACCAACCCACAAGCACAACACCACACAAATGCCACAACATACCACACAAACACCAGACCACTCTAGACACACACAACACAAACACCACCCCACAAATACCACAACACCACCCCATAAATACCACATGCACACCACACAAATACGCATGCACGCAAGGACCACACACGCATGCAAACACACTCAGATGGATGCACCCTACTCACACAGACGAACATTACTGAGCAGCAAAATTGCTCAAGTGAAAATTGCCTCATAGTAAGATTGTCATTATTTCTTACTATACAGGGAGCTTTCATCACTGAAGCTGCTGAGGTAAAGTGAAAGCTGAGCTCTGATTGGTTGCTATGGGCAACTAGACAAGTCTGCCTGTGAGGCAGTTTTCATTATTGAGATGTGAGCTCCTTCAGGTCACAGTAATAGTGTGTGAGAGCTGCTCTGTATTCATCCTATTACATCTCTTAGCAGTGTCAGGTGAATACTAGAGGGTCATAATACTAAGGACTGTTTTTTAAAATGCCGCCCAAAAATCAACCATCTATTGGGCAAGTTCAACCAAAAGCTAAGAAAGCAAAATTGTGTTAAAGAGCAGAGACAAGCGAACAACGTGACTTGCGACTTGAAAAGAAACGGATGAGAGGCTAAATGTAAGGCAGCTGAGACATCAGAGCAATGGGAATGTCGTCTTCACAAGAATCGGATAAGGCAGGCTGAAGCAAGGAATATGGAAACGTCTGAACAAAAGGATAACGTTGTGAAAATAACCGCATGCGACATATGCAACATGTGCAAAGATGTAGGCAGGCTGATTTGAGTTTGGAAGCATTTCTATGCAACCCAATTCAAGACTATAGATCACATCAGAAGGTGATAATTGGCAAAATGGACATAATATGTAAACATTGTCAAGCAAAGAAGTTTAACTTGGAATCGCCAGGTATGTGCTGCTCAAATGGCAAAGTCAATTTGCCACCTTTAGATCTACCTCCTGAACCACTTCTTTTATACATGTCAGGAACAAGCAATTTCTGCAAAATATTAGGAGATACAATTCATCTTTCCAGATGACATCCTTTGGTACGACAGCTGTACTCCAGGAAGCACGATTTATGCCAACTTTTATAAAGTCCAGGGCCAAATATATCACAAAATCGGTTCAATGCTTCCTGTAGCAAATGAAGATCCAAAGTTTTACAAATGTATTTTTTGGGAGATGAATAAATGCAAGCTGATAGACGTTGTGAAGCTATACTGGAGACCAAAAAAAAGAGATTGTGTTGAAATTTGCAAAGATTTTTCCATCAGCACAATCAGTTATTAAACCTTTTCAAAATAGCTTTAGAAAGAATGCCAAGTGATGAATATCAAGTTGTAATAAGAGCAAACAAGACATCGGTTGGCGAACATGAAAGGTGATTTAATTCTCCCACTGTTAACGAAGTAGCTATTGTAATGGTTGGACAGGACTTTCAAAGCCGAGATATAATTATTCAGCGACAAAGCGACAATCTTCAACGTATTATAGAAACACATAGATCATATGATGCTCTGCAATGTCCGATAATATTTTGGCCAAGATGGCTATCAATTTAATCTAACACAGACTGATCCCAAGACTGCTAGGCCAACCAATAAAAAATATCAGCTATGGACCTTTATGCCTACCAAATAATGATCAGTCATGGGTCTTCTAACCACATTTTAGGTGCATAAATTTTCATTTTTGATAAAAAATAGTTGTAATAGTTTATACTACATAATATGTATTGAATATGTAAAATCAATAAAAAGGTTGAAATAAAAAAAAATGTTCACATCAATGTTGTGACAAATTAGTAAAATGCTAAAATGCATCGATGTGTTTGACACTGACGAGTGACCTCGTTGGCGGTGCAGAACTCAGGGACGCAGGCGGGAGTCATCAGAATAGCTGCTGTGTGACAAGGTCCTAACGACCACCGAGGTCGTTATAAGGATCGCCGGATCGTTGCTGCGTCGCTGAAGAGATCTGCCTGTTTGGCAACTTACTAGCAACCATGTAGCGTCGCATCTGTGATCCTTACCAGGTCGTATCGCTGTCGGGATCGCTGGTGCATCGCTATGTGAAACCCTATAAGCCCATTGTTTTCTGGATTTTCGTTAATGCAAATTATAATAAGCTGCAGATGTCACTCGATGTGCACAGAAATTGCACTGAAAATTCAACAAAATATCTGCCATGTTAGAATAACAGATATACGGTACAGTATTATTTTATAGCCAATTTTATTTTTTTACATATTTAGAAAGCAGACTTGATAATTTAATGAAATAATGATTTAATTCCCATTGCATTCTTTAGCATCTAATCACTGTATAGAATGCAATAATAGAAAAAAACGAGATATTTTCTAACATCGAAATTCTAAAACAAATAGTGTGTTCAATAACATGAGCTCACGATTACAGCTTTCTTAAAAGGCAAGCTATAGATCTCGGCTTAATGTCTGCAATGTGACTAATCAAGCACTGGATAATTGCCTCAATAAGAGACTGATGGTCTTTCTGGAGATGGAAAAAAACAGACTACATTTATTGGAAAATATAATCAATAATTTCTATAATGCTGTAGCAATTACTCTTAAATCAGTTTCATGGTTTAGAAGGAGAGTACCTTCTATACAAACAATCATAAAAATCCAATGTCATTAGATTAACGACTCATTGTTTGCCTTAGTTTAGATATGATAATGATGCTTGTCAATAGCTCACTAAATAATGATGAACAAACAATTCCATCTTTTTTGCCTGTTCTCTGAATACTTAAAAGAAATCAGTAAACCTAACCAACTTAAACCATTTCTATGCACATGTAGTCCAGTGAAATTTGAACTCCTTGGAACTTTTATATTGTAATTGTCTGAGTTTTGATAAAGCTCTGGTTTTTGCAGCCTGAAAATGAGTCAAGCATAGTGGGTGGATAAATGCATGTATTGAAACTCTGCCTCCTTGGTTATTAACATTCTTGGTGCTTCCTTGCATCTGTTGATTGATGGCTACATTTTTGCCTTTGAAATTCTGTTAAATAACAACGCACTGCCAAAACCTTCATGTTTATTAAATTAAAAAAATGGTCTAAAAATTATCCCTCTAAGTCATTTGTGAACAGGTAGGTGTTTTGTCATTGTATTTAAGTCCAGGAAAATATTATTTCACTGCCTGTGAGCACTGTGTAAGGATTTACTGAAAATTTACGGGCCTAATGGACAGGACTTGAGGATGACTATCCATTCTGTATTTTGCTTTCTCTGCCTACCATGATATCAGGGTTAAATTCATGGTTAAATTACCCTTTCAACTATGTCAGATAGTGATTAAAAAACAGCTCTACAACAGCATTTTATGTTCCTGAGCAGGTATCTACCAAATGGAATATACACTAGACAAAGCACCAGAAATAATAGTTTTAGCAAAAAATTACAAGTATGGTAACCATGGAAGCCCATAAATTGCTGTTTCACAAAGCGCCTGCCTTTTGTTGTGCATAGGCCTGTGCAGGGTCATGCCAGTGAGCTTGACCTCTATGGTGGGTACAATCCTGGAGGGTATTCTAAGAGATACTATACTGAAGTATCAGTAGAAGAATAATCTCATGACCCAATATCAACATGGGTTTACGAGGGACCGTTCCTGTCAGACTTATCTGATAAGCTTTTATGAAGAGGTAAGTTCCGGACTGGACCAAGGAAATGCAGTGGACGTGGTATACATGGACTTTTCAAAAGCTTTTGATACGGTGCCACACAAAAGGTTGATACCTAAAATGAGAACAATGGGGATAGGGGAAAATATGTGTAAGTGGGTTACGAGCTGGCTCTGGGATAGGAAACAAAGGGTGGTTATTAATGGAGCACACTCGGACTGGATCACGGTTAGCAGTGGGGTACCACAGGGGTCAGTATTGTGCCCACTTCTTTTTAACATATTTATTAATGACCTTGTAGGGGGCATAGAGAGTAGTATTTCAATATTTGCAGATGACACTAAATTCTGCAGGGTAATCAGTACTGAGGAGAACAATTTTATATTACAGGAGGATTTATGAAAACTAGAAGCTCGGGCTGATAAATGACAAATGTGCTTTAATGGGGATAAATGTAAGGTCATGCACTTGGGTAGAGCAAACAAAATGTATAATTATGTGCTTAATTGTAAAACACTGGGCAAAACTGTCACTGAAAAAGACCTGGGTGTATGGGTGGACGACAAACTCACATTTAGTGGCTAATGTCAGGCAGCTGCTGCAAAGGCAAATAAAATAATGGGATGCATTAAAAGAGGCATAGATGCTCATGAGGAGAACATAATTTTACCTCTATATAAGTCACTAGTGTGACCACGCTTAGAATATTGTGCACAGTGCTGGTCTCTGGTGTATAAGAAAGACATAGCTGAACTGGAGCGGGTGCAGAGAAGAGCGACCAATGTTATTAGGGAACTAGGGGGTCTGCAATACCAAGACAGGTTATTACACTTGGGGTTATTTAGTTTGGAGAATCGAAGGCTTAGGGGTGATCTTATTACAATGTATAAATATATGCGGGGACAATACCAAGACCTTTCTAATGATCTTTTTACTCTTAGACCTGTGACGGGGACAAGGTGGCATCCTCTACGTCTGGAGGAAAGAAGGTTTAAGCATAATCACAGACGTGGATTCTTTACTGTAAGAGCAGTGAGACTATGGAACTCTCTGTCATATGATGTTGTAATGAGTGATTCCCTACTAAAATTTAAGAAGGGACTGGATGCCTTTCTTGAAAAGTATAATATTACAGGGTATATACACTAGTTTCCTTAATATTGCGTTGATCCAGGGAACTAGTCTGATTGTCGTATGTGGAGTCGGGAAAGAATTTTTTTCCCAATGTGAAGCTTACTGATTGCCACATGGGTTTTTTTTTGCCTTCCTCTGGATCAACATGTTAGGGCAAGTTAGGATAGGATATGGGTTGAACTAGATGGACTTAAAGTCTTCCTTCAACCTCAATAACTATGTTACTATGTTACATGGTGTGAAGATAAAAGGCCACGGTATTTATTAATGGTTACTCAAAATTAAATATATTCAACCAATAATGATGGTTACCCAAATATTAAATATAATAGACCAATAAATAACAATAACATTCATTACTCCATAGACAATAAAACCATCTAGTCTCCACCCTAAACATTGAGAGAACTAAGGGAACATACCAAAACTGAACTCTAATCCAATTAGCCAATAGAAAACATGGGGGAGCTGGTGCTGCAATCCATCCATGAAGCCCCCATGCTATTTGCTCTAAAGGGGGGCTTGTACATTCCTTAAAGCGATTCTGAGACTTTTGCTGATGTCACATCAACGAATCAGCAGCTATTTTATTTTGCTTTGTTGACAGGGTGCTACTTATCTCCAGGTAACCAAATGTCAATCAGCATGATGTCTGCTGTCACAACCTGTTGACAGAGCAGCCCAGAAGAGGAAGAGCTGCTGTGAAGCAGAAGACTCTTTGGCAGGTACGGTCAGTGACCAGTATGAGCAAGCACATTGTAAAACAGGCAGGAAGTTAGCAGCTTTTGGGCCAACAAAAACAAAAAATTGCTCCGTATAACCCCTTTAGCTGTTACTGTAGTAGAGGTAGACTTTATATATCACTTACTAAAACTAAAGGTGTCATGTCAGAGGTAAGATCATCCTTCTGTGACTGAGATGAACAATGTTCCATATGAGTTATTTATGCATAAACAGAATTGGAATTACAATTACACAACTAAATGTCCAGAAATTTTTTTTATTGTTTTTAACAAAATTCAATCTGCTTCACAAAACAGAACAAATGATAGAAAAGTTGGTTTGTACATATTAAATTGCAATTGGTTGGGCAAAAAGAAAATGTTTGATACACTCTCTGAGGTGAAACTGTTATATCTAAATGTCTGGATTTTAGGAAAATTTCGTCTGACTTTAAAAAAAATATTTCCCCCTTCACTAAAGAAGTGTACAAGAAATGCAAAAACTCAGTTAACAGTCACTTGTGATTAACAAGGACACTTTCTATAACTGTCACTGATTTCGGATTTTTTCTTCTGTAAAAAGTATTGTGCTGACTTTCTGCTTTATAATGCATTAAGGAAAAAATGTGTATTTCACATGAAGTAGGACAAATGCGCCAGAGGTCATGTGGTTTTGATATGGCTGATGCAATCTTCTGTAATGTGTAAGATGGAAGTAGGCAGTTTTTCGCGATTCGCGCGTATCGTATCACAAATTATTCTAATTTCCTACAGTGTGACTCAATTCAATTTGCATCGAATCAATCAATTCGCTCATCTCTAATACATATCATAGATAGCAGCAGGACCGTGGGTGCACCATGATATATGCAAACATTGAATATATGAATTTTCAACCTCATTACTACCACATAGTCTGTACTTGTAAAGTTGAGCACACAAACTTGACAATTCATGTGTGACTACAGGCCACAACAATGTGGACCTTTCTTTAATAGGGCCCTGTATCTATCAGACTTTGCTCTCTTGGATCAAGGTCTATCTATTATCTATCTATCTATACTTATTTTTCATTTATTTCTATTTTGCCATTGTGCACACTGGCTTCCAATTTACATTTCACTCATGAATCATCTTTTTCCTTCATTAGAAAAGACTAAAAATTGCAACTCTTTATTTTCTGAGCAATCCACTATGCTACACATATGAAGTAAATGCTGGAGAGCCATTATTAACGAGTAGACTCTGTTCAATGCAGATACTGTTGTTCTATTCTGCTTTTAATATAGTTTTCGGGTCAAGAACTAGATATAGTGCTACGTAAGTAAAGATATAGGATGTGAAATATTGTGCTGCCTACAAATTCATTAAGATGTCAGAACAACAAAATGCACCACAGAGCTGTAAAAAAACATATTAAATTACTTCCAAACATCTATTTAATATCTCATTGAAAAATGAGAAAACACAGAGCTTTGAATGGGAAATCTGCTGTCTTACAGGAGTGCAAAACAATGTGTTTTACCAGTGTATTTCCAGAGGTGAAGTTATTATCACCATGTTACTGTTGTAGATAAATTGGAATGAGTTTTCTTATCAATACCATCACAAATCATTTAGAGTCTGGAGATGCATAGTCTGCTCAAAAACTCATTTTTTATTTCTAGTCTTACCTGAAATGTTAAATGGGACTTCTTCGTTTTCATTTGATTTATAATATGATAAGAAAGCAACAAGAATTGGTAAAAAGAAAAAAAAAGAGATAATGTCACTATCCAGGGTAGCTGTAGGGATCTTCAACTTTAAACCTCCTCTCCTTTATCATGGTCAGGTTTAGTAAGAGTCATACAGAAGCGGAACTAGTAACATGCAACAGAAAGGAGGCTAATGTGGAAATGTGTGGTTTAAGTGAGTATTATTATAAGAATAAGAAACTTATCATTTCCTGGATGCCATAGATCATTGCTGATCAATACTTCTGTTATACAAACTTTACAACTTTTAGAAAATGTTTAGAATGCAGTTAGTTGAACGCCGAAGAGGAATTTAAAATAAAACACAAAGTTGGCCTTGTAGTCATAAATCTGAATTTTACAGAAAAGGCAAAGTATGATGGTTATACATCTCTTCATTAAACATATTGCAATATTTTTGTTCTGTTTCAGTGTAGCTTTTAAAAATTGCGAAAAGAAATGCAGAGTCTTAATTGTCTTCTGCCATTGACTACTCAAGACATTGATGGTAAAGTATAGTTTTGTTAGGTCAGTAAATTACATAGTACTATTTATAAATGAATCTAACAAAGTAAGAACTGTGGGGGAAGACTGTGAAACCTAAGGGGGATATAATTTCATGCCAATCGATGGTCTGATATCCATTCCAAGATTATAGATGTCCTTCAAAGTGTGAAGTTGAGACAGGACTCCTGGCTCAGCTGGTGGTCCAGCTTCAAAGGCTCCAAGTGGAAAAGCTGACACCCCCAGCAGCCTAGCTGGTACAAAGGCCTTTCTGGTAGCATGAACCAAAGCAGGGAGCCTAAGCTGCTTAACTGTTTCAAAGTTCCCCCACAGGCATAAGAGAGACATAATTTCACAAGGAGTGACAGAGTTATTGTACGTCCTAGCTGTATACTGTTAATATTTTAGAGATATCAGAAACGGGTTGCACGACTGCCAGGGTCGCCACCCATTCTAGCTCCCTGGGATGAAGGGGCATGTAGAATGGCTTGTTGAAGCCAGGTGGCAAAACCATGTTTGGACTCCAAGCGTAACGGGAGTGAAACTAGAACCATACAGGGGGCATTTAATTGCTTGTGAGATGCTGTGACCCTTGTCTTCTAAGGGAGGTTGTGCCATGTATCGTTTTGCAGGAAACTGGAAGTTGCTAACACCCTACACCTCCTATGTGTCTGCCAACACTAACGCCTAGCAACCATCAAGTAACTGACTTGTCTATTAAAGGTGAATAAATATCTACTTTAACCTTAGGCTGTTCTTGTATATCGATTCACCAATGCACAAGTCCGTGTTCTCGGTTTAATGTCACATGCTACATGGGGTGGTTTCTGGACCAATGCAATCTCATTAACAGCCCAGGCTTATACCTAATGAGGAACTGGTGAAAGTCCTACTGGGCTGGCAAGGCTCTGTTTCACTGGTACTAGAGAAAGGGGTCTCTCAGCCGGCAGTCGCATGGACCAGCCTCTCTCACTCCCGATGCCTTCCTGGACCCGTCTGTGTAAAACTGTGTGAAGCTAACATTATGCATCCCCAGTGGGGATGCGGATTGTCATGTTGGTAGAAGTGGGGAGAATGTACCATGCGACGGTGCGCTTATTCACAATACAGTGGGGGAAATAAGTATTTGATCCATTGCTGATTTTGTAAGTTTGCCCACTGACAAAGACATGAACAGTCTATAATTTTAAGGGTAGGTTAACTATAGATAGAATATCAAAAATAAAATCTAGAAAATCACATTGTATAAATTATATAAATTTATTTACATTTTGCAGTGAGAAAAAAGTATTTGATCCCCTACCAACCATTAAAAGTTTTGGCTCCTACATACCAGTTAGACGCTCCTAATCAACTCATTACCTGCGTTAAAGACAGCTGTCTTGCATAGTCACCATTATAAAAGACTCCTGTCCATAGACTCAGTTAATCAGTCAGACTCTAATCTCTACAGCATTGGCAAGACCAAAGAGCTTTCTAAGGATGTCAGGGAGAAGATAATAGACCTGCACAAAGCTGGAATGGGCTACAGAACCATATGTAAGGTGCTGGATGAGAAGGAGACAACTGTTGGGGCAATCGTAAGAAAATGGAAGAAAATGGATGAAATAAAAAATGACTGTCAATTGACATCGATCTGGGGCACCATGCAAAATCTCATGGGCTATCCTCTATCATGTGGAGGTGAGAGATCAGCCAAATATTACAAGGGGAGAACTTGTTAATGATCTCAAGGCAACTGAGACCACAGTCACTAAGAAAATCATTGGTAGCATATTACCCCGTAAAGGTCTAAAATCCTGTAGTGCCTGCAAAGTCCCCCTACTCAAGGAAGCACATGTGCAGGCCTGTCTGAAGATTGCCAATTAACACCTGGATGATTCTGTGAGTGATTAGGAGAAGGTGCTATGGTCAGATGACACAAAAATTGAGGTCCTTGGCATTAACTCAACTCACTGTGTTTGGAGGAATAGAAATGCTGCCTATGACCTAAAGATCATCATCCCCACTGTCAAGCATGGAGGAGGAAACATTATGTTTTGGGGGTGTTTCTCTGCTAATGGCACAAGACTACTTTACCGCAGGGTCAGACTGGCCCACTGGGAATCCTCCAGTGGGTCCCGTCCTCTGACCAGCTCCACAACTCCTGCCTCCTTCACGTTAGTGCCTGCTCTGCCCTGTATTCCTATCACCTTCACCGAGCAGTGAGTGCATTGTTCCATTCCCGGTGCCACCATTTGCACTGCTCAGTAACAAGTGATGTGCAGTGAGCACTTTATCATCACCTGCTGCACTCACCACTCTCTTGGCTGCGCAGTGCTCAATGAGATCAGTAGCAGCCACAGCAGGTGATGAGAAAGCACTCACTTCACATCACTTGTTGCTGAGCAGTCCAGAGGGCGGCCTGTTAGGAGTCAGATGTCTGCCTCTCCTTTGCTGAAATCTACATCCTCACATTCTGCAGTCTCCTGCGCTTTTCCTGCTGCAGAGGAGATTGTCCTGCAGCAACTCTCTCCAGAGGCTAAGTCCTTTGTTCCCTCATCTGAGCATGCTCATGGGACGAACTCCCATTGGAGTTCGGGAGTCAGGTGCTCAGGTCCTGTGTCGAATCCCATTGGCTCTTCCTGGAGCCTTGGAGATTTCCGGAAGGTCCCGTTCGCTATAAAAAGCGCGCATGGCTGTTCCGCCATGCGCTAGTATATTCATACTTGGTGCTGTATGTTTGTTGATGGATGCTTGGACTGGTGAATGACTCATTTGAAACCCCCATTCCTCTGATACTACGTCTGTGTGAGTGTTTGAGTTCTGCCAGTAGCAGCGCTAGCGCCAGCGCGCATTTGCTCCATCTATTTCAGCAGCTTAGCGTCTGCATTGCGCCCGCGTGATAGCGGTGTTTTGCCAGCGGCGCAATTATCGCCGCACTGCGATTGCAGTCCTGCCTGGCATTCGCAGTTGCGACGCCACGCACACGTGTCTCTATGGTAGGTCTAGACTGAGTAGTCCTGCTGTCTAAGGCTACTCCTGTGACCATAAATACTGCGTGTGCATCGCTGTGAGTCTGTGACCTTAATCAGACTCAGCGTTTCTGTGTTTAGTTTTTGCTTGCAGCCTCTGTGATTGTAAAAGAGCTTGCTTAGTGCAATTGGGTGCAGTTTAACCCTTTGCACACTGCCGCCAGATTGCTCTGCCTTCACTTAGCTGCGGTTTTTCCACCTTCCACACGGTGGACCCCGAGTGGCGAAGGAACTTTAATTATTTTTTTTTATTTAGTGCCTTCCGCCACTCCTAACACGGCCGGTACCAGGAATGGAATAACTCATGCACACTCGCACAGCAAAGCACAGCACAATCACAGACTGACTGCACACAGCTTGGAGTGTCTAGAATGGAGTTGATTTTTTGGGGTAATGATGTCATCGGAAGGGGCGGGGCCTCACTCAGTCCAGTGAAGACCCAAGAGCAGGAAGCAGTGCTGTGGTTTGTTTGCTGGAGAGGAAGGAAATGAGGAGAGGACTGAGGGACTGCAGCATGGAGCCCTGTGAGGAAAGGACTGAGCGGCTGCAGCATTGAGCCCTCTGAGGAGAGGACTGAGGGGCTGTACCATGGAACCCTGTGAGGAAAGGACTGAGGAGCTACACCATAGAGCCCTGTGAGAAGAGGACTGAGAGGCTGCACCATGGAGCCCTGTGAGGAGAGGACTGAGGATCTGCACAATGGACCCATATCCAGATGGGAATGAGGACACAGGACTCAGTGTGAGGCTCTGAGGATGCACTTTGGAAATTGTTGATGCAACTTTTGTGGGGCTGCATAGGGAAGGTGATGAGGGGCTGTGTGGAGAACGAGATTGATTAGGAACTGTGTGGAGAAGGCGGATGGTGAGGGGCTGTGTAGATAAGGAGCATGATGATGGACTGTGGAGAAGTGGGATGATGAGGGGCTGTGTGGAGAAGGAGGATGATGAGGGGCTGTGTGGAGAAGGAGGGTGATGATGAGGGGCTGTGTGGAGAAGGAGGATGGTTAGGGGCGGTGTGGAGAAGAAGGTGGCTGTGTTGAGAAGGAGAATGATGATGGACTGGAGAAGGAGGATGATGATGGACTGTGTGGAGAATGGGGGGATGATGAGAGGCTGTATGGAAAAGGTGGGGTGATGGGCTTTGTGAAAAAGAGGGATGATGGACTTTGTGGAAAAAGGAGGGGTGATGAGGGGCTGTGTAGAGAAGGGAGGGGTGATGAGGGGCTGTGTGGAGAAGTGGGAAGTGAGAAAAAACCTTGGTCTGCGATAAATTTCTCAAAGTGAACTGCAGTGAATTTTCTGAGCTCAGCTCTGCACCATGATACTCCCATCACCCGCTCCTGTTGTAACTGTTATTAGCAACAGCAGGCGTATGCTGATGGGAGCAGTAGTCCCTTTAGCCAATGCTAGTGACCGGGGGTAAAGTTTATACATCCGATCACAGCTGCGGACTCACGCTGTCATTTGACAGAGCGGGAACTGTGGCTGTCTTACCGGCAGTGATGATTTTACCGCCGATCAGAAGCGTTATTTGCCATATGTCAGGCACATGACAGCATTGCAAACACTGGATGTTTGGGCCCCCATTCAAGTGAATGGGGTTTGGCTACTGTTCTGGTACCCGAACCCAAACATTTTTTTAACTGTTTAGCCAGACCTGAACATCCAGGGGCCCACCAATCTCTAATCCTGTGTCTGGTGTGTGAATGTCATGTGTCTAGTATGTGAATGATGTATATGCTGCGAGTGGTGTGTATGTATCCTGTGTCCAGTGTGTGACTGTTGTGTATGTAACCTGTATCTAATATGTGACTGATGGGTATGTCAAGTGACTGGTGTGTATGTTTCCTGTGTCTAGTGATTGTATGTCTAATTAATGCTATCTTTCTGTTCTTATAGAATATAATTTTTTTCTGCAGCACTTGTCTTGCTTAAACAACATTGTTTGCTGCCAATAAGGATGTTTTTAAATCAAGCATAACAATCATTGCACCCAACAAATGAGCAATTTGCTGGTTTGTCAGGTGATTGTTTGGTCAGGTATACAGTTGGAAAAAAATCCCTGATCATCAGCTGGACTAGATGGAAGCTAAGGGAAGACTCTGCAGGCAGTATCCCTTAAGCACGGTGGGCCCCAAGAATGATTTTCTCTGGTGGTCCCAAACTATTTCAGTCCAACGCTGCTTCATCGCATCAATAGGAGAATGGATAGAGCCATGTACAGTAAAATCCTGAGTGACAACCTCCTTCCCTCCGTCAGGACTTTAAAAATAAATCGTGGCTGAGACTTCCAGTAAAATAATGACCCACAACTTACTTCCAAGTCAACAAAGAAGTAGCTCAAAAAGAAGCACATTAAGGTCATAGAGTGACCTAGCCAGTCTCCAGACCTTAATCCCATAAAAAACCTATGGAGGGAGTTGAAGATCCAAGTTGCCAAGCGACAGCCTCAAAATCTTAATGATTTAGAGATGATCTGCAAAGAGGAGTGGACCAATATTCCTCCTGACATGTGTGCAAACTTCATCAACTGCAAAAAATGTCTGACTGCTGTGCTTGCCATCAAGGGTTTTGCCCCCAACTATTAAGTCTTGTTTGCCAGTGGGAGCAAATACTTATTTCTGACCACTGACCATATGGCGGTAATATCAATATTGTTCTTTTTATATATAGATTATTTTTTTCAACAGCGCGGTCATCTGCTTAGGTTCTCTGGTTAGGGGCCCACTCAGAAGTTTCGCCCCCGAACCAAAACCCTAGCTACGCCACTGGTTTGATCCCTACCACCAACCTGGGTCACTGCCCCCTTTTGGGACTCTATCCCTTTTTGGGCAGCCACCCCTGTTTGGGCCACCTCCCCCTTTTGGCTTTTAACCCCTTTCAGGCAACCATCCCTTCTTGGGGAACACACCATGGACCCCCCACGGCCCTCTCAGGCTCCTCACCATCTGTGCATGGCAGTCTATCTTCCCCAACAGTTCCTCGCAGCAAGGCTCTGTACTGTTCTGCAAGGCTCTGCCCAGCTCCTCAAGGCTCTGCATGGTTCCACACAGCGAGGTTCTGCACTTTTCTGCAAGGCTCTGCATGGCTCTGCACGGCCCCACACCTCAATGCATGGTCCTGCATGGCAAGCAGGCATAACAACACATATGTCCTTAGCTGGGTTCTGCACCCCCTAGCCTGTGGGCACTTAGGCTGGGCAAAGTCCAGCATGCAGGCTCAGTCTGGAGCCCCACACACGGGAAGGCTTCTCCCTCTCTGCACACAGACCATGTGCCAAACAACACCCTTCATTATGTAGGCTGTAACCACACCCACATGTGAGGTATGTGGGTAGCCAAGCCCACCTATCTCTCCTAGCTACCCGCAACCCGGACTCAGGTGTACTAAACAATATCCTAGTGCTTACGTGCACTACAGAAAAATACTCCAGGTTACATCACAGGGAGCAGCCATCCCTGTGACACATACCTCCCATTGATTGCGTGGCCATTAGCCTCCTTACACTGCTTATATTATCATTATTGAAATGGCACAATTTGGTTACTGCATGGGATATGATGTTATACTACAATAAATAAGGGACAGAAGATGCCTTTCATGGTTCAAAGTGGCTGTATGATGTGTCATCGCTAGTGTTGAGCATTCCGATACCGCAAGTATCGGGTATCGGCCGATATTAGCGGTATCAGAATTCCGAACTGACTTCCGATACTTTTGTCATATCGGATTCCGGAATCGGAATCGGAAGTTCCCATCATGCTATGAGCCTGCTTGCTTTGATTAAGCCAATGGGAATCCTCCGAAGTGTGGGCACATCCTGTTAGGCATGTAGGCATGTTAACTATTGGCATGGCTGTGATTGGCTGCCGAAATGATGTCATGATGCACTATAAAAGCCACCGCAGCCGCCATTTCTGGTCACTCTGCTGTGAATTCAGTTAGGGACAGGCTGCTGTAGAAGACTGTGAGGGACAGTTAGAAATAGCGATTCTAAAAACAATATTGTGCTTTATCCAGGCTACATAAACCACCACTGTAGCTTGCTTTTCCCTAGCAGCGCTGTTTTCACAGCTGTCTGCAAGGGCTGTGTGAGTGCAGACCCATGCTGTGTAGTGCTAGTGCTTTACCCAGGCTACATAAACCACCACTGTAGCCTTCTTTGCCCTAGCAGCAGTGTTCACAGCTGTCTGCAAGGGCTGTGTGAGTGCAGCTCACGCTGTGGAGTGGGTCCTGCAGCCACGTCAGGCTGTAGGCCACCCAGTGTGATCACTGCTGCCTCATACATCTTTTAATTTTTGAGCTGCATTTTTTACATAATTTCAATCTAGTGTGCTTCCATCCGTATCCATATACGTTGGTTGCAAACACTAGTAGTAGACAGCGGAGCCTTTCTGCAGCCTTTCAGTGCTAGTGTCCACTTTGCTGCACTGTTCACGGCTGTCTGAGAGGTCTCTGACTGTGTGTGAGTGCAGCTCATGCTGAGTAGTGTGTCCTGCAGCTACGTCTGGCTGTAGGACGCTCAGCGTGCGTCACTGCCTCACACATTTTTCTTTTATTGCAGCTCATTTTTTCTTCTATTAGTGTGCATCCATCCGTCTCCATCTACGGTGGTTGCAAACACTATATAGGAGTACACAGCGGAGCCTTTCTGCAGCCTGTCAGTGCCAGTGCCCACTTAGCTGCACTGTTCACGGCTGTCTGAGAGGTCTCTGACTGTGTGTGAGTGCAGCTCACGCAGAGTAGAGTGTCCTGCAGCTACGTCTGGTTGTAGGACGCTCAACGTGCTTCACTGCCTCACACATATTTGTCTTTGAGTGCAGCTCATTTTTTCTTTTCCTATTAGTGTGCATCCATCCGTATCCATCAACATTGGTTGGTTGCAAACACTATATAGGAGTAGATAGAGGAGCCTTTTTTTCTGGCTTGTGCCCTGCTGGCGCAGCCAGATTAGTATTACCCAATTTTTTTGGAGCCTCATCTTTTGCATTGTAGGTTACCTGCCTGCATTGTAATAGCTCCAAAAAGTTGGTGATATTATCAGTTTCAATTCTTTGTTCACATACTTTGAGTTTGTTTCCAACAAAGAAACCACAAAAAAAGTTCACCAAACACTACATTTGGAACTTGTGCAGGCCACATCAGCTCCTATTAAAGTGTAGTCCACACACACACACTTCATAAAATTAGTGTTTCTTGTACCTGTAACCAGCTGTTCAGGAATAAGCACACTAAGGCCCCCCGTTGTACTTTTCTGCCTATCTTAAGCAGTCTGGCAAGATGAAGAAGGCAGGGAGTAAGGCGCGTGGGCGTGGGCGTGGAGTTTCAGCAGGGAGAGGACGTGGGGATTCTGCAGGGAGAGGACGTGGGGATTCTGCAGGTAGAGGACGTGGGGATTCTGGGCCTGCTGCGGGCACTAGTGGATCAGCATCCCCCAGTTTTAGCAGGCAACAGTCCTTTATGCGCAGCTTTGTAGGACCTCAACGTACCCCACTGCTGCGGGAGGAACAAATTGAAGCCGTTGTCGGATGGATGGCAGCTAACGCATCGACTTCAATTACTTCCGCATCCTCTCAGGACCAGAGCACCGAAGAGCAACCATCTGTCTCTTCACCACCTGCCAAAGTGCCCAGGCAGTCAGAGAGACATGGACAGGAGCCATCACAGTCTCTACTTCTGTTCTCGGAATCTGTTGGCTTGGAAAGAGGGGGCCAGCCAAGCAGCATTCCTGAATGTGAAGAAGAGGGAGTATGCAGTGATGCGCAACTTCTTTGTCCCTCTGAATCTGAAGAGGCGAGTGGGCCAGTGCCTATGGTCAGCACACCTCAGTACGCATCAGATGATGACGAGACTCAGTTGCCACTTTCTGGTGCGTACGGTGCTGGCGAGACAACCCCGGAGAAGCAGCTGTTTGAAGAGGGGAGGGAAGATGATGAGGTCCTTGACCCATCATGGCGTGACGAACAGGAAGGTGGTGGGAGCAGCTCGGAGGAAGAGATTCCCCTACCGGCCAAAACAGGAGGCAGAGGGAGGGGGAAGACTTGGTTGCCTGTACCCTCCACTTCGGCACCCGTTAGGAGCATTCCTCATTCCAAAGGCAAAACGGGCGCTCCCAAGAGTGGCAGTGCGTGGTCCTTTTTTGACACAGTTGCAGATGACATTTGCTTTGTCAAATGCAAGCTGTGTCATCAGATAGTCAAAAGAGGGAGAAATGTCAGCAACCTCAATACCACAAATATGTGGAAACATGTGCGCACCAAGCACGAGTTGGAGTTGCAGAGACACCCTGAAGACGTAGGCCAATGTACAGCACCACCTACCACCTCTTCAGTTCGTGTTGGGGCCTCTTCCTCCAGCTCACACACTGCTGGTTCGGCTTCCTCACAGGATCGCCAAGGAAGAACCTCTGCCACTGTTGTCCGGAGACCCTGTCAGATTCCACCCATAGCAGCACGTTCCCATCCATCACAGCCATCGGTAGCACAGGCATGGGATAAAAGGCACCCTTACTCGGCAAACCATCCCCGAGCACAGTCTCTGAATGCTGGCATTGCCAAACTTCTAGCAGTTGAAATGCTGTCATTCAGGCTGGTGGACACTGACACCTTCCGGGACTTAATGGCATTGGCAGTCCCCCAATACAACGTGCCCAGCCGCTTTTATTTCAGCAGGCGAGCCGTCCCTGCCCTGCAGAAACATGTTGAGGGCAAAATAAAACATGCGCTACTAAACGCCGTTAGTAGCAAGGTCCACCTGACCACCGATGCGTGGACCAGTAACCATGGACAGGGACGATACCTTTCCCTCACTGCCCACTGGGTCAATGTTGTGGAGCCGGGTACAGATCTGGAGAGTGGCGCTGTACGTGTTCTTCCAACGCCACGGATTGCAGGACTCCAGTCTGTCACATAGACTCCTCCTCCTACTCAAGTTCCTCAGAAACAGCAGAGCAGGAGCCTGTTACGACCGATATGAGCACAGCCGTGGCCAAACGTCAACAGGCTGTACTCAAATTAATTTCTTTGGGGAATCGAAGCCACACAGCGCAGGAGCTCTGGAATGCTATCAAGCTGGAGAGCGATGTGTGGTTTGGGCCAGCGAATCTCCAGCTGGGCTTGGTAGTGTGTGACAATGGCCGAAATCTGGTGGCAGCTCTTGGCCTAGGCAACCTCACACACATCCCATGTCTGGCACATGTGCTTAACTTGGTCGTGCAGAGCTTTCTGAGGGACTATCCGGATCTTGATGCACTGTTGCACAAGGTCCGCATAGAGTGCGCTCACTTGCGGCGTTCCAGCACGGCAAGATCGCGCCTCACTGCTCTGCAGCGACGATTTGGCCTTCCGGAACATCGCATCATATGTGACCTACCCACCCGGTGGAATTCAACGTTACATATGTTGGAGCGGTTGTGTGAGCAGCAGGCAGCAGTCATGGAGTACCAGCTGCATCAGGCGCAAACAAGTCGCACTGTGCGCCGTTCACACTTCAGCACCATTGAGTGGGCCTCTATGAAGGACATCTGCCTCGTTTTGCGTGCCTTCGATGAATCCACGCGGATGGCGAGTGCAGATGATGCACTAGTCAGCATGACTGTCCCCCTTATCTGCCTGCTTCAACAAACACTGCAAGCACTAAGGGATGAGGTTTCGGAAGAGGTGGAGGATGAGGAGTCCCAAATGCCTTCTGCTTCTGGACAGTCTGTGCTACGTGTTACCTCACAAAGGCCTAGGCAGGGGACACTTTGTGAGGAGGATGAGGAGGAGTCGATGGAGGAGGAAGACATCTCTCCAGAGGAGGGAGGTACACAAACCTCTACTCAGTATGTACAGTGATGGTGGGGTGATGCAGAGCAGGCCGAGGTCACGCCTCAAACAGGAGACAGCGGTTCTTTGGCAGTTGGGAGTCTGCAGCACTTGGTTGATTTCATGCTGCAGTGCCTGAGAAATGACCGCCGCATCGCCCACATTCTCGTCTCGGCTGATTATTGGGTGTACACCCTCCTAGATCCTCGCTACCGGGACAGCGTACAAAGGCTCATACCAACGTTGAACCAGGAGCGTAAACTGCGGGAGTACGAAGAGTCACTGGTGCAGTCCATAATGTTTTCCATTCCACCCGACAGCATTGTTGCTAGTGCTTTACAAAGCAGCTCTGTGCGTCGAGGCAGTGGAGGAAACTCTGCACAAAGAGGGAGCAGAGGCAGCGCCGCAGCACAAGGCAAGACCACTGTGGCCCAAATGTGGCAAAGTTTTGTGTGTCCACCACAATTGTCTACACCATCAGCGACGCCTCGAGTCAGCAGGAGGCAATGCTTCCGTCAGATGGTGTCAGACTACATGTCTTGCCCTGTCACTGTACTCCCAGATGGTTCTTCCCCCTTCAAGTTTTGGGTCTCTAAGCTGGATACATGGCCAGAGCTTAGCCAGTATGCATTGGAGGTGCTGGCTTGCCCTGCTGCCAGTGTATTATCGGAACGTGTCTTTAGTGCCGCAGGTGGTGTACTAACAGACCGTCGCACGCGACTATCTTCCGATAATGTTGACCGGCTGACTTTTCTGAAAATGAACAAGGCCTGGATCTCCAAAGACTTTGCCATTCCTCTTACACACTAAATTAGTGGTTGGCAACTGTATCCATGTCTGCTGGTGTGTTCATTTTTCTACCACCTGAACTATAATCCCTGTGCTTCAACACAGCCAGTTGTCGCTCAGATGTGTCGTCTGCACAGAGAAACAAACTAGCTCCTGTGTTAGTGGGGTTCAGTAACGCCAGCTGATCCCCTGCTGTGTGGACGGCAAAGTCACCAGCTCCATCAACATTCAAACCACTACTGATTTTTAACCGTGCCCAACTTAGGTCTCTGGCTCCACTGTCTCTACTATTTCCCCTTACCTCCAACCCCGCCATCTACATCTCTGAAGTGGCGTCAGCACAATCTACACTTGTTCCTGTGTTCCTGTGGCTCAGTCCCATCAGTTTATCCCCTGATGTGTGTCCGGCAAGGTCTCCTGCTCTGTCCACATTCCCATAACCAGTAGTGGGAATGAGGACATAGCTGGCGAACTTGCCGGACAAACATCAGGGGATCAACTGACGGGACTGAGCACCAGTAACACAGGAACAAGTGTAGATAGTGCTGACGCCACTTCAGAGATGTAGCTGGCGGGGTTGGAGGCCAGGGTAAATAGTAGAGACAGTGGAGCCAGAGGCCTAAGTGGAGCATGGTTAGAATCAGTAGTAGTCAACAACCTCCATAAAAACCGCTGCCCATTGGCCTCTGCATGCGGCATGCGTAATCCTGGGCTCCAACAGTGTCAGTTGGTGTTCAGAAGTGTCGTCTCCACAGAGCCAAACACATTCGTTCAAGTGTTAGTGGGGTTCAGCACTGCCAGCTGTTCCCCTGCTGTGGAGATGGCAAGTCTCCTGCTGCCTTCACCTGCCAAAATCCAGTAGGCCCCAGCCTGCTCCACGCCTAATCCTGGGCTCCAACAGCATCAGTTGGTGTTCAGAAGTGTCGTCTCCACAGAGCCAAACACATTCGTTTGAGTGTTAGTGGGGTTCAGCACTGCCAGCTGTTCCCCTGCTGTGGAGATGGCAAGTCTCCTGCTGCCTTCACCTGCCAAAAGCAACAGGCCCCAGCCTGCTCCTCGCCTAATCCTGGGCTCCAACAGCGTCAGTTGGTGTTCAGAAGTGTCATCTCCACAGAGCCAAACACATTCGTTCAAGTGTTAGTGGGGTTCAGCACTGCCAGCTGTTCCCCTGCTGTGGAGATGGCAAGTCTCCTGCTGCCTTCACCTGCCAAAAGCAACAGGCCCCAGCCTGCTCCTCGCCTAATCCTGGGCTCCAACAGCGTCAGTTGGTGTTCAGAAGTGTCATCTCCACAGAGCCAAACACATTCGTTCGAGTGTTAGTGTGGTTCAGAACTGCCAGCTGTTCCCCTGCTGTGGAGATGGCAAGTCTCCTGCTGCCTTCACCTGCCAAAAGCAACAGGCCCCAGCCTGCTCCTCGCCTAATCCTGGGCTCCAACAGCGTCAGTTGGTGTTCAGAAGTGTCATCTCCACAGAGCCAAACACATTCGTTCGAGTGTTAGTGGGGTTCAGAACTGCCAGCTGTTCCCCTGCTGTGGAGATGGCAAGTCTCCTGCTGCCTTCACCTGCCAAAAGCAACAGGCCCCAGCCTGCTCCTCACCTAATCCTGGGCTCCAACAGCATCAGTTGGTGTTCAGAAGTGTCATCTCCACAGAGCCAAACACATTCGTTCGAGTGTTAGTGGGGTTCAGAACTGCCAGCTGTTCCCCTGCTGTGGAGATGGCAAGTCTCCTGCTGCCTTCACCTGCCAAAATCCAGTAGGCCCCAGCCTGCTCCACGCCTAATCCTGGGCTCCAACAGCGTCAGTTGGTGTTCAGAAGTGTCGTCTCCACAGAGCCAAACACATTCGTTTGAGTGTTAGTGGGGTTCAACACTGCCAGCTGTTCCCCTGCTGTGGAGATGGCAAGTCTCCTGCTGCCTACACCTGCCAAAATCCAGTAGGCCACAGCCTGCTCCACGCCTGATCCTGGGCTCCAACAGCGTCAGTTGGTGTTCAGAAGTGTCATCTCCACAGAGCCAAACACATTCGTTCGAGTGTTAGTGGGGTTCAGAACTGCCAGCTGTTACCCTGTTGTGGAGATGGCAAGTCTCCTGCTGCCTTCACCTGCCAAAAGCAACAGGCCCCAGCCTGCTCCTCGCCTAATCCTGGGCTCCAACAGCGTCAGTTGGTGTTCAGAAGTGTCATCTCCACAGAGCCAAACACATTTGTTCGAGTGTTAGTGGGGTTCAGAACTGCCAGCTGTTCCCCTGCTGTGGAGATGGCAAGTCTCCTGCTGCCTTCACCTGCCAAAATCCAGTAGGCCCCAGCCTGCTCCACGCCTAATCCTGGGCTCCAACAGCATCAGTTGGTGTTCAGAAGTGTCGTCTCCACAGAGCCAAACACATTCGTTTGAGTGTAAGTGGGGTTCAGCACTGCCAGCTGTTCCCCTGCTGTGGAGATGGCAAGTCTCCTGCTGCCTACACCTGCCAAAATCCAGTAGGCCCCAGCCTGCTCCATGCGTGATCCTGGGCTCCAACAGCATAAGTTGGTGTTCAGAAGTGTCATCTCCACAGAGCCAAACACATTCGTTCGAGTGTTAGTGGGGTTCAGAACTGCCAGCTGTTCCCCTGCTGTGGAGATGGCAAGTCTCCTGCTGCCTTCACCTGCCAAAAGCAACAGGCCCCAGCCTGCTCCTCGCCTAATCCTGGGCTCCAACAGCGTCAGTTGGTGTTCAGAAGTGTCATCTCCACAGAGCCAAACACATTCGTTCAAGTGTTAGTGGGGTTCAGCACTGCCAGCTGTTCCCCTGCTGTGGAGATGGCAGTCTCTCCTGCTGTCTCCGCATTCCAAATACAGTAGGCCTCTGCCTACACCCTCCTGTTTCCTGGGCTTCAACACAGCCAGTTGTAGCTCGGAAGTGCCGTCCACACGGAAAGAGACACTTGCTCCCGTGTCTCAGTGGGGTTCAGTAACGTCAGCTGATCCCCTGCTGTGTGGATGGCAGTCTCTCCTGCTGTCACCACATTCCAAATACAGTAGGCCTCTGCCTACACCCTCCAATTTCCTGGGCTTCAACACAGCCAGTTGTAGCTCGGAAGTGCCGTCCACACGGAAAGAGACACTTGCTCCCGTGTCTCAGTGGGGTTCAGTAACGTCAGTTGATCCCCTGCTGTGTGGATGGCAGTCTCTCCTGCTGTCTCCACATTCCAAATACAGTAGGCCTCTGCCTACACCCTCCTATTCCCTGGGCTTCAACACAGCCAGTTGTAGCTCGGAAGTGCCGTCCACACGGAAAGAGACACTTGCTCCCGTGTCTCAGTGGGGTTCAGTAACGTCAGCTGATCCCCTGCTGTGTGGATGGCAGTCTCTCCTGCTGTCACCACATTCCAAATACAGTAGGCCTCTGCCTACACCCTCCTATTTCCTGGGCTTCAACACAGCCAGTTGTAGCTCGGAAGTGCCGTCCACACGGAAAGAGACACTTGCTCCCGTGTCTCAGTGGGGTTCAGTAACGTCAGCTGATCCCCTGCTGTGTGGATGGCAGTCTCTCCTGCTGTCACCACATTCCAAATACAGTAGGCCTCTGCCTACACCCTCCTATTTGCTGGGCTTCAACACAGCCAGTTGTAGCTCGGAAGTGCCGTCCACACGGAAAGAGACACTTGCTCCCGTGTCTCAGTGGGGTTCAGTAACGTCAGCTGATCCCCTGCTGTGTGGATGGCAGTCTCTCCTGCTGTCTCCACATTCCAAATACAGTAGGCCTCTGCCTACACCCTCCTATTTCCTGGGCTTCAACACAGCCAGTTGTAGCTCGGAAGTGCCGTCCACACGGAAAGAGACACTTGCTCCCGTGTCTCAGTGGGGTTCAGTAACGTCAGCTGATCCCCTGCTGTGTGGATGGCAGTCTCTCCTGCTGTCTCCACATTCCAAATACAGTAGGCCTCTGCCTACACCCTCCTATTTGCTGGGCTTCAACACAGCCAGTTGTAGCTCGGAAGTGCCGTCCACACGGAAAGAGACACTTGCTCCCGTGTCTCAGTGGGGTTCAGTAACGTCAGCTGATCCCCTGCTGTGTGGATGGCAGTCTCTCCTGCTGTCACCACATTCCAAATACAGTAGGCCTCTGCCTACACCCTCCTATTTCCTGGGCTTCAACACAGCCAGTTGTAGCTCGGAAGTGCCGTCCACACGGAAAGAGATACTTGCTCCCGTGTCTCAGTGGGGTTCAGTAACGTCAGCTGTTCCCCTGCTGTGTGGATGGCAGTCTCTCCTGCTGTCACCACATTCCAAATACAGTAGGCCTCTGCCTACACCCTCCTATTTCCTGGGCTTCAACACAGCCAGTTGTAGCTCGGAAGTGCCGTCCACACGGAAAGAGATACTTGCTCCCGTGTCTCAGTGGGGTTCAGTAACGTCAGCTGATCCCCTGCTGTGTGGATGGCAGTCTCTCCTGCTGTCTCCACATTCCAAATACAGTAGGCCTCTGCCTACACCCTCCTATTTCCTGGGCTTCAACACAGCCAGTTGTAGCTCGGAAGTGCCGTCCACACGGAAAGAGACACTTGCTCCCGTGTCTCAGTGGGGTTCAGTAACGTCAGCTGATTCCCTGCTGTGTGGATGGCAGTCTCTCCTGCTGTCACCACATTCCAAATACAGTAGGCCTCTGCCTACACCCTCCTATTTCCTGGGCTTCAACACAGCCAGTTGTAGCTCGGAAGTGCCGTCCACACGGAAAGATATACTTGCTCCCGTGTCTCAGTGGGGTTCAGTAACGTCAGCTGATCCCCTGCTGTGTGGATGGCAGTCTCTCCTGCTGTCTCCACATTCCAAATACAGTAGGCCTCTGCCTACACCCTCCTATTTGCTGGGCTTCAACACAGCCAGTTGTAGCTCGGAAGTGCCGTCCACACAGAAAGAGACACTTGCTCCCGTGTCTCAGTGGGGTTCAGTAACGTCAGCTGATCCCCTGCTGTGTGGATGGCAGTCTCTCCTGCTGTCACCACATTCCAAATACAGTAGGCCTCTGCCTACACCCTCCAATTTCCTGGGCTTCAACACAGCCAGTTGTAGCTCGGAAGTGCCGTCCACAAGGAAAGAGACACTTGCTCCCGTGTCTCAGTGGGGTTCAGTAACGTCAGCTGATCCCCTTCTGTGTGGATGGCAAAGTCTCCTGCTGCCTACACAGTCGTACCACTACTGATTTTTAACCGTGCTCCAATTAGGCCTGTGGCTCCACTGTCTCTCGTATTTCCCCTCTCCTCCAACCCCGCCAGTTACAGCTCCGAAGTGGCGTCTGCACAATCCACACTTGTTCCTGTGTTACAGGTGTTCAGTCCGGTCAGTTAATCCCCTCATGTGTGTCCGGCAATGTCGCCTGCTCTGTCCACATTCCCATAAGTTATGGGAATGTGGACAGAGCAGGCGACATTGCCGGACACACATCAGGGGATTAACTGACCGGACTGAACACCTGTAACACAGGAACAAGTGTGGATTGTGCAGACACCACTTCGGAGCTGTAACTGGCGGGGTTGGAGGACAGGGGAAATACGAAAATCAGTGAAGCCACAGGCCTAAGTGGAGCTTGGTTAAAATTAGTAGAAGTCTACAACCGATCTTAAAATTTCTTCAATGCAGCCTCAGCCTGCTCCGTGCTTTTCCCTGGGCTTCAACACAGCCAGTTGTTGCTCGGAAGTGCCGTCTTCACAGATTAAAACACTAGCTCCTGTGTTTGTGGGGTTCAGTAACGTCAGCTGTTCCCCTGCTGTTTCGATGGCAATCTGTCCTGCTGCCTCCCAATTGACAGCACATCAGGCCTCAGCCTGCTAAGTGCTTGTCCCTGGGCTCCAACATCGCCAGTTGCTGCTCATAACTGACTTTGGCACGGGTACTCCCTCCTGCCCAGCTTGGTTCCAGCCCTGCCTGCTGTTTCTGGGAAGTGTCAATGTCAGTTTGCCACCCCAAGTTGCCATGTCGTGTTGCGGTTGGGTTAGCCGAGGCTAGGGTGCCAGCAGTTTAGGTGCTTCCTATGTGGACTGCGGGTTCTGGTAAGAAAGGCTTGTTCCGTAGTGCCAGTAGGACAAGCACCCCCTGTAGGACTGTGTGATTCGGTAACTGTGGCCAGCTTGCGGCATGCCAACTTTGCTTTTCAGAGGTAACTTCTGCTACCCCTCCGGGTTCCAGCACCGTCAGCTGGTTCTCATCAGAGCCTTTGGCCTAGGTGCCTCCATCTCGGTATCCGAGTTCCGGCAACGTCTGCTGGTCCTTGGTAGTGCTTTGTAGCACAGGTACCTCCTGCTTAGTAACCGGGTTCCAGCACCGTCAGCTGGTCCTCGGTAGTGCCATTGGCTCTTGTTCCTTCTGCTGCCCCTACGGGTGCCAGTACCGTCAGCTGGTTCAAGAGGACAAAGAACAGGAAGACAACCACCAAGATGCAGAACAACAAGAGAGAGAAGACAATGAAGCATAAAAAAACAAAGCAGAAGAACATGAAGCATAAGACACATACTCTGAGCAAATGATATTATCTTATTTATAAGCAGAAGAAGACTAAGCAGTGTATGGGGGTGAGTCCGTTCCTCCTCGTGGTGCCCCTGGAAAAGGCCTGCTGCTGCAGGCCAAACTGAACGCGGACAAATCCTGTTGTAAATCTTTTGTGACAGGCAGAACGGAAGGTGTAAACTTCTAACTTTTCTAGATAACAACTACAGGAATGCCTGACACAAACAAGAATATGATGAAGAAGAATAGGAAGAAGATGAAGAAGTTGAATATGTAGAATAATAATTGTTGAATAAGAAGAATATGAAGAATGTAAGAAAAGGAGGAAGAAGAATGTAAAAAAAGGAAGTAGAAGAATGTAAAAAAAGGAAGAAGAAGAAGAAGAATGTAAAAAAAGGAATAAGAAGAAGAATGTAAAAAAAGGAAGTAGAAGAATGTAAAAAAAGGAAGAAGAAGAAGAAGAATGTAAAAAAAGGAATAAGAAGAAGAAGGTAAAAAAAGGAAGAAGAAGAAGAAGAAGAAAGAAGAAAGAAGAAGAAGACATACATGTCTGGCAAAATATAAATGAGGCTAACATAGTCAATATCTTTGTAACTCCTAACGTCTTTAAAAAAAAAGTTTAATTCCTGTTATTCCATTTGATTGGGCTAAACCTCTATGGCTTTAATGTCTCCTCCACCTCCCACAATATATTCTACATTATTCTTAGTTGTTTTTCTTCATGTAGAATTAACCTACAAGGAAAAAAAGGGTTTTTTTTAATTCCGATATTTTGGCCCCATTGACTTGCATTGGTTCCCGGTATCGGAATCGGCGATACCGATACTTTTTTTTAAGATCGGCCGATCCATTCCGATCCGATATTTTCAAGTTTCGGCTGGTATCGCTCAACTCTAGTCATCGCATTAGATGGCAGGAGCTTGTGTTGTTAATACACCATACCAAAATTAAAAGGGTTTTCTGGTTACAGTGGCTCTGAGCAGCTCATGCTATCCACTTGGGTAGAGACGTTGAGCTCACTGCTTGCAGCACTTTCGACATGACAATAACAGATACCGGAAGTAGAAGAGTCTCAGCACTGTAAAGTATAGATTGCTTTTTTAACAAAATGCAGCCAAGGAACATGATTTAAGCTGGAAAAGCACTTTAATAGCTAAATAATGTATAGCAGAATTTGTCATAATTTTTGGGGATAGAATTTTTTTTGAAACATTAGTTTATTTGATAATGTTGGTGGTTACCCAATTTGTGTTTTTTGTTATTCCTATAAAAAGTAAGCTTTTTATTCTTTAACTGTTAAAATGTTTCTAAACAGGATTATGCAATCATGGTAATATAACCTTTGAGAGGGTAAAGACAGGATTGTGGAAGGAATTTTGGAGTCAAGAGAGGTAGAATAAAAGCCCCCTAGACTAATAGTACATTGTAAAACAATAATAGCACTGGTAATGATAGCAATTCCTTTACAATCAGCTAAGATTTATTTTCATTGCTCAGCTATGTCTTTACTGCTAAGCTGTATATCATGTCCTTCATAAGTTGCAGTCTTGTTCACAAGCCAGAATACTAAGAAATCAATATTTCTATGTATATAGAACATAGACATAATAACTGAAACTTGCAGGCGGTCGTTCTGACAGTACAGTATTGTGTCTCTCCAACTTCCCTCAAGTGTCTCATACTTAATTGACCTACTTCATTTACAGATACTTTTCTAGGCAAAAAATGATAGCAGGTAAATGTCAGAGGAATTGTTCAGAATTCCAGATTAGTCACTCGATATATATAAACAATCCAAGTCTAACATTCATGGTTATTAGAGAAAACATGAAAATTGTATAGAATGGTCACCGAAAAAAATAGTTGCCGAGATCAATTGAGAGTTACATTTTTAGAAGCTGTAAAACTGATATGGTTTTAAGATGTCTAGTAAAAAAATAGATAAAGGCAAGAATGCAACTGGGATCTGCTTGCTATTGTAAGGGGGTATAGAGACTGATTTGTCCCCTACCCTTCCTGGATACGTCCCGGTAAAGCTGCTATACTTGATATAAAACTGCTGTATAGTGCAGTGTATACGTGTATATATATATTATATGGTGTAGATAGGGAAAGTGTAGGGATATGAATAGCCCACTAGAGATGGGCATTGTAGGAAAGCAATAGGTATAGGAACTTAGAATAGAATAAGAGTTAGTTAAGATAGGAAGGGCCAACTAGGGTAAGTTAGTGAGCTTCATTACTTTAATAGTCAGTAGGGCCTGGGAGCCTGGACGGGGCAGTTGAGCCCCACAACATTTTTGCAAGTAAAGGATCCCCACTTGTCCAGGGCCTAGGAGTAAGTATTGTCGGAGAAGCTGAGGAATACAGGGCAGCTTTGTCATGGTGGTGGTCAGCTACATAGGAAGAAGCCTGCGCGTCTGGGGCAAAATGAACAGGGAACTCCTACAGTTAGTCAGACTGGTCAGATAGAATGCTGTGGTACCAAGGACAACGGTGCAACCCTGCGATATTCCTGAAAAAGTGAGGGACAGCAAAGGGACAAAAAATGCTGTGTATTGTGAAGTATCTTGTGCTGTACTTATATGTGAACTGGATGAGCTGAGAAAGGAACTGAGTAAAATCGTTTGTTTAAAGTTGGAATTTGACTCTGTCTCTATTTGTGTGAAGCACCAAGAAAGAAACCCACAATGGACTAGAGAGGATCCAGACGGATGGGAAAGTAGACAAAAAGGTATGGTACCACTGGGAAATTGTGTGTACTGTATGTGACATAGGGCCAGAGTGCAACAACACCCCCATTGAGAGCCACGACTACAGCACTGGTCTCCCTCAGACTTTGCATAGTTGGACAGGATCTGGTGACCTTGCGCTGTGAGGATGCCGTAAATGTGACAAAGAAACATGAAGATGCTTTTAGGCTGTGTGCACACATTGCGGATATTTAGCATTTTTGCTGCGTTTTTTTCACCGCGTAAATGCAATAAATCCGCAACCCGCTGTAGTCTATGGTATTCCGCAATGCTGTGCTAATGCTGCATATTTTTCCGCGGTGGAATCGCATCGCGGAAAAATATGTAGCATGCCCTTTCTTTTTGCTGAATCGCGGGGATTCTGCACACATAGGAATGCATTGTTCCGCTTACTTCCTGCATGTGGCTATGGCCACCATTCACAAAGTTAGCGGAAAATGTGCGGATGGTAGCCAGGGTCAGGAGGAGAGGAGACTCTCCTCCAGGCCCTGGGTATCATATCCCTGTGAAAAAAAGAATTAAAATAAAAAATTGTGATATTCTCACGCTCCCGGCATCTTCTGGTCCCAGTGACACCTTGCGACAATGACCTGTGATTACGTAGCGGTCTCGCGAGATGCTACTTCATCTGAGGTTCATCCATTTTGATTGGTCTATTAATTGATCATGACCGCAAGTTTTTGGTTAAAGACAAAGAGGAAATTAAAGATAAGGAGACTCAATTATCTGGTTTTGATGAAGTTAGTTTGGTTAAACCATTTCAGTCATGCCTAAAAGACATCATTGATGCCTTTGAGAAAGAATTCATAATAAAAAAGAAAAAGAAATTTCTTCGTGACAAAGCAGATTTTGATAATAAGCATGTATTCAGTTGGACACACCATGGAAACAAAAGATTTAATAAATTCAGCAGTGATCGGAATCAGAGGAATCAAGCCCCAAGTGAATCAGCAAACACCGCTGATTCTTCTACAAGTGATTTTTTATCGTCAGGCAACAGCGACCAAGAAAGCACACCAGGAGGGGCCTTAGAAAACGATTCATATCCCAAAAAGAGGGGTCGCCGCTACAAAGAATGGTCGCCAACTTACAAGAGGCAACTGAGACAATACAGGAATAGATCCTGCCGAGAATATGGCAGCTACAGGTAACTTACGTGTTATCAATCTGTCTGATTACACTTTATCAGATATAGAAGAATTGGTGTTATCCAGGGGGCTCTCGTTTGCACCTATGAGTACTTTGGATAGATTCACACTCACTAAAGACCTATATCTATTCTGTAGGCAATTAACTTTCAAGATGCTCTATCATCAACCCTCAATAATTGACATGTTGCCACAGGATGAGAGGCAGGTCTTTAGTGATCTCCTTGCTTTGCTACAGGAAAATGAGGCCTCGGGGAATGCCCCCGATCGAACTTGGCGTTTACCATCACAGGCTACGCCATCTTTTGCATTATTTCCAACCATCCAAATTTTTTATGATGTGGTTAGTAAAGAAATTGCTCAGCTTAATGTCACAAGTAAGCAGGGAGAAAACTTGGGTTCTAGGGAGAGACAGGCCCTAAACAAGCTCAAGGATAATAGATCTTTCATTATTAAAGAGGTTGACAAAGGTGGAAACATCGTTTTGTGGCCACATGAGATGTACACTCACTGGCCACTTTATTAGGTACACCATGCTAGTAACGGGTTGGACCCCCTTTTGCCTTCAGAACTGCCTCAATTCTTCGTGGCAGAGATTCAACAAGGTGCTGGAAGCATTCCTCAGAGATTTTGGACCATATTGACATGATGGCATCACACAGTTGGCGCAGACTTGTCGGCTGCACATCCCTGATGCGAATCTCCCGTTCCACCACATCCCAAAGATGCTCTATTGGATTGAGATCTGGTGACTGAGGAGGCCATTTGAGTACAGTGAACTCATTGTCATGTTCAAGAAACCAATCTGAGATGATTCGAGCTTTATGACATGGCGCATTATCCTGCTGAAAGTAGCCATCAGATGTTGGGTACATTGTGGTCATAAAGGGATGGACATGGTCAGCAACAATACTCAGGTAGGCTGTGGCGTTGCAATGATGCTCAATTGGTACCAAGGGGCCCAAAGAGTGCCAAGAAAAAATTCCCCACACCATGACACCACCACCACCAGCCTGAACCGTTGATACAAGGCAGGATGGATCCATGCTTTCATGTTGTTTACGCCAAATTCTGACCCTACCATCCGAATGTCGCAGCAGAAATCGAGACTCATCAGACCAGGCAACGTTTTTCCAATCTTCTACTGTCCAATTTCGATGAGCTTGTGCAAATTGTAGCCTCAGTTTCCTGTTCTTAGCTGAGAGGAGTGGTACCCGGTGTGGTCTTCTGCTGCTGTAGCCCATCTGCCTCAAAGTTCGACGCACTGTGCGTTCAGAGATGCTCTTCTGCCTACCTTGGTTGTAACGGGTGGCAATTTGAGTCACTGTTGCCTTTCTATCAGCTCGAACCAGTCTGCCCATTCTCCTCTGACCTCTGGCATCAACAAGGCATTTCCGGCCACAGAACTGCCGCTCACTGGATTTTTTTTCTTTTTCGGACCATTCTCTGTAAACCCTAGAGATGGTTGTGCGTGAAAATCCCAGTAGATCAGCAGTTTCTGAAATACTCAGACCAGCCCTTCTGGCACCAACAATCATGCCACGTTCAAAGGCACTCAAATCACCTTTCTTCCCCATACTGATGCTCGGTTTGAACTGCAGGAGATTGTCTTGACCATGTCTACATGCCTAAATGCACTGAGTTGCCGCCATGTGATTGGCTGATTAGAAATTAAGTCTTAACACACAGTTGGACAGGTGTACCTAATAAAGTGGCCAGTGAGTGTATGTAAAGGAGGCCAAACGGCAACTGGATAACAAAGCTTGTTATCAGGTTTTACCATCAGACCCTACTGTGGTCTTCAAAACCAAACTTGATCGATTACTCTTGTCGGCCAAACAAAATGACATCTTGAGTAAAAGTGAGTTTAATTTTTTTAACAACACATCATCCTGTTGTTCCCACTTTATATTTGCTACCGAAGGTGCATAAGTCAATTTCTGAGCCACCGGGCAGGCCTATTGTGGCCGGCATTGGTAGTCTTTTCGAGCGTCCATGCATCTATGTCGATCACTTCTTACAGCCGTCTGTTATCTCCTTAGATTCCTTTGTCCAAGATACCTCCCACTTGATCCGGCAACTTCAGGATTTGGTAGTGCCTGACAACATCGTGCTTGTAACCATGGACGTCGAGTCTTTGTACACTTGCATTGGACACACCTTAGGAATCGAAGCTGTGTCCTATTTCTTGAACAAGCAATTAACAGGTGACCGGAGACATCAATCTTTTCTGTTGGACCTATTGCATTTTGCTCTCTCGAATAGTTATTTTGTGTTTGACCGTGTTTTCTATAAACACATATCTGGTACCACAATGGGGGTGCGCTGTGCGCCTTCTTACGCCAACCTCTTTTTGGGTTGGTGGGAGGAGACGCAGGTGCGCACCTGTCCATTTTCCAAACTAACGTTTTTCGGTGGTTCAGATATATTGATGATGTCCTATTTCTTTGGATGGGTTCATTGGAGGAATGTCACCGCTTTGTAGAACAACTTAACAACATTCCATTCAATAACTCTTTGACAGCTTCCTTTCTAATGAACTTGTGGACTTTTTGGATTTGAAAATCATGAAAATCGGCAACACAATCCAGACCAAGCTTTTCCGGAAGGTTATTGCAACAAACAGTCTAGTACACTTTTCTAGTTTCCATCCTCAACATCTGCGTAATAATATACCCAAGGGACAATTCTTGCGGGTAAGATGCAATTGCAGTACTGATTTGGACTTCCGGGAAGAGGCTAGAGATCTAACCAATCGGTTCGTGGAAAGGGGTTATCCACGTAAATTAATTTCCCAGGCATATCAGAAAGCACTGACCAATGAAAGGTCTGTACTGCTTCAACCCAAATCTCGAAATCCTCTCGTACCATTAACTTGATTACTCCCTATAACAATCAGTGGCGTGAGATTTATCAGGTTTTAGATAGGCATTGGGAAATTTTATTGAACGAACCCAAATTAAAACCTTTTCTTTCTGACAGACCAAAAATCATAGCCAGAAAGGCTAAGAATTTGAAGGACCACCTGACCACCAGCCATTACCAACGACCAACGATAAGGACTGGCACTGGTTATCGTCTATCAGGTTTGTTTCATTGTGGTGGATGCACTATCTGTCCGTTCATGATCGCCTCTGATACTATTACACTTTCAATCTTTCCAGGCACAATCCAATTGAGGCATTATTCCAACTGCAAATCCAGAAATGTGATTTATCTTTTGATTTGCCAATGTCCCAAAATCTACATAGGACAAACTAGTCAAGAACTCAGACGTAGAGTGCAACAGCACATTTCAAATGTGAACAAGGCCAAATTGGATCGTGAGAAGGGTAAGTCCATAACCTCTGTGGCTAGTCATTTTTTGGATCATTATGGAGGCAGACACCAGGGTTTACGGGTTTTGGTAATAGATCAAATGCGAAGTAACATTCGTGGCGGTAACCCACCAAAAGAACTTCTTCACAGAGAGTCACGCTGGATTTACAACTTAAGGAGTATGGCCCCACAGGGATTAAATGAGAAGCTTCTATGGATAATATTAGACCTTTATATTCTCCTCTTTTTTCTCTTTATATTTTAGGTGGTTTTCAGGATTTCTTCAAGACTGTTTTAGGTTTACAACTGTTCAAGTTTTACAACTTTCATCTGGAACAATGCGCACTTGATCTGGCGATTCAAAACCACCGACTTCTGCAAGAATATATATATTTGGTGTGCAACTCAAGCTATTTGCACTCGTGAAAAACTTTATGTGGACTTCCTTTTCCTATTTGTCTTTTATTCTCGTCTACTGTGTCTCTGTTTAAGATTGCTTATTATTTGCCAACATTTTAAGTTGGCTGATTATTCATGGCACCATATTTGACCATTCACAGCACCATGTCTTTGGTCCCATTGTGATCATATTAGATCCCATGTTGGAAGTCATATGTCTATTTTTAGAAGGGTTATTCATTGGCCCTTCATGCTTGTTTATTCATTTTCATTTTGTGTTCAACTTATTGCACACAAGTCTGTGTCCAAACACAGTGTGCCTGTATTACCAGCATATGCTCTATCATCATGATAATCTTGTGTAAGCTTTCTGTGCGGTTTTTTTTTTGCACACTGATGCACGGTTTCTATTTATGGCGCATAAATCTGTGTTGAAACCAAAAAATATACCCATTACATAGCTTTCAACTTTTTCAGAGTTTACAAAATTGAGACACCATCTCTATGACTTTATATTTTATTTTATTTTTTATTGGGGTTTCACCAATTGCTTTACTTATTGGTATCTTAGGTATGATTGCATGTGTTGATTTTCCACATGCGCATACATAACCACGTATTTTGGATTTGACTTTCTATTTTTGTGTAGATATATTTTGTTCAATTCATACGCATTTGCATGTGTTTGATTCCACATATAGGCTTTAGATGTGACCAACTAGTGGGTGCCCATGCGCTATTAATAATAAAAATTGCATTCACATTCATAAATTTTCATATATGCGTCTGGGATAATCTTTCAGGCATTCATGCGTCTTTTTGGTAATACGTCTGCTCATGGTTTGATAACTGTATACACATGTATACTTATCAACAAACATTGGTCATACATATATAGTTTTGTTTTCAGAATAGATTAGTATTAACTATCTTTTCAGTTCCTCTTTTACAGCACATAGTGCTTATTTTGGCATATGTTCTGCGTTTTCTGACCAGTTCTCTCTTTTTGTCTTTTCGTGTTTCACTAGGCAAACTTTAGTCTAAACACCATAAGCACTAACTCTGCGCAGGCGCTAAAATTAAAATATATGTTCTGCGTTGATTGACCTGTTCTCTTTCCAATGCAGTACTAATGTCAACTTCAGCCTAAGCATTGTAAGCACCAACTTTGCGCAGGCGTTAAAACATATGTTCCTGAGCATGCGCTGTTTACTGATATTTGTGCATGTATACAGAGTTTTGTCTCAGAATGAATCAGTATTAGTCATTTTACTTAGCTTTATTTGCGTAGCACATAGGGTTTATTTTGATACTTGTTTTGTGGTGATTGACTATTTTTCTCTTATCCTGTATGAAGATAAACTTTAGCCTAAGTGCCGCAAGTACCCACTTTGCGCAGGCGTTAAAATATATGTTCTGGCGCTTGCGCTGTTTACTCTCATTTGGTAGTGCTCTGGACATTTGCGCATGCGTAAAAGATTCTGTTTTCTGCGCACATGTCAACCAGGTATGTGCTGAACTTTATTGCCACCTTGTCCAGTTTTGACAAGATGGCCGCGGCTGTAATAGCATCTGACTGCTCCGCTCCAGCTGGATGCTTTCCACGCATGCGCGGGTTGATCATTTTGCCTAACTTTATTGTCAGATGCCACCACGCTGACAAAATGGCCGCGGCCGTGCAATTCTCCTGCCGCCTCACTCCAGTAAGGTTCTCTTTATTATACTTCACATGTGTTTATGATATAAATATGACCGACACACACATGGGTATAGCGCTTCATCTCTCCCTTGAGAAAGCCACTTGTTTGTGGCGATACACGTGGGGTTTGCTCCCCCCACCATCTCATCCCACAGAGGCACTGTCATGGTATGCCTAGGTTACTTTAGGCAAAAACCCCGGGACCCCTGCGATGTCCCTCAGACTAGGGGAACCCTGTCTGTCCCTCTACCCAGGGTTTACACTGAAGGTGTGCCTGCCTGAGCCTCCACCCTGTCCCTGTCTCCTGTCCAGCCCTAAGCTGAACCCACCACCCTCCACCCAGTGAGGGGACCAGACACCAGACCCCACAAATACGTATGGACAGGGGTAAAAGAAACACCACACAGTTAATACACAAGGGAATACAATAATGTGCAAGGGCAACCAAATATATATAAAACAGATTGGAGAAAGAACCACTGAGGGATATACTGCACCAAATAACAGACGCTCCAACACCACCACTGCTGACCGGTATTGCTAGCACTAGGCTAAAGCTATAGTCGGCGACGCCCATAGTCAGGACGAACTATTTAAAGACCAAGGGCGTGGCCCAGCCCTCAGCCAGCATGACAACCTGGTTAACCCTATCCCGACTGGAACAGAATACCCAACAGGGTATTACCGCTGTCTGCCGGACACCCTGGTGTGAACAGTGTCCAACATGACAGGCACCAGGCACTTTAATCCTTTACATGCGTTAGCATATTCATGGAGCTTTGGTCTATATGACCTCCTTGTCTGCATCTCTCTGGCAACTTGTGGTTCGTATGCATTTATTAACCATATCAGCGGTGCTTAGGCACCATCTCCTTTGTCCTAAATAGGTTCTGCATTTAACCATCTAATATTGTCTGCATGCACTTGCTAATATGCGGTTCGCATGCTTTCATCAATCATATTAATGCTAGCCTTGTTGCCCCGTATGGGCTTAGTTTACAATTTTATGGTGCTGGGAATAGTCTTCATTACTCATAGGTATCTTTGACCATGCAATTTAGATTCCATTTGGATCTGCTTCATTCATGTTTATTATGAATCGTGTCCTATCAAATATCCTACGTGTTCATTTGCTTAATTTTTGTGGGATTTTTTGATGTGGGAGGGTCATCACGTCATCATTTCATGACATGATCTGTTTTTTCTGTGTACATGTTTTTAATTGTTTTTATGAAGTTTGTGCTATTCCATGTCTGTGTTGGATTTGTTGAATAAAATTGTGTGAATATAATCTATACATGTGGTGTTCCCATTTTATAGGGGAGTCGCTTTTCCTCTTTTTTGTCTCATGTCATCTGAGGTCATTGTCGCAAGGCATCACTGGGAATGGGACTTGCCTGGAGCATTGCTGAGGCCTGGGAACGCTGCGGGGGACGTTGGAAGGTGAGAATAACACAATTTTTATTTTTTTTTATTATTTTTAACATTATATCTTTTACTACTGATGCTGCATAGGCAGCCTCAATAGTAAAAAGTTGGTCACACTTGTCAAACACTATGTTTGATAAGTGTGACCAACCTGTCAATCAGTTTCCCAATCAATGCTACAGATTGCTTGGATTCTGCAAGCTAATTACGCTTAAATCAACTGCGAACAAAATCCGAACAACATGTGTCCAATGATTGAAATAAAATAAATATTTTATTCACAAAATTCAATGACATACAAAAATGGTGGGAACACAAATACCAAAAGGAGAGGGCAAAACTAGCAATCCATATAGCACCTCTATATTGCACATGAATGTAGCAAGAATAATTGCAATAAAAAAACCAATAAATCAAAAATTGAACAAAGTATAATGTGCAAATATAGCTATGTTAATAAAGTGCCACAGTGCAAAAAGATATATTGAAACAATGACCAGGTGAAAATAAAACAATTCACAAAAGATACTAATTTAATAAGTAAAGTGCAAAATGCGAAAGTATCAGCAAACTCAGCAATTGAGATACACGTGTACTTGTGAAGTGCCACTATAGTAAGAAGAAGGCGGGAACATAACACTGTGTAGCAGTATATAAAGTGCAAATGCAAAAAAAAATCATTAAAAATACAATGAATAGTGCATATATGGGCTAATGTGGTATAGGCTCAGTGGCCGCTTGAATACCTATCTTAATGCATTGCACTGGAGATATAAACATATGTTCAAAAAAGGTGCCCAATCAATACAATGAATAGTGCATATATGAGCTAATGTGGTATAGGCTCAGTCGCCGTTTGAATACATATCTTAATGCATTGCACAGAAGATATAAATATATGTCCAAAAAAGGTGTCCAATCAATACCTGGTGCCTGTGGTGCAGGATTCCTAGGATGCGCCTGGCTCCGACGCGCGTTTCGGTGTCTGCCTTTGTCAATTCAGAAGACGATATAAAAGGAAAATTGTGGATTAAATCCACGCTGCCATAATGATACAAATTCAGATGTAGTGAAAAACTCTGGTGGTTTATTCAACGAGTTTCAAGGTCTATATGACCTCTTCATTAGTTAATTATCATAAAGATGTCATGTGATTGCATTTTGTACTGTTGCTGCCACCACTTCCGGTGGTGTTAGAGCTGGCAACCATTATCTTATCTGTGATTTTAGGTTATTTTTTCTATTGCCCTTCCACATACGTCACCTGTGCCATGTTTGGGTTTAGCATACATTTTTGACAAAGTGTAAAGGTGTTTAGTCATGAGTAAGACTGCTTAGTGCATTTCAAACATGTCTACTGGGTCATGTCGACCATTTAAATTTTTCTTTTGCATGCACTATATTTTGTTTTGAAAAAGAAAAAGAAAAGGAAAATCCAGTCCTGTGGAGCCAGACTCCAATATTTTTTTATTTTCCTTTACAAAAGTGTAATGTTTAATTTATTTCTACATTTTATTAACAAACGTTTAAAATTCTCCAACCCTTGACTAAGAAAATCTTAGCCCTAAATAAAGAAGTCAACAAGTAAGTGAATGCTTGGAAAGTAATTTGCAGAAATAGCAAGTATTAAATATTAAATGTGACTAGTAAAACAGTTTCAAAACCTTAATTCATTATTGTTGTTTGTTTTTTATTTATGTATTTATTTTATTTATTTTTTAAAATAATTACGTTCAACCAAAATGAACAGTAAGTTAATGAAACCTAACATGCCAGGCTGTGAAGTTGCTACAAGTAGGTTCATGACGGGTAAGAAATGTGTGGCGCAATGTTAGATAGCATAGACATTTAAAATGGGTATTCTTAAAATAAATAAAGCTTTTATACTATAGTTGAAAAGACCCTTGTTAATTATAAAAGATTCAATAAAAATTATTGGAAAAGAAAAAGCCCAGATGGGATTAGAATGTGTAGGTAGACTCACTTGTCCCAAGCAAGGATATGGAACTGGCTGCTTTTCTCAGGCGACACTTGTACACTTCTAATATTAGACTAATTGGAAAAATGAAGAAGGCTCAACTAATTATTTCACACCATGCACACACTTTAGTAGGTAAACACTTGTGCTTATGTTTCAGGATTATGTATTATTTTTCTATTAATAAAAGACCACGTGTCTTTTACCAAATTGGATGAGACAAGAAATCTATGTAAAATCAGTCCCAATATAGCAAGCGTGGGCAAGTGGCCAAAACATTCAGGTGGCATACGTACACTCCTAATGTTAGACTACTGGAGCAATGAAGCAGATCTGGGAGATTTCCCTTAAAAAATGGTGGGTCTCAAAACACTGCAATGAGTGGTTTTATACCATTGCTGGCTGTCACTGTGTGAAAATGAAAAAAAAAACAGCTATTAAGGATTAAGGTGCTGTTGTTGCTACTGTATGTATTACAGATGCAATGACACGCAGCAATGTTATTTTACACACCTGTTTTATTAGTCTAATTTGATGCATAGACATGCCATACTATTACTAGTTCTGAAGGCCCAATGCCATCGGTATGTTTTTGCATCTAGTATTTTTGGTTGCTCATTATCTGGAAATGGGGGAAAGTTAATTCCAGTGTAGAAAAAATGTATGGTAAGAAAATGGCAATTAAAATGATACGGGTAATGTCAAGGGAACCAGCTAAGCCACATCATTTGCCAGTAAGAATGTCTGAGGTTGCAGCGCAAGTATCAGCAACAGCCATCAGTAGAAGAAGACATAGGACTCAGTTGTCCGCTGCCTTTGTAGAGCGCATCATTTAAGTTAAGAAAATCATATTCTTTAAAAAGGATATTTCAAAAAAGATAAACATTGATTTTACTTAAAGAATTTCATATTTTTAATTTAATAAAAGCATTAAAGGTCCCACACTGCAAAGTGACATTGAATAGGCTGTTCGTTACAGTACCACCGTTTACCCTTGGTTGACTAATAGCCATATCATTAAGGTTGCTTTGACTTTACCAAGGCTGTGTTGCATGAAAGAGCTTTATTCGATACAGTGTTAGGAGACCAGGTTGTCATATATTTTTTAAGGGCAATAGGAGGTTTTCTCTTTATTTCGTTTTGCTGTGAATTGATCTGACACGCAATGAATTTCTTAGCAAAGCTGGTAAACTCGAATTTCAGAACATAAATTCATCAAGTTTTACCTTTCATATAACACAATGGGAATATTATTCTATTTGCATTCACTTGCACATTACATTAATTGATCTAGCTCATCATCTTCCAACCATCATCATTATCATCATCATATGCACACTAATCCTTGTGTTAGTTTTGCTACATTAAATGAACATTTGTTACCGTGCCATTGACTCTGTGACACAGTGTTCCTTATATCTTACCAGTTAATGATGTTGAAAGGACACGCAAATGATCTTCTAATCTAAACTTGGAGACATTGGCTTGAGCTGTCGTCAGTCACACACGCACTTGTTAATTTAATTCAAAATAAACTAATTTTGAATTCAATTATTTGTTCCCTGTCTTTATTAAATTATGTAGAAGGTTATTTCTAAGCTTTTGTACAGCATACTAAGCAGTTATTTACATATATTGAATTAGCTACATCTACCTGGAGAACACTTGCTTTCTCCCACACATATTATGTTCTCGGTTTCCATTTCTGCTTGTTTGCAAAGTATTGGAACAAACATCTATATATATAATTGTCTAATTCTGTCTTTCTGTCTGTCTGTAACGGAAATCCCACATCGCTGATTGGCTGCGACTAGTGTTGAGCATTCCGATACCGCAAGTATCGGGTATCGGCCGATACTTGCTGTATCGGAATTCCGATACCGACTTCCGATATTTTTTCAATATCGGAATTCGGCATCGGAATCGGAAGTTCAAAGTTGATTGACAGCCTGACGTCATCATGATGCGCGGTGTGTGCGCATCATGATGCGCCGTCATTTCGGGCCTTCCGGGGGTCTCTGCCGGCCTGCCGGGGGGCTGTGCTGGCCTGCCGGGGGCTGTGTGGACTGCCCGGGGTCTGTACCGGCCTGCCGGGGGGCTGTGCCGGCCTGCCGGTGGTCTGTGCACCCTGTGGGGGTCTGTACCGGCCTGCCGGGGGGCTGTGCCGGCCTGCCGGGGGGCTGTGCACCCTGTGGGGGTCTGTACCGGCCTGCCGGGGGGCTGTGCCGGCCTGCCGGGGGGCTGTGCACCCTGTGGGGGTCTGTACCGGCCTGCCGGGGGGCTGTGCCGGCCTGCCGGGGGGCTGTGCTGATGTCCGGGGGTCTGTGCAAGCATCGTCCGATGGGACTACAAGTCCCATCTGGCGATGCCTGCTACCATGACAGTGATTGACACATTAGCCAATGATGGGACAGTAGTAGTCCCATCATCCGGCTAATGTGTTAAATGTTAAAAAAAAAAAAAAAAAATACTACATACATACTACATGCATGCTACATACATACTACATGCTACATACATACTACATATATACTACATACATACTGCATGCTACATACATACTACATACATACTACATGCATGCTACATGCATGCTACATACATACTACATGCATGCTACATACATACTACATGCATGCTACATGCATGCTACATACATACTACATGCTACATACATACCACATACATACTACATACATACTACATACTACATATATACTACATGCATGCTACATACATACTACATGCTACATACATACCACATACATACTACATACATGCTACATGCTACATACATACTACATATATACTACATACATACTACATACATACTACATACATACTACATGCATGCTACATACATACTACATACATACTACATGCATGCTACATACATACTACACGCATGCTACATGCATGCTACATACATACTACATGCTACATACATACCACATACATACCACATACATACTACATACATACTACATATATACTACATGCATGCTACATACATACTGCATGCTACATGCATGCTACATACATACTACATACATACTACATATATACTACATACATGCTACATACATACTACATACATACTACATACATACTACATGCATGCTACATACATACTACATACATACTACATGCATGCTACATACATACTACATGCATGCTACATACATGCTACATACATACTACATGCTACATACATACCACATACATACTACATACATACTACATACATACTACATACATGCTACATGCATGCTACATACATACTACATGCTACATACATACCACATACATACTACATACATGCTACATACATAATAGATATATACCACATGCATGCTACATACATACTACATATATACTACATGCATGCTACATACATACTGCATGCTACATGCATGCTACATACATACTACATACATACTACATGCTACATACATACCACATATATACTACATACATACAATACATTCATACAATACATACATAGACATACAGTACATATAACATAGAGTAACATACTTACCAATACTTGTCACATTGTTCCCCGAAGCCATTGTCTTTTACGGAATAAATATTAACATAACAAACCACAAAAATACTCACCCACGATCCGAAGCAGTCCACGAGTGTGTCCCACGACGATCTTGGGTAGAGAACTGCAGCATCAGATGATGCTGCCGTTCTCTACGGGCTGCAGGAATCCAATGACGGAAGGTAGGTATCCTTCCGCACTGTATTCCTCCGCCACTTAAAAAAAAAAAAAGTCCCTAGTCTCACTTTATGCCATTGCTGCGTGGGAAATTCCCACACAGCAATGGCATAAAGTGAGACTAGGGACTTTTTTTTTTTTTAAGTGGCGGAGGAATACAGTGCGGAAGGATACCTACCTTCCGTCATTGGATTCCTGCAGCCCGTAGAGAACGGCAGCATCAGCTGATGCTGCAGTTCTCTACCCAAGATTGTCGTGGGACACACTCGTGGACTGCTTCGGATCGTGGGTGAGTATTTTTGTGGTTTGTTATGTTAATATTTATTCCGGAAAAGACAATGGCTTCGGGGAACAATGTGACAAGTATTGGTAAGTATGTTACTCTATGTTATAAGTACTGTATGTCTATGTATGTATTGTATGAATGTATTGTATGTATGTATGTAGCATGTATGTATGTAGTATGTATGTAGTATGTATGTAGCATGTAGTATGTATGTAGTATGTATGTAGCATGCATGTAGCATGCAGTATGTATGTAGCATGCATGTAGTATATATGTAGTATGTATGTAGCATGCATGTAGTATATATGTGGTATGTATGTAGCATGTAGCATGTATGTAGTATGTATGTGGTATGTATGTAGCATGTAGTATGTATGTAGCATGCATGTAGTATATATGTAGTATGTATGTAGCATGTAGTATGTATGTAGCATGCATGTAGTATATATGTAGTATGTATGTAGCATGTAGTATGTATGTAGCATGCATGTAGTATATATGTAGTATGTATGTAGCATGTAGTATGTATGTAGCATGCATGTAGTATATATGTAGTATGTAGCATGTAGTATGTATGTAGCATGCATGTAGTATGTATGTGGTATGTATGTAGTATATATGTAGTATGTATGTTGCATGTAGTATTTATGTAGTATGAATGTAGCATGTATGTAGTATGTAGTATGAATGTAGCATGTATGTAGTATGCATGTTGTATGTATGTAGCATGTAATTTTTTTTTTTTTTTTTTACATTCAACACATTAGCCGGATGATGGGACTATTACTGTCCCATCATTGGCTAATGTGTCAATCACTGTCATGGTAGCAGGCATCGCCCGATGGGACTTGTAGTCCCATCGGACGATGCCTGCACAGACCCCCGAAGCCTGCACAGCCCCCCGGCAGGCCGGCACAGCCCCCCGGAGCCTGCACAGACCACCGGCAGGCCGGCACAGCCCCCCGGCAGGCCGGCACAGCCCCCCGGAGCCTGCACAGCCCCCCGGCAGGCCGGCACAGCCCCCCGGCAGGCCGGCACAGCCCACCGGAGCCTGCACAGACCACCGGCAGGCCGGCACAGCCCCCCGGCAGGCCGGCACAGACCACCGGAGCCTGCACAGACCCCCTGGCAGGCCGGCACAGCCCCCCGAAAGGCCCGTACAGACCCCAGAGAGGCTGTACAAGGCAAAAACAGGGTTTTTCTTATTCCGATACCGGAAGTCCCATAGACTTGAATGGGACTTCCGGTATCGGAATCGGCGATACCGATACTTTTTTTAAAGATCGGCCGATACCATCCGATACGATACTTTGAAGTATCGGACGGTATCGCTCAACTCTAGCTGCGACCAATCAGCGACAGGCGCAGTGCAGCCGTCCGCGTCGCTGATTGGTCGCGGCCTAATGTGCAGATGGTAGCCAGGGTCAGGAGGAGAGGAGACTCCTCCGAACCCTGGGTACCATATATCTTTAAAAAATAGAATTAAAATAAATAATAATGATATACTCACCTTCGGACAGCCCCCGGACTCTTTCCATCCTCTCACCATGCACCTGGCATCTTACATTTACATTTACAGTGTGTCTTCAGGAAAATGGCGCTGGACAGCGTGGTATGGGCATGTGCATACTCCAACGCCAGTGCCACACTCCTCCCCCAGCCTTCGGCAGAACGGGACAGCGCTGGACCACAGGAACGATGGGTGAGTATAAATGTTTTTTGCATGTGTGCAGTTTCCTAAGGGTGAGGGGGACCATGCATACCAGGAAAGGGGGGTGAGGGGACCATGCATACCAGGAAAGGGGGGTGACGGGACCATGCATACCAGGAAAGGGGTGTGAGGGGGACCACGCATAACAGGAAAGGGGGGTGAGGGTGACCATACGTACCAGCAAAGGGGGGTGATGGGACCATACATACCAGGTAAGGGGGGTGAGGGTGACCATACATACCAGCAAAGCCAGCAAAGGAGGGGTGAGTCGGACCATGCATACCAGGAAAGGGAGGTGAGGGTGACCATTCATACCAGGAAAGGGAGGTGAGGGTGACCATAAATACCAGCAAAGGGGGGTGACGGGACCATGCATACCAGGAAAGGGGGGTGAGGGGGACCATGCATACCAGGAAAGGGGGGGTGAGGGGACCATGCATACCAGGAAAGGGGGGTGAGAGGACCATGCATTCCAGGATTGGAGGGTGAGGGGGACCATACATATCAGGATTGGGGGGGTGAGGGGACCATGCATACCAGGATAGGGGGGTGAGGTGACCATGCATATCAGGATTGGGGGGTGAGAGGACCATGCATATCAGGATTGGGAGGTGCATTATTGCATTATTATTAAATCTTCATAAATAAACTACATACATATTTTAGAATACCTGATGTGTTAGAATCGGGCCACAATCTAGTTACTTTATAAATGAATAGATAAGAATGAAATGCAAAAATGCCATAGAACATATGAAAAATAAGAGTGCAAAGGGTGCAAGCACGTTAATTGTAAAATTTCTACAGTTGTAAAATGCTGATGATCCAATGACAAGAACTATTTGCATACGTGTGACATAATATAACTAACTTTTGTAAGTAATGCACCAAAATTTAGGCTGTGTGTGGTCAATTTTTTATGAGGAACTTACAAGCCAGAATATATAGTCTGAAGCTGATTACTAGTGATGAGCGAACTTGTTTGGAAAACGCTCGCCAATCTTAAAGTCGGCACAAGCATTGCACATTAGTATTTGCGTTCGGCTTCCTGAGCATTTCCTTAAAAATAGGCAAAATTTTGCCAAAGTTCAGTAAGTGATTGAGTTTCCACTAAGGCTGTGTTCACATGGTGGCTCTGATTGACGGTAACAATACCACGGGTATGAACATTACCGTCAGTCACAGTGCTGAGGGGTCACGCTGTCAGATAATAATAATAATCTTTATATAGTGCTAACATATTCCGCAGCGCTTTACAGTTTGCACACATTAAACTAACTAACAGCAGAAGCAGGCAGCGACTGATGTGCATAGCCATCGGCAAGCGCCTGTGCTCAAAGTAAAGAAAAAAAGTTAAAATATGGAAATAAAAATAAAAAACACAGGATATACTCACCTTACACCTAATCCCTTAAGCCCTTGTCTTCTGTAAAAAACTAAAAAACATATACTCACCTTATCGCCTAATCCCTGATGCCCATGTCACCTGGCAAAGAGAAATAATAATAAACTACCTATCCGCCATAATCCATACTGTCCCAAGACAATTCAAATCACTTGATCACTTGTAGAGCAGTCACATCAGCTGATGTGACTGGTTTATCAAGCAGTAGATGACATACTGACAGGAGCGTACAATTACTCCTGCAGTGTGTAGCGCTAAGCTGCCATAAGTGAGGTCACCAGAGTTCATCAGCTGATGAACCCCAGTGACCTCACTTATGGCACCGCTGCGTGAGAAAGTCCTTATGCAGCAGAGGTGCTGTAAGTAAGATCACCACAACCCATAAGCTTATGAACTCCGGTGAACTTTCTCATCTCAGCTCAGTGCTATACACTGCAGGAATGAATACACTCTCCTGTCACTGTGTCGCCGACTGCCGCATAGAGTGCTCACATTAGTGACTGCTCTCAAAGTCATCAGGATCATCGTGGGACATTATGAATTATTTCTTCACTTCAGACGGGTGAGGAATATGGTTGCTTATTATTTTAATTCATTTGCAAGGGGCATTGGCTTCAATGGACTGGGTGATTATGTGAGTATGGTTTAATTTAGAGTCCATAAAGGAGTCTGTGTCATTATTTTACTTAAAGGACTTTATTCTGGATGTGCTTTTTTATACAATATCACTATGGGGTTAGTAATGGGGGTGTCTTATAGATGCTTCTCCATTACTAACCTCTGGGCTTGATGCCACCAGACAATACAAAGGTGACATCAACCCCAAAAATATGAACCCCACTTGCCACTGCTAATAGATGTGCCTCTTCTGTGGCAGCTGCAGGCTTCTATTTTTAGGCTGGAGGGTTTTTAAATTATTTATTCAAATAAGTAAAACAATGGCTTGGCGTCCACTCTACTCTTCATAACCAACCTTGTTAAAGCTGACGGTTGCAGTCTGTCAAAATACAGGGGAACTCATGTCAATTTTTTTATGATTATTTATTTGTAGTGCAATTGATGGGTCAATTTATGCCACTTTTGCTGATGTCTGACCCTGGTTTGAGCTGTTTTGGCAGCTTTTGGACCCTACTGAAGGTGTTGTCTATGTGTTTGATTTTGCTTCCAATTGAATTCAATGGTGTTCAGTTATGTTCGACGAACTGTTTGGTGAACATCGGGAAGTTCGGCGAACATAGCCGAACCAAGCTTAAAAAGGTTTGTTCATCTCTACTGATCACCATATTGAAATCAATGTTAACAATAAAAAAAATACATATTCTGTATGTTCAACATTACCTTTATTTGAATTTGCTTAAAGAAAACCTGTCATGTGAAAAGGCAATTTACCTGCCAATATGGGATCAATATGCATGTTAATAGCGTAATGATACTGTGCTGCCACTTCACTGAAAGCTCGACTAATGGGAGGAAATTAACTTTATTCCTCCCATCAGCCTAGGGCTTTCAGTTACAGAGGTGCAGCCGATGCAGCTTCATCACACAGTATATAGTGATCTGTAAGGGTGTAACCATAACCACACCTTGGTACTGACTGACATCCAGCTGTACAGTGCATCAGTGGTGCAGTCAGCGCAGAGGCATGGTTACTGCCATCGGTCACTAGGTACTGAACTGTACCCTTAAGTCATGCTGGCTTCACCCTTAAGACTGAAAGACAAAGGCTGCCACAAGAAATCAGGTTAATTTCGTCCCAGCAGCGGGACTTTCAGTGAGGTTTCTTCATGGCTTCAAAATGTTATTAACGGCAAATTAACCTCATATCTGCAGTTTAATAGCATTTTTTAATATAATTTTTTATCCCTTTAAATGGTCACTGTCATTTCAATAAGCTTTTCAATCATTTGTGAAACAAATGCAATAAATATGCTTATTTCATCCTTCATGAGTGTTTGCTTATTTTTCTGAACTCCCCATAATGCCCTGCAGTTATGACATGTTCTAGATTATCATACTGTCAGAGGGATATCACGACAGAGAGGGGTCAGAAGATCGCAGCTTCTGGTCACACGAAATCCTGCACTGTTTTGCACTAGAACTGTTTCTTCATCCATTCACCATTCTTTTCTACTGAATAATTTAACACTTTCAAGGTAGCACGTGTGCTATATAGACCCAGAAAAAGATATATTTCATGTCGCTGTACTTTATACTGTTTATGGAAGACAACACAGCAGCTAGTCTCCACGCACTAGCTCAGACACAACAGAAAATTTCAGATAGAGCCTAAAAAGAGGAAGCTCCTTGAGAATGCAGGATAAATGGCCTGCAATGACCAGAAAGAATGCTGTTCCTCCTACATACAACAGCTTAAAACAATAGGTACACTATACCTGATGAAGAGACCTGAGTAGTCTCAAAAGCTTGCAATGTGTTACCATCTTTTCAGTTAGCCATTAAAAGGTATCAACTACCGAGGACTCTCAATCCTGAATATTTTACTAGGTTTGCTATAAGGGCTCTAACTTCTCATAAAATAAGTTCAGTAAAATGATGCGCTAACAAAACCCTCAGCAGGCTGCAGTTTACATTATATCTATTTGTATATAAACACATTATCTTCTGTTGCAGTACAAAGTGACTAAAGAAAAAAGTAAAATTATTTTTTTGTTGAATACAAAACAGAAGATTATGTGTTTATTGATAAACTGAAGTGCTATTAGCCAATCTATTTGGTCACCACACAAACACATAATATATAGACATTTCATGAGAGATGCGCAAAATCATGTTTTTAAGCAGATGATAATTGCTCACCACACTGCTTTTTATATCTTTAAAGAAAGAACTCATCTTGAGCTCGACTTTTATTTATCCAAGAACCCAATAAAATATTACAATAAGTACAAAATAAGTCATGTTTAATGCTCTACATAGATTGATGCAGTCAGAAAAACCGACCTGCAGCTCATACAGTAGCTTGCGACAGTACTTACCCCCTTGGCATTTTCAGTGTTTTGCTACCTCATAACCTGAAATTTCACTGTTTATTTTGAGGGCTTGTATCAGTTCATGTAAAGAACATGCCTACAACTGTGAACATTTGGTTTTATTTTTATTGTGTAGTTGTAGCACCGGCTCACTCACTGCAGCAGCTTCCATCCAGCTCTACCTCCTCTTTCCTCGTCTTCTGTCGGCCGGGGTATGGGCATGGAGTGCAGATCCCCGAGCACTGTGCTTAGGGTGCATGCTTCTTAAAGGGGTCATGTGCCTTCCAAAGTGTCCCCAGCCACTGCCTAGGAGACACTTATTATTTAAGGCACCTCCACCTGCATGGAGGTGCCTGGGCAACGTTGTTAGTCTGTACCCAAACATCGGCAGGGGCGTTACATCTCATTAACTGGGCACTGGGTTACTATAGTGGCTGTGGGGGGAGGAAGGCAAGGGGCTGCTCCACAAGTCTTGGAATCTCCAAGGCTTAGTGACAAATCACTGTATCTATAATTTCCTCCACCGCTTCTGGTTCCTCCACCTTCTCTATGCCCTCCACCTACATCCTTAATCTCACTCTTAATGAGACATGTATTTCAACAGTGCAGAGAGAATCCCCCACCTCCATACTGCAAAGCTAGGTCTCTCCGCAATCAGGCAATGTTTAAATTAATATGCATTGGAGATTGCAGTCACACAACAGAAGACCTGTGGACAGCTATCAGGCCGAGTTAGAGCAATGGCTTTCTCCACTGAACCTGAAACCATGGAAGGCCATGTGCAATAATGGTTTGAAGCTGGTGGTGGCACTTCTCCGGGGCAACCTCACTTATGAGCCTTGCATGGCTCACATCCTCAACCTGGTTGTACAGCAATTTCTCTGCCACTATCCCGGCCTGGATGTGCTGCTGCAGAAAGCACGATTGCTGTGTGCTCACTTCTGACGATCGCACCCTGCATGTCATCGACTTACATCACTATAGAGGTTTTTCAGCCTACCAGTTAACCTTTTGATTAGCAATGAGCCAACATGGTGGAATTCCACTCTGCACATGTTGCAGTGACTGTTGCAGCAGCGACAAGCCCTAGTGCAGTATGTCCTTTTGCTTAGCCAGGGCCAATGCAGTAAGGACATGGTGCAAATCATGCTTGTGGAATGGGCACTGATGAAGGACTTCTGCACCCTTCTGCACAGTTTTAAAATTACTACAAAGATGGTTAGCACTGATGATGAAATCATCAGCATTACTATTCCCGTCATCTATATGCTGGAGCACACTCTAAATAGACTGCGGGAGATGCTGGTAGTCACAGAGGAAGAGGTGGAAGCAGAAGAGAATGAGAAGGGAATAACAATATTTCTAAGCTCTGGAATGTCATCGCACAGGCATGTACCATGGGGGGATGGATTTGTCATGGGTGTGTCAGATGCAATAGACTGTCGCTCTGCATCTTGCTACAGAACATCTCTGCATTTGGCATTCCAGACACCTCCATAATCCTTCAGACTCTTGGACTCAGTGGCAACCACCATACAGCTCTAGTTGACACAGCTTCATCTGGGGGTTTATAAATTTCCATTCTGCTGCATAGAGTTGCTAGTGATATTCACATTTCTCCCTTGCTAAGGTTGGGAGGTATAGCAGTCGGATAACGTCTGCATAGTAATGCCTGCTCTGGCCTTGTGCTAATTGGTTAATTACTGATTGTGGCCTTTTGGTGGCTGAAGCTAGCAGACATTTCATTTCATATATATTTAGCTCTGGCTGGGATAGCACGCGTGCGGGCTTACGCGTGCAACAGATTAAGTGCAACAGGATAAAGTGTTTTGCAGTTAGACAATGCAGTTGGACAGGGCAGGAGACAGGTAAGGTGCATAAGTTTTTCATGCACGCTTGCTTCTTGGTCAGTTGTACTAAATATGCATTGATCATATCAACCTGCTGCTTATTTGTCTTCACTTCTGCTTTTTAACAACTCGCCTGCCCTTTTACACATTCTGTGCACTCTCTGCATATCCACCCCTCCCTTTTCCCCTCTCCCATGTTTAACTCTGAGGCTCTATTGACATTTCTTACCCACACCAAACCATCCAAAACCTCCATGCAGCACTCAAAACGTTCATACAAATCATCCCACCACCTGCTTTTTCTGTTTTTTCTCCTTTTAATAGTTGCAGGTGACATCTCCCCCAACCCTGGTCCTCCCTCCACCAGCATACATTACTCTCCTCCAGCTGCATATAGAAACCCTGCTAATCTTATTAACATTCAGTGCATGCCTTCTCCTCTCACTTTCCAATGTGCTCTCTGGAATGCACGGTCTGTGTGTAACAAACTGACTTACATTCACGATCTTTTTCTCTCTAATTCCCTTAACCTTCTGGCTATTACAGAAACCTGGATCCAGCATTCAGACACCACCGCTGCTGCCGCTCTCTCGTTTGGTGGGCTGAAATTTTCACATACCCCCAGACCTGAGAACAGACAGGGTGGAGGTGTTGGTTTGCTCCTTTCATCACAATGTGCTTTCCAGGTCATCCCCCCGGTTCCATCACTTACATTTCCTTCCTTTGAAGTCCACGCCGTCAGACTCTTTAAGCCCTTCTCCTTACGAGTGGCGGTCGTTTATCGCCCTCCAGGCTCCTCCCGCCAGTTTCTAGACCACTTCACCACCTGGCTTACTCACTTTCTGTCCTGTGACATCCCCACCCTCATCATGGGAGACTTTAACATCCCCATCAATGATCCGCTCTCCCAGTCTGCCTCTCATCTTCTTTCTCTAACTTCTTCATTCGGCCTCTCACAGTTTACTAATTCTCCTACACATGAGGACGGGAATACTCTGGACCTGGTTTTCTCCCGTCCCGGCTCGCTGCACAACTTTACTAATTCACCTCTCCCGCTCTCGGACCACAAACTTCTTTCCTTCTCTGTCAAGAATTGTCTCCTCACCCGGGACACCCCCACTTACCACACTTATCGGAATACACGTACCATTAATACCCAACAGCTTAGGGACAATCTCCACACATCTTTAGCCCCCATCTCCACCCTCTCCTGTCCAGACATAGCATTGTCACACTTCAATAATACACTGAAGAATGCCCTAGATGAAGCAGCACCTTCTATATGCAGAAAGACCCGACACAGACAAAAGCAGCCCTGGCACACAACGCAAACACGCTCTCTTCAGCGCTGCTCGAGGTGTGCAGAGCGGCAGTGGAGAAAATCTCTCTTAGCAGAAGACTTCATCCACTATAAGTTCATGCTCAAAACCTATAACTCTGCCCTTCATCTGGCCAAACAATCCTACTTCACCACCCTCATCACCTCACTATCCAACAACCCAAGACGACTTTTTGAAACCTTAAACTCCCTCCTGAAACCTAAAGTACAGGCCCCCATCACCAACCTCAGCGGTGAGGATCTGGCCACTTATTTCCTAGAAAAAATCAACCACATCCATCAGGATATCTCAGCCCTATCTCCTCAGTGCCTGGATCCCTTTCCCTGCCGCACCTCAAGCTCACTAGACATCTTTGAGCCTGTTTCAGAAGAAGAAGTTTCCAAGCTCCTCGCTTCTGCTCGGCCTACAACCTGCAACAGTGACCCTATTCCTTCACAGCTCCTGCAGTCTCTCTCACCAGTGGTCACCACTCACCTGACTAAAATATTTAACCTCTCTCTTTCTTCAGGTATATTTCCCTCCTCATTTAAACATGCCATCATAACCCCTTTACTTAAAAAGCCATCCCTGGACCAGAACTGCACTGCTAACTACAGACCTGTCTCTAACCTTCCCTTCATCTCTAAACTCCTGGAACGCCTGGTCCACTCCCGTCTAATCCGCTATCTCTCGGATAACTCTCTTCTCGACCCCTTACAATCTGGTTTCCGCTCTTTACACTCTACTGAAACTGCCCTCACTAAAGTTTCTAATGATTTAATAACAGCTAAATCGAAAGGTCATTGCTCCCTGCTGATTCTCCTGGATCTCTCTGCCGCATTTGACACTGTGGATCACCAGCTCCTCCTCACTATGCTCCGCTCTATAGGCCTCAAGGACACAGCCCTCTCCTGGTTCTACTCCTACCTCTCTGACCGCTCCTTCACTGTATCTTTTTCCGGCTCCTCTTCCTCTTCTCGTCCCCTTACTATCGGGGTCCCGCAGGGCTCAGTCCTAGGCCCCCTCCTCTTCTCTTTATACACTGCCCCTATTGGACAAACAATCAGCAGATTTGGGTTCCAGTATCATCTCTATGCTGATGACACCCAATTATACACTTCTTCCCCTGACATCACCCCTACCCTAATTCAAAATACCAAGGATTGTCTGTCTGCTGTCTCTAGCATCATGTCCTCCCTCTATCTGAAACTAAATCTCTCTAAAACTGAACTTCTTGTGTTTCTCCCCTCTACTAACCTCACTCTACCTAACATCGAAATAACCCTGGAGGGTTCAACCATAACTCCCAAGCAGCATGCCCGCTGTCTTGGGGTCATATTCGACACTGAACTTTCCTTTACTCCGTACATCCGATCACTCAGTCGCTCTTGTCACCTGCATCTTAAAAACATCTCCAGAATCCGACCTTTTCTCACCTTTGAAACTGCTAAGACTCTTACTGTCGCTCTTATTCATTCTCGTCTGGACTACTGCAACTCTCTTCTGATCGGTCTCCCTCTTACCAAACTTTCTCCTCTCCAATCCATCTTGAATGCGGCAGCCAGGGTCATATTTCTGTCCAGCCGCTTCACCGATGCCTCCATATTGTGCCAGTCATTACACTGGCTACCTATTCGCTACAGGGTCCAGTATAAACTCATCTCTCTCACCCACAAAGCTCTCCACTGTTCTGCACCGCCTTATATCTCCTCTCTCATCTCTGTCTATCGCCCTACACGTGCCCTCCGTTCTACAAATGACCTAAGACTAACATCCCCCGTAATCCGAACCTCGCACCTCCGTCTCCAAGACTTCTCTCGTGCTGCTCCAGCTCTCTGGAATGCACTTCCCCAGACGATCAGACTGATACCTAGCCCTGACCTATTCAAGCGCGCTTTGAAAACCCATCTCTTCAAAGAAGCCTATCACATCAACTACTCAGCAAGCTAACTTTGCCCTGTTCCCTCCTTCCAAATATTATTCTGAATCTGCACCCTACTATTCATCTGTCTCCACACCCTTCATGCACATGATAACTGCACTTGATACTTGTCTATTGCGCTTAAACACACGGGCTGATGACCGGATCATGCAGCTTTATATGAAAATCCCTATTATAATTGCCAGACCTGAATTAACAAGCATTTCTCACCTACTGTGTCCCCCCATTTCCTTGTAGATTGTAAGCTTGCGAGCAGGGACCTCACTCCTAATGTCATTGTTTGAATTGTCTTAACTTGTATTGAATTTATTGTCTGTACATGTCCCCGCTTAATTGTAAAGTGCTGCGGAATATGTTGGCGCTATATAAATAAAAATTATTATTATTATTATTATTAACGTCCTCTGTGGAGCTGTTTGAGAATATTTGGTGCTACCTTTCTTAGTCTGCTCAAGTTCTGGTAAGTTCATTTCCTGTGTCTGTCTACCTTTTGTCTTTAGTTTACAGCGGGGATTGGCCAGCACTCATCCCCTCCCACTCCCTATACAGGGCCTAGCTCTAGGGAGATACAGGGCTTAGGTTCCTTCCCAGCGATTGGTGAGGTATCAATTTAAGGACAGTAGGACAGGTAGGGTGTTATCAGATCTGTCTAGGGGTCTCCATTCACCCTTTCATTAGAGTCTGGGCTTCCTTCCCCTCATGCTTTTGTGTTGCACTTAGTCTTTCCACACTGTGTGTAACATTATCTTTAGCCTTGCATATTAGGGGAAAAAAAACTGACACTTGGTTTTATTTGTGTATGTTTTTTTCCCCTGGGCTTTTTTTTTTACTTTTTTCTCCCTTGATTGTGGATTCGGTTGCAGGGCTGGCAAAGCAGCTACACTGTCTGTTTCTGGAGTTGACTGACTTCTGCCATGTGGTTCTGCAGAAACAAGAGCAGCTGCAGGTCGCTAATGTTCGGGTCTTTGCAAGTAGGCTGGTCCAGCTGAACCTAAGGTTGCCCTCCTGGACATGTTTTTCCCAGGTAGAGAAGTTTTTTGTATTCATGGAAGCTTGCAAACTATATTTTAAACTTTGTCCTCACTTCTTTCTTAAATGAGGAGCAACAAGTTGGTATTGTGATCTCTCTGCTACAAGGATATCCTCAATCCTGGGCTTTCTCTTTACCACAGGATTCGGTTTGCCTCCAGTCAGAGGAGGGATTTTTTTTGGCTCTAACACTTATCTATGATCTCCCTGACCGAGTCGCCTTCAGCAAGGGAATCAGTCAGTGAAGACGCATAGCTCCAAATTCTGCAGATGGGAAACTTGTACTAAATGGAAAGACCTGGCTCTCAGAATCCAATATCTTTAAGATCTTACTCAAAGGTTGAAGGATGGTTTGGGAGTGTATGAAATCCCTGAGTACTTGGAGGCTGCTATGTCATTGGCTATTCACGCTGATAGACGTCTTCGGGATCAGTGCATAAGACCATCCTCTCCCGAGCCTCTTTCTAGGGGTATTGTGCCTTTGCCAGGGGAGCGGTCTAGCAGTGAACCAGTTCTGGGGGACGTGGTGGAACCCATGCCATTAGGGGGTGCCTCTGCATCGTACATTTCCCTGGAGATTTGCAAAAAAAGGGAGTGTGTTTTTTTGTGGCAAAAAGAGACATTTTATTGGGGACTGTCCATTGATGTGTAGGCAAAGGAGACTTGTTTAACCCTTGGTAGTCTGGAGTTAAATAACCAAGGGCTGCATTCATTCATGGAGTCAACATGATTGATGCGCAGTTTGCTAGAGCTCATGGGCTGGCTTGGGGCATCTGTTGTCACCTTCAGGTTTTCAGATGGATCCTGAGAAGGTCATGCAACCAGCTTTAAAAGTGAGTTTGATGCTTGCCTTGTCATCATTGAGGCTCTCAATCAGAGATGGATTAAGGGTAGCCAGGGCCCCGGACTGCTCAGACTCTGTGGGCCCTCCGGTCATGTGACGGGGTCATCATTATAATTATTATTATTATGGAGCATCCACACCGCTACCTGCATAGGAATTACAAGGAAGAAAGTACTTAGAAGTGAACTTCAACCCCAAGGACCAGTGAGCAGCACATGTGCTCTGATGACTCCCCCCATCACTTACTGATGGATTATCCCAAGTCCTAAGGAAAGCGAAAGTGAGTTTTCTGATCTCTCCTGCATTCCATCCCAGGCAGCGCTCACGTGACACGCTCGTGCCCTTACAAGGAGTGGACATGGCAAGAGTGAAAAGTTGTAACTTTACAAGAGCCAATCAGGAATGCCCCTCACTCCGATCTCCAAGGTATAGAGAGGATGCTAGCCCCGCCCTCTGTGTGACGTCACGTGAAAACTAGTAGGCTGGAGAAGAGAGTTTTGGCTTCAGTCGGCGGGCAGAGCTTGGCCTGCTCGCTACACTTACGGGGAGGGACACTGGAGAAGAAAGGGAGCAAAATGATGATTGCAATAATATCAATAATTTTTATTAAATATTTTACAAAAAGTGCACAAAGTCATGATGAAGTGCCAATATAAAGCAGATGAACACACACCCGACCAGCCCCTCATCCATCCAAGATGGAAATAGTATCCACATATATATACTCTAAGCATGTGAAGTGGAAGCCCAAAGTATAATGCTACCCTACCAAAAATCAATGGCCATATGGCCCAAATTGCTCCAGGTAAACTCCCCAAGCTTTGCTCAAAGTAAGGGAGAAAGACATATAGTGTCCTTAGGGTGCAATAGATCTGAGCGCAAGCAAGGGCGTCCACCAATAAAAAGCAAAATTCAATATCAGTTCAAAATCTTACCAGAGGGTACAGGAGGAGGAGGAGGAGCGTCTGGCAGTGACCCCCGACGCGCGTTTCATGGCGCAGAAAGGCCGCTTTATCAAGGAGATGGTAACCAAATCTCCACAGGACCTTCAAATACCCTGTGACCACGGTCACGTGACCGGGATCAACCAATCAGCGCGGCGTCATCGGTGCATGCGCTCTGAGGTCGGCAGGCCCCGCTGTACAGAGCAGGCTTCATGCTGAGCACTGGACACTGGTCGAAAGACCAAGGCGCCCGTGTACAGCATAAATACACCCATTTGTCAGCGGCACATATACCACCGCAGAGAGATGCGCACAGCCACCTATAGTTATGTCCCATATATAAGATAAACAGAGATCCCTAAAATCCATACAGAAAAAATCAATAATTTTTGTACAAGGGGTCATGGCTAGAGTTGAGCGAAACGGGTCGAAAAAATTCAAAAGTCGCCGACTTTTGGCAAAGTCGGGTTTCATGAAACGAAACCCGACCCTAGGATGAGGTCGGCCACGAGGTCGGCGACTTACGCGCCAAAGTCGCGTTTCAAAAGTTTGTTTTGCGCTCTTTTTCAGCCAATCAGGATCCACGGACACTGTGGGCAACGTGATGACCTAGGCACGGGTCACCACCATCTTTCAGAAGGGCATGCAAGTGATTGGCTTGCTTTGGTGGGCGTCACAGGGGGTATAAAAGGGCGTGCACGCCGACCGCCATCTTACTTCTGCCGATCTTAGTATAGGGAGAGGTTGCTGCTGATTCTGTAGGGAGAGCGTTAGGCAGGGAAGAAGACAAAAGAACTGCTTCTGCTGCTAGCGATTTGGCCTGCACAACACACAAGTCACTGTGTGTGCAGTGCAAGGGGAGGCTATATTGTGGTGTATCAGTGGTGTTGGTTGTTGGGCTGCCTTCTAAGGCTTTCTGACACGCTGGCATTGCTGTTTACCCACTGCTCCGCAAACTGCTTTTTTAAAAGCAATCCAATCTCCCTTATCCTCTAGTCACTTTTGTCACAGCTGTGCCATCGAGCGTGTCACATAGCGCTCAGATATCAGTGGGACTCACACAATCCACAAGTGTCCAGTGTCCAAAAGTGTACGCAGAGATTCAAAATCTCCATTATCCTCTCGTCACTTTGGTCACAGGCAGCTGTGCCATCGAGCGTGTCACATAGCGCTCAGATATCAGTGGGCCTCACACAATCCACAAGTGTCCAGTGTCCAAAAGTGTACGCAGAGATTCAAAATCTCCATTATCCTCTCGTCACTTTGGTCACAGGCAGCTGTGCCATCGAGCGTGTCACATAGCGCTCAGATATCAGTGGGCCTCACACAATCCACAAGTGTCCAGTGTCCAAAAGTGTACGCAGAGAATCAAAATCTCCATTATCCTCTCGTCACTTTGGTCACAGGCAGCTGTGCCATCGAGCGTGTCACATAGCGCTCAGATATCAGTGGGCCTCACACAATCTACAAGTGTCCAGTGTCCAAAAGTGTACGCAGAGATTCAAAATCTCCATTATCCTCTCGTCACTTTGGTCACAGGCAGCTGTGCCATCGAGCGTGTCACATAGCGCTCAGATATCAGTGGGCCTCACACAATCTACAAGTGTCCAGTGTCCAAAAGTGTACGCAGAGAATCAAAATCTCCATTATCCTCTCGTCACTTTGGTCACAGGCAGCTGTGCCATCGAGCGTGTCACATAGCGCTCAGATATCAGTGGGCCTCACACAATCCACAAGTGTCCAGTGTCCAAAAGTGTACGCAGAGATTCAAAATCTCCATTATCCTCTCGTCACTTTGGTCACAGGCAGCTGTGCCATCGAGCGTGTCACATAGGGCTCAGATATCAGTGGGCCTCACACAATCTACAAGTGTCCAGTGTCCAAAAGTGTACGCAGAGAATCAAAATCTCCATTATCCTCTCGTCACTTTGGTCACAGGCAGCTGTGCCATCGAGCGTGTCACATAGCGCTCAGATATCAGTGGGCCTCACACAATCCACAAGTGTCCAGTGTCCAAAAGTGTACGCAGAGATTCAAAATCTCCATTATCCTCTCGTCACTTTGGTCACAGGCAGCTGTGCCATCGAGCGTGTCACATAGCGCTCAGATATCAGTGGGCCTCACACAATCCACAAGTGTCCAGTGTCCAAAAGTGTACGCAGAGATTCAAAATCTCCATTATCCTCTCGTCACTTTGGTCACAGGCAGCTGTGCCATCGAGCGTGTCACATAGCGCTCAGATATCAGTGGGCCTTACACAATCTACAAGTGTCCAGTGTCCAAAAGTGTACGCAGAGAATCAAAATCTCCATTATCCTCTCGTCACTTTGGTCACAGGCAGCTGTGCCATCGAGCGTGTCACATAGCGCTCAGATATCAGTGGGCCTCACACAATCCACAAGTGTCCAGTGTCCAAAAGTGTACGCAGAGATTCAAAATCTCCATTATCCTCTCGTCACTTTGGTCACAGGCAGCTGTGCCATCGAGCGTGTCACATAGCGCTCAGATATCAGTGGGCCTCACACAATCCACAAGTGTCCAGTGTCCAAAAGTGTACGCAGAGATTCAAAATCTCCATTATCCTCTCGTCACTTTGGTCACAGGCAGCTGTGCCATCGAGCGTGTCACATAGCGCTCAGATATCAGTGGGCCTCACACAATCCAAAAGTGTCCACTGTCCACAAGTGTGTGCAGAAATTCTAAATCTCCCATGTCCTATAGACACCTTTTACCTTGTTTTACATTACTATATAGTTTGTTGGATTTTGTCTACATTTCTACCAAAAATGAGGAAGGCTGGTGGAAGAGGCCATGGAATTGGGCGGGGGTTGGCAGCTGGTAATGATGGTGTTGGTGGTGGATCTGATGGTAGTGGCAAGAGCAAAATAGGACCGAATGCAGGAGGTGCTGACCCTGCGTCATCGTCTGGCTACATAAGGCCTCGAACGCTTAGTTTTCTAGGAGTTGGCAAACCGCTTTTAAAGGCAGAGCATCAGGAAAAAGTTTTGTCTTACATTGCTGACTCAGCCTCCAGCTCTATCGCCTCCTCTTCTTCAGTTGTAAAAAGTAAAAGCACTGAGTCGTCATTGGAGGCTCATGTTCATGAACCACACCTTTCCTTGTGTCCTTCACCCCAACCAAGATTGAAGGATGACGCAGGCCATACTACTGATTACTCCATGGAGCTGTTTTCACATACCATGCCTGGATTATCAAGTCAAATGGTGAATTACCCAGGCCAAGATGAATCTGACATGGAGTGCACTGATGCACAGCCGCTGATGGATGATTCTGCTGGTACATTCACTCAGAGCACTACATTGTCCTCGCAGTGTACAGAGCCAGATTTTGACCCTGATGAGACTCAGGTGCCCCTTCCCGCACACTATACCACCATACACGGTGACACAGAGAAAGGTGCACATGGCATAGAAGAGGAGGTGATGGATGACCCAGTTGTTGACCCAGATTGGCATCCATTGGGGGAAGAGGGTGCTGCTTCCAATAGCTCAGATGAGGAGCATCCACAGCAGACATCGACATCGCAACAGCTGTTATCTGGCAGGCCCGGAGCACTCCAAAGACAGGTTCCAAACATCAAAAGAGTTGCTGGACAGCTTGTCCAGAGGGTCAAAAGATCACAGCGTGCTAGGCCGCAAAATGTCTGCCAAAGTAGGAAGAGTGCAGTGTGGCACTTTTTTGAACAAAATCCTCATGATCAGGCCAAGGTTATCTGTAAGAAGTGCGCAAAGACCTTTAGCCGAGGGAAAAATCTGAAAAATTTGAATACCAGTTGCATGCTTAGACATTTAACCAGCATGCACTTGCAAGCGTGGACACAACACCAAACCTCAAGTGCCACATGTGCAACTGATCACAACGAAGGTAGTCCGCAACGCTACATTGTTTCCCCCACTGTAAGCCCACCGGTTAGCACAGCAGCAAATGTTGAGGTGTCGTTGCAAGGCCACAGCAGTCAGGGAATCCCACTGTTATATCAACGAAAGACTGATTCTAGGCCATCAGAAAGAACACCAACTCCATCACCATCATCAACCCTCTCTCAGTCCGCCCTGTCCACCGCTACTTCCACCATATGCAGCTCTCAAGTCCAGCTCACCCTCCCAGACACTATGAGTAGGTCAAGAAAGTACTCAGTCTCTCATCCGCGTACACTGGGTTTGAACGCCCACATTGCCAAACTAATCTCGTTTGAGATGATGCCCTTTCGGTTGGTGGAAAGCACAGCTTTCCGCGAACTCATGGCCTATGCAGTACCACGCTATGACCTACCCAGTCGCCACTTCTTCTCTCGCAAAGCCATCCCAGCCCTCCACCATCATGTGAAAGACCGCATTGTCCATGCACTCAAGCAGTCAGTGAGCGGAAAGGTGCACCTCACAACTGATGCATGGTCCAGTCGGCATGGCCAGGGCCGTTACGTGTCCATCACTGCGCACTGGGTTAATGTGGTGGATGCAGGATCCACAGGGGACAGCGGTGGTGGGACAGTGCTGCCTAGCCCACGGTATAGGAAACAGTTGGCTGTAGGCGTTCGACCCTCCTCCTCCTCCTCCTCCTCCTCCAGAAGCGAAAGCTCGTCCACAGAGCGCAGTCGTACGAGCACTCCATCTGCAGCTGCCACTGTTGCACACGCTGTGTCCCCCTATCGAGCAGCTAGTGGAAAGCGTCAGCAGGCTATGTTGCAGATGATGTGTTTGGGCGACAGACACACCGCCGAGGTGCTGGCCGAGTACTTGAAGCGACAAACTGAGTCATGGCTGGGCAGTGTACATCTTGAGGCAGGCAAGGTAGTTAGTGATAACGGCCGTAATTTTGTGGCAGCCATAGCCCTTTCAAAACTCAGCCACATACCTTGCTTGGCTCACACATTGAACCTGGTGGTGCAGTGCTTCCTCAAAAATTATCCGGAGTTAACAGCCCTGCTCCAGAAGGTGCGAAGACTGTGCGCGCACATCCGCCGGTCGCCTGTACACTCCGTTCGTATGCAGAAGCTGCAGCGATTGCTCCACCTTCCCAACCACCGCCTCATTATCGACATTGCAACAAGGTGGAACTCCACCCTGCACATGGTGGAGCGGCTGTGCGAGCAGAGGCAGGCCATAATGCATTTGTGGGAGGATACACGGCCAGGCACTTTGAGAGCAGACATGGAGTTGACAGGCATGCAGTGGTCGAAGCTGAAAGACCTTTGTAAAGTCCTTCAGTGTTTTGAGGAATGCACACGGCTGGTAAGCGCAGACGACGCCATCCTAAGCATGAGCATCCCACTTATGCGTCTGCTCATGCAAACTTTGACGCACCTTAAGGAGCAGGCGTCTGCAGCCAATGTTGATGAGGAGGAAGAGGAGGAGGGAATCCTTGATGACATTCAGCCATTGTCTGCTCAGGGACCTCTCCTGGACGAAGTGGAGGAAGAAGAGGAGGAGGAGGAGTAGGATGATGGGGATGATTACTTAGGGGAGGAGGATGCATCTCGTGGGGCAAGTGAAAATGTTGGCGTGGCAAGGTCTGGTACAGGGTTTGTGCGTGACTGGAGGGATGTGGATTTGCCAGAAAGTGCTCCTCCACCCAGCACTCGCAGTGCATCTTTGACACCGGGAACATTGGCCCACATGTCAGATTATGCCTTGCGGATCCTAAAAAGGGACCCCCGCATTGCCAAAATGATGAACGATGACGACTACTGGTTGGCCAGCATCCTGGATCCACGCTATAAAGGCAAATTACAAAACATCATGCCACAGGAGAACCTTGACCTAATATTGGCTAATAAACAAGCAACTCTGGTAAATCGGTTGCTTGAGGCATTCCCAGCACACAGCAGCGGTGATGGTTCTCACACGAGCCATACGGGCCGGGGGCAGCTTGGCAGAGGTGTTCGTGGTGCACACAGCAGAAGTGGCGTTGGAGACAGGGGTTTCATGACAATGTTGTGGACTGATTTTTCAAATACCGCTCACACAACTGGTAATACAGCATCGATGGAAAGTGACAGGAGACAGCAGTTGTCAACTATGGTTACAAACTACTTTTCCTCCCATATCGATGTTCTCCCACACAGGTCATTCCCCTTTGACTATTGGGCCGCTAAACTGGACACCTGGCCTGAATTGGCCCAATATGCCTTACAGGAGCTCGCTTGCCCAGCTGCAAGTGTGCTATCGGAAAGAGTCTTCAGTGCAGCTGGATCAATCCTGACAGAAAAAAGGACCCGTCTGTCAACCCAAAATGTGGATGATCTAACCTTCATTAAACTGAACCACGCATGGGTTTCCAAGGATTTTGTCCCACCTTCCCCTGATGACACATAGGGTGACAGAAAAATGGCTTGCTTTGGTCCACCTCTTCCTGGTACTTCACCTATTTTGCCTTTTGCATCAGCTGAATGTCCAACATCAACATATGCCACTTTCTAAAACTCCCTAACTGTGCTGCCTCCCCCCCCATGGCCGGGGTCACCACCTACCGCACGACACCGTGCGAGTGCCGTTGCCCTGGACAGGTGGGTAGGCCGACTCTTGGGCGCGGGCACTGGCACAGGGTCCCTCATAGTGCAATCAAGTGTCTCTGACGGCGGTGGTGCACACCCGCCGTCAGACACACCGCTGTACTATGAGGGGCCCAGTGCCAGTACCGACGCCCACGAGTGGGCCCCCCTTGCTTGGGCAGGGCCCCAGCATTTGCAATCTTTACCTCTCCCTGCTCCTCCTCTGTGTAATCTGGGCCGTCAAATCCATACTGTTCCTGACACCGTCTGAGCCTGCCTCCTGAGACATATATTTTGAATGTGTACGCTATCCATACATGTTATCCGGGGATACGGTACCCTTTCTAACCTTTGTGCAATGACGTGCAATCCATACTGGGCCTAACACCGTCTGAGCCTGCCTCATGCTGTATAGACATATATTTTGAATGTGTACGCTATCCATACATGTTATCCAGGGATACGGTACCCTTTCTAACCTTTGTGCAATGACGTGCAATCCATACTGGGCCTAACACCGTCTGAGCCTGCCTCATGCTGTATAGACATATATTTTGAATGTGTACGCTATCCATACATGTTATCCGGGGATACGGTACCCTTTCTAACCTTTGTGCAATGACGTGCAATCCATACTGGGCCTAACACCGTCTGAGCCTGCCTCATGCTGTATAGACATATATTTTGAATGTGTACGCTATCCATACATGTTATCCAGGGATACGGTACCCTTTCTAACCTTTGTGCAATGACGTGCAATCCATACTGGGCCTAACACTGTATGAGCCTGCCTCATGCTGTATAGACATATATTTTGAATGTGTACGCTATCCATACATGTTATCCGGGGATACGGTACCCTTTCTAACCTTTGTGCAATGACGTGCAATCCATACTGGGCCTAACACCGTCTGAGCCTGCCTCATGCTGTATAGACATATATTTTGAATGTGTACGCTATCCATACATGTTATCCGGGGATACGGTACCCTTTCTAACCTTTGTGCAATGACGTGCAATCCATACTGGGCCTAACACCGTCTGAGCCTGCCTCATGCTGTATAGACATATATTTTTAATGTGTACGCTATCCATACATGTTATCCAGGGATACGGTACCCTTTCTAACCTTTGTGCAATGACGTGCAATCCATACTGGGCCTAACACCGTCTGAGCCTGCCTCATGCTGTATAGACATATATTTTGAATGTGTACGCTATCCATACATGTTATCCAGGGATACGGTACCCTTTCTAACCTTTGTGCAATCACGTGCAATCCATACTGGGCGTGAGAACGGCTGGCGAGCTGTTAAGCAAGCTACAGCACCTGTGCAGACAAGTACAGGGATTCCCTAGCGAGGAGACTTATTTGATTGTTTTCAATGTTGGGACAGCAATTTTTGGGGAGCACTATACTCTGGAGAATGATAGATGGGGCCCACCATACACTGGAACATTCCAAAGGTGGACATCAGACACTGGAGCAGCATTTACAGGGCCCATTATACACTAGAGCATTAGAAATGGGGCCCATTATGTTTGGAGCATTATTTGGGCCCATAAGACAGTGGAGCTTCATCCATGGGGACCAACATATACTGTAGCATTATGTGGAGCTCATCATATACTGTTTCAAACATTATATGGGACCAATGATTCTGTATGGAGAAATAGATGGGCCTCGTCATGAGATGTAAAAAGTGAGGTATTTTTCATTGTACTATACCGCTATTTCTCTGCCGTATCGGAGCATGATGAGTTGTGGTATGTGTTAAAGGGGCGCTCTTTCGCCCAGGGCACATGAAAACCTGGAGCCAGCCCTCCCCCCCCACAGTTTGTAGCCAAATAACCCCCATTTTTCAGTGCGTAACTTGTAATATGAAGTTAATTAAGGTTGACAAGCTTAAGAAAGAAGAATTGATGCTTTTGGCATTCAAATGGGCACTGTAGGTGTGTTTCCTGTCCTCCTCTCACTGCCGACTTTTATTCCCCATTGACTTACATTGGGTTTCGTGTTTCGGGACGACCCCGACTTTTCCCTATAATCGGACGATCTTGCTCGACCCGACTTTTGGAAAAGTCGGGTTTCACGAAACGAAACGCGACCCTAAAAAACCAAAAGTCGCTCAACTCTAGTCATGGCCATACAAAGAGATCATCATGTATATACATGGATGCACATCATATATAACATAAGCAATAAGCAAATCTCACAAATTGGATATATCAGAAGTATAAAATAACAATGTATGTTCATGATACCCACAACTGTAGGGGCCGTTGGATCCAGTTCACATAGATGTAATGCACTCATATTTATATCTCATACATAGGAAAAACGGAGATCCCTAAGATCCATACAGACAATAATTCATAATTTTAGAAGGGTCATGGCCATACAAAAAAATCATCATGTATATACATAAATGCATATCATATATGACATAAACAATAGACAAATCTCACATATGAAGTACATCTAATGTATGAGATAACAACCTATGGTCATGATTCCCACAGCTGTAACGAATGCTGGATCCGGTTCACATAGGTATGATGCAAGGCGAGGGTCCAGGGAGAAATATGATGTCCTCAAGGTCACTGGATATAAATTATTGACATACAGAAAAAATTAGTGAAAATATAAAATAAATAAAAACAATATAAAAGCAACACACTGCCAGGAAAAAGGAGGGAGTGTGACATGGACATGCGGAGGAAAAAAGACAGGAGAGATCCTCATTGCCTATATATTATATACATGTAAATATACCCATATAGAATATAGAATATACTTATGAGAAGATGTGCAAAAGATCATCCCATATAATGGGAATCCACTAACGAAGAAGAAAGTGATATCAGGGACCCATTAATGCATAACTGTTAGATCCACAAAGATTATAGGAATAGAGCGAAGCTCAAGGATTCATTGAGTCCATTAGGGGTCATGGTGTCATGTTGGACAAACCACTTGACTTCCATCTGTGACAGAATTTTTTTGTTGTCACTAGTGTTGAGCATTCCGATACCGCAAGTATCGGGTATCGGCCGATACTTGCTGTATCGGAATTCCGATACCGACTTCCGATATTGTTTCAATATCGGAAGTCGGCATCGGAATCAGAAGTTCAAAGTTGATTGACAGCCTGACGTCATCATGATGCGCGGTGTGTGCGCATCATGATGTGCCGTCATTTCGGGCCTTCCGGGGATCTCTGCCGGCCTGCCGGGGGGCTGTGTGGACTGCCCGGGGTCTGTACCGGCCTGCCGGGGGGCTGTGCCGGCCTGCCGGTGGTCTGTGCACCCTGTGGGGGTCTGTACCGGCCTGCCAGGGGGCTGTGCCGGCCTGCCGGTGGTCTGTGCACCCTGTGGGGGTCTGTACCGGCCTGCCGGGGGGCTGTGCCGGCCTGCCGGGGGGCTGTGCTGATGTCCGGGGGTCTGTGCAAGCATCGTCCGATGTGACTACAAGTCCCATCTGGCGATGCCTGCTACCATGACAGTGATTGACACATTAGCCAATGATGGGACAGTAGTAGTCCCATCATCCGGCTAATGTGTTAAATGTTAAAAAAAAATATTACATACATACTACATGCATGCTACATACATACTACATGCTACATACATACTACATACATACTACATACATACCACATACATACTACATACATAACACATATATACTACATGCATGCTACATACATACTACATGCTACATATATACTACATACATACTACATACATACATACTACATATATACTACATACATACTACATGCATGCTACATACATGCCGTTCTCTACGGGCTGCAGGAATCCAATGATGGAAGGTAGGTATCCTTCCGCACTGTATTCCTCCGCCACTTAAAAAAAAAAAGTCCCTAGTCTCACTTTTCCCACGCAGCAATGGCATAAAGTGAGACTAGGGACTTTTTTTTTTTTAAGTGGCGGAGGAATACAGTGCGGAAGGATACCTACCTTCCGTCATTGGATTCCTGCAGCCCGTAGAGAACGGCAGCAACAGCTGATGCTGCAGTTCTCTTCCCAAGATCGTCGTGGGACACACTCGTGGACTGCTTCGGATCGTGGGTGAGTATTTTTGTGGTTTGTTATGTTAATATTTATTCCGTAAAAGACAATGGCTTCGGGGAACAATGTGACAAGTATTGGTAAGTATGTTACTCTATGTTATATGTACTGTATGTCTATGTATGTATTGTATGAATGTATTGTATGTAGTATGTATGTAGTATATATGTGGTATGTATGTAGCATGTAGTATGTATGTAGTATGTATGTAGCATGCATGTAGCATGCAGTATGTATGTATCATGCATGTAGTATATATGTAGTATGTATGTAGTATGTATGCAGTATGTATGTGGTATGTATGTAGCATGTAGTATGTATGTAGCATGCATGTAGTATGTATGTAGTATGTATGTAGTATATATGTAGTATGTATGTAGCATGTAGTATGTATGTAGCATGCATGTAGTATATATGTAGTATGTATGTAGCATGCAGTATGTATGTAGCATGCATGTAGCATATATGTAGTATGTATGTAGCATATATGTAGTATGTATGTAGCATGTAGTATATATGTAGTATGCATGTTGCATGCATGTAGTATATATGTAGTATGTATGTTGCATGTAGTATATATGTAGTATGTATGTAGCATGCATGTAGCATGCAGTATATATGTAGCATGCATGTAGTATATATGTAGTATGTATGTAGCATGTAGTATGTATGTAGTATGTATGTGGTATGTATGTAGCATGTAGTATGTATGTAGCATGCATGTAGTATGTATGTAGTATGTATGTAGTATATATGTAGTATGTATGTAGCATGTAGTATGTATGTAGCATGCATGTAGTATATATGTAGTATGTATGTAGCATGCAGTATGTATGTAGCATGCATGTAGTATATATGTAGTATGTATGTAGCATATATGTAGTATGTATGTAGCATGTAGTATATATGTAGTATGCATGTTGCATGCATGTAGTATATATGTAGTATGTATGTTGCATGTAGTATATATGTAGTATGTATGTATCATGTAGTATGCATGTAGTATGTATGTAGTATGTATGTATGTGGTATGTATGTAGCATGTAGCATGCATGTAGTATGTATGTAGTATATATGTGGTATGTATGTAGCATGTAGTATGTATGTAGCATGCAGTATGTATGTAGTATGTATGTAGTATATATGTAGTATATATGTAGTATGTATGTAGCATGTATGTAGTATATATGTAGTATGTATGTAGCATGTAGTATATATGTAGTATGTATGTTGCATGTAGTATATATGTAGTATGAATGTAGCATGTATGTAGTATGTAGTATGAATGTAGCATGTATGTAGTATGCATGTTGTATGTATGTAGCATGTATGTAGCATGTAATTTTTTTTTTTTTTTTTACATTCAACACATTAGCCGGATGATGGGACTACTACTGTCCCATCATTGGCTAATGTGTCAATCACTGTCATGGTAGCAGGCAGTCCCATCGGACGATGCCTGCACAGCCCCCCGGAGCCTGCACAGCCCCCCGGCAGGCCGGCACAGCCCCCCGGAGCCTGCACAGCCCCCCGGCAGGCCGGCACAGCCCCCCGGCAGGCCGGCACAGCCCACCGGAGCCTGCACAGCCCCCCGGCAGGCCGGCACAGACCACCGGAGCCTGCACAGACCCCCTGGCAGGCCGGCACAGCCCCCCGAGAGGCCCGTACAGACCCCAGAGAGGCTGTACAAGGGAAAAACAGGATTTTTCTTATTCCGATACCGGAAGTCCCATAGACTTGAATGGGACTTCCGGTATCGGAATCGGCGATACCGATACTTTTTTTTAAGATCGGCCGATCCATTCCGATCTGATACTTTGAAGTATCGGACGGTATCGCTCAACTCTAGTTGTCACCATCCCTGATCTCCATATGAAGAGCATCAATCCCTCTAATCTTTAATATGGTCGCATCGCTATTATGACATGATCTAAAATGTCGGGGAATAGTTTTCAGATCCCCAATATCAGACACTGTCTTGGCTGCGCCAATGTCCCGCACAAGCTCACGCACTCAGATCCTAAGTTCTCTTGTTGTCAGACCCACATATATTTTGGGACAAGGGCATGTGGCATAATAAATCATGTTTAAGGTTCCACAGGAAATTCTCTGTCTAATCTGGATCTCCCTTGTCCCGTCTGATGAACTAAAGCTGGAGCAGCGCAGGACATTGGCGCAGGCAAGACTGTGGCCGCATGAGACTAATCCCTGAAAAGGGCCTCTAGTGCCAAAGAAATTACTGGGAGCGGGGACATAGTGACTCTGAACTAGCAAATCATTAAGATTTCTGGATCTCCGAGGCGTCATAGAGGGGGAACGACCCAAAATGGTCCCCAGGGTTGGATCGGTACTCAGGACTGACCAGTGCCTATTTAGTATGGCACGCATATTATGCCACTCATGATTATGAGTCGAGATGAACCCGATTAGTCAGTCATCCTCAACATTTTTATTCCTCTTGGTAGAATGTAGTAAACTGCCGCGTGGAGTGCGTCTGGCCCTGTCATAGCCAGCTTTTATACATTTCCGGCTGTAACCACGTGCCAAAAATCGGTTTTTCAAATCCGTGGCTTGTTCTTCAAATTTGGTATCAGTGGAGCAGATTCGCCGCATCCTAAGAAACTGTCCGACCGGGATGGCCCTAATGGTGGCAGAATCATGGGCGGATGTAGCGTGTAGTAATGCTTTGACAGATGTGGGCTTCCTGAAAACGTTCGTCTGGATGTGCCGGCTAGAATCAACCTCAAGACCAACATCCAGGAAGTCCACAGTCTTAGCGTCAAACACATATGTCAAATGAATATTAAAGATGTTATCATTTAAAGCACCCATGAAATCCCCGAGCTGGTCGGCCGTCCCATCCCACCAAAATATGATATCTATGTAGCGATACCAGCACAGCACATGGCAGATGCCCCGTGGACCCTCGTCGCCAAAAATCATTCTCTCCCAGGCACCAAGGAAGAGATTAGCGTACGAGGGCGTGCTCCGCTTCTGCAGATAGAAATTGTCCTTAAAGACAAAAAAATTGTGGGTAAGGACAAAGCCGACCAGATCGAGGATCAAATCACACAAAGGGCCATCCAGGTCGGAGGTCCCCAGGAAGCGGCGAACAGCGTCAAGCCCTTGTCTATGGTCTATGCAGGTATAGAGGCTCTCCACGTCAGCAGTAACCAAGAGAGTAGAAGATTCCACAAAGACACCATCAAGCCGCGCCAGGGTGTCCGTTGTGTCACGTATATATGAGGGGAGTGACTCCACCAAGGGTTTTAAATAGAAGTCAACAAATCGACATACTGGTTCACACATCCCCCCAATACCTGACACGATAGGATGCCCCAGAGGGTTGAGGGCATCTTTATGGACCTTGGGTAAGAGGTAAATGGTGGGGGTCCTGGGGGATTTGACCACCAAGCCATCAAAGACCTTCTTATTGATGGTATTGTTTTCCAAAGCCCTATCCAAAATCAGCTGTAATTCATGCGAGAAAGAGGCCTTGGGATAAAAAGAGAGTTTTTGGTAAGTATTGGCTGGCTTGGGGTATCTGTTGTCACCTTCAGGTTTTCGGATGGATCCTGAGAAGGTCATGCAACCAGCTTTAAAAGTGAGTTTGATGTTTGCCTTGTCATCATTAAGGGTCTCTCAATAATGGAAATCATCCATTGTATTTTTTTAAATCATCTGAGAATCATCAAAGTAAAAGCCCCATAATTTAATCCTTTTCTATCATTGAGGCCAGGAACATCATGAGGAGATTTGGAAATAATGGCACACAAGCCAATTCCATTGCAGTTACCTAATGTTGCTACAGGTAGAAATCTTTTAAGACTAAAACGTTGCATGTGTGGAAGTTCTACAGCAAATATATGCTACTTAATATAATAACTACAAAACAAAGGAATGAAACAAAAGAACCAAAAAGAGGAATAGCCCAAAAAGTTCAACTTTATTCAATAAAATATGCACAAATAAATACTACATTTGTTGAAGGCACGAAAGCTGCTACAGGGTGCAGGGACACATGTATAACACACATAAACAACATGTTAAGTGCTGGCCAAATTATGTGCATACAGAGAACATAGTAGTAACCGTAGTAAAATAGCCTGCCCCACAGTAAGAAAATAAGTGTAGTGTGGACCTTACATGTAAGGGTGGTATGGGTGAGATGTGGAGTCCATCTACAGGACTCATATCTAGAGAAAATAGCCAAGCTTCTTAGGGTCACCTGAATGTTGGATAGATGTCTTTTAGAACTCTATATCACATCACTAATTCTAGCTTTATGACATTAATTGGTAGTATAATAATTAAAGTTTAGGACCGCTTAGAATGTGAGACAACCAAGTTGTATGATCCAATCAAAACCAGAATCAGATATTCTTACAGTCCATTCAGTTGTTTTCAGCTAGATGTCTACATTCAAACCACAATAAATTGACCTTCATTCCTCCATGAGGCCTAATAACCAAAAGAATAATCCTCCACTGCCTATATAGGACAAACACACATTTGCCCATAGAATAAAACAACAAAAAAGTATGCTTATTATATCTAACAGTTGAGCGGATCAGGCAAAATTCAAAATTGCCTGTTCACACAGGTTTTACCAGGAAATTCCGTTCACGTTCACAGGGAAGTTATTTTCCAAGGGTATAATGTCCCTTATTTTACTCTGGGGTCTTTCCAGGGCCCAAAGCATAAAAAATATAAGATATAAAAAATAAAAAAAGATTCTTTATACTCACCTGACTACTCACATATCTAGCCCATCGACTGCTTACCGCCTCCCATCTGGACCTCAGTGTCATGATCCAGGACAGGGTTTCGCTTTGGCCCGTCCTGATCAGACTGGGGGTTAACTGTTCCGCCTCTCTCTGGCAGAGGGCGGCTATTTAATGCTCACTGGACCTAGGTTCAGTGTCAGTTATACTCCTGTCCTCGGCTGAGTTAGTTGACCTTGTGCGTACGTGTGCCTTGTGCCTGATATCTTGCTTGCTTGTTTGGTTTTTGATCCGGTTCTGTCCCTGTTTCGAGTTCTGTGTGTCCCTCTTGTACTGCTCTACCTCACGTATATGACTCTCTGCTTGTGACCTGACTTCTTTCTGCTTGTCCCCTTGGTACCACGTCGCCCTCTTGTGTATGACCTTTGGCTTTGTCTGACCACCCGTCTGTTTGTCCCTCCTGTGCCTCGTTTGCCCGGACTGTGTGTGACTTCCGTTTTCCCTGACTCTGAGTTGTTGTATAGTGTCCTGTCATCTCTGAAAGCAGGACGCTAAGCCCCACCCCCTTGCAGTCACATGACCTAGGTCCTGTGCCAGCTTGCTAACTTCAGCGTCTTCAGGTCCTGTGCATCTTTCCTTTCCGGAGCTGACAGGTTCCTGACACCGATAGCTTGAAGCACACATTGTCACCTCTGCTGCCCTGCTCCACAGGTATCTTTTAGCACTATTTCTGTACTCAGGACACGCGCACTGGCTCATTGAGCAAGTGTAGTGCGGTGTTTCTGACACTCAGTGCATCTTCTTATCACAGCAGTGAGCACTGAAATGCATGGAAGGTCACAATATTATGATCTTGCAGTGCATGCAGAGGTTTCAGAACTATCTTCAGGTTTTAGAAGATGCAACATGGACCTGATGGGTGATGATGAGGAGACGGAAAGGTGAACAGTAAGGAAAATTTAAGTTTTCTTTTTTTACTTTTTTATCCTTTCAATAGCCGTTTACAATTCATAAAAGTGGCAGCCACCATGTTGCTGAATTTTCACTGAAGTGAATTACAAAGAATCTGCACTTTGCAGCATGTGGAATTTTGTAATAGTTAAGTTCATTTCAATTCTCCTAATATATATCTGCTTAGCTCTAATTTATCCTATTCCAATAGAAAGATAATAAAACATCTAAAAATCAATTAAATTCAATGTGTGAATATTCCTGCGCAACCCAGAGTATTGTACTACTGGCTATATTTTATTTAATTATTTATTTTACTCACTTATATACTGCCATTAATTCCACATCCAGGGCATATAGGTGTCTATTCTTTTAACCATTTAAATAGTCACATGCATAGTTTAAAATAAAAAGCATACAAATCATCCCCCCTGAATAAAGCAATGATTTAGGTCTTCCAAATCTAATTAATCACAGGGTTACATTAATATATGTTTTTATCTTTTAATTTATTTTACTATTTTAAATTTCATTTAAAAGATTATTTAAATAAAAAAAATTTCTGGATACTGTTGTTCTTTGTACAGTTATTGTTGGTAGTACCGTGGTAATTCTGGATATGGTGTCCGTGTTTCAGACACACAAATAAGCCTTTATTACTTCTTTCTGTAAGCGCCCAAAAAAACCATTCAAATAATAAGCAAAAACAAATCCCATTTGTGACTATATAATCTCTAGTACATTTTGATTAATTTTCATCTAGAAGAGAACGTTTTAAATATGTTTTTCCCGAACCACTTCAAACTCATAAAAAGCTAAAACAATTTATATTCTAACTTTGAATACTAGTTATTAAGGTAAAACACTTAAGGATTTGGTTGGGTTAAGTATCTACATATAATTGTTTTATTCCTCGGCTCTGTTATGTTTACTACTTGCACAATGTATTTTACAATTGCAATCACAATCACATTTGCCAAGCTACTTCTCTTAAGTGCCTTTTTTATTGAATTCATTCCATTACACAAACCTGTATTTTTCAGCTCTCCTGTATTGATGATGTATCTCTGAGCACAAATGTCATTTTCATGTGCTTTCATTCGCTTTGTACATTTGCCCAGCTTGTTCTCTCCAATATCTTTAACATTTTACAAACCAATATTTCTCTCCAACAAACTAGGTTTTGCACACAATTGTACATTTTTATGCACACATGTGTTTACTGGTCTGGAGATAATATTTTCTGCCACATTTTTACTGCTGTACTTCTTAACAATTCTGATTCTTGAGAAGATAATTCTCTGTAAAAAGCAGATATAACTAGAACAAGTCTTTTTCACATGTGCTGTTGCTTAGCCCTATTCCTCCCATTCTGTATATGATTTATTCATTCTTCTTGCCCAGATGTTGAACTTTGCATTTTTCCCTGTTAAAAACCATTGTTAGTTGCTGCCCACTGTTCCAGTTTGTTTAAATCTTTTTGAATCCTCTCACTTCTCTAGTATTATCTATCCCTCCTAGCTATGTATTATCAGCAAATTTAATCAGCTTACCCTCAATTCCTTCATCTAAATTATTGATAAAGATGTTGAACAACACAGGGCCCAGGCAGAGCCCTGTGGTACACCACTTGAGACATTCTTCCCACTAGATGTGCAGCCATTTACAACAACTCTTTGGGTCCAATCACTAAGCCAGTTATGAATCCACTTAACAGTTGCTTTGTCTATTCCATACGTGGCCATTTTTTCCATAAGGATGATATGAGATACTTTGTCAAATGCATTGCTGACGTTAAGATATACTATATCTACTGCATTTCCCTGATCAATCTAGTCAGTGATTCTGTCATACAAGGATATTAATTTAGTCAGACATTACTTATAAGTTATAAACCCTTAGTGGCTCTGGTTAATCACTTCATTCTCATCCAGGTACTTGCATACATGTTGTTTAATAATTAGTGTTGAGCATTCCGATTTGCTGTATCGGAATTCCGATACCGAGTACCAATATTTTTACAATATCGGATACCGGAATCGGAAGTCCCCATAATGCAATGAGCCACTGTTTTGGCTGTGATTGGCTGCTGAAATGATGTCATCATGATGCGCGGTCTGTGTGGCCTGCCGGGGGTCTGTATGGGCCTGCTGGAGGTCTGTGCGGGCTGCCGGGGGTCTGTACGGGCCTGCCAGGGGTTGTGTGTGTGTGCAGGCATCGTCCGATGGGACCACAAGTCCCATCGGGCTATGCCTGCTACAATGACAGTGATTGACACATTAGCCAATGATGGGACAGTAGTAGTCCCATCATCCGGCTAATGTGTTGAATGAAAAAAACATACATACTACATACTACAAACATACTACATACATACTACATATATACAACATTCATACAACATACATACATACTACATACCACATACATACTACATATATACTACATACATACATACTACATACATACTACATTCATACAACATACATACATACTACATAATACATACATACTACATATATACTACATTCATACATCATACATACATACTACATACATACTACATTCATACAACATACATACATACTACATACATACTACATATATACTACATTCATACATCATACATACATACTACATACATACTACATTCATACAACATACATACATACTACATACATACTACATATATACTACATTCATACAACATACATACATACTACATACATACTACATACATACTACATATATACTACATTCATACAACATACATACATACTACATACTACATACATACTAAATATATACTACATTCATACAACATACATACATACTACATACATACTACATATATACTACATTTATACAACATACATATACATACATACTACATGTATGTAGTATGTATGTATGTTGTATGAATGTAGTATACATGAAGTATGTATGTAGTATGTATGTATGTTGTATGAATGTAGTATATATTTAGTATGTATGTAGTATGTAGTATGTATGTATGTTGTATGAATGTAGTATATATGTAGTATGTATGTAGTATGTATGTATGTTGTATGAATGTAGTATATATGTAGCATGTATGTAATATGTATGTTGTATGAATGTAGTATATATGTAGTATGTATGTAGTATGTATGTATGCTGTAGGAATGTAGTATGTATGTTTTTTTTTTTTTTAACATTCAACACATTAGCCGGACGATGCCTGCACACACACGCAACCCCTGGCAGGCCGGCACAGACCCCCGGCAGCCCGCACAGACCCCCGGCAGCCCGCACAGACCCCCGGCAGGCCTGCACAGACCCCCGGCAGGCCCGTACAGACCCCCGGCAGGCCCGCACAGACCCCCGGCAGCCCGCACAGACCCCCGGCAGGCCCGCACAGACCCCCAGCAGGCCTGCACAGACCCCTGGCAGGCCCACACAGACCACCGAGAGGCCCGTACAGACCCCGCACGCACACACAGACACGCACAGTGTCCGCCCACGCACCACCCACACTCTTCCCCCCTCCCGAACTGGATGTGCAAGTAAAGAAAGGGTTTTTTTTAATTCCGATATTTCTGTCCCATTGACTTGAATGGGGTTTCCGGTACCGGAATCGGCGATACCCGATACTTTTTGGGTATCGGGCCGGTCCAATCCGATCTGATAGTTCTCAACATCGGAAAGTATCGCTCAACAATATTAATAATTTGTTCAAAGATCTTTCAAGGTATAGAGGTCAGGCCCACAGGTCTATAGGTCTCTGGGTCCACCTTCTTCCCCTTTTTGGAGGCAGAGGCAGCATTTGCTCTTCTTCAGTCTTCTGGGACTTCTCCTGTTCTCCAAGAATTTTCAAAGATTATGGAGAGTAATTCAATAATTTCCTCTGCTATCCTCTTCAGTACCCTAAGATGTAATTCATATGGACCTGGAGACTTGAATTGATTTATGTTAGCTAAGTATTCCATCACCATCTCGCTGTTTATTGATTGTATGGATTCTGTTCCTCCGATAGTACAATGAAGATCATTTGATGGTACATTTACTTTCTGAGAGAACCCAGATGCAAAATAGGAATTTAAAAGTTTGGTCTTCTCAACATCATTTTTTACCACTTTACCATTTTCATCCTGTAAAAATCCTATAGTATCTTTGACTTTTCTTTTACTTTTGACATCCCTTCAAAATCCTTTCTTATTGCTTTTAACATCTCTTGCAAGCCTTATTTCATTATTAGCTTTAGTAATCTGATGCGTGTCCTGCAGGTTCTGCAGACAACATTATGTTCTTTTTCTTTAGATATGTCCCCCTCTTTCCATTTGATAAACATTTCTTTCTTTGTTTTAGCATGTGTTTAAGTTCTGTGTTAAACCATTCTTGTTTCCTTAAATGTATCCTATTTTCCCTCTTTTAAGGAATGTTAACGATTGTGCTTTGAGAATCTCATTTTTCAAAATTTCCTGTCCATCCTTGACATTTCTGTCCTTAAGGACATCCAGTTATTAGATCCCTCCTATCCTCTTTCTAAGTCCTTTAAAATCTGCCTTACGGAATTCCAACCTTGAAGTCTGAGTCTTCACTTCACAGGTCTTACTCCTACAGTTATCCAAAATTCTATGATAGTATGATTGCTGCCTCCTAGGCTTCCAGCCACCATTACCTACTCAACCATTTCCTCCCTGTTTATAAGGATTAGATCCAAGTTAGCAGATCACCTTGTTCTCTCTTCTACCTTTTGGAAGATAAAGTTGTCAGCAATAGAAGATAAGTATTTACTGGATCTGTTTTTTTGCCTGAGAGACATTCCCATCAAATATCTGGGTATTTGAAATCTCCCATGAACACTACGTCTTATTTGATGCACAAAGAGTTCATCTACAGTAAAGGAAATAACTATTTTATCCCTTGTTGATATTGTAAGTTTTTCCACTGGCAAAGACATGAGCAGTCTATAACTTTAAGGGTTGGTTAATTTTCACATTGAGAGATAGAATATAAAAATAAAATCCAGAAAATCAAATTGTATAAATAATATTAATTTATTTGCATTTTGCAGTGAGAAATAAGTGTTTTATCCACTACCAACCATTAAGAGTTCTGGCTCATACAGACCAGTTAGGCGCTCCTAATCAACTCGTTACCTGCATTAAAGACAGCTGTATTACATAGTCAACTTTATAAAAGACTCATGTCCACAGACTCAATTGGTCAGTCAGACTCTAATCTGTACAACATGGGCAAGACCAAAGAGCTTTATAAGGATGTCAGGGAGAAGATCATAGACCTGCACAACGCTGGAATGGGTTACAAAATCATAAGTAAGGTCATCACATTGGTAGGTGGCACCGTTCCTTTTCAGCTCATCAAAGAAATACCAGACTCCTTGGGCAGGTTTCATATACTCATATGCTTTCTCCATGAAAGGCCATGCACAATAGTGAATGTATACGCACCCAACAAGGGACACATTCGTTTCTTGAACAAGCTAATCAAAAAAATCGACAAAGTTAAAACAGGCGAACTCATGTTATTGGGCGACTTTAATTTTGTCCCAGATAGCAGCATTGATTCATCCTCTTTAGTTCGCCACAAGGTCCCAGCTTTAAAAAACTGGTTAATTCAAAATGAGCTTTATGATGCTTTCCGCTGCTTGAATACATCGTCACGTGAGTATTCCCACTTTTCAGATGTACATAAGACAGCTTCCAGGATAGATCTTCTACTTACTAACATATTCACTCTGTCCAAAATTAAGGACATTCGCTTCATGCAGAAGTCCATCTCGGATCATACCCCGGTTCTCATTGACTTCCTTGTGGGTCCTCCCCCTGACAAACCATTCCGTTGGAAGCTTAACTCAGCTTTGCTATATATACCAGAGTACAAACAAGAGATAGAAAACGCTCTCTTAAACTACTTCAAGGAAAACGTACCTGGTGAAGTAGATCAGTTCACGGTCTGGAACGCCCATAAAGCGGTCCTGAGGGTGTGTCTTATGCAAATACTTTCTAAACATAAGAAGAGAAATAGGGAAAATATTACAAACCTACAGGCCCAAATTAATGATCTAGAGAAAAAACAAACAAACTTAAAAGTTCCTTCCCAGACCGTCCAGGCTGAGATTTTGAGACTTAGACAGAGTTTGAGATCTGAAATCTACCAGGAATATGATGCAGTCATCAAAGCATCTAGGTACAAATCGTATGCGTCTCTTAACAAGCCTACCAGGTTTATGATGAGGAAATTAAAAAGAGAAAGAATTAAAAGGAGAATAAATAAGATAGTATGTCCCTTGGGTGACCCCAAATCTCACCCTAGGGACATTGTCAACTCGTTTGCAGAATTCTTTAAAAATCTCTATAACCTGAAAGATGACCCCCAAACACTGGTGGTTAACTCGAATTTTGTAGATTCTTTTCTACAGAGTATCGATCTACCAAGAGTCGATGAGCTGGACTTGAATTATGTCAATAGCCCTTTTACAGAGAGAGAAATTGTTGACGTTATCAAGAAACTGCAGTCCCAAAAATCACCAGGGCCGGATGGCTTCTCTGGAGACTACTATAAATCCTTTTCAAAAGTTCTGGCTCCACAGCTGGCTTCCGTCTTTGATCTGGCGTCCTCTCGGTGTTCCTTCCCAAAGGAGATGTTAGAGGCAACAATTATCATGATTCCAGGACTTCAAAAAGACTATATCAGCACTCAGGTAAATTCAGAAGACAGAGCAAAGAGGCAAACTGATCAGAGACAAAAATGGAACTCAGCACACCCCCGACCGGGGATGGCTGAACTCCAAAAAACAAGGTAAACAAAACAAAACTAATAAGTTCAATAGCAGAGCAAAAACTTATCTTTGGGAAGCAGGAATCAGACTGGTCTCCAAGAATCCAGCAGAGAAATCACCAGTGACTCAGAAGGGCGTCGGCTGCCTTATATCCAGTCAGAATTTCCTGTTACCCACTCATCATCTACCAGATCAGGTGTTTGGTAATCAGCCTCACTACCTTCCTTCACCAGAAGAGGGAGTTCATCAGACATCGACGGCGAAGGGGAAAATGAACTCACAACAGGGTCGTGGCTGGATCTTCCAGCAAGACACTGACCCAAAACATACAGCCAAGGCAACAAAGGAGTGGCTCAAAAAGAAGCACATTAAGGTCATGGAGTGGCCTAGCCCGTCTCCAGACCTTAACCCCATAGAAAACTTAAGAAGGAAGTTGAAGCTCCAAGTTACCAAGCGAAAGCCTTAAAATCTTAATGATTTAGAGATGATCTGCATAGAGGAGTGGACCAAAATTCCTCATAAGTGCGCAAACCTCATCATCAACTACACAAAACGACTGACTGCTGTGCTTGCCAACAAGGGTTTTGCCACCAAGTATTAAGTCTTGTTTGCCAGAGGGATCAAATACTTATTTCTCACTGCAAAATGCAAATAAATTTATATAATTTAAACAATGTGATTTTCTGAATTTTACTTTTGATATTCTAACTCTCAATGTTAAAATTAGCCAACTCTTAAAATTATAGACTGTTCATGTTTTTGTCAGTAGGCAAACTTACAAAATCAGTGTAAGAGGGTCACAGAAGCCTTCCTGAACCTCAAAACATGTCCGTTTAGAGTGTATGAATGTATGTATATTGTTGCTTTTTAATGTTGTTAAGATGTTTTCATAATGCTGCTATGTATATATTCCTAAGGTGTTGTATAGGGAGAATGTAGTATTTGCATTAGGCCACTAGATGGAGATATAATAGTGTATATAGTATAGGACAAGAGTTCAATAGATAGTAAATAGTTGACATAGGAGGGGTTAGCTGGGTGTAAGGCAGGAATAGTTCCTGGTTAGATCCTGAAGGGGCTAGGTGGCCCAAAATGCTCGGGTGGGCTTAATGCCTGAGCTACTCAGCACCCGGCAATGTTTAAGCAGCAGCACTGCCATCTAGAGTCAGTGGGCCAGCACAGCTACTGATACAGTTGCGGCAGCAGCTACAGGAACTTGGGCTACAGGAAAAGTTGCCGCAGCACAGCAGGGCAGGTCGCTCACCATGTGGCAGGTCATTTCGTGGGCTTATGCCCTCAGATACGGGGCAAACCAGCTGAGGGAACTCCCAAATGCAGTGAGACTGGACAGGGAGGATGCTGAGGAACTGCATGATATGGTCCGACTGGGTTACGTGCCATGTGGCAAGGAGAGGAGTACAGGGAAAGATGAAGTAGCGTGTAATGTAACACTTGTCGATAATGCTGTAACGAAACTCGATGCGCTGCGAAGACATGAGAGTAAAGTTTTACGTTTTGAGTTGCAACTGGACTGTGTTTCTGTTTATTCACAAGCAGCCAGTGTTGACCTTAAGGAATGAAGAAAAGCCCCTGACAACACAGAGGAAGGAGAGACAAGTAAGCTGACAGTGAAACATGATTTATATTTATTGCAAGTCCAGTGCACGCAAGGCCCTATAAGCTCAGCCATGACTACGGCCCTGGCTGACCTTTACAAGTCTAGCAATGCGACTTCCAAAGATGTGTTTTCTAGTCTTAGTAAGGTGCACCCCATCTCTAGCAAGTAGTCCATTGAATAGGTGATTCACTCCGTGATCCAGAAATCCAAATCCTTGCTAACAGCACCATTGATGTAGCCAGCTGTTTACCTGTAGAATCTTGTTCCACCTGCTTATTCCATGGCCATCCACTGGGAGGATGGATGAGTCTTCAAACTCACTGTACATGGTTTCCAGATCCTTTCTTGCGGTGTCATGTGTCTTCACATGTATTAGAAGGAATGGGTAATCATCTGTAGGTCTGAAGAGTCCTGATTAGAGATGATCAAACATCATTGGCACCCTCCTTATTCAGCAAGTATTAGCGCTTACCTAATAAGCTGAATCCAAAACCCGGATACTTGGAGCGCTCCCAAAAATCAGTTGTTCGGCGCCACAGTTGCATGCGTTGTGGCTGTGTGACAGTCAAAACACATGCATGGCAACACCTAACACAGAAAAATTAAAAAAAACACATACCATATGGAAACACCCTTACCAAAACCTGTCAGATGACAAATATACTCCCAGGATGCAGCAGGCATGGCGAGCCTGTGTGTTGTGCCTGTCACACAGCCGCGACACATGCAGCTGCGGCGCCAAACAGCTGATTATCAGGAGCGCTCAAGGTATCCCGGTTCCCGATGCAGCTTCTTCGGTAAATGCTATAGGTATTCGGATAAGAAGGGAGACAACGATATTCGCTCATCTCTAGTCCTGACATTCTTTCAGACACATATTTTATTTTTGCACCTGGAAGACAGCACATTTCTCTTCAGGTTATATCCAGTCTGCAGAAAGCGGCCTCTGTCCCTCTCAACAGAGAATCCCCCATGATCACCACTCTCTGTTTCTTCTTTACAACATTATTCTTTTTCCATCCAACAGGACTCTGAGTGCTTATAATGTTGTTCTTTGTTGGCAAAGTCTTACCTTGATGTATTTGATCATTGTTCTCCTGCATGAGAACCTGGTACTGATTCTTGAGCAGTATGAGTGCTGACTGTCTCTCTATCCTCCTGCTTCTCTGAGTCACATGGTTTCATTCCTCTGTTTCTTCAGGTACAAATTTCTTTTCTTTCTGTATTCTGAAGAGATACTTCTGCTCTGTCTAAGAATTACTCAACTTCCGCAATAATTTTCATTGTAGCAATTCTCTCTTCTAGACTTTGCAACTTTTTCTTCAACATTTGATACAATCTTGCCTTTTTGGCATGTGAAGTTTGGCCTTTCCACTGGTAATTCTGTGAACCTGTAGCAAGAAATGCAGCTCACCAAATGGCTCCTGGCCTTTTCCATGTTCTTAATGTTTATATGATGTCAAAGCAGTGAAGATCATGCTAAAATTCACACTGTTTATATTCAAGTGGCTGCAAATATATATAAAGTGCTAGAATATTTATACCAAAGCAAGTGATCTATGAAAGTATAAGGTATACATAACTCATGATATGAAATCCAAGTGGCTGGAAGAAAAAACATTCAATAGAAACGTTAGCAAGGGGACATCACTCGAATTGCTGCTAAATGCAGCTTCATCAAGGGTAATCAGGCTCTTCATCAAAAAGAATACATCTCAAACAGTTCACACGTGGGTCACAACCACAAAAGACCACATTAATTTTTTTTATGACATGACAAATATCTGCCTCTGACAGGCACTTATGTATATATCTCTAAAATGGTGGCACTCAGCTGTATTATAGCTTTTATTATACATTCTTTTTCACAGGCCATTGCGAACTGTAAGCCGGTTGTATGCTCCTCAGCTTCAGAGGTGCACTACGCATATCTGGTAGCAAAGAAGAATCTTGATCTTTGGCTCCTCAGGTGACATCAGGCTGTGGTGAGGTTGACCTGACAGAGGCACTCAAATGAAAAGAATAGGGTGCCATAATGAGAGTGACCATTAGAGGGCAGTAAGGAGCTGACAAAGGGTGGTTATGTAACTGTCAAGAGAGTGTTACATAACTGCCAGAGGTCAAGGTCACTCTCATTGGTCGGAGGTGCCTGACAGGTGACAGTGGTCGGGGCTACCTGGGCTGAGAGTATAAATCCTGAGGTAAGCTTCTAGAAGCTTCAGTCAGCCCAGGGAGCTCACTAGAGAGGAGAACCTTCTGTAGGAAGGAAAGTCGAATACCCCTACAGAGACTAACTGACAGTGGAGATGGTCACGGGGGGTGACCCTAAAAGACAGCGGTCGCAGACAGAGGCAGCCTGTGAGTACTTGGTGTACGGTGTACTTCAAAGGGTGAAACGCCATGGTGGATTGGCCTAGGGCAGCCACGGTGGAAAGAGCCACGAAGGACACCACGACGGTGACAATCAATAAATGAAAGTACTCGGCCCTGTGAACAAAGGAACTGTGGAACATTCTTGTCAAGAAGTGTGCTGGTCGTCAGAAGAGCGGCCAATAAAAGCGGAGCCTGTTGAATAAAACTCTTGTCTCTGTCTCGTGTCTGTCGACGCCAAGAGGTGGGCCACCCCCCAGTTCTGTGGGATCAGCACCACAGCACACCTTCCCCACTTATCCGCACTATCATCAGAATCTCCTCAGCATCACCTTAATCGCCACCCTCAGCCGTCAGCCCCCCACCACTACAAGGCTTCTTGTTTACTTCCAGACATGAGCAGTGTGTTCATCTTACTTCAGAGGTGCAATGACCTGTGGAAAAGAAAATCTTGATCATGTGTGAAATGTGTAGAAAGTTGGTGATGATGCACATGCTGAGTGGGACAACTAGTCCGGAGAAACAAATGCCACATCAACTACTGAAAAGGATAATTTGGAAATTAAAAACGTACTTTAGAAATACTTTATTTAAACATTTCTTTATATGTCAAACATTATAAAGTGCTTGTAAGGCAGGACCCCCGGGTGAGTATAATCTAAAGGCCCCGTTACACATAACGATGTCCCAGCGATCCCAGCAATGATCCGACATGGATGGGATCACTGGGACATCGTTAGGCTGATCGCTGGTGAGCTGTCACAAGACAGCCCCTCCAGCGATCAGGACCAGCGACGCTGGACGCTCGTTTCTTATGTAAACATCGGGTATCCAGGAGTCGCGGCTACTGGATACCCGATGTTTACATTAGAAACCAGCGTCCAGCGTCGCTGATCTCTGGTCTCTCGCTGCCACACGCAGCAATGCATGCTGGTCAGTGGGAGACCAGCGATCAAAAAACAGCCCAGGCCGATCCAGCACGATCAGCGATACCCGGCAGGGGGGCCGGTCGCTGATCCCCATCACACACAGCGATCTTGCTGGTGAGAACACTGTGACGTCACAAAATCAGCGATCTCACTGGCGAGAACACTGTGTGTGACGGGACCTTTACTCGTTTTTCTTATCTTTCAGGTTACATCGGGGGCTTATCTACAGCATTACAGAATGCTGTAGATAAGCCCCTGAGAGCGGTAGCCACATCTCATAGGCCAAAAATGAGCCAACAGATTCCCTTTAAGCTGGCCATTAAATGCATGTTGGTTGAATGATGCTTCGTTTGACTGACAGCCATCACAGTTCACACACTTCTGGCCTTGATTCGGTTTGATCATGGATGTCCCTGTTTGGGGGAAGCCCACCCTGCACCCAGGATTACATGACCTATATGCAGTGAAAATATCTGATACATCTGATAAAGAGAGTTTCCCCTAAATGTCACGTAACACTGTACTTACCACAGCAAAACCAGTGAGTATGAAATTCTGTCAACAAATCTTATGTGAATTATCTTCACATGCCTTTAGATGTGCAGTTCCTTCTGTTTACTATGGGTCTGCAGGAGTTCAGAGACTGGCTCAAAATGAACTAGTAGCCGTCTCAAGCTAACTCTAATTCACTGGGTATGCCACCTACCTGTTTAATTAGCCATCTCAGCTGACACTTCCATGCATTGTAGTGATCGATCGACTGAATGAGCGCTCCCGAGTTTTATATAAGAAAGCTGACATGATGATGACTGCGGCTTATGTCTGGGAGAACAATGTAATTGGTAGCTCAATTGAAGATCAGTCGGCTGGTGCTCTCATTTACATTAGACTGTTGTCCCTAACCCCTTGAAAAGTCGAATGCATATGGGGGCCATTAGACCAATTTCATACCAAATCCCAGCCCAAACCTCAGCCCAACTATAGGTCTGATGAATTATAATAGTGAAAGAATTGACACGCTGCACATGTAATAAAACACTTTCAAGGTTCAAATGTACAAGGAAAAAATAAGCAGCATGTGCATGAGATTTCATAAGTCTTATTCACTTTGCTGCAAAGAAAAAAATGTGCTAAGATGCTAAAAAGTGAAAATGCATTTAGAGCCCCCAAAAATAATAATTTATATTTCAAACTATAGCACATTTTAGCTGAAAATTGTTGCTACAAAATCCATATAGTCCTCATTCAGAGCACAAAACTCCATCTTTGTTTTAACGGATTTATTGGGACCTGATTTTGCGTCAATCACTAATATATACAGTGCAAGACATACAAAAAGCCCGCATAAAAAACATATGAAGAACTCCCAAACTAGGAGAAATAAGATTCTCTGGTCTGATGAGATGAAGATAGAGCTTTTTGGTGATAATTTTAAGCGGTATGTGTGGAGAAAACCAGGCACTGCTCATCACCTACCCAATACAATACCAACAGTGAAACATGGTGGTGGCAGCATCATGCTATGGGGGTGTTTTTCAGTTGCAGGGACAGGATGACTGGTTGCAATTGAAGGAACCATGAATGCGGCCAAGTACATAGATATCCTGGATGAAAACCTCTTCCAGAGTGCTCTGGACCTCAAACTTGGCCGAAGGTTCACCTTCCAACAAGACAGTGACCCTATGCACACAGCTAAGATCATAAAGAAGTGGCTTTAGAACAGCTCTGTGAACATTCTTGACTATCCCAGCCAAAGCCCTAACCTAAACCCAATTGAGCATCTCTGGAGAGACCTGAAAATGGCTATCCATCAACGTTCACCATCCAACCTGACGGAACTGGAGAGGATCTGCAAGAAAGAAGGGCAGAGGATCCCCAAATCCAGGGGTGAAAAACTTGTTGTATCATTCCCAAGAAGACTCATGGCTGTACTAGCTCAAAAGGTTGCTTCTACTCAATACTGAGCAAAGGGCCTGAATACTTATGACTAGAGATGAGCGACTTTGCCTTTTTTCAAGTCGAGTCGGGTTTCATGAAACCCGACTTTCGCAAAAGTCGGGTCGAACGAAATCGACCGACTATAGGGAAAAGTCGGAGGCCGACTGAAACGTGAAACCCAATGCAAGTCAATGGGGAAGCAAAGTCGGCAGGGAGTGGAGGACAGTAAACACACCTATAGTGCCCATTTCAATGCCAAAAACATCAATTCTTATAACTGAAGCTTGTCAACCTTAATTTACTTCCTAATAATAGTTAGGCATTGAAAACTGGGGGTTATTTGGCTAAAGTTGTGGGGGGGTTGGGCTGGCTCCAGGTTTTCGTGTGCCCTGGGCCAAAGAGTGTCAGTGCGCCCCTTTAGCACATACCACAACTCATGATGCTCCGATACGCCACAGAAATATAGGTATAGTACAATGACACATACTTCACTGCTTACATGACATGACTGATCAGTTTTAAAATGTACAATAGCTCAAAAACTGGACAGTATATTACTCCATACAGTGTTATGGCTAACACATTGTGCGCCATACAGAATAATGAGCCCCATATATTTCTCCATACCAAATAATTAGTCACATACAGTATCTGATGAGCTCCACATAATGCTCCATATATAATGGGCCCATTTGTAATGTTCCAGTGTATAATGTGCCCCTTAGATGCTGCTCCAGTGTCTGATCTGCCCCATTTACAATGCTCCAGTACATGATGGGCCTCATGGATGATGCTCCAGTGTATCAGGGGCCATAATAATGCTCCATATATAATCGGCCCCATTTGTAATGCTCCAGTGTATAATGTGCCCCTTAGATGCTGCTCCAGTGTCTGATCTGCCCCATTTGCATTGCTCCAGTACATGATGGGCCTCATGGATGATGCTCCAGTGTATAATGGGCTCCAATAATGCTCCATATATAATGGACCCCACTTGTAATGCTCCAGTGTATAATGTGCCCCTTAGATGCTGCTCCAGTGTCTGATCTGCCCCATTTGCATTGCTCCAGTACATGATGGGCCTCAAGGATGATGCTCCAGTGTATGATGCGCTCTAATAATGCTCCATATATAATGGGCCACATTTGTTATGCTCCAGTGTATAATGTGCCCCTTAGATGCTGCTCCAGTGTGTGATCTGCCCCATTTACATTGCTCCAGTACATGATGGGCCCTATTTTTAATTAACCCAGGCATGGTATGTGAAAAGAGCTCCATGGAGTAATCTGAGGTGTGTGCTTCACTTTTGGTGTGGGTGAAGGACACAAGGAAAGGGGTTGCTCCTGACCAGAAGCCTGCAGTTATGACTCAGTGCTTGAATTTTTTACATCTTCAGAATAGGAGGCGATAGAGCTGGAGGCTGTTTCAGCAATGTAAGCCACAAACAGTTCCTGATACTCCGGCTTTAAAAGCAGTCTACCTACTCCCAGAAAAGGGAGCCTTACAGGCCTTCCAGAGCTACACCATGACGCTGGCTCAACACCTCCTGCCTTAGCTGCTATTGTGTTTTTGGCACTACCAGCAGATGCACCAACACCACCATCAGTACCAGGTGGCCCTCCACTCCCACATCCGTGTCCTCTTCCACCATACTTCCTGATGTTTTTGAAAAAGTACCCAAAATACCAGCAGATATATGGTACTGTATCATAAGCGTACAGCTCTATACAGTCTATGGATAACAGTAAATCTCTGTATATATTTCATGAGGCATACACAGATGCTCACAGGCTCAGTATGGATTACCCAATAAAATAACAAGTTGAAAAAGGGTACAGTATCACCAGATAAAAGGTATATATAGTATAGTGTAAACATTCTGATTCTCCGTATACATTTTAGGAGGCAGACACAAACGCTCTCAGGCCCAGTATGGATTACACAAGAATATGAAAAGCTGTAAATGGGTTATGTAACACAAGCGTACAGCTGTATACAGTGTTGGGGTCATCTTAAAGTTCCAAATATATTGCCGGAGTAACAGACAGATGTTTACAGTCTCATTATGAATTACACCAGAATCTAAATAGCTAAAAAGGTTACTGTATCAGATGTGTTCTGCTGCATACAGTGTTGGCCAAATTGAAAATATCGGTATATATTTCCGTAGTCACCCTCAGACGCTCAGTCAGTTTGGTTTTGACCATAATAAAAAATGTTGTAAAAAAGTTCCTGGATAACAAGACAGCAAGTATATATTTTTTAGGGGACAATTGAAATCTCTGTATAAATAGTCCCGTAGTCACTCTCAGATGCTTACACAGTATGGATTGGACTGTAATGCTAAATGTCGAACAAAGGTACTGTATAACAAGATACAAGCTGTATCGAGTATAGTGTAAAAATTTGTTTCTCCGATTCACCGTATATATTGAAGGCGTAACCCACACACGCTCACTCACTATGGATGATGTAGGGAAGGTGGACTGATAGACAAACCAGTCTGTAGTGAGAAGCAGACTTGTAGCGCAGTGTAGGTGTGAAAGCGCTAAGATAAAGAGAAATGGTGCAGTGGTTTAGCTTGCCCATTGGAGGGCAGTGGAGAGTGTAGGAGTGGGAATGAATAACTGCCATTGGTCAGAGAAACTGTTAGATGATGGTGGGCGGAGTTACCAGAACTGGAAGTATAAAAGGTTGAGGGAAGGTTCTGGAAGAGTCAGTCAGCGAAGGGAGCACAGTAAAGAGGAAGTTCTGCTGAGGAAATAGAGAAAGTGGAAAGGCTCCAGAGAGGACAGACAGTTGAGGCGGTCACGGGGGGTGGGCCAGAGGACGGTAGCCGCAGACGAAGATCGCCTAGGGCTATCATACGGACGGTGTGCTCAGACTGGTGCAGCGCTGTGGTGGTTGGGCCTAGGCCAACCACAGTGGAAGAGCCAAAGAGGACGCCACGATTATAGTTACAAAGGAAGTGAATGTACCTGGGCCTGTGTACAGAGAAATGTGAAACTGCTGTGATGAATTGCTGTTGTTGACAGAAGGATGGGCACTAAAAACGGACCTGTTCAATACAAACTCTGTCTCGGTCTCGTGTTTGTCTGTGGCAAGGAGAGGGTCCCCCCCACACAGTTGGTTATCCTACAGATGATACCTTAATACAAATTTTTGAAACAAGATACTGTATCAGCACATACCAGGTGTGTCCAGTCTAGGGTTAAAATTCCGCCTATACTTCCAGAGTCAGACACAGACACTCACAGACTCACTATGTATTACACCAGAATTAAAAAAGTAGACAAAGGGAAAGGTATTCATAGCGCACATCAGTATACAGTGTTGTGGTACTTTTAAATCTTTGTATACATTTCAATCTCAGTAAGCCAGTCAAGAATCTCCGCTACTGGAAACTACATGGATACAAGTATAGATGCAAAGTCGAGTGTTAGCAGAAATTTTGGAATTACTCATCACGGGGAAACCTCCCGGTATATGTTGCAGAGGCGATGCAGACCCTCAATTACTGTGTCTGTGGAGAAAGCGAAAAAGGTTCTTTGTGAAGAAAGGATTGCTTTATCGCAGTAGCGTGGATCACATCACCGTTACCCGTCTCCATCAAATTGTGATCACAGGGAGAGATGTACCCATGGTTCTTACTGCCTATCATGATGTGTCTGGTCATTTTGGAGTGCAAAAGACAGACGCCACAGGCCGTAGGCGATTCTATTGGATTGACATGACAGGAGACATTGAAAAATGGTGGAAGGAATGTCACACATCTGTGACTATCACAACTGTGAAAGGTGATCATAAACCACCACTGCATCCGCTTGTAAGTTGACGTCCATTTCAAATGGTAGCCATTGATCATCTGAAGGTAGAGGCCAGCAGGACAGGCCATAGCTACATCTTAACCATCATTGATCAATACACCAAATTTCGAGTGGCCGTCCCTGTGAAGGATTTAACTGCCCAGACTACACAGCCGTGGAGCAGGGAGAGGTAAGTATTGCAACTTGCAAGTGCTGTGGCCATGGTCAAGCAGGGGGGGCACAATTGTGGTCGACGGTACTGGCACAGGGCCCCTCATAGTACGCTGGTGTGTCTGACGGCGAGTGGTCCCTCCCACCATCTGAGACACTGTATTGTACTATGAGGGGCCCTGTGCCATTACCGGCGGCCATCAGTGGGACCATCCACCTGTTCAGAGCAATGGCACTTGCCGGGGTGCACCAGGTCTTGACCCCAGACGTTGGGGGAGGGGTGGGCAGCCCAGTTAGGGAGGTTTAAAAATTGGCATATGTAGATGTGTTGGCTGGACATTCAGCTGCTGCAAAGGGCGTAATTGCGCAAGTCCGAGGAAGAGGAGGAAGAGGAAGACGAAGAGGAAGAGGAGGTGTTCTTAATGGTGACGGTGGTCTTACAGTGGGGGTAGCGATGGAGCGTTGTTGGCTACCTTCAGTCGGAACAGGTGCACATGTGCTACCTGAAGTTTTGTAGTCAATCCACGCTTGCAAGTGCTTGTTGATTAAATGTCTAAGCATGCAACTGGTATTCAAATTTCTGAGTTGTTTACCTCGGCTAAAGGTCCTTCTGCACTTCTTACAGGTAACCTTTGCCTCATCAGTAGGATTTTGGACAAAGTAATGCCACACTGCACTCTTCCTACTATGGTAAACATTTTCTGGCCTTGCACGCTGTGCTAAGTTGACCGTCTGGTCAAGCTGTCCTGCAACTCTTTTAATTTTTGTTCCACGTTTTAGGACAGCTACGGGCCTGCTAGATAACCGCTGCTGCGATGTCAATGCCTGCTGCGGATCCTTCTCCCTATCTGAACTATTTCCAGCGCCACCCTCCTCCCCCAATGGATGTCAATCCGGGTCCAGAAATGGGTCATCCATCACCTCCTCTTCAAAGTCATCTGCACCTTCCTCTTTACCTTCCTCTGTGTCACCGTGTAAGGTGGTATGGTATGCGGGAAGGGGCACCTGGGTTTCATCAGGGTCAGATTCTGGCTCAATAGATTGCGAGGGCAATGTAGTGCTGTGGGTCAATGTACCAGCAGAATCATCTAGCAGTGGTTGTGCATCAGTGCAGTCCATGTAAGATTCATCTTGGACTGGGGAATTCAGGATTTGACTGGATAACCCAGGCATGGTATGTGAAAATAGCTCCATAGAGTAATCTGCAGTGTGGGCTGCCGCATCCTTAACGTTTGGTGGGGGTGAAGGACACAAGGAAAGGGTTTTTTATGACCAGAACCCTGCACTGACGACTCCGTGCTTGCAGGTTTCGACCGTTCTGAAGAGGAGGCAATAAAGCTGGTGGCTGTTTCGGCAATGTACGCCAAAACCTGTTCCTGATGCTCCGGCTTTAAAAGCGGTTTCCCTACTCCAAGAAAAGGCAACCTTACAGGCCTTCTTGGGCCAAAGGATGACTCAGGCTCAACACCTCCTGCCTTAGCTGCTATTGTGCTTTTGCCAGAACCAGCCGATGCACCACCACCATCAATACCAGCTGCGCCCCCCTGCCCAAGTCTGTGGCCTGTTCCACCATACTTCCTCATGTTTGGGAAAATGTAACCAAAAAGCCGGATTACTCACCGGTAATGCTGTTTTAATGAGTCGACGACAGCACCCACTTGGAGAGAGGGATCCGCCCATAGGAACAGGAAACCTACAGAGATAAAAGAGGGCAGTCCGCCTCTCCTCCTCAGTTGGATTTCAGAGTACCCGGAGGACCGCCAATTATTAGGCCATTATATTATTCAGTATTCTAAATGTATTAATTTTACAACTAAGAAGGTGTATATTCATTATGTCAACTTCTAGGGAGGGTTAGTGAACGGGTGCTGTCGTGGACTCATTAAAAGAGCATTACCGGTAAGTAATCCAGCTTTTTACTCTTCACCACGACAGCACCCACTTGGAGAGACTTTCAGAGACCTTCACCTGGGAGGGACCACCGTGCCGAGAACCGCTCTACCAAAGGTTAGGTCAGACGAGCATGATAAGTCAAGCCTATAGTGGTTATAAAAGGTAGAGGGCGTTGCCCAAGTAGCAGCCTTACATATAGACTCGAATGCGACATCTCCCCTCTCTGCCCAAGAGGAGGCCATAGATCTGGTGGAGTGTTCCTTGATACCCTCCGGAGGATCTTCATTGCTCACGGAGTATGCCAGGCTGATCGCATCTCTGATCCATCGAGGTAGGGTACCCCTTGTGACCTCATATCCCTTCTTTTGGCCCTGGAAGGAAATAAATAGAGTCCTACTCTTACTCCAGCTACTAGACCTCTCGATATATTGTAGTACTGCTCTTCTAACATCTAGCGAATGGAACTTTTCTTCCTCTGGAGTAGAAGAGTTACTAAAAAATGAGGGGAGGTGAATCTCTTGTGATCTATGAAACTTCCCTGCTACCTTTGGTAAGTATGAGGGGTCTGGTTTTAATATTAACTGATCCTGGAATGTCAACAGAAAAGGGGGTTCTATTGAAAGTGCTTGTATGTCGCTAATTCTTCTGGCTGAGGTTAGTGCAACTAGCAGTACTGTTTTGAGAGATAGATGTTTAAGGGATATTGAGTCTAACGGTTCAAATGGAGGTAGTGTAAGGGCCTCTAGCACCAGGTTCAAGTCCTCCGCACACAGGCCGAGATAAATCTGGCTATCCATCTATTGCCTGCCACGTTATAACTATAGAGGGCTCCTAGAGCCGACACCTGGACTTTTAGTGTGTTAACCGATAGTCCTAACTAGTGTTGAGCGATATCGTTCGATACCCAAAAATATCGTATCGGATGGTATCGCCCGATACGAAAAAAATATCAGGTATCGCCGATTCCGATACCAGAAGTCCCATTCAAGTCAATGGGACTTCCGGTATCGGAATTAAAAAAAGCCCTTTATTTCCTTGTTGGCTAATTCTACATAATTGAAAACAAATAAGAATCATGTAGAATGTATTGTGGGAGGTGGAGGAGACATTAAAAGCATAGTGGTTTATTCAAATCACATGGCATAGCATTAATTCCAATTTTTTTTTTCAATACGTTCGGAGTTAAAAAGATATTGACTATGTTAACCTTTTTTATATTTTGTCAGATATGTACTGTATGTTTCACAACTTCCATGCTCTTCACCTTCTTTTGTACTTCTCCCACACTTTCTCCTTCATGATCCGCAGCAGTAGCATTTTTTTCATCAACTTTTTCTTCACCTTATTCATCTTCTTCTTCTTCATCTTCTCCCCATTAATTTTTTTTTCCATTCTTCATATTCTTCTTATTCAGCTATTATTAATTTTAATATGCTATTTCTTCATCTTCTTCCTATTCTTCTTTGTCTTCATTTTCTTATGGTGACAGGCATTCCTGTAGTACTTATCTATAAAAGTTATAAGATTACACCTTACGTTCTGCCTGTCACAAAAGATTTACAACAGGATTTGTCCGCGTTCAGTTTGGCCTGCAGCAGCAGGCATTTTCCAGGGGCACCACGAGGAGGAACGGACTCACCCCCATTTACTGCTTAGTCTTCTTCTGCTTATAATTTTGATTTCTTCTATGCTGATTTTTAGTCTTATGCTTAATGTTCTTCTGCTTTCTGTTCTTCTGCTTTAGCTTCTTCTGCTTCTTGTTCTTCTGTCTTTTGTTCTGTATTTTGGTGGTTGTCTTCATGTTCTTTGTCCTCTTGGTCTTATTATTTAGGGTCATATTTCTGGTCTTCTTTGGTGTGGTCTTCAGGATCGTCATCATCAGGGTCGTCGTCATGGAGATCAATAAGAATTACCAAAGACAATTTCAAAAAGCTTGATCTTGGAAATGTAGCAGAAGGTACAAGAAGGCTGAGAAACTGACGAGAACCAGCAGACAGTGCTGGCACCCGGATGGGTAGCAGAAGGAACAAGAGCCAATGGCACTACCGAGGACCAACTGACAGTGCTGGACCACGGTTACTAAGCAGAAGGTACCTGTGCAAAAAAGCACTACCAAGGACCAGCTGACGGTGCTGGACCTCGGATACCGAGATGGAGGCACCTAGGCCAAAGGCTCTGGCGAGAACCAGCAGACAGTGCTGGCACCCGGATGGGTAGCAGAAGGAACAAGAGCCAATGGCACTACCGAGGACCAACTGACAGTGCTGGACCACGGTTACTAAGCAGAAGGTACCTGTGCTAAAAAGCACTGCCAAGGACCAGCTGACGGTGCTGGACCTCAGATACCGAGATGGAGGCACCTAGGCCAAAGGCTCTGGCGAGAACCAGCAGACAGTGCTGGAACCCGGGTGGGTAGCAGAAGGTACACATTCAAAGCAAAGTAGCCAGGCCGCAAGCCGGCCGCAGTTACCGAAACCCACAGTCCTACAGGGGGTCCATGTCCCATTGGCACTACGGATCCAGCCTTCAGTGCCAGTTCCCGCAGCCCACATAGGAGTCACCTAAACTGCAGGCACCGTAGAGTCGGCTAACCCGGCCGCAAGGCGACAGGACAATGGATTGGTGGCATAGTGACCTTGACACTACCCGGAAACAGCAGGCGTGCTGGAACCAGGCTGGGCAACAGGGAGTACCCGTGCCAAAGACACTGCCGAGAACCAGCTGACGGTGCTGGAACCCAGATGGGTAGCAAAAGCTACAAGAGCCAATGGCACTACCGAGAAACAGCTGACGGTGCTGGACCACGGTTACTAGGCAGGAGGTACCTGTGCTAGAAAGCACTACCAAGGACCAGCTGACGGTGCTGGACTTCGGATACCGAGATGGAGGCACCTAGGTCAAAGGCTCTGGCGAGAACCAGCAGGCAGTGCAGGAACCCGGGTGGGTAGCAGAAGGTACCCATTCAAAGCAAAGTAGCCAGGCCGCAAGCCGGCCGCAGTTACCGAAACCCACAGTCCTACAGGGGGTCCATGTCCCATTGGCACTACGGATCCAGCCTTCAGTGCCAGTTCCCGCAGCCCACATAGGAGTCACCTAAACTGCAGGCACCGTAGAGTCGGCTAACCCGGCCGCAAGATGACAGGACAACGGATTGGTGGCATAGTGACCTTGACACTACCCGGAAACAGCAGGCGTGCTGGAACCAGGCTGGGCAACAGGGAGTACCCGTGCCAAAGACACTGCCGAGAACCAGCTGACAGTGCTGGAACCCAGATGGGTAGCAAAAGCTACAAGAGCCAATGGCACTACCGAGGAACAGCTGACGGTGCTGGACCACGGTTACTAGGCAGGAGGTACCTGTGCTAGAAAGCACTACCAAGGACCAGCTGACGGTGCTGGACTTCGGATACCGAGATGGAGGCACCTTGGCCAAAGGCTCTGGCGAGAACCAGCAGGCAGTGCTGGAACCCGGGTGGGTAGCAGAAGGTACCCATTCAAAGCAAAGTAGCCAGGCCGCAAGCCGGCCGCAGTTACCGAAACCCACAGTCCTACAGGGGGTCCATGTCCCATTGGCACTACGGATCCAGCCTTCAGTGCCAGTTCCCGCAGCCCACATAGGAGTCACCTAAACTGCAGGCACCGTAGAGTCGGCTAACCCGGCCGCAAGACGACAGGACAACGGATTGGTGGCATAGTGACCTTGACACTACCCGGAAACAGCAGGCGTGCTGGAACCAGGCTGGGCAACAGGGAGTACCTGTGCCAAAGACACTGCCGAGAACCAGCTGACAGTGCTGGAACCCAGATGGGTAGCAAAAGCTACAAGAGCCAATGGCACTACCGAGGAACAGCTGACGGTGCTGGACCACGGTTACTAGGCAGGAGGTACCTGTGCTAGAAAGCACTACCAAGGACCAGCTGACGGTGCTGGACTTCGGATACCGAGATGGAGGCACCTTGGCCAAAGGCTCTGGCGAGAACCAGCAGGCAGTGCTGGAACCCGGGTGGGTAGCAGAAGGTACCCATTCAAAGCAAAGTAGCCAGGCCGCAAGCCGGCCGCAGTTACCGAAACCCACAGTCCTACAGGGGGTCCATGTCCCATTGGCACTACGGATCCAGCCTTCAGTGCCAGTTCCCGCAGCCCACATAGGAGTCACCTAAACTGCAGGCACCGTAGAGTTGGCCAACCCGGCCGCAAGACGACAGGACAACGGATTGGTGGCATAGTGACCTTGACACTACCCGGAAACAGCAGGCGTGCTGGAACCAGGCTGGGCAACAGGGAGTCCCCGTGCCAAAGACACTGCCGAGCACCAACTGGCGTTGTTGGAGCCCAGGGACAATCATGGTGTAGGCCGAGGCCTACTTGGTGGTAGTTTTAGATTGTTTGTAGGCTACAACAGACTGTCAACGTGCTCCAATTAGGCATCTGTCTCCACTCTGTTTCCAGGATTTCACGTGACCACCAACACTACCAGTTTATGCGTACAGTAGCCATCTGCCCAATCCACACGTGTTCCTGTGTTACTGGTGTTCTGTAATGTCAGCAGATCCCCTGATGTTTGTCTGCCAATGTCTCCTGCTCTGTCCACATTCCCACCACTTGCAGTGGGAAGGTGGACAGCGCAGGAGACAGTGCCGGACACACATTGGGGGAACAGCTCACGTTACAGAACACCAGGAACACAGGAACAAGTGTGGAATGCGTGGACGGCAACTGTGAGCAGGAACTGGCGGTGTTGGAGGTCAGGGGAAATACTAGAGACAGAGTGGAGACAGAGGCCAAATCAGAGAATGTTTAAATCTGAAGTAGTTACAATTTGGAGGCAGCAGCAGTTTGCCCTCCACACCGCAGGGGATCAGCTGACGTTACCGACCCCCACTTTCACATGAACGAGTGTGTTTTTCTGTGTGGACAGCACTTCCGAGCACCAACTAGCATTGTTGGAACCCAGGGAAAATCATGGTGCAGGCTGAGGCCTACTAGGAGCCAGGTGTAAAGCTGAGGTATTTTGACTTTGGAGGGAGCAGGACACTTTGCCCTCCACACAGCAGGGGATCAGCTGACGTTACCGACCCCCACTTTCACATGAACGAGTGTGTTTTTCTGTGTGGACAGCACTTCCGAGCACCAACTAGAGTTGTTGGAGCCCAGGGAGAATTATGGTGTAGGCCGAGGCCTACTTGGTGGCAGTTTTAGATTGTTTGTAGGCTACAACAGACTGTCAACGTGCTCCAATTAGGCATCTGTCTCCACTCTGTTTCCAGGATTTCACGTGACCACCAACACCGCCAGTTTATGCATACAGCAGCCGTCTGCCCAATCCACACGTGTTCCTGGGTTACTGGGGTTCTGTAATGTCAGCAGATCCCCTAATGTGTGTCTGCCACTGTCTCCTGCTCTGTCCACATTCCCACCGCTTGCAGTGGGAAGGTGGACAGCGCAGGAGACAGTGGCGGACACATATTGGGGGATCTGCTGACGTTACAGAACACCAGTAACACAGGAACACGTGTGGAATGCGTGGACGGCAACTGTGAGCAGGAACTGGCAGTGTTGGAGGTCAGGGGAAATACTAGAGACAGAGTGGAGACAGAGGCCAAATCAGAGAATGTTTAAATCTGAAGTAGTTACAATTTGGAGGCAGCAGCAGTTTGCCCTCCACACAGCAGGGGATCAGCTGACGTTACTGACCCCCACTTTCACATGAACGAGTGTGTTTTTCTGTGTGGACAGCACTTCCGAGCAACAACTGACGATGTTGGAGCCTAGGGATAGTCATTTTGTAGGCTGAGGCCAACTTGGAGGCAGTTTAAGATAAGACGTTGTTTGAATTTGGAGGCAGCAGCAGTTTGCCGTACACACAGCAGGGGATCAGCTGACGTTACCGAACCCCACTTACACATGAGCGAGTGTTTTGTCTGTGCGGACAGCACTTCTGAGCCCAACTGGCGGTGTCGGAGCCCAGGGAAAATCAGGTAGTAGGCCGAGGCCTACTTGGTGGCAGTTTGCGATTGTTTCTAGACTACTACTAACTGTCAACGTACTCCAATTAGGCCTCTGTCTTCACTCTGTTTTGAGTATTTCCTCTGGCTTCCAACCACGCCAGTTGCTGCTCTGAAATGCCGTCTGCACAACCCACACTTGTTCCTGTGTTACTGGGGTTCTGTAACACCAGCTTCTCCCTAGAGGTGAGTCAGGCAATGTCTCCTGCTCTGTCCACATTTCCACTACAAGTAGTGGGAATGTAGACAAAGCAGGAGACATTGCCGTGCTCACCTCTGGAGATGAGCAGATGTTACAGGACCCAGGTAACACAGGAACAAGTGTGGATTGTGCAGACGGCACTTGAGAGCAGAAACAGGCGGTGTTGTTGGCCGGAGGAAATACTCAAAACAGAGTGGAGACAGAGGGCAAATCAGAGAACATATTAAATCAGAGGTAGTCAGAAGTTGTAGGCTGCAGGAGAGTTTGCCGTACACACAACAGGGGATCAGCTGATGTTACCGAACCTCACTTACACATGAGCGAGTGTTTTGTCTGTGCGCACAGCACTTCTGAGCAACAACGGGTGTTTCTGTTGCCCAGGAAATAAAGTTCAGGTCATAGAAACATGAACACAACAGGAGACCTGGATCCTGTTGCCAGCCAATTATTTATTCTGGAAGAGGACTGGCAAATTCAGGTGAGATCCAGGCCTTGTTCATTTTCACAAAAGTAAGCCGGTCAACATTATCGGCGGATAGTCGCGTGCGACGGTCTGTTACCACACCACCTGCAGCACTAAAGACACGTTCCGATAATACACTGGCAGCAGGGCAAGCCAGCACCTCCAATGCATACTGGCTAAGCTCTGGCCATGTATCCAGCTTAGAGACCCAATACTTGAACGGGGAAGAGCCGTCTGGGAGTACACTAACAGGGCAAGACAAGTAGTCTGTCACCATCTGACGGAAACGTTGCCTCCTGCTGACTGGAGCCGTCTGTGATGGTGTAGCCGTTTGTGGCGGTCCCACAAAACTTTTCCACATTTGGGCCATACTGGCCTTGCCTTGTCCTGCGGCACTGCCTCTGCTACCTCTTTGTGCAGAGCTTCCTCCACTGCCTCTACCCACATGGCTGCTTTGAAAAGCACTACCAGCAACACTTGCGGGGGGAATGGCAAACATGATGGCCTGCACAAGTGTTTCTTGGTACTCCCGCATTTTCGCTCCCGGTTCAACTGTGGTATGAGGCTTTGTAAGTTGTCCCGGTAGCGAAGATCTAGGAGGGTGTACACCCAATAATCAGCCGTGTGGAGAATGTTGGCGATGCGGCGGTCATTTAACAAGCACTGCAGCATGAAATCAACCATGTGCTGCAGACTGCCAACTGGACCGGAAACGCTGTCCCCAGCTTGAGGCAGCATCTCTGCCTGCTCAGCATCACCCCACCCTCGCTGTACACACTGACTACTAGAGCCTTGTGTACCTCCCTCCTCTGGAGAGATGTGTTCCTCCTCCTCCATTGACTCCTCGTCATCCTCCTCACTAAGTGTCCCCTGCCTGGGCCTTTGTGTGGAAGCACGTTGCGCAGATTTGCCAGAAGCAGATGGCATTTCTGACTGCTCATCCTCGACCTCTTCAAAAACCTCCTCACTTAGTGCTTGTAAGGTTTTTTGAAGCAGACAGATGAGGGGGACAGTCATGCTGATTAGTGCATCATCTGCACTGGCCATCCGCGTGGAGTCATCGAAGGCACGCAAAACTTGGCAGATGTCCCTCATAGTGGCCCACTCAGTGGTGGTGAAGTGTGTCCGGCGCACAGTGCGACTTGTTTGCGCCTGATGCAGCTGGTACTCCATTACTGCTGCCTGCTGCTCACACAACCGCTCCAACATATGTAACGTTGAATTCCACCTGGTGGGGAGGTCACATATGATGCGATGTTCTGGCAGGCGGAATCGTCGTTGCAGAGATGCAATGCGCGATCTTGCCATGCTGGAACGCCGCAAGTGAGCACACTCTAGGCAAACCTTGTGCAGCAGTGCATCAAGATCCGGATAGTCCCTCAGAAAGCTCTGCACGACCAAATTGAGCACGTGTGCCAGACATGGTATGTGAGTAAGGTTGCCTAGGCCCAGAGCTGCCACTAGATTTCGGCCATTGTCACTCACTACCAAACCTGGCTGGAGATTCGCTGGCACAAACCACACATCGCTCTCCTGCTTGATGGCATTCCAGAGCTCCTGTGCTGTGTGGCTCCGATTTCCCAAAGAAATTAATTTAAGGACGGCCTGTTGACGTTTGGCCACACCTGTGCTCATATCTGGCCTAACAGGCTCACGCAGTGCTGATTCTGAGGAACTAGAGTAGGAGGAGGACTCAATATGTACAGACTGCATTCCTGCAATCCTTGGAGTTGGCAGAATACGTACAGAGCCACTCTCCAGATCTGTACCCGGCTCCACAACATTGACCCAATGGGCAGTGAGGGAAAGGTATCGTCCCTGTCCATGGCTACTGGTCCACGCATCGGTGGTCAGGTGGACCTTGCTACTGACGGCATTTAGTAGCGCATTTTTAATTTTTCCCTCCACATACTTTTGCAGGGCAGGGACGGCTTGCCTGCTGAAATAAAAGCGGCTGGGCACATTGTATTGTGGAACTGCCAATGACATAAAGTTCCGGAAGGTGTCAGTCTCCACCAGCCTGAATGACAGCATCTCAAGGGCCAGTAGTTTGGCAATGCCGGCATTCAGAGCCAGTGCTCGGGGATGGTTTGCCGAGTATGGCCGCTTTTTCTCCCATGCCTGTGCTACTGATTGCTGGTGAGTGGCCTGGGAGTGTGCTGATGACTGCGAACGTGGTTCAGTGGGTGGAATTTCACTGGGTCTCTGGACAACAGTGGCAGTGGTTCTTCCATGGCGTTCCAGTGAGGAAGCCGAACCAGCTGTGTGTGAGCTGGAGGAAGAGGCCCCAACACGAGCTGAAGAGGTGGTAGGTGCTGCTGAAGGTTGGCCTACATCTTCAGTGTATCTGTGTAACTCCACCTCGTGCTTGGTACGCACATGTTTCCACATATTTGTGGTATTGAGGTTGCTCACATTTTTCCCTCGTTTCACTTTCTGATGACACAGCTTGCATTTGACAAAGCAAATGTCATCTGCAACTGTGTCAAAAAAAGACCACGCACTGCAAGTCCTGGGAGCGCCCGTTTTGTGTTTTGGAAGAGGATTGCTCCTCACGGGTGCCAAAGTGGAGGCTACAGGCAACCAAGTCTGCCCCCGCCCTCTCCCTCCTCTTTTGGCCGTTCGGGGAATCTCTTCCTCAGAGCTGCTCCCACCACCTTCCTGTGGCTGACGCCATGATGGGTCAAGGACCTCATCATCTCCACTCCCCTCTTCAAGCACCGGCTGGTCCTGGGTTGTCTCGCCAGCACCGTACGCACCAGAAATTGGCAACTGAGTCTCATCATCATCAGATGAGCACTGAGGTGTGCTGACAATAGGCACTGGCCCACCCGCCTCTTCAGATTCAGAGGTACAAAGCAGTTGCGCATCACTGCATACTCCCTCTTCTTCACGCTCTAGAATGCTGCTTGGCTGGCCACCTCTTTCCAAGCCAACAGATTCTGAGAACAGAAGTAAAGATTGAGATGGCTCCTGTCCAGGGCTCTCAGACTGCCTGGGCAATTTGGCAGGTGGTGAAGAGACAGATGGTTGCTCTTCAGTGGTCTGGCCTTGGGAGGATGCGGAAGTCATTGAAGTGGATGCGTTAGCTGCCATCCATCCAACAACGGCTTCAATTTGTTCGTCACGCAGCAGTGGGGTACGGCGAGGTCCTACAAAGCTGCGCATGAAGGACTGTTGCCTGGTAAAAGTGGGGGATGCCGGGTCACTGGTGGCCGCAGCAGACACCGAATCCCCACGTCCTCTCCCTGCTGAATCCCCCCGTCCTCTCCCTGCTGAAACTCCACGGCCACGACCACGTGCCTTACTCCCTGCCTTCTTCATCTTGGTAGACTGATAAAGATAGGCAGAAAAGTAAAAAAGGGGTGGCTTAGTGTTCTTATTCCTGAACACCTGCTAACCAGTATAAGAAACACTAATTTGGCTAAGAGTGTGTGTACTACACTTTAATATGATCTAATGTGGCCTAGACAACTGTAAAGTGGAGTGTTTGGTGAACTTTAATTCCTTTTTTTTTGGGGGGGGGAAAGAAAAGGATGTGACCAAAGTTTGAAAGCTATAGTATCACAAACTTTTTGGAGCGATTACAATGCAGGAAGCTAACCTACAATGCAATTGATGAGGCTCCAAAAAATAGGGTGATACTAGTCTGGCTGGCCCTGAAGGGCACAAGCCAGCAAAAAGGCTCCTCTATCTAATCCTATATAGTGTTTGCAACCAACCAATGACAATGGATGCGGTTGGAAGCACACTAATATAGGAGCAAAAATCTGGCTAAATTAGCTGCAAAAAAAGGACTTTGTATGAGGCAGTGACGCACGCTGAGCGGACTACAGCTAGCGGTGGCTGTAGAACACACTGCAACGTGAGCTGCACTCACACAGAGAGACCTATCAGACAGCCAAAAACAGTGCAGAGAAATTGGCTATAGCACTGAAAGGCTGCTGAAAGGCTCCGCTGTCCTTTAGTGTTTGCAACCAACGTATATGGATACGTATGGAAGCACACTATACAGGAGAAAAAAAAAGCAGCAATAAAAGAAAAATGTGTATGAGGCAGAGACACACGCTGGCCGGCCTAGAAGCAGACGTGCCTGCAGGACACACTACACAGCGTGGGTCTGCACTCACACAGCCCTTGCAGACAGCTGTGAAAACAGCGCTGCTAGGGAAAAGCAAGCTAGAGTGGTGGTTTATGTAGCCTGGATAAAGCACAATATTGTTTTTAGAATCGCTATTTCTAACTGTCCCTCACAGTCTTCAACAGCAGCCTGTCCCTAACTGAATTCACAGCAGAGTGACCAGAAATGGCGGCTGCAGCGCTTTTTATAGCGCATCATGACATCATTTCAGCAGCCAATCACAGCCATGCCAGTAGTTAACATGCCTACATGCCTAACAGGATGTGCCAACACTTCTGAGGATCCCCATTGGCTGAATCAAATCGAGCGGGCTCCTAGCATTATGGGAACTTCCGATTCCAGTATTCGATATGAAAAAAGTATCGGAACTAAGTATCGGAATTCCGATACAGCTAATATCGGCCGATACCCGATACTTGCGGTATCGGAATGCTCAACACTAGTCCTAACTCTTTCCCTTTCTGTAGAAACTCTAGGATTGCTGTTATCGGGATTTCTCTAGAATCAGGAGCTGTGTGAAACTCTAGGAATTTCCTCCACACCCTGGTGTAAATTTTCGTCGTAGCCAGTTTCCGACTTTGTAGGAGAGTTTTGACTAACCCTTCCGAGAAACCTCTTGCTCTCAACATTTCCCTTTCAAGTTCCAGGCCGTCAAGTGGAAATTGTCCACTTGAGGATGGAAGAATGGCCCCTGCGAGAGGAGCCTGGGGGTTGAAGGAAGCACCCAAGGGTCTGTCACTGACATTGCTTGCAGGCATGAAAACCACGGCCTCCTGGGCCAGAATGGCGCTATTAAGATTATTCATGCTTCCTCTGCCCTGATCTTCCTGATCACCTGCGGTACTAGTATGATTGGGGGGAAGACATATGCCAATTTGAACCGCCATGGGGCTTGGAGGGCGTCCAGGATTTCAGGACTGTCTGTCGCATTCAGAGAGGCGAATCTTCGCTCCTGCCTGTTTCCCCTGGTGGTGAAGAGATCTATCTGGGGAAGACCCCATAGTGACACGATACGTGTGAATATTTGCTGATTCAATCACCACTCTCCTTGCCGTAGTGTATGGCGGCTTAGAAAGTCTGCTTCCGAATTGTCTTCCCCTCTTATGTGGAGGGCTGAGAGAGACGAAAAATGTTTTTCAGCCAAGGACAAGATCTTTCTTGCGGAAGACATTAATGTGACTGATGGAGTCCCGCCTTGCCTGTTCACATATGCGACTACTGTGGTGTTGTCTGACAGGATTCTCACGTTCTGTCCTTGTAACTGTGGAAGAAAATGATATAATGCATGACCCACTGCTTTTAGCTCTTTCAAGTTTGATGAATCCTGTTCCTCCCTTATTCCCCATAAGCCTTGGGTTTAGGTGCTTCCCATATGAGCTCCCCATCCTGTGGGGCTGGCGTCAGTAGTAATTATACGGGAGGGTGTTACTACCCATGGTACTCCTCCCGATAAGTTATCCTCATCTAGCCACCACGCTAGGGAGGTTAGGACCGTCTGAGATAAAGTGATTTTCCTCCTCAAATTCTCATGGTCCTGAGTTTCCTCCAAGAGGATTTGATGTTGTAATTCTCTTGTGTGGAATTGGGCCCACCGAACCGCCGGGATGCAGGAAGTAAGGGACCCCAGGAGGGACATTGCCTCCCTTAAAGATATGTGTGGTTTGTCTATTGCTAACCTGACCTTCGTTTTATTTTCTGTAATCTTTACTTGTGGCAGCAGACATATTTGGTTTATGGAGTCTAGCTGAAGACCCAGGAAGGACTGAACTGATTGTGGTTTGATTCTGGACTTTTGGAAATTTATTACCCAACCAAGAGCCTGTAGGGACAAGATTGCATCAGTCACTCGTTCATTGCATTGTCTAGTTGAGTTCCCTATTATCAAAAAATCGTCCAAATAGGGAACTATCAGTGTGTCCTTCTGTCGTAAGAAAGCCATCACTTCCAGCATCACCTTTGTAAAGACTCTTGGTGCGATGGAAAGGCCAAATGGCATGGCTGTGAACTGAAGGTGTTGTATGGTGCCCTCGAGGAAGACCGCCACTCTCAGGTATTTCTGGAATCTGTAACAGATGGAAAGATGATAATAGGCATCTTTCAGATCCAGGCCTGCCATCTTACAATTGTACAATTGGGAAAGAGGAGCTTAATTGTGGATCTAATAGACTCCATTTAAAATTTATGATTTATTATAAATAAATTTAGTTTCTTCAGGTTAATTATCGTCCTGAAGGAGCCATCGGGTTTAGGTATCAGAAAGAGAGGGGAGTAAAATCCTCTCCCTTCCTGTCCTCTAGGCACCTGGACCAAGACTTTTTTGTTCAGCAGACTGAAAATTTCAGTCTCTATGGCCTGTTGTTGGACTGGGGAGCTGAAGGATGTTACGATGACTGAGTTACGGGGTACAAGATGGAACTCTAATTTTAGTCCTTCCCTAATAATGCCTAGGACCCAAGGACTGGCCGTGATCTTCTCCCATTCCTGAAGGAAAAATTTTAGTCACCCTCCTACTGGAGGGACTGGTTCCTTAGCTCCGATCTCTGCGAAAGGAGGATCCTCTAAACATAGCACCTTTGCCTTTTCCTTCCTTCGTGGCCCAGCGATTTTGATTCTCTGTTGGTCTTCCCCTACCGAATGGTCGTCTCCTAACTGCCCTCCTATAAAATGGGAGAGAGGGGTTAGGGAACCCTTTTTTCCTTTCCTTTGTTTTAGCAAGGATTTGATCCAAAGCTTTTCCAAACAAAAACTCACCCTCACAAGGTATGGCACAGAGCTTTGCCTTGGATTGGGTGTCACTTTTCCAGCTCTTAAGCCACAGGCTACGCCTGGCGTTATTAAGCAATCCTGCTGTTCTGGCTGCCATGCGTAGTGAGTCGGCCGACGCATCTGTTATGTATGCCGCTGCGCCACGAATCAGTGGTATCACAGCTCGAGGCTTGTCTCTGGAGACTTTTTGTTCTACTTGCTGGTCTAGCTGATCAATCCAGACCAGCATAGAGCGAGCTGTGCACGTACTGGCTATTGCCGGCTTAACGTGCCCGCAGCTGCCTCCCATGCCCTCTTTAGTGAGGCATCCACTTTTCGGTCCAGTGGGTCTTTTAGAATCCCTGCGTCTTCTACTGGTAAGGCCGACTGTTTTGAGGTTGAGGTGACTGCCGCGTCGACTTTCGGGACCTTAGACCACGTTGACAATTCCTCGTCGCTGAAGGGATACCTTCTTTTTGACGCCGAGGGAAGATAACCTCTCTGGTCCTGCTTCTCCCATTCCTTTCTCACTAGGGCTTTTATCGCTGGTATAACGGGAAAAACCATCCTCCTCCTATCTGTCAATCCTGCAAACATAATCTCTTGTGTCGTCTGCGGTTCTTTAGTCTCTACGCATCCCATGGTGTTTCTCACTGATTTCACCAAGTTGTCCATGTTATCTAAAGGAAAACATGAACGTCCCTCGATATCAGAGGAAGATGATGATGTAGACATATTGGAGCTGTCAGAGACTACTGCTTCGTCCTCATCCGTATCTAAGCTAACTGCAGTCGGCTTGTTAGTCTTAGTTTTCTTAGCTATGCCGCTAGACTGGGTTAGGGCCTGTAACTCCTCTCTTATTATAGCCCTTATGTCTGTGACCGGTGTTGATGCCTGTTTTACGGTTTCATTAATACATTTTTTGCACAGCCTCTTTGTATAAGAGTCCGGTAAGGGACATGTACAGAGGGCACATTCTTTGTTTTTTGATTTTTCTTTCCTCTTAGCCTACGGTGGACGTAGCGGATTTTTTTTTTGGGGGGGGAGAGAGAGAGGGAGAGAAAGAGAGAGATTCTTTAACAGCTTGATAGGAAGAGAGTCGTCCACTCACCCAGAGAAACTGTAGGTACCGGCTCAGGAGGCTGAGAAGGGGTTCTATTGACATGGCTTCTGTAGCTCCTATACGAGGAGCCTCGACGTGAGTGATCCTTGGCTGCCGCTGTATCACCTGCCTGGGGATGCGTGTCCTGTCTTGGGGAAGATATGTCTGCACGCTCTATCCATATCCCCACCGTTTTTTTATATCCCCCTTCAATACCTGGTACCTCCCCCTCCCAGGTGCGCCTGCCTGCGGCACGCTCATTAGCATGCGACCGGCCTGGAAATACAGTCGCTGGCGCTGCTGCATTAAACCATCTCCCTTTTCTTTTTTTTTTTTCTTTTCTGGAGGGGGCGGGGAGTGCTCCTCCTTGCTGATCTTGCGCGGCTGTGAGACATTGCGCATGAGCCGTACACTGAGGAACCTCCGTTAACCCGGAAGTTCCTCCTTACCTCCTCCCAGTGCTGTATGTGCGTGCTCGCTGAGGTCTAGAATGCCGGAGATAATTGCTTCATCTCGGCTCTGCACTCCCACACGAACCGGGATGGCTGCCTCCAAAATCCCAGTGGCGTGTATAATATACCAGAAAACCCCCGGTCGGCTCCACCCGGTACAGGTGTTTCTCCTTGCGCTGCCGCTGTCCCAGACGAGGAGGGAGCCGGACTCCAGCACTCCCCCGTCGCTGCTTCTGGACCGGAATCCATGCCGTTCGCACAGACACTGCACAGGCGGTTCCTTGGCCCAGGTATGTCTTCTTGTAGGAATCCTGCGGTTCCTATAGGAACAGGAAACCAACTGAGGAGGAGAGGCGGACTGCACTCTTTTATCTCTGTAGGTTTCCTGTTCCTATGGGCGGATCCCTCTCTCCAAGTGGGTGCTATCGTGGCAAAGAGTAAAATACCAGCAGAGAGATGGTACTGTATGAGGGGCGTCCATCTGTGTAAGGTGTATTAAACAAATTAAATCAACGTATATATTATGTTAGTCACAGACGCTCTCACAGTATGTATTGGACCGTAATCCAACAAGCAGATATACGGAACTGTTTGAAAAACAGACACGACTCTAAGGTGTAGGTCTGGAAAAATATACAAAAGCATCGTATTTTTTTTCCAGAGTCCTCACACAGGTAGCTTCTATTTGTCCATGCTAGAAAGCGGTACACGGTAGTGTGCGAGGAGCGTACACCGCTGTACGGTGTGTGTATGTAAAATTGTCAAGCTCCGTGTATTTGTATACGGACTGACACATGCTGTCTCTGTCTAGTTTTTACCGTAATCAAACAGCAGATATACGAAACAGTTTGAAAAACGGACACGACTCTAAGGTGTAGGTCTGGAAAAACGGACAAACTCCTCGGCTTTTTCTTCCAGAGTCAAACCCAGATAGCTTCTATTTGTCCGTGATACCAGCTGGAATACACGGTAGTGTGTGAGGAGCGTACACCGCTGTACGGTGTCTATATGGAAAATTGTCAAGCTCCGTGTATTTGTATACGGACTGACACACACTGTCTCTGTCTAGTTTTGACTGTAATCAAACAGCAGATATATGAAACTGTTTGAAAAATAGACACAACTCTAAGTTGTGGGTATGGAAAAACTGACAAACTCCTCTGCTTTTTCTTCCAGAGTCACACCCAGATAGCTTCTATTTGTCTGTGATACCAGCCGGAATACATGGTAGTGTGTCAGGAGCATACACCGCTAGACGATGTGTGAAAAAATGACCGCTCAGTAACTCACCAGGACAAAATAATAAAATTTGGAGTGCTTTGAAAAAAGCAGTTTGAACATCAGTGTGCACACAGCAATGCAGCTAGCAGGTAGCCTTAAAAGGCAGCCTAATCACCACCAGCGCTGCTGCACACAACAAAAATCCTCCCCTTTTACTGCACACTAACTGTACAGTGAAAAGCACTATCAGCAGAAGTTTTTTTCTTCTTCCCTACCTAACGCTCTCCCTGTTCAGAATCAGCAGCAGCACATCTCCCTATTGTAAGATCGTCAGAAGTAAGATGGCGGTCGGTGTTCACATCCTTTTATACCCTCTGTGACGCCACACAAAGCCAGCCATTCACTTCAATGTCCTTCTCTAAGATGGTGCTGGCCGCTGCCTATGTCATCGCGTTGCCCACAGTATGCGTCCTCCATCATTGGCTGAAAAAAGGAGCTGGAAGCATCATTTGAAACGTGACTTTTGCGCTCAGGTCGCCGACATCATGGCCGACCTCACACTATGGTCGGGTTTCGTTTCATGAAACCTGACTTTGGCGAAAGTCGGCGATTTTTTAAATTGACCGACCCGTTTCGCTCAACTCTACTTATGACCATGTGATGAAAAACAAAGAAGAAATGAACAGGCCATACAAGGGGATCACCAGAGACAGGAAAAATAGTGTGCAAATTGTTGAAGTTTATTGGACACAAAAAAATGCAAAAAACATTTAAAAACATTAAAACTGGTTGTGACAATTAGGAGCAGGTTATGTCCGAGAGTGGACCCTCTGGATCGCGGATCTGGAGCCCCTGAGGCGAGCACGCCAAGTGAAGACCGACCCCTATACAGGGATCGTTAGGGGCAGGACCACAGGGGGCAGAAGCGCGACAGCCGGAACCAAGAGGGGCGACTCAGGACAGCAAGGCTGAGGGAGACAGATGGAACTTAAGGAACCAGAGCAGGAGTACCTGGGCAGGGAAGGAGAAGCAATAACAGCAGCAGGGAAGGTACAGAGAGACTTGCAGAGAGGAACAAACACAGCTGACAGACTGGGAGGACACTGGGGGACACACGGACAGAGCAGGGAAAGGCAGGGAAGAGGAGGCACCAGAACAGGGACAGAGGCAGAACCAACGGAAGACAGGAATGAACGGAAAGTGTAAACTACAGAGAACTGTAGCGGCCAGAAAGGTGCAGGGTTAGCACACGATCACCAGGCGCCCTCCACATAGAGAGGACGCCTGAAATATCTTGGAGGTAGGAAGTATGTCCTCCAGCCCCGCCCCTCAGAGACGCCCCCCACCAGAGGAAGAGAGCGGGAGGGCGCGCGCCCGCGACCTAAGGCCGGCGCGTGTGCCTGCAGCAGGGCGGAAGACAGAGCCGGTGTGCACATGGCCGTGCAGGTGAGGAGTCGCTGCGGCGGCGCCACCGCTGAAGGGGCAACGGCGGTCACGGCCGCCGATGTCACACTGGTCACACATGTGACACAACTCGATAAATACTGGGCTCATAATAGGGCCAACCACCTAAAACAAACTCGACAACAGTAAAATGTGAATACAGACCTAATGGCCATATAACCAGCATACCATCTAGAAAATACCTGTGCACGGCAATTATTCATATATACGACGTATTTACAAAATAGAAACAGCATAAATAATAATTGATAAGTGCTCACCTGGGCCACAATGCTGGCAGCCACCTATAACCACACCACACAGACTGCAAAAAGTATATGCAGGTGTCTCTGAGCACAATAGCATAAGCAGCTTACTGATGAACAGTGCTTAAAAAATGCAAAGCATATGGGCTCATGTGGCTAGGCACCATTGATGCGATATAGGGGTGCACAAGAGGTAAATGGAAGAAGCTGAGAGACACCACCCCTGTATAATATCACAGAGTGGTGTTCATCTGGTAGAGGGACCCATGTGGAGTGAGATTAGGTAGAGCAGAGACTCAACGCGTGTCGCATGTCCTGCTTTGTACCAGTCGTGCGTAGGGGGGCGGGCGCCGTACTGAGTGGCTGCTCTATGCGCCGACATCATTGGAAAACACCCACTATGAGTCATGCTCTGTTACCATTGGCTATCCACTTTTTAGGGCCATGTCTGCTACATTGCTCCCCACGCTAACCTGGTAAGTAGCGCCAAAACCGCAGTGAACAGCAAGGGGGAACAATGGATGAAGCAGAGGAATGTGGTGGTCAACTCTAATAAGAGATAGAAGTGGTACATGGACTTTATTGGCAATATTATATTTAAGAGGAAAGTGATTGTTGTTGTGTGACAAGAGAAGCAGCGGCACGCCATCAAGGTCTCCAACGGCCACTCTCCAGCAGCGTCCTGTCTAAGTGAGATATTGTGAAGTAGAGCCCTATCCACAGTATCTTCTTCACAAACTTCAGCGTAAAACCTTCATTTTATTTGTCCCCATGTTTGCTTCTCCAATTCATTCCTCACCTAGTCCAGACAGATGGCACAGATGTTAGAGTGAGCCCAATCTAGATTCCCCGCTACAATGATTCTTTGCAAGCGGGTCTGAGTCAGTTTGCCTCAAAGTTACCCAAATATATCACCAATGTTGTAGCAAACACACCAAATTCTGGCACATATTAATTTATCACACACTCCCTTTTATCTTGGTCAGAGAAATAAATAAATTTAAACCAGTTCTTAAACACCAATGGAAAAATAATTATATTACCTCTAACTACATCCTATTTGATTATTTAAGAAAAATCCTATTCAAACACCACTTCATGATTTTTATAAAAAGGTTTATTGCACATTTTTGCCTCATATTTTTTGCATTTTATTTTTATTTTTTATTTTAAATTTTTATTTGTCACAGAATAATAAAAAGCAGTTTTTTATTTATTATTTTTTAAGGAACAAGAAATTAGCTATTTAATACAATTATAAATAGTGATTCAGTGGCGCTTGTGTAAGAGATTAATTCCAGCAGCAAACACTAAGACACCCGTCACAAACGTGTCAAAAATTTTTTGAAATCAACCATAAAGTGAGTGTGCGCTTTGAAAGACTCAAGTGTGGGCGGTATCCAAAATGGGATAAACAGGAATATACCTGTTTAAAACGCTGTTTTTATAGCTGATAACAGCGGTTTTCAGAGTAATAACGGTTTTAAATATAGGACCTCAAAAAAGTCCTTAAAAAACTACACTGGTAGTAGTAGTAGTATTCCATAAAAAATTGAAACAAATCACTGTGCAGATTGTGTTAAATATACCTTCCTCCTAATAGCACCTCAGAAACAATCAATATAAGGCGGTCCCCTATCGAAGGCTCTTCATAAAAGCCGTAATAAAAATACAATAATCAGCAAACCGCTAAGGTGAATTCAATAATCAGATAGCGGTACCTGTACAACAGCAACAATTCTTACTGCAGTAAACGATACAGGTGGAAATCACACTTACTGCTCCAGCATATGTAGGAATCAGAGAAGCAGCAGACTGTAAGCAATTAAAACATAGTGCCCGCAGTAATATAAAGTATAGTCAGAGAGCGGTACCATTGTGGATGCAGAGTCCTTGCTAAGATAAGCAGTGGAGGTGAAGAATAAAGCTTTCCGCTCCAGCGGTTAAAACAAAAAAATATACACACGGGTGTAAAAGGATTTCAAGGGCTGCCCCAGCCGGTGGCAGCCACTTGTTAAAATACCTCTAGCCTGGAAGCAGGCGTCGGCGATCTCTCGTGCTCCCGGCGTCTGAGAGGTAGTCCACTTTAGTGAGGTAAGTCAGCACGTGACCATGTCAGCTCCACTTGATTGGAAATATCAGATTATAGATTATATCACTGTGGCGCCCCTGAGGCTTCAGTCGCCACAGAGGTACTGCACCTTCTCCTAAGGTGTAGTGCCCCACCATCCAAGTAGGCTGGGAACTCCTGACCACGCTCCACACCTGCATTCCACACACAGGATAGTTCAGTGGGGCCACCTAACAGCTTCAGGCTGGGGGTAAGTAGAGCACCCCTCGTGGAACCCTGCTTTGTAACACGAGATGTGCTGGGAGGTGGGTGGAGTTGGGATCCATATAAAAGAGGGGGAAGGTTTAGAATTGCAGTTCAGTCTGGAATTCAGTCTGAGAGCATGAGGGGAGCTCAAGGCGGAGGAAGGCAGTCAGTCAGGAGAGGCTGAGGACTGGTCTTAGTGGAACGGGCCCCCTAGAAGAGAGATAGAAGAGAGAGTGCTGCAGCTGCCTCAGTGATCTGAGCCAGCTGGCATGGGAAAGAGAAGAGAAAGAGAAAGACATAGATCTGCAACCTAAGCTTCCATAAGAGAGATAGAACAGATCGGAACGAAGGAGAACAGAAGGACGGTGGGAAGCTGGTTGAAGAAAGATAGAGAACCCTTCCAGTCCAGAGAGCGCAAAGGCCGGGGCCCAGTCCCCGAGGTTCATTGGATCTTTATGTCCGGCAACAGACACCAGAGGAGTAGTGAGCCGCTAACGCCTTGCTCCCATCATAGACTTGGGACACAACAGCAACCGAATAGAGAGCCGGGACGCAGTGAGGAGTCCCCGAAGCAGGCTACAGCTGTCTGTCATACAAGTAAAGACTAGGAATACCTAGAGAGAGGCATTCCAGGGTAACTAAGTACTGGAGTGCGTCGCACCTAAAGGCGCATTGGAGTAGTCGTTCAGTAAGGTACATGTTGGCGGAGTGTAGAAGGGAGAATGCTATCCTGCCTGAAGTTTGACTGGAGCCCTGATCTGGAGAACACAGTACGGAGGCAGGCAGTTGAGTGAACTGCAAACAGTGAGTAAAGCTTTGGAACCGCATACTCTGGTGTCCTCCAGTTATTCCAGCACCACTACACCTGGGTACCAGCCTCCATACCATTCTGTGCCTCTCCTCACCCATTGCACCTACACTGACCTGGGACTACAGCTCCACCTGTGGGGAGCTATACCATCTCTGCTGCACCACACCATCAGTCCCAGCGGATCTGCATGCAGCGTTGGCTCAACACGTTACTTGCCAAACACCACAGGTGGCGTCACGAACTGTTCATATAAACTTTAACACCATTAACATTACCGCCATTGATATTGGGCGCCCAGGGCCACAGACCAGGTCGCTGCTGCTGTGACACATTCCCGCCTTGACGCCGGCCCAGTACTGAGAACCCCGCTGCCCTGGGTGTTTCAGGGCGACCCAATATTGGCGTCACAAACAGGATGACGAGACCCGATACCATCAGTGTTGTGTGTTATGAATGAGTCACCGTAGGAGACAAAAGCAGAAATACAAGCTAAGTCCAGAAAACCAGAGAAGTTGGCAACTATCAGATTGCAGACCCCTGAACCTATCAACACAACTAGCAGTAGCCGTGGGGGGTTCCTACGATGCCCTAGACCCCTCGATCACAGCCGGAGAAATACATAGGCCTAAAGAAAGAAAAGGGGAAATCTAAACTGCCCCAGAGCAGACCCCAAAGCAGTAGGCAGCGCCCAACATATAATGACGGTGAAGCAAGATGAAAATACTAACACAGACAGAAAGATAGACTGAGCAAAGACGGGGCCCCAAAACTACCTAGATAGGAAAGGACAGGAAGGCTGCTGTCTGCAATCTGCCAAAACCCTATCAAAGACATAAGCCAACCAGCTGATATGAAAAAGGCCCTGAAGCAGCTAGGCTTCAAAAACTGAATCAGCACTCAGGTATTTTCAGAAGACAGAGCTAAATGAATTCAGCACACCCCAGCAGGGAATGGCAGAAATCCAGAAAAACAAAGCAAAAACAAAGTCAAAGCACAAAAGCAAAAGGCCGAGCAGCAAACTTAGCTTTGGAGGAGCAGGAATTCAGACTGGTCTCCAAGGATCCCACAGAGAAATCACCCGCAGGGCAGAAGGGCGTCGGCAGCATTATATCCAGTCCGTAACTCCACTCAGCCAGTCACAATCATCAGCCTCAGGTGTTTGACAATCAGGCTCACTACCTTTCTTTACCAGAAGAGGGAGTTCCTCGGGCCTCAGTAATGAAGGGGAAAATGAACTCACAACAGTTGTGAGTTCATTTTTCCCTTCACCAGTGAGGTCTGATGAACTCCCTCTTCTGGCAAAGGAAGGTAGTGAGGCTGATTACCAAACAGCTGAGCAGGTAGATGATGACTTGGTCACAGGAACTGATGACTGGATATAAGGCAGCCGACACCCTGCTGCCTTGCTGGTGATCTTCCTGCTGGATTCTTGGAGACCAGTCTGATTTCTGCTTCTCAAAGCTAAGTTTTGCTCTACCTTTTGTACACTTTAGTTCTGGTTTTGTTTGCCTTGTTTTTTGGAGTTCAGCCATCCCTGGCTGGGGGTGAGCTGAATTCCATTTTTGTCTCTGATCTGTTGATCTCTGGCTCTGTCTTCAGAATATACCTGAGTGCTGATATAGTCTTTTTGAAGCCTAGCGACTTCAGGTCCTATTTTTCCTATCAGTCTGTTGGTTCATTTTTGGATAGGGTTTTTGCGGATTGCAGACAGCAGCTTTTCTATCCTGTCCTATTTAGTTAGCTTGGGCCCCATCATTTGCTCAACCTATCTTTCTATCTGTGTTAGTGTTTTTCATCTTGCTTCACAGTCATTATATGTAGGGGGCTGCCTATTGCTTTGGGGTCTGCTCTGGGGCAGTTTAGGTTTCCCCTTTCTGTCTTTAGGTTAATTTAGTTCTCCGGCTGTGATCGAGGGGTCTAGAGCACTGTAGGAACCCCCCCACGGCTACTGCTAGTTGTTGTGGATAGGTTCAGGGGTCTGCAATCCGATAGCTTCCAACTTCTCTGGTTTTCTGGACTTAGCTATTATTTTTGATTTTTCCTCCTTCGGTGACTCATCCATAACAGAATCACCAGCCATACCACAGATCCTAGGGTACTCAATAGCAGGAAAGAATTGTAAAAAAAAAAGGTGTCAGAATTTCTTTGTGTATATTTTTTCCTCTATATGTCTGAGGCTGTAGGGGGAATTTTTTTTTCTCTCAATGGAGATGAAGCAATTGTTTGATCGTGTGGAGCAGCTTGCTGCGGAAGTGCGGGGAATTTCCACCTTTTCTTACTCATTCACATGCTGCTGAACCAAAGATCCCCACTCCTGATGTGTTTTTTGGGGATCGGTCTAAATTTTTGAATTTCAAGAATAATTGTAAATTATTTTTTGCCTTGAAGCCTAACTCGCCGGGGAGCTCCGCGCAGCGGGTTAAAATTGTCATCTCTTTTCTGCACGGCGATCCCCAGGATTGGGCGTTATCTTTGAAACCTGATGATCCTATTCTAAATAATGTGGATGCATTTTTTCAAGCCTTGGGGTTGTTGTATGATGAACCTAATGCTATTGATCAGGCTGAAAAGGCCCTGTTGGCATTGAGCCAGGGTCGGGATTCTGCAGAGTTGTACTGTCAAAAATTCCAAAAGTGGGCGGTCCTTACTACCTGGAATGATGATGCCTTGGCAGCTCTCTTTCTGAAAGGTTTGTCAGAAACCGTAAAAGATACTATGGTGGTATTTCCTGTTCCCTCTGGTCTTGATGATTCTATGTCATTAGCCATTCAGGTTGATCAGCGTTTGCGTGAACGCAAGACTGCACGAGAGGTGTTGCCACCTGTTGAACAAATGTCTGAACCTATGCAATGTGATAGAGTTTTGTCCAGGGCGCAACGTCAGGAGTTCAGAAGACATAGTAAGCTGTGTTTTTTTTTGTGGAAATGCCTCGCATATTATTTCTGTCTGCCCTAAACGAGAGAAACGTTGTGCTCACACGTTTTCTGTGGGTGGTGTTCAACCTAAGTTTCTTCTGGCAATTATTCTGATCTGCTCCCTGTCCACATTTTCCACCAAGGCTTTTGTGGATTCGGGAGCAGCTCTGAACCTGATGGACTTGGATTTTGCTAAACGTTGTGGATTTCCTATGACGCCTTTGCGGACGCCTATCCCTCTGAGGGGTATTGATACGACTCCTTTGGCGAAAAATAAACCTCAGTTATGGACCCAGGTGGTAATGCGGGTCGCCCCAGACCATCAAGAAAATTGCAGATTTTTGGTGTTGCGTAATTTGCATGATACCATTGTTCTGGCGTTTCCCTGGTTGCAAATCCATAATCCAGTTTTGGATTGGAAATCTGTGTCTGTGGTGAGTTGGGGTTGTCAGTGTGCCCTTAGTGATGCTCCTGTTTTCTCCACCTCTCCCCAGTCGCATGATGTTCCTGACTATTTGGCTGACTTTTATGATGTATTTAGTGAGAATGAGTCTGCGTCTTTGCCTCCTCATAGGAGTTATGACTGTGCAATTGAGCTGAGCCCGGGGTGTAAATTTCCCAAGGGTCGGCTTTTCAATTTATCTGTACCCGAGCACGAGGCTATGCGATCCTATATTAAGGAGTCGTTGGAGAAGGGTCATATTAGACCATCCTCTTCACCCTTAGGTGCTGGGTTTTTTTTTGTGGCTAAAAAAGATGGTTCATTAAGGCCTTGTATTGACTATCGTGCCCTCAACAAAATTACTGTTAAATATCAGTATCCTTTACCCCTGATTTCTGATCTATTCTCCAGAGTTAAAGGTGCTTGCTGGTTTACCAAGCTTGACCTCAGGGGGGCGTATAATCTTATTCGCATTAAGCATGGGGATGAATGGAAGACGGCGTTTAATACTCCGGAGGGACATTTTGAGTACCTGGTGATGCCTTTTGGGCTCACTAATGCCCCTTCTGTCTTCCAGTCCTTCATGAACGATATTTTCCGAGACTTTGTGGATAAATTTGTGATTATCTATCTGGATGATATTTTGATCTTTTCCAAGGATTGGGACTCTCATGTGGAACATGTTCGGACTGTGTTCCGGATTTTGAGGGAGAATTCCCTGTATGTCAAGGGATCGAAATGCCTTTTTGGGGTACAGAGGATTTCATTTTTGGGATTCATTTTGTCTCCGTCAACTATTGAAATGGACCCGGCCAAGGTACAGGCTATTTATGATTGGGTTCAGCCCACTTCTTTGAAGGCACTCCAGAAGTTTTTGGGTCTTGCTAATTTTTATCGGAAATTTTATAGCTAATTTTTCTAGTATTGCCAAGCTATTGACTGATTTGACTAAGAAGGGTGCTGATGTGCTGAATTGGTCTCCGGAGGCCGTTTCTTTCTTTCAGGAGCTGAAGCGAGAATTCACTTCTGCTCCGGTTCTGCGGCAACCTGATGTCTCACTCCCGTTTCAGGTAGAGGTGGACGCCTCTGAGATTGGTGCAGGAGCTGCTTTGTCCCAAAAAGATCCTGTGACATCTAAAATGAATCCCTGTGCTTTCTTTTCCCGAAAGTTCTCCCCATCCAAACGTAACTATGATGTTGGGAATTGGGAACTGTTGGCCATGAAATGGGCATTTGAGGAGTGGAGACATTGGTTGGAGGGAGCTAAACACCAGGTCATGGTCCTTACTGACCACAAGAATTTGATTTACCTGGAGTCGGCCAAACGCTTGAATCCTAGACAGACTAGGTGGGCCTTGTTTTTCACACGTTTTGATTTTGTGGTCTCTTTTCTTCCTGGCACTAAGAATGTCAAGGCAGATGCCCTCTCTAGGAGTTTCTTTGCTGATTCTCCTGTTGTGACCAAGCCTGCTACCATCTTAGGCGAGGGGGTAGTTCTTTCTGCCATCTCGCCCGATTTGAGACGTGCTCTGGAAGAGTTTCAGGAGGACTAACCTGAGCGCTGTCCTAGTGGAAAGTTGTATGTTCCTGACCAGTGGAGGAAGAGAGTGAAGTCTGAAGTTAATTGCTCTGCATTGGCTGGTCATCCAGGTATTTTTGGTACTAGAGATTTGGTGAGTCGGTCTTTTTGGTGGCCCGCCTTATCTCGTGATGTCAGGAATTTTGTGCAGTCCTGTGGGACTTGCTCCCGATCTAAACCTTGTTCTCGCTCTAGTGGGTTGTTGATGCCTTTGCCGGTGTCCAAGAGGCCATGGACCCATATTTCAATGGATTTTATCTCTGATATGCCTGTTTCTCAGAGAATGACCGTTATTTGGGTGATTTGTGATAGATTCTCTAAGATGGTCCATCTTGTACCACTCCCTAAGCTGCCATCTTCCTCTGAGTTGGTGCCCTTGTTTTTACAACAGGTAGTTCGCTTGCACGGGATTCCTGAGAACATTGTGTCTGACAGAGGAGTTCAGTTTGTGTCTAGATTTTGGAGGACTTTCTGTTCCAAGCTGGGAATTCAGTTGTCCTTCTCCTCTGCGTTTCACCCTCAGACCAACGGGCAGACGGAGAGAACAAACCAGACTTTGGAGTCGTATTTGAGATGTTTTATTTCCGCTGATCAGGATGATTGGGTTTCATTTTTGCCCTTGGCCGAATTTGCTTTAAATAATAGAGCTAAGGCCGGTTTCACACTAGCGCTTTTTCAGCGCGCGCACGGCCGGGGGTAGCTCCGCCCCCGATCCGGCTCTCTGCCCGGCGTGCCCGCCCCTTCCTTGTAGCGCCGCCTCCTAGCGGACAGCGGCGCCTGCGATCGGCGCACCCTATCTTTAGCATAGGGTGCGCCGATCGTGCGCAGGCCGTGCGCTAGTTGCGCTTTGACCTGCGCTGCGCACTTTTGACGGTGCGTCGTGCGCGCCAAAATCCGAAAAGTTTGATTTTGGCGCGCACGGCGCACCGTCAAAAGTGCGCAGCGCAGGTCAAAGCGCAACTAGCGCACGGCCTGCGCACGATCGGCGCACCCTATGCTAAAGATAGGGTGCGCCGATCGCAGGCGCCGCTGTCCGCTAGGAGGCGGCGCTACAAGGAAGGGGCGGGCACGCCGGGCAGAGAGCCGGATCGGGGGCGGAGCTACCCCCGGCCGTGCGCGCGCTGAAAAAGCGCTAGTGTGAAACCGGCCTAATTCTTCCACTTTGATGTCACCTTTTTTTTGTAACTTTGGGTTTCACCCTCGATTTTCTTCAGGGCAGGTGGAGCCTTCTGCCTGCCCAGGTGTTGACACTGTGGTGGAGAGAATGCACCAGATCTGGGACCAAGTGGTGGATAAGTTGTCTCTCTCCCAGGAAAAGGCCCAGCGGTTTTCCAACCGGCATAGGACCATTGGTTCCCAGTTTAAGGTGGGTGATATGGTTTGGTTGTCATCAAAAAATATCGCTATGAAGGTGGCTTCTCCTAAGTTTAAGCCTAGATTTATTGGACCTTACAAGATTTTGGAGATTATTAATCCGGTCTCTTTTCGGTTGGCTCTTCCTGTCATGTTTAAGATTCATAATGTGTTCCATAAGTCCTTGTTGAAGAGGTTTGTTGAACCAGTAGTTCCTGGGGTTGCACCTCCTGACCCTGTATTGGTTGAAAGTAACATGGAGTATGAGGTAGAGAAGATACTGGATTCCCGTCTGGCTAGACGGAGACTCCAGTATTTGGTTAAGTGGAAGGGTTATGGTCAGGAGGATAATTCCTGGGTCTCTGCCTCTGATATTCATGCCGAAAGATTGGTGCGTGCCTTTCATCGGGCTCACCCTGTTCGCCCTGGTGGCATGGATGAGGGTTCGGTGACCCCTCCTCAAGGGGGAGGTACTGTTGTGAGTTCATCTTTCCCTTCACCAGTGAGGTCTGATGAACTCCCTCTTCTGGCGAAGGAAGGTAGTGAGGCTGATTACCAAACAGCTGAGCAGGTAGATGATGACTGGGTCACAGGAACTGATGACTGGATATAAGGCAGCCGATGCCCTGCTGCCTTGCTGGTGGTCTTCCTGCTGGATTCTTGGAGACCAGTCTGATTTCTGCTTCTCAAAGCTAAGTTTTGCTCTGCCTTTTGTACACTTTAGTTCTGGTTTTGTTTGCCTTGTTTTTTGGAGTTCAGCCATCCCCGGCCGAGGGTGAGTTGAATTCCATTTTTGTCTCTGATCTGTTGATCTCTGGCTCTGTCTTCAGAATATACCTGAGTGCTGATATAGTCTTTTTGAAGCCTAGCGACTTCAGATCCTGTTTTTCCTATCAGTCTGTTGGTTCATTTTTGGATAGTGTTTTTGCGGATTGCAGACAGCAGCTTTTCTATTCTGTCCTGTTTAGTTAGCTTGGGCCCCATCATTTGCTCAACCTATCTTTCTATATGTGTTAGTGTTTTTCATCTTGCTTCACAGTCATTATATGTTGGGGGCTGCCTATTGCTTTGGGGTCTGCTCTGGGGCAGTTTAGATTTCCCCTTTCTGTCTTTAGGCTAATTTAGTTCTCCGGCTGTGATCGAGGGGTCTAGGGCACCGTAGGAACCCCCCACGGCTACTGCTAGTTGTTGTGGATAGGTTCAGGGGTCTGCAATCCGATAGCTTCCAACTTCTCTGGTTTTCTGGACTTAGCTATTATTTTTGTTTTTTCCTCCTTCGGTGACTCATCCATAACACATCGGGTTCTCTGTGCCTTGGATTTACAACTTTTGAAAATGTGCAGAAGACCAAATTTGATAGATTTTAAAATGGACATTAGAAATGGCTGCTGGCGTGGAGAAGAAGGGCGTGAAGAGATGGGAGGTCCTAAGAAAAGACCGCGAAGAATCTTGGGCCATCCCTGCCTGAATTACTATGTGACCGATGCATGGCCCACCCCCCGAGGGGTTCGTATACTGGCTTGGTATGGAGGCGCGGGAAGAAGACGCCGCCCCCGGAAGGAGGGGCAGAGAAAGCCAGTGGCGAGCAGAAGGGCGGAGCAAGAAGAAAAACGCCAGAACGCCGTCTAGGAGAGTGAGGGAAGGAGGCCTGCGGAGCACGGGGAACTGAATCTCCCCGGCGCCATGGCTGACGGCTCCAACCCTGATTCCGGAATGAACTGCCGGCAATTAGCCGAGGAAATTATGGAACTGACCACCCGGCTGCGGCTGAGGCAAGAGGCCTTGGGGAGACTGAGCCGGCATCGCGCCCAGGAAGGGCCTACACCTGCGGTACCCGCGACACCGGTACCTGCCGCTGCTGCACGGATCTTTTCCTGGCAGACCCCACGGAGCTTGGAGCTGCTGCCATGCCATCAGCAGTGTACTCTATTCCTTCGTTGCCGCTGATACCGGAGGAGTTGTACATAGCCCAGGGAGCTGAAGCAGAGGAAGAGGAGCCCCTGCTCGGACCTGGCGCGGCTGCGCAGGTCCCGCCAGCCGCCCTCGCAGAACCAGAGCTGCTGACGCTGCTATTGGCTCCACCACTATCCCCGATGTCTCACCGGGCAGCATGCTGCCACACCACCTGCACCGGAACAGAGGCCGCACCGTCGGGAACTCCCAGGTATGTACCCTGGCCTTCCTAATGGGTTGATGAGGAGGAGGGCCATGCTGGTGGGGGTACGGTTGGAGCCGGCATGCCCGATCTGACATCTACAGGCCAGAGGGGGGTCTGGATCGTTTTGGGACGGTGATCTTGGGATCCCTTTACTGCAACAAATATTCTTAATAAATATAATTCTGGATTAATTATTCAACGGCTCATATACAAAAAAATCAATCCTTAAAAGATACTTTATTAACCAATCATTAAAAAGTTTTCAAAACTTCAAAAAACAGGCAAACAAAAATAGACTTATTGCTGATTTTCAAAATCCAGCCACAAACACTAGAGAGTCGTTCCAATGTCAGGTAGAGGGTCACAAACCTATTTGTCCCTATAGGGCCCTATATCTCTCTCCTACCTGACAGCGGAGGTTGGCACCCTCTTGATACGCAAATGGCGCCCCCGCTCCTCGGCGGCTCTCCCTAATCACCCTGTTGACTCCTATCTGAATGACATCAGCTTGGAGTACAACAGATGGCTGGGGACAAAAATATAATAAATAATAACCCCATGCCACAAACCACCAAGACAAAAATGTAAGAAATAGTAACTAGAAAAAACTCTAATTTTTGGCAGATTTCTAAACATTTGCTTTGGGAGGAAAAGGGGTCTAAATAACCCTATTTAGGTGTCTCCCTGCCTGACAGCGGAGCTTTTACACCCTACGTTACTCTGGTGCCCCCGCTCCACATGGGCTGACCCTTACTGACCCCTACACTTCTCACCCAGAAAGAGGAAAGAGGGTGTCAGAACATATGGCCAAGGGAGACAGGGATAATAACTTAGAATTATCCCTGAAAAAATCCCCCCAAAGACAAAAAATGTTTTAATAATAATGATAAAAAAAAAAAAAATGTATCTCCAAACTGATGTATACAGTGTATGGGATAATAGTGCATTAGCAAAGGCAGTTGCAAGTAAAGGGGGTAAGATATCAATCAGAACAGATACACAATCATTTAAATGTTCTTGAGCAGCATTAATGTACATTTCTCACATCACAAAACGCTGCTATTACCTCTAATCCCCAACAACACATTTTTCATATTGCATCATGCCCAAAACAATGAGCCATTGATCGCTCAGGCTCAAAATTGCACTGTCCCAAAAAAAAAAAAAAAAATATCAGCAAATTAACAAATATGTAAGAACTTAGCTCATGGCCACTGAAAAATCACCTCAATATATATAGTAGGCGGGGTGATAGTACTTTGACAAAGGCAGTTTCAAATAAAGGGGGTAAGGTATCAATCAAAACAGATATACAACCATCTGAGTATTCTTAAACAGCAATAATAAACATTTCTCAAATCACCAAATTGCACTATCCCCAAGTATTAAATCAACAAAATTGACAAATATGTAAGAACTCAGCTCATGGCCAATGAAAAATCGCCTCGACGCGTTTCCCTCCCGTAAAAGGAGTTCATCAGGAGGCCCATGATGTATTATGAATGCTCCCTCCGAGCATCAGATGTCATGCCTGGTTGCAGGTATAGTGCAATTTGAGCCGGGTGATCAATGGCTTATTGTTTTTGGGCATGAAGCAATATGAAAATATGCTGTTATGGGGGATTAGAGGTAATAGCAGCGGTTGGTGATTTGAGAAATGTTTATTATTGCTGTTTAAGAATACTCAGATGGTTGTATATCTGTTTTGATTGATACCTTACCCCCTTTATTTGAAACTGCCTTTGTCAAAGTACTGTCACCCCGCCTACTATATATATTGAGGTGATTTTTCAGTGGCCATGAGCTAAGTTCTTACATTTTTTTTTTTTTTTTGGAACAGTGCAATTTTGAGCCTGAGCGATCAATGGCTCATTGTTTTGGGCATGATGCAATATGAAAAATGTGTTGTTTGGGATTAGAGGTAATAGCAGCGTTTTGTGATGTGAGAAATGTACATTAATGCTGCTCAAGAACATTTAAATGATTGTGTATCTGTTCTGATTGATATCTTACCCCCTTTACTTGCAACTGCCTTTGCTAATGCACTATTATCCCATACACTGTATACATCAGTTTGCAGATACATTTTTTTTTTTTTTTGTTTATCATTATTATTAAAACATTTTTTGTCTTTGGGGGGGATTTTTTCAGGGATAATTCTAAGTTATTACCCCTGTCTCCCTTGGCCATATGTTCTGACACCCTCTTTCCTCTTTCCTCTTTCTGGGTGAGAAGTGTAGGGGTCAGTAAGGGTCAGCCCACGTGGAGCGGGGGCACCAGAGTAAAGTAGGGTGTAAAAGCTCCGCTGTCAGGCAGGGAGACACCTAAATAGGGTTATTTAGACCCCTTTTCCTCCCAAAGCAAATGTTGTACTCCAAGCTGATGTCATTTAGATAGGAGTCAACAGGGTGATTAGAGAGAGCCGCCGAGGAGTGGGGGCGCCATTTGCGTAATAAGAGGGTGCCAACCTCCGCTGTCAGGTAGGAGAGAGATATAGGGCCCTATAGGGACAAATAGGTTTGTGACCCTCTACCTGACATTGGAACGACTCTCTAGTGTTTGTGGCTGGATTTTGAAAATCAGCAATAAGTCTATTTTTGTTTGCCTGTTTTTTGAAGTTTTGAAAACTTTTTAATGATTGGTTAATAAAGTATCTTTTAAGGATTGAGTTTTTTGTATATGATCCCTTTACTGCCAAGTCCCCGGGCAGTTGCTCACCAGCACCAACACACTGCAGAAGCCTTAGGAGCTAGACCTCGTACCAGACAAGACCCCATAGCATGGAACCAGAATCTGGATAAGAACGATTCCAGTTCAGCTTCCAGAACCCCAGGAGGCGACCACAATTGAAATTTACATTTATTAAATCTCGTTACCCAGGAGGGTTTTGTTGCACCAGTTGTGCCTTTTGCTATCATGTTTTTCCGGTAGCACTTTTGTTGCCTGTTACTGCAAATGGAACTGTGGAGATCATAGACGCTGAATGATCCAAAAACTTTTATAGTAAATAGTTTGCACTAGTAAATTTTTGATACTAAGATAGGAAGTTAACCTGTTTGCAACGTTTAAGAAATGTGCCTCCTACATTAGGAAGATTAGATAAGTATTGTTGAATAGCATTTAAACATTTTTGTGTGTTCCTGTATTGTACTTTTGTTGACTTGCAGCCCGCGGATGTGCTGTGCTTAACGGTGGGGGTATGTGGTGCCCCTGAGTCTTCAGTCACCACAGAGGTACTGCACCTTCTAAGGTGTAGTGCCCCACCATCCAGGTAGGCTGGGAACTCCTGACCACGCTCCACACACAGGATAGTTCAGTGGGGCCACCTAACAGCTTCAGGCTGGGGGTTAGCAGAGCACCCCTCGTGGAACCCTGCTTCGTAACACGAGATGTGCTGGGAGGTGGGTGGAGTTGGGATCCATATAAAAGAGGGGGAAGGTTTGGAATTGCAGTTCAGTCTGGCGTTCAGTCTGAGAGCAGGCTGACAGGAGGTCAGCCTGAGGGGAACTCAAGGCAGAGGAAGGCAGTCAGTCAGGAGAGGCTGAGGACTGGTCTTAGTGGAACGGGCCCCCTAGAAGAGAGATAGAAGAGAGAGTGCTGCAGCTTCCTCAGTGATCTGAGCCAGCTGGCACGGGAAAGAGAAGAGAAAGAGAAAGACATAGATCTGCAACCTAAGCTTCCATAAGAGAGATAGAACAGATTGGAACGAAGGAGAGCAGAAGGACGGTGGGAAGCTGGTTGAAGAAAGATAGAGAACCCTTCCAGTCCAGAGAGCGCAAAGGCCAGGGCCCGGTCCCCAAGGTTGATTGGATCTTTATGTCCGGCTCCGACACCGGAGGAGTAGTGAGCCGCTAACGCCTTGCTCCCATCATAGACTTGGTACACAACAGCAACCGTAAAGTGAGCCGGGACACATTGAGGAGTCCCCGAAGCAGGCTACAGCTGTCTGTCATACAAGTAAAGACTAGGAACACCTAGAGAGAGGCATTCCAGGGTAACTAAGTACTGGAGTGCTTCGCACCTAAAGGCGCATTGGAGGAGTCGTTCAGTAAGGTACATGTTGGCAGAGTGTGGAAGGGAGAATCCTATCCTGCCTGGAGGTTGGCTGGAGAACACAGTACGGAGGCAGGCAGTTGAGTGAACTGCAAACAGTGAGTAAAGCTTTGGAACCGCATACTCTGGTGTCCTCCAGTTATTCCAGCACCACTACACCTGGGTACCAGCCTCCATACCATTCTGCGCCTCTCCTCACCCATTGCACCTACACTGACCTGGGACTACAGCTCCACCTGTGGGGAGCTATACCATCTCTGCTGCACCACACCATCAGTCCCAGCCGATCTGCATGCAGCGTTGGCTCAACACCTTACTTGCCAAACACCACGGGTGGCGTCATGAACTATTCATATAAACTTTAACACCTTTAACATCACCACCATTGATATTGGGCGCCCAAGGCCACGGACCGGGTCGCCGCTGCTGTGACACATCCCCGCCTTGACGCCGGCCAGGTACCGAGTACCCCGCTGCCCTGGGTGTGCGAGGGCGACCCATCACCGGTTAAAAACTTCTTTATTCCAATACTTTAAAACATCGGAATAGGGAGGATGGGAGCAGGAGTGGAAAGGACGACAGCCGCTTTGCGCTGCAGTAGCGCTTCCACACTGCAGAGGGGCCCGGGGTCAGACACAGCCAGATAGTTTAAAGTATTGGAATAAAGAAGTTTTTAACCGCTGGAGCGGAAAGCTTTATTCTTCACCTCCACTGCTCCACCTGTATCGTTTACTGCAGTAAGGATTTTTGCAGTTGTACAGGTACCGCTCTCTGATTATTGAATTCACCTTAGCGGTAACTTTGTTTAGCCCCCTATAGGCTGCAGTTCTATATTATTTTTACCCACAAGCGCTGGAGCACTAATTGTCATCTTTATCCACACCGCTCTTTGCATCATTTCAGGCATCTTTTTGCTGATTATTGTATTTTTATTGCGGCTTTTATCAAGCGCCTTCGATAGGGGACAGCCTTATATTGATTGTTTCTGAGGTGCTATTAGGAGGAAGGTATATTTAACACAATCTGCACAGTGATTTGTTTCAATTTTTTATGGAATACTACTACTACTACCAGTGTAGTTTTTTAAGGACTTTTTTGAGGTCCTATAATTAAAACCGTTATTACTCTGAAAACCGCTATTATCAGCTATAAAAACAGCGTTTTAAACAGGTATATTCCTGTTTATCCCATTTTGGATACCGCCCACACTTGAGTCTTTCCAAATGCACACTCACTTTAAGGTTATTTAATACAATTAATTGACGTATCGCTCAAATTTTAATTATTTTATATTCACTCTCATCAGACAAAATGGCTTAATAGATAGGAGCAACACATGGCTATCTATCCATCCTCATTCTTTTCTTTACGGGTTCTCATCCAGATCCCTGGACAAACACATTATTTCTTTTCTTTTTTTCTTTCTTTCTTCTCCCCCATGGGGAACTCCTTCTGTAAAACCAATTAATGTATTGTCATACCTCAAAATTATGTGAGTCTATATGTATATATGTACATTCTGGTCCTTGCATATCATGTGCTGTACCATGTTGTGTTCGTTTGAACTCTGATACTTTTTTAGTCATGTGGCTAAATTGGCGCCAATATTGAAAAGATCAACCTATTTAAAGGCAACCCCTCTTTTTTCCTGTATACATGTGGTCACTTCCTGATGAAGAAGTAATCTTGTAATTCGAAGCGCGTTGAATAAATCACCATCTTTTAATTAATCACATTTGGATCTACGTCTCATTCCTCCAGCATGGATAACATCCTCAGATATTCCGTTATTCTGATAGAAAAGAATGTGAAAAGATCTGTGCCCAAAAAAATGTGAGCTCAAAACATACCAAGGGGTTGGTGGGTGTTTACTGGAGTGAAATTGCACCAAATTTTGTCAATTTTTTAAAAGTCGCACATAAAGAAATAGACAAAAACATGTGGAATTGGTAAACTACATCTACGAAGTGGAAAACAAAAAAACAGGAGAGCACGTCCATCATGTATGTTATAGTGATCTGTTAATCAGAAATAGGAGGCAGGCAGCAGGCAGGAAACAGGCAATGAGGTCAGGAGAGCTGCAAGTGCAATCACCAGCCCTGCTGCAAGTGCAACTCAATAGCAAACACAATTTCATCTATGGATTTCTCTAAAACAGAAAAATGGATTTGTACAGGAAAGGTAAGAATTTAATCAGCATTAACGTGCATACATACATACCATTAGTTTGGGATATACAATTCTGATGACAGGTTCCATTTAAATCCATTGAGTCCAGTAGGGACAGTAGTATTTCAGAAACTGATCTAGGAGATCTGACAAGTAAAGAATCTGATTTTTAGTTTTGTGCAAACCATCAACAGTAAGGACTCTATGTCAGCTGCTTTTATGTCCTGTACTTCCACCACCAGTGACATAAAGGGAACTTTTGCTTGAGGACTAAAGAGAGAGAGTGAGAGGAGAAAAATGTGATTTTAAATAGATGTGATTTTTTTCATATATTCTTAAGCCAGACAAAAAAATTGCCTTAGGAGGTCCCTCTGTCTACTGGGATAAAAGGAATTTAACATACACAGCTTGAGAGGAACCGTATAAAAAAGAATTCTCCAGGACATTAACATAAAAAGATTTCTTTTTATGCAGTATGTTATAATACAAAAAACGGTTTTTGGGACAAGTAGAGGTGAGTGCATCTAGACATAACACATACCTGCTGTGTCTTTAGACATCATGACAGCTCATTGGTTCTATCAATTTCTTTCCATTCAAAGATGGGAAAAAATAAGTGTTCAGATTATCCATATCTGATTTTACACAGTCATGTTGTGATTAATGGGAGTCCAAAATCTTGTACAAAAATGTAAAGAGAATTATAACTATTTCTACTATTCATGTGAACATAGTATTTTATATTATATTTCCTGTCTTCCTCTAATATCTAAGGTGACTCTTCAGGGAATCTAATAATAGGTTTTAAATCAGTTAACCAACCAATCTCTTTGTATTAAATGCTAAAAACTTGGAAAGCACTTAAGGTGGGATGCATATCTTATAATAATCTTTATTTTTTTATGTATTACTTTTGATAAAGTCTTTAAAATGGAACTTTGACCACTTTTTACATGTAAAACTGGCTACCTTATGGTAAAGTGGCCGAAGAGCTGAATACACTGCAGCTTTTTTTTTTTTCACTCTATGATGCAGTCGTATTGGCTTTCTAAGTTTAGTGTCCCTAATATGTGAATTTCCTCTTTAAGCAAGAGATTCTTCTCTGGGGGCATTTCCTTTTTCTTCTGCTTGACACTGCCTAGTGATAAGAAACCAGGGCGATACAGGTAAAAAAAGCAAACACTCCCAGAGAAGGTGAGAACCTTTTTTTTTTGTGATTTGGTAAAACTGATATAGCTAACCTTATTACAGTGAGATATCCCTTCCAGCACTTACTGTCATTATAAGTGCCAGAAGACAGCTTCACTGTAATGTCATTACATTTAACACTGTGGATTTTTCCCAGGCATTGGTGAATAAAGCCCTGATACCATAGATAGCAGCCAAGTGGTGTATGTGACACATTTCTCATGTCCTGCAGCTCTCCTTTGCCAGCACTGTTGTGTGTTATGAATGAGTCACCGAGGAGGAAAAAACAAACAGCAAGCTAAGCCCAGAAAACCGGAGAGGTTGGTAACTAGCGGATTGCAGACTCCTGAGCCTATCCACAACAACTAGCAGTAGCTGTGGAGTGTGCCTACGGTGGTCCTAGACGCCACGTCACAGCCGGAGAACTAAATAAGCCTAAAGAAAGAAAGGGAAAATCTAAACTGCCCCAGAGCAGACCCCAAAGCAATAGACAGCCCCCAACATGTATTGTCGGTGAAACAAGACAAAAACACAGACACAGGTAGAAAGATAGGCTGAGCAAACGATGGGGCCCTCGCTAACTAGAAAGGACAGGAAAGAAAAGTTGCTGTCTGCAATCACGCAAAAAACCCTGCCAAAAAGAATGTCAGACACGTCTGATAGAAAAAGGCCCTGAAGTCGCTTGACTTCAAAACCACTATATCAGAACTCAGGTATATTCTGAAGACAGAGCAAAAGAGATCAACTGATCAGAGACAAAATGGGGATTCAGCCCAGTCCCAGCTAGGGCTGGCTGAACACAAAAACTAAGCAAACCAGACAAAAACTCATATGAACAATAGCAGAGAAAACTTAGCTTTAGGAAAGCAGGAACCAAACTGGAAACCAGGAGCCACAGTCAGGAAAAATCACCAGCAAGAAACTAGGGAGTTGGCTGCCTTAAATCCAACCAGAAACTCCTGATGTCCAATTGCAGTCCTCTTCCTCAGGTGGCCGGTCTCTGCCTTTTAGATCAGCTTCATTACCTCCCTTCACCAACAGAGGGAGTCCAGATAGAGAACTCACTACTCCTCTGTCAGCACAGCCAGCTCCATAACCCTCACCAGAAGCAAACCCGAAAATGAGCTCACAACAGTTGTGTAATTACATTGTAAATAGCATGACAGCACCTGCAAATGAGAGCTAAGGTGAAAATCTCTGCATCTACTCCAGATTTTGAGTTATTATTCACAGATGTCAAAAATAAATCCAATGCATTGTTGTAATGACAAACCAGTGCAACTGTCCTCCTCACATGTAATGACAGTAAGGCTATGTGCACACATTGCGAATTCTGCTGCAAATCCACCGCGTTTCAGGCTCTGCAAGTCTGCAGCCGATTTAGCTGCGTTGTACAATACCATTGTATTCAATGGTAAACTGAAAAACGCAGTGCACATGCTGAAGATTTTTCCACGCTGATTTGCTGCGGGTTCAAATCCGCAGCATGTCAATTCTTAGTGCGGAATCCGCAGCAGTTTCACACCTTCTCCATTGTAGAGGTGTAAAACCGCAGGGCTAAACTGCATGCTAATCCGCAGGTAAGCCTCAGGTCTTTTGACCTGAGAATTTACCTGCGGATTTTTCCAAATCCACGTGGAAAAATCCGTAGCTCCTAAAACTACGTGTGCACATACCCTTAGTGTAGAAAGTAGAAATCATACACAAATTTCCTGAGCTTACAGGTTTAACAGGTGAACAACTGGCTACGTCGATGGTGCCGTCAGCAACGATTTGGATTTCTGGATCACGGAGTGAACTACTTATACGATGGACTACTTGCTAGAGATGGGGTGCACCTTACGAAGACTGGAAAGCATGTATTTGGAAGTCGCCTTGCTACACTTGTAAGGAGAGCTTTAAACTAGAACAACATGGGAAGGGAAGCAAAAGACCAGAAAAAGCCATACACCTGACAAATGCTATTGAGAACTCTGCTATTAGAAGTGGAAAGGAAGAACAAAAACGAAAGAATCTAATTAATAAAAATATTGGAGAAAGAGAAACCAATCACAAACTAAAATGTTTCTATACTAATGCACAAAGCATGGGCAACAAACAAGGAGAATTGGAACTACTAACACAGGAAAAGAAATATGATGTCATTGGAATCACTGAAACTTGGTGGGACAATACACATGATTGGAATACAAGACTAGAAGGATACAACTTATTTGCAAGAAACAGACTTGATAAACGAGGAGGGGGTGTCGCATTGTATGTTAGAAACGCGTATATCTGCACAGAGATTGAAGCTTCAGAGACTGGGAGTTCTGTGGAAACTGTTTGGGTAAGAATACAAGGACAGAACAATGGAAAGGACTAGTGTTGAGCATTCCGATACCGCAAGTATCGGGTATCGGCCGATACTTGCTGTATCGGAATTCCGATACCGACTTCCGATATTTTTTCAATATCGGAATTCGGCATCGGAATCGGAAGTTCAAAGTTGATTGACAGCCTGACGTCATCATGATGCGCGGTGTGTGCGCATCATGATGCGCCGTCATTTCGGGCCTTCCGGGGGTCTCTGCCGGCCTGCCGGGGGGCTGTGTGGACTGCCCGGGGTCTGTACCGGCCTGCCGGGGGGCTGTGCCGGCCTGCCGGTGGTCTGTGCACCCTGTGGGGGTCTGTACCGGCCTGCCGGGGGGCTGTGCCGGCCTGCCGGTGGTCTGTGCACCCTGTGGGGGTCTGTACCGGCCTGCCGGGGGGCTGTGCCAGCCTGCCGGGGGGCTGTGCTGATGTCCGGGGGTCTGTGCAAGCATTGTCCGATGGGACTACAAGTCCCATCTGGCGATGCCTGCTACCATGACAGTGATTGACACATTAGCCAATGATGGGACAGTAGTAGTCCCATCATCCGGCTAATGTGTTAAATGTTAAAAAAAAAAAATGCTACATACATACTACATACATACTACATGCATGCTACATACATACTACATGCTACATACATACTACATGCTACATACATACTACATATATACTACATGCATGCTGCATACATACTACATGCTACATACATACTACATATATACTACATGCATGCTACATACATACTACATATATACTACATGCTACATACATACTACATATATACTACATACATACTACATACATGCTACATACATACTACATACATACTACATACATACTACATGCATGCTACATACATACTACATACATACTACATGCATGCTATATGCATGCTACATACATACTACATGCTACATACATACCACATACATACTACATACATACTACATGCTACATACATACTACATATATACTACATGCATGCTACATACATACTACATGCTACATACATACCACATACATACTACATACATGCTACATGCTACATACATACTACATATATACTACATACATACTACATACATACTACATACATACTACATGCATGCTACATACATACTACATACATACTACATACATACTACATGCATGCTACATACATACTACATACATACTACATGCTACATACATACCACATACATACTACATACATACTACATACTACATATATACTACATGCATGCTACATACATACTACATGCTACATACATACCACATACATACTACATACATGCTACATGCTACATACATACTACATATATACTACATGCATGCTACATACATACTACATATATACTACATGCATGCTACATACTACATATACACTCACTGGCCACTTTATTAGGTACACCTGTCCAACTGTGTGTTAAGACTTAATTTCTAATCAGCCAATCACATGGCGGCAACTCAGTGCATTTAGGCATGTAGACATGGTCAAGACAATCTCCTGCAGTTCAAACCGAGCATCAGTATGGGGAAGAAAGGTGATTTGAGGGCCTTTGAACGTGGCATGACTGTTGGTGCCAGAAGGGCTGGTCTGAGAATTTCAGAAACTGCTGATCTACTGGGATTTTCACGCACAACCATCTCTAGGGTTTACAGAGAATGGTCCGAAAAAGAAAAAAAATCCAGTGAGCGGCAGTTCTGTGGCCGGAAATGCCATGTTGATGCCAGAGGTCAGAGGAGAATGGGCAGACTGGTTCGAGCTGATAGAAAGGCAACAGTGACTCAAATTGCCACCCGTTACAACCAAGGTAGGCAGAAGAGCATCTCTGAACGCACAGTGCGTCGAACTTTGAGGCAGATGGGCTACAGCAGCAGAAGACCACACTGGGTACCACTCCTCTCAGCTAAGAACAGGAAACTGAGGCTACAATTTGCACAAGCTCATCGAAATTGGACAGTAGAAGATTGGAAAAACGTTGCCTGGTCTGATGAGTCTCGATTTCTGCTGCGACATTCGGATGGTAGGGTCAGAATTTGGCGTAAACAACATGAAAGCATGGATCCATCCTGCCTTGTATCAACGGTTCAGGCTGGTGGTGGTGGTGTCATGGTGTGGGGAATTTTTTCTGGGCACTCTTTGGGCCCCTTGGTACCAATTGAGCATCGTTGCAACGCCACAGCCTACCTGAGTATTGTTGCTGACCATGTCCATCCCTTTATGACCACAATGTACCCAACATCTGATGGCTACTTTCAGCAGGATAATGCGCCATGTCATAAAGCTCGAATCATCTCAGATTGGTTTCTTGAACATGACAATGAGTTTACTGTACTCAAATGGCCTCCTCAGTCACCAGATCTCAATCCAATAGAGCATCTTTGGGATGTGGTGGAACGGGAGATTCGCATCAGGGATGTGCAGCCGACAAATCTGCGCCAACTGTGTGATGCCATCATGTCAATATGGTCCAAAATCTCTGAGGAATGCTTCCAGCACCTTGTTGAATCTCTGCCACGAAGAATTGAGGCAGTTCTGAAGGCAAAAGGGGGTCCAACCCCTTACTAGCATGGTGTACCTAATAAAGTGGCCAGTGAGTGTATACTACATGCATGCTACATACATACTGCATGCTACATGCATGCTACATACATACTACATACATACTACATGCTACATACATACCACATATATACTACATACATACAATACATTCATACAATACATACATAGACATACAGTACATATAACATAGAGTAACATACTTACCAATACTTGTCACATTGTTCCCCGAAGCCATTGTCTTTTCCAGAATAAATATTAACATAACAAACCACAAAAATACTCACCCACGATCCGAAGCAGTCCACGAGTGTGTCCCACGACGATCTTGGGTAGAGAACTGCAGCATCAGATGATGCTGCCGTTCTCTACGGGCTGCAGGAATCCAATGACAGAAGGTAGGTATCCTTCCGCACTGTATTCCTCCGCCACTTAAAAAAAAAAAGTCCCTAGTCTCACTTTATGCCATTGCTGTGTGGGAATTTCCCACGCAGCAATGGCATAAAGTGAGACCATGGACTTTTTTTTTTTAAGTGGCGGAGGAATACAGTGTGGAAGGATACCTACCTTCCGTCATTGGATTCCTGCAGCCCGTAGAGAACGGCAGCATCATCTGATGCTGCAGTTCTCTACCCAAGATCGTCGTGGGACACACTCGTGGACTGCTTCGGATCGTGGGTGAGTATTTTTGTGGTTTGTTATGTTAATATTTATTCCGGAAAAGACAATGGCTTCGGGGAACAATGTGACAGGTATTGGTAAGTATGTTACTCTATGTTATATGTACTGTATGTCTATGTATGTATTGTATGAATGTATTGTATGTATGTAGTATATATGTGGTATGTATGTAGCATGTAGTATGTATGTAGTATGTATGTAGCATGCATGTAGCATGCAGTATGTATGTAGCATGCATGTAGTATATATGTAGTATGTAGCATGCATGTAGTATATATGTAGTATGTATGTGGTATGTATGTAGCATGTAGTATGTATGTAGCATGCATGTAGTATGTATGTAGTATGTATGTAGCATGCATGTAGTATATATGTAGTATGTATGTAGCATGTAGTATGTATGTAGCATGCATGTAGTATATATGTAGTATGTATGTAGCATGTAGTATGTATGTAGCATGCATGTAGTATATATGTAGTATGTATGTAGCATGTAGTATGTATGTAGCATGCATGTAGCATATATGTTGTATGTATGTTGCATGTAGTATATATGTGGTATATATGTAGTATGTATGTTGCATGTAGTATATATGTAGTATGTATGTAGCATGCATGTAGTATATATGTAGTATGTATGTAGCATGTAGTATATATGTAGTATGTATGTGGTATGCATGTAGTATGTATGTAGCATGCATGTAGTATATATGTAGTATGTATGTAGCATGTAGTATGTATGTAGCATGCATGTAGTATATAGCATGTAGTATGTATGTAGCATGCATGTAGTATGTATGTAGCATGCATGTAGTATGTATGTGGTATGTATGTAGCATGTAGTATGTATGTAGCATGCATGTAGTATATATGTGTTATGTATGTAGCATGTAGCATGCATGTAGCATGCATGTAGTATGTATGTAGTATGTATGTAGTATGTATGTGGTATGTATGTAGCATGCATGTAGTATGTATGTAGTATATATGTGGTATGTATGTAGCATGTAGTATGTATGTAGCATGCATGTAGTATATATGTAGTATGTATGTTGCATGTAGTATTTATGTAGTATGAATGTAGCATGTATGTAGTATGTAGTATGAATGTAGCATGTATGTAGTATGCATGTTGTATGTATGTAGCATGTATGTAGCATGTAATTTTTTTTTTTTTTTTTTACATTCAACACATTAGCCGGATGATGGGACTACTACTGTCCCATCATTGGCTAATGTGTCAATCACTGTCATGTTAGCAGGCATCGCCCGATGGGACTTGTAGTCCCATCGGACGATGCCTGCACAGACCCCCGAAGCCTGCACAGACCACCGGCAGGCCGGCACAGCCCCCCGGCAGGCCGGCACAGCCCCCCGGAGCCTGCACAGACCACCGGCAGGCCGGCACAGCCCCCCGGCAGGCCGGCACAGACCACCGGAGCCTGCACAGACCCCCTGGCAGGCCAGCACAGCTGCCCGAAAGGCCCGTACAGACCCCAGAGAGGCTGTACAAGGCAAAAACAGGGTTTTTCTTATTCCGATACCGGAAGTCCCATAGACTTGAATGGGACTTCCGGTATCGGAATCGGCGATACCGATACTTTTTTTAAAGATCGGCCGATCCATTCCGATCCGATACTTTGAAGTATCGGACGGTATCGCTCAACTCTAGAAAGGACACCATTGTAGGCATTTACTACAGGTCGCCTGTGCAAGCTGAAGATATGGATGAACTCTTTATGCATCAAATGGCCAAGTTCTCCAAAAAATATGACATAGTTGTCATGGGAGATTTCAACTATCCAGACATTTGTTGGGAATCTCTCTCAGGCAAAACTAACAGGTCAAGGAAATTCTTATCCTCTCTTGCTGACAACTTTATCTTCCAAAAGGTAAGGGAGAAAACAAGGGGAACTGCTACCTTGGATCTATTCCTTATAAACAGGGAGGAAATGGTTGAGGAGGTAAAAGTGGCTGGGACCCTAGGAGGTAGCGACCATGCTATTTTAGAATTTTGGATAACTTGTGGCGGAAGACCTGTGAAGACTCAGACGTCAAGGTTAGATTTCAGAAAGGCAGATTTTAAGGGATTCAGAAAGAGAATTGGAGGGATCCAATGGCTGGATATCCTTAAAGACAAAAATGTCCAGGAAGGATGGGAAATCTTGAAAAATGAAATTCTCAAAGCACAGTTGTTAACAATTCCGAAAAGAGGGAAGAATAGGAAGCATTTAAGGAAACCAGGATGGATGAACACAGAACTTAAGCACATGCTAAAAAGGAAGAAAAAAATGTTTATAAAATGGAAAGAGGGAGGCATATCTAAAGAAGAATATAATGCTGTCTGCAGAACCTGCAGGGCACAAATCAGATTAGTAAAGCTGAAAATGAATTGAGGCTTGCAAGAGATGTCAAAAGCAATAATAAAGGATTTTGGGGATATGTCAAAAGTAAAAGAAAAGTCAAAGATGCTATAGGATTTTTACAGGATGAAAATGATGAAATGGTAAGACAGGATGTTGAGAAGGCTGAACTTTTAAATTCCTATTTTGCATCTGTTTTCTCTCAGAAAGGAAATGTAACATCAACTGTTATTCACTGTCCTATTAAGGGAATAGAAGAATCCAGGATATCTATAAACAGAAAGATAGTGAGGAAACACTTAGCTAACCTATATGAATTCAAGTCTCCAGGTCCAGATGAATTACACCCCAGAGTACTGAAGGTGATAGCAGAAGAAATTTTTGAACCCCTCTCCATAATCTTTGAAAATTCTTGGAGAACAGGAGAAGTGCCAGAAGACTGGAGAAGAGCAAATGTTGTTCCTATCTTCAAAAAGGGGAAGAAGGTGGACCCAGGCAACTATAGGCCGGTGAGTCTGACTTCTATACCAGGAAAGATCTTTGAACAAATTATTAAACAACATGTATGTCAATACCTGGATAAGAATGAAGTGATTAAACAGAGTCAGCATGGGTTTGTAACTAATAAGTCATGTCAGACTAACTTAATTTCCTTCTATGACGGTATCACTGATTGGGTGGATCAAGGAAATGCTGTAGATATAGTATATCTTGACTTCAGCAAAGCATTTGACAAAGTCTCTCATACAATCCTTATTGAAAAAATGACTAAGTATGGAATGGACAAGGCAACTGTTAGGTGGATTCATAACTGGCTTAGTGATCGGACCCAAAGAGTGGTCGTAAATGGCTGCACATCCAGTTGGAAGAATGTCTCAAGTGGGGTACCACAGGGCTCTGTCCTGGGCCCTGTATTGTTCAACATCTTTATCAACGATTTAGATGAAGGAATTGAGGGTAAACTGATTAAATTTGCTGATGACACAAAGCTAGGAGGGATAGCTAATACTAGTGAAGAGAGAGAGAGGATTCAAAAAGATTTAAATAAACTGGAGAAGTGGGCAGCAACTAACAGAATGGTTTTTAACAGGGAGAAATGCAAAGTACTACATCTGGGCAATAAAAATGAAAAAAGCATATATAGAATGGGAGGAATAGGGCTAAGTGACAGCACATGTGAAAAAGACTTGGGTATACTAATAGATCGCAGACTGAATATGAGTCAACAGTGTGATGCAGCAGCAAAAAAGGCAAATGCAATTCTAGGATGTATTAACAGAAGCATACAGTCTAGATCACGTGAAGTCATTATTTCCCTCTACTCCTCTTTGGTCAGACCTCATCTGGAATATTGTGTCCAGTTTTGGGCACCACATTTTAAAAAAGACATCAACAAACTGGAGCAAGTTCAGAAAAGAGCGACCAGAATGGTGACCGGTCTGCAAACCCTGTCTTATGAGGAAAGGTTGCAGGATTTGGGAATGTTTAGTTTGCAAAAGAGAAGACTGAGAGGAGACTTAATAGCTGTCTACAAATATCTAAAGGGCTGTCACATTGGAGAAGGATCAACTTTATTCTCATTTGCACAAGGAAAGACTAGAAGCAATGGGATGAAACTGAATGGGAGGAGACACAGATTAGATATTAGAAAAAACTTTTTGACAGTTAGAGTGATCAATGAGTGGAACAGGCTGCCACGAGAAGTGGTGAGTTTTCCTTCAATAGAAGTCTTCAAACAGAGGCTGGACAGAAATCTGTCTGGGATGATTTAGCGAATCCTGCTTTGAGCAGGGGGTTGGACCAGATGGCCCAGGAGGTCCCTTCCAACTCTACGATTCTATGATTCTATGATTCTAACAGTGCAGGGTCGTTTTGATGATTTGGTGTGGTGAGTTCTATATAGCATGTGATGCAGAGGTGACATCTCACCAGCCTGGCTAATCATAAGCTGAGGCTGAGATTCTGGAAGGTAAGGAAATTTGCTTAGCTTCTGTCAATGGCCAGAAAGCACTGATCTGGATCATTACTGGAAGTGAGGAGATCTCACTGTGATAAAGTTAGACAAATCTGTCTTTCCACATCACTATGAAAAAGCAATTCTGATCTTGTCTATTTTTTTCATTGTGTGACACTGCCTACCTATGACTGGGCAGAATCATACAGTGGAAAATGTAAATGTTCCTAGTGAAACATTTTCACTTAGTACAGGGGCGTATATACTGCTGGTACAGCTGCACAGACAGAGAGGTCCCTTGCAGGGCAGATTATAGAGAGAGCAATCTGGACAGTCTCTCAGATTCTGAGGCTCGGGGGCCCATAACCAGATTCCCTCATCATAGTCAGCATGCAGTGCTGCATTTGATCCTGCAGCTCCACTGACTACAGTACAAAATAGCAGTGGAGCCATAGGACATCATCCTCAGCTTCTTGACTTTATCTGTGATGCAGTTGTGAGCAGCTACAGAAAGTATTCAGACCCCTTTAATTTTTTTTCTCTGTTTCTGTTAGGCATCAGGTTCCTGCCAGGCATCAGGTTCCTGCCACTGCAAAGCTGGAATCTAGAGCCTTGCAACCAGCGGTCTCCCATTCTTCTTCAGCCACAGTGGAGCCTGCTCAGCAGGTCCGTCGGTCCCAGCACTCTGCCAAGGCCAACTCCGTGTGTTTGCTTGCTGCTACCACCTCTGGCACAGCTATGACAATGCATGCTGCTCAGCAGCGAGATTGTCCAGGGACTAAGGCCTCTTTCACACATCAGGTTTTCGGCGTCAGGCGCGATCCGGCGCTTTTGACTAAAACCGGATCCGGCGAAATGCAATGCTGGATCCGGTTTCCCCCCCATTGACTTGCATTAGAGCCGGATCGAGCCGGATGGCCATGCGTTTCATCCGATTTTCGCCGGATCCGGCAATGTGACGCGATCCGGCGTCTGGAAAAAACGGCTACTGTAACGTTTTTTGTCTCCGGCGAAAAAGCCGGACACGCCGGATCCGGCGTGTCTGGCTTTTTCATACAATGAAAGCCTATGAGCGCCGCAATGCGCCTGATCCGGCGACAGCCGGATCCGGCGGCCAGATCCGGTTTCTTTGGTCTGAGCATGCTCAGTAGCTCTGCCCACAGGACATATATAAAAGCAAGACAATGGGACCCTCAGCCACACCCAACATGCCACCCAAGCCAAGAACCAGGAGCAGGAGAAGGCAGCAGACATCTGCAGCAGCAGCACCATCAGCACCACCCCAAATGGAGCAGCATGCTGAACAACGGGAGGGGAGTCCAGCAGCAGATGAGAGACGGTAATTAAGAAAATCCCCCATTCCTCCAAACTAGGGCTATGGAATATCAAGATATTCATTGGCCCTTTGTTTCTCTTTATTCAACAGCCGCCCAATAGATGCAGCAGCAGCAGCAGCAGCAATGGCAGCAGCAGAAACACCACCCACAGCCATGGAGTCTGGCCATGAGGAAGACAGCACATCTTCTGGGAGCCCTCCCTCGCATCGTCAGCGTTTGACGGTAAGTTTTTATTTCCAAAATCCATCATCTCTGTAATATATGTGTATTCATTGCCTTTTATTTCAAAACAGGAATCACAAGATGAAGAGGAGCTCCCAGAAGAAGAAGGAAGGGGTGGACAGACACTTGGAGTGGGCTCACAATTGGTAAGTTTTTTGCATCAAACGCAGAAACACAACATCACACTACACACAACACATAGAAAACAATGTTCTGCAGAGCACACACAGCAAACAAATGCCTACATCCAAAGACATAACATTTTTTACTTTCTTCTCTAGTCTTCCCAATCTGGTGCTCGGCCAAGAGGTCCTCGCAGTGCCTCCCAGGGTCGTTGGCGACAGCAACGCGGCGGTCACCAGCGTTTAAGTATAAATATTTTTGCTTTGTTTTTTTTGCACTTTTTATTTCATTTCTTTTGTGGAGGCTAATTATGTTATTTTTGTCTTTTTCTTTAACAGCCTTCACAGCGTGCTACCAACTCTGACGGTGAGGATGGAGGGATTGATGTGGACCGCCTCATCGATCTCGTCAGAGAAAGGGAGCCGCTCTGGAATATGGCTGACCGCCGCCACGCTGACCTGATCGTTACCCGACGACTCTGGGAGGAAATCTGTTCGCTCCTTGTGGACCGCTGGGAGGACCTCGAAGCTCGGGCCCAGATTAAAGAGCGTAAGTATATACAGTACCGGTTGCTTGATTTAAACCAGTGTTTCCCGAACTCCAGTCCTCGTGGTCCCCACGGATCATGTGTTCAGGATTTCTATTTACTATGGAAATCCTGAAAACATGACCCCTGGGGACCATGAGGACTGGAGTTTGGGAAACACTGATGTTGTATACTAACCACTTTGTCCTTTCTCGTTTCAGGGGAGAGAATTGTGAAGCGGTGGCGGTCTGTGAGGGATCGTTTCAAGAAGGAGTTCAATAAAGAGATGCGGGCCCCGAGTGGATCTGGAGGACGCAGGAGCAAGTACAAGTACGCACGAGCCCTGTCATTCCTCCGGGAGACAATGCTCACCAGAAGGTAAATATTACACACCACATGTGACAAAAAAATGTTTAGATGTAACTTTTTTTTTTCAGCCAGGGCCATACCATGTCACTATTTTAATTGTTTTTTTTCTCTTTATTCCACAGCACGGTGAGCAGCACTCGGGAGCCTGCACGATTGGACCCTTCTGAGGCGATCCCTGAGGAGACCGGCACCGAGGGACACTTCGACCGCCCCGGTACATATGCACCTTCCCAGCCTTCCCACACATTCGACCCATCTGTCCCATCCACCAGCACAGGAGCATCGTGGCCGCCTACATTACATGAAGCTGCTGGTGAGGAGATCGCTTTCCCTTTACCCCACCCTTCTGCCCCTGCCACCTCTAGTACACCTGCGGGTACTGGGCGGCAGCGGCAGAGGGGTCAGGAAAAGACTTATGCGCCAGAGTTCTTGCATCTGAATGCATCTTTCCAGAACTGTCTAAAAGTCTTGTCAGAGCAAATCTCCGCAGGCTATCAGCAGATCAACTCCAGCATTCTGGAGGTGAAGACACTTCTGCAAACCATGCATTCAGAAGCAAGATCTTCGCCAAACCACACCTTTTTCAGGTCTGTTGTGGAGCGCATGGAAACGCTCTCTCCTGCCCAGCAGATGCATGTAATGCATTCATGCCACGCTGCTCTCCAGCAAGTTACCTCCCAACCTCCTCCTCCCACCACAGTAGTTCCTCCACCTGCACCCCCTCCAGCCACTTTCCATCCTCCCCCTCCTATTACATACCATCCACCTCCCCAGCACCAGCAACCTCCCCAGCACCAGCAACCTCCCCAGCACCAGCAACCTCCCCAGTACCAGCAACCTCCCCAGTACCAGCAACCTCCCCAGTACCAGCAACCTCCCCAGTACCAGACATCTCCCCACTTCCAGCAACCTGCCCCGTACCAGACATCTCCCCACTTCCAGCAACCTGCCCCGTACCAGACATCTCCCCACTTCCAGCAACCTGCCCCGTACCAGACATCTCCCCACTTCCAGCAACCTGCCCCGTACCAAACTCCTTCCCCATACAACTTGCCATCAACATCATCTGCTCCTACAGTCCCTGCCCAACCCTCCACTCCACCACCGACCACCTCTTCTGCTTCCCACATGTCCACCCATTCTGTAGTTTTTTCCACACCTTCACCTCTAACTGTTCCTTCCCCACCACGATCCCAGTCCTCTCTCCACACTCCCAGTGTCGAAGTGTCCCGCAGCCCCTCCAGCAGTATTTCCACCACACACTACACAGATTTATAAAGTGTGTATTTAAATAAAAATGACCAGTTTTATGGTTTCAAAGCTTTATTAAACAAGTTTATTAAAATTTTTAAAAAGTTTACTAAAAAAAACATTTTTCAATAAAAGTTAAATTATTTTACACTGGTTGTCTGTCATTTCTTTCTGCGGCGAAAAAGGTTAAATACAGGGTATTTAAAAGGTGAAATGGTATTCAAAACTAGGTATATAACTGTGGGTAAATTTTAGCTTTTTGCCACAGTTGTGTTCCTGGTTGTATTTGAAGCAAAGTATTTCACCTAAAAAGTTGTGTTTATTGTTGGTGATTTCCTAACAATGTACACAACTTTTGTTAAAAGGTGAAATACTTTGCATAAAACACAACCAGGTACACACCTGTGGCCTAAAGCTAAAAATAGAGACCATGACAAGATAGCCAACTATGGTTGGCAAAGGTATATACTGTTGGTACAGAAGGTACACAAGTTTGGTTAGGGCACAAATCTTTCACACTCTGTCATCCTGCCAGTGTGCTCTGCCTTGAGGTGACATAAAGTATAGTGCAAAATTGTCCCTCATTACTGAAACCGTCACAGAACTTCTAGTGGTAATGTCATGGTAATCTTGCAAGGTGGTTTCTTCAGAGGTGTCCTCAATGGAAATGGGTTCCTTGCAGATAACAAAATTGTGGAGTACCACGCACGCTTTGATCACCTCGTCCACAGTTTCTGTCTTGAGGTTGATCGCAGTCAATAGGACCCGCCATTTGGCTGTCAGAATACCAAAGGTACATTCAACCATTCTTCTTGCTCTTGTGAGACGGTAATTAAAAATGCGTTTTGGTCTTGTCAATCCTCTGCTAGAGTACGGTTTCAAAAGGTATTCTGACAGCTGGAAGGCTTCATCCCCTACACAGACAAATGGCATAGGTGGACCAGATGTTTGCGGCAGCGGTCTAGGTGGTGGGAACTGGAAGGTATTTCCATACAGTTTACGCCCCATGGCAGACAGTTTGAAAACTTGAGAGTCATTGGAGCGGCCATAGGCCCCAATATCAACAGCAATAAATTTGTATTCCACGTCAGCGATGGCCATGAGGACAATTGAAAAATATTTCTTGTAATTGAAATATTCCGATCCCGATCCAGCTGGCTTTACAATGCGGATATGTTTCCCGTCCACAGCGCCCAAGCAGTTGGGAAACTGATATATCTGTTGAAACTTGTCAGCAATTTCAATCCACCTCTCTGTTGTGGGCTCTGGTAAAAACTCTTCAGCTAAGGAGTCCCACAGTGCACGGCATGTGTACTTCACAATTCCAGATATGGTGGAAATCCCGAGTCTGTACTGGAAATGCAGTGACGAAAGGGATTCTCCAGTTGCAAGAAATCTGTGGGGAATTAAAAAACAATAAATTAGTTTTAAATCACAGCATTACATACCAAAACTGAGCTATAACACTTGGAGATACAAACTACCACCAACAAGATTGCAGTGAAAGTGTGCTCTGATGCGATCACATCCAATAAATGTGGCTTACCTTAAAGTCACCATCAGATGCTCTGCGGGTGAAACAGAGAAGCGGCAATAGGTGTCCGCTTTTCTTATGAGGTGTGCAATGCGCTCCACCAAGTAATCAAAATTCTCCATTTTCATCCTAACATATCCAAAAAATTTATCCGGGTTTCGTCGAAGGTCCATGCAGAGTGTAGAATAGACCCCACGCGTCATTCTCTTGGCTGTGATAGGGTGGATCCACAAACGTCGTCTATGATGCCTGATGCGCTGCTGTCTCGCTCTCTCCTTCTCCAGAACAATCACCCTCAAACGATTTGCCTCCGCTATAAAATCCGCCAAATTCTTCAAAATATTTCCAATGACAACATCCATCTTCGCTAGTAACTTGCTCTTCTCTCCAACCTGCACTTTCTCCTCTACAACCTTTCAAAGAAGGGCTGTAGGAACATGCTATATATAGTTTTCCAGTAGCCAATCCCGTTCGGAAGGCCACAAGGGTCAATTTTAAAAACCGGATCCGGCGTAATCCGTCGAAAAACGGATAGAAAAACGGATGAACCGGATGAGACGGATCCGGTTTTGTCTGTCAAGAAAAAGACGGATCCGGCAGAAAACCGGATCCATCACATCCGGTTTTACTAAACATTTGCCGGATCCGGCGTTCCGGCACGACGCCGGATCGCGCCTGACGCCGAAAACCTGATGTGTGAAAGTAGCCTAAGTCGTCATGTCGTGCCACTGAGCATGCCCGTGGAGTGATCTCCCATTGGAGATCGAGGGTCACGTGCTCAGGTCCTGCTCGTGTTCGGATTGGCTCATCCGAGAAGCCAGGTAGGTCACAGATGCCCATGGCTATAAAAGGTCCGCATGGCCTCTCGCCCATGCGCTAGGATAGACTGTATTTACAGACTATAAGGTGTGAGAGATGTATGCACGTATGAATGTATCTGTTGACTGACTCATTTTGAAACCACTACCCTTGGTACGCATGTGTTGTGCAGCCTAGCCTGCTAGCGCCCAGGCTTAGGTGTAGGTAGCTCAGGGTTTGAGTCAGACATTGGTCCTCACCAGTGATCCAGCACACCTCAGTGCACGTGCTCCACACTCCACTGCCAGCGTCTCTAGCGGCGCTCATGGCAGCGACGCCGCGTGCTCAGTGGGCCTAGAGGAACTCTAACCCCATGTCCTAGGGGTAGCGTTCTGTGGCCGTACACTGTGCGGTCTTTTAGCCGAGCTCTGTGAGCACAAACAGGCTCCGGCGTTTATGTTCAGCGATAGTGCAGCTCTGTGAAGTTGCAGAGTCCGCCCCCGTACACACCAGGTGGCGATAACCCGCGTGTGTTTTTAAAGAATACCACCATATAGCATCCGCCATTACTGAGCAGCAGGTTACCACCCCTGCACGGTGGACTCCGGGCTGCAAACGCACCTTATTACCATCTTTATTATTTGGTGCGTTCCGCCAGCCTTAACATTATCCTAGCGCCAGGGTCTGGCTAGTAATGGCGGATGAAAAACGACTGCTGTAGTACATCCGGCAGCTGCAGGGCAGGTTGGCGGCTCTCGAGCGTTCAGCCTCAGCTGCGGATGTTACTGCGGTCACTGTTCAGGCAGCCACAGAGGCTGTCTCCCATGTGACCTCAGCCATCCCTGCCCTGACTTTCTCCCACCTCCCGCTGCCAGAGATATTCTCGGGTGATAGTGCTTCTTGTAGGGGTTTCGTAAGCCAGTGCTCTATACAGCTGGAGCTGCTGGCCGTACGATTCCCCTCTGAGCGGGCTAAAGTGGGATTTATTATTTCCCTCTTGTCGGGCAGAGGGCAATTTTATGTTGTCAGCCTTCGCTCAACAGCATGCTATACCCCAGGTTATGATGTCTACACCAGTCAACGTCAGAGTGGTGAATGGCGCCACTCTACCCTCACAGATAACCCACAAGAACGCCCACTTGTTACTCTCAGTGGCTCCATCTCATCAGGAGATGATATCCCTCCTCGTCATGCCCTAGGGTATTGACCAGGTACTTCTAGGGGTCCCCTGGTTGCGGTACCACTCCCCCATATAGAGTGGTCCTCAGGGAGGATTATTGGGTGGAGTAAATCATGTGAGGGTAGATGTCTGAGGGAGTGCGTTCAGGTTGCCTCCACCGAGGTTCCCGCAGATCTCTCCTCGCTCCCCAAACACTATCGACAGTATGCGGACGTGTTCTCCAAAAAGGCGGCGGAGACCCTTCCACCGCATCGCCCCTATGACTGTCCTATTGACCTCTTGCCTGGTACTGAGCCTCCCCGGGGTCGAGTCTATCCCCTATCTCTCCCAGAGACAGAGACCATGTCTCAATACATCAGGGAGAATCGGGCAAGAGGATTCATTAGGAAGTCAGTTTCACCAGCGGGGGCGGGATTCTTCTTCGTCCAGAAGATGAGTGGGGAACTACGTCCTTGCATTGATTACAGGGGTCTTAACGCCATCACCGTTAAGAATAAGTATCATCTGCCCCTGTTATCAGAGCTGTTTGATAGGCTACGGGGAGCGAGGGTGTTTTCCAAACTTGATCTGAGGGGGGCTTACAACCTGATTCGCATCCGTAATGGGGACGAATGGAAGACGGCATTTAACACCAGGGATGGGCACTATGAATAACTGGTGATGCCCTTCGGCGTCTGCAATGCCCTGGCTGTCTGCCAAGACTTTGTGAACAATATCTTCCGGGATATGCTTACCACCTCGGTTGTAGTCTATCTGGATGATATTCTCATCTACTCTCCAGATATTGACTCCCACCGGAGAGATGTTTGCAAAGTTTTCGATCGCCTGCGGGCAAACTCCCTCTATGCCCAGTTGGAGAAGTGTGTGTTTGAGCAGGAGTACTTGCCTTTCCTGGGCTATATCATCTCCGCCTGGGGATTGGCCATGGATCCTGCCAAGCTACAGGTGGTTATGGATTGGCAGGAACCTCATTCTCTCAAAGCGGTGCAGCGCTTTATGGGGTTCATAAATTACTATCGCCATTTCATCCCCCACTTCTCGACTTTGGTAGCACCCTTGGTAGCCTTCACCAAGAAGGGTGCAAATCCCAAGTTATGGTCGGAACCGTTCTCCAAGGCCCTCTCCTCCATTAAGTCCCATTTCGCTAGCGCTTCCATTCTACATCGCCCCGATGTAGATAAGCCCTTCATTCTGGAAGTGGATGCCTCTTCTGTCGGTGCTGGAGCGGTCCTGTTTCAGAAGGACATGCAAGGTCGGAAGCACCCATGCTTCTTTTTCTCCAAGACCTTCACACCGGTGGAGAGGAATTATGCCATCGGGGACAGAGAGTTGCTAGCGATGAAGTTGGCCTTCTCGGAGTGGAGACACATCCTGGAGGGGGCTCGCCACCCTTTCCAGGTGTTCGCCGACCACAAAAACTTGGTGGATTTGCAAACAGCCCAGCGGCTAAATTCTTACCAGGCCTGATGGTCTTTGTTCTTTTCCCGGTTCCACTTCACCCTCCATTTTCTCTCCGGGGAGAAGAACGTCCAGGCCGATGCTCTCTCCCGCTCCGTGGTGTCATCGGAGGAAGAGGAGGAGGAGCCTCGGCTGATCATCCCATCCGAGAGCCTGAGGACTGTGGCTCCGGTTGCCCTTGAGTCAGTACCTCCGGGCAAGACATTTGTCCCTGCCTGTCTGCGACCGGAGGTCCTCTCTTGGGCTCATTTGTCCAGGGTGGGTGGACATTTCGGGACAAAACGGACCTCTGAGCTTCTGGCGAGGACGTACTGGTGGCCGCATATGGCCTGTGATGTCAGGGACTATATTCAGGAGTGTGTCTCTTCTGTCCAGAATAGGTCCTCTCGGCAGCAGCCCGCTGGGCTTCTTTATCCTCTGCCGGTAGTGGACAGGCCCTGGGAGATGGTCAGTATGGACTTTGTGGTGGGGCTACTCAAGTCCAGTGGCAGCACGGTCATTTGGGTTGTCACCGACCATTTCTCTAAGATGGTGCACATGGTACCTCTCTCCCGGTTACCTTCTGCGTGGGGCCTGGCAGTGTTGTTCATTAAGCACGTTTTCCCCCTGCATGGCATGCCGGACAAGATTGTCAGTGACCGGGGTCCTCAGTTTGCATCCCAGTTTTGGAGAGAGCTTTGTTTCCTGCTCAGCATTGAGCTGAATCTCTCCTCGGCCTATCATCCCAAGACGAACGGGTTGGTAGAGAGAGCCAACCAGACCCTGATCACATATCTTCGAAATTTTGTCTCGGCCAGGCAGGACGACTGGGCATCCTTGCTGCCGTGGGCAGAGTTCACTTTGAAAAATGCTGTGACCGACTCCACCGGTCAGACCCCATTCCTCCTAAATTACGGCCAGAATCCGCACGTCCCTGTGCCCATGCCCGTGTTATCCATCGACTCCAGGGTGGCAGACTGGGCGGTGGAGGCACGCGACATTTGGGATTGCACCCAGGATGCTATCCGGGCTTCCAAGGAGAAAATGAGGACCTCCGCTGATGCACACCAGTGCCCTGCTCCGACTTTTGCCCCTGGCGACTTGGTGTGGCTCTCCGCCCGAAACATCAGGCTGCGGGTAGAGTCTGCTAAGTTCGCACCGCGCTACATTGGCCCCTTCAAGGTCCTCGAGCAGATCAGCTCTGTGGTCTACCGTCTGGCCCTTCCATCACACTTGACTATCTCTGTCCCTCCTTAAGCCTGTTTACTTGTCCCGGTTCTCCGAGTCATCTGCCGGGACATCAGACTTGTCTTCGGACGAGTTTGAGGTTAATGCCATCGTGGGATGCAAGGTGATGCGGGGCAAAAAGTTTTATTTGGTGGATTGGAAGGGTCATGGTCCAGAGGCTCGGACCTGGGAGCCAGTGGAGAACATCCACGCTCCGCTCCTCATTGCAGCGTTTGAGCGTAGCAGGGCTCAGAGGGGAGGAGGCCCTAGGAGGGGGGGGTAATGTTAGGCGTCGGATTCCTGCCACTGCACAGCAGGAATCCAGAGCCTTGCACCCAGTGGTCTCCCATTCTTCTTCGGCCACAGTGGAGCCTGCTCAGCAGATTCGTCGGTCCTGGCACTCTGCCCAGGCCAACTCCTTGGGTTTGCTTGCTGCTGCCACCTCTGGCACAGCTATGACAATGCAGGCTGCTCAGCAGCGAGATACTCCAGGGACTAAGTCCTCATGTCGGGCCACTGAGCATGCCCGTGGAGTGATCTCCCATTGGAGATCGAGGGTCACGTGCTCAGGTCCTGCTCATGTTCGGATTGGCTCATCCTAGAAGCCAGGTAGGTCCCAGACGCCCGTGGCTATAAAAGGTCCGCATGGCCGCTCACCCATGCGCTAGGATAGACTGTATTTACAGACTATAAGGTGTGAGAGATGTATGCACGTATGAATGTATCTGGTGACTGACTCATTATGAAACCCCTACCCTTGCTACGCATGTGTTGTGCAGCCTAGCCTGCTAGCGCCCAGGCTTAGGTGTAGGTAGCTCAGGGTTTGAGTCAGACATTGGTCCTCACCAGTGATCCAGCACGCCTCGGTGCACGTGCTCCACACTCCACTGCCAGCGTCTCTAGCGGCGCTCGTGGCAGCGACACCGCGTGCTCAGTGGGCCTAGAGGGACTCTAACCCCATGTCCTAGGGGTAGCATTCTGTGGCCGTACACTGTGCGGTCTTTTAGCCGAGCTCTGTGAGCACAAACAGGCTCCGGCGTTTATGTTCAGCTATAGTGCGGCTCTGTGAAGCAACAGAGTCCGCCCCCGTACACACCGGGTGACGATAACCCGCGAGTGTTTTTATAGTATACCACCATATAGCATCCGCCATTACTGAGCAGCAGGTTACCACCCCTGCACGGTGGACCCCAGGCTGCGAACGCACCTTATTACCATCTTTATTATTTGGTGCGTTCCGCCAGACTTAACAGTTTCATTGCAGCCATTTGGTAAATTCAAAAAAGTTCATTTATTTCTCATTAATGTACACTCTGCACCCCATCTTGACTGAAAAAAAACAGAAATGTAGAATTTGTTGCCAATTTATTAAAAAATAAAAACTGAAATATCACATGGTCATAAGTATTCAGACCCTTTGCTTAGTATAGATTTGAAACACACTTTTGGACTAGCACAGCCAAGAGTCTTCTCGGGAATGACGCAACAAGTTTTTCACACCTGGATTTGGGGATCCTCTGCCATTCTTTCTTGCAGATCCTCTCCAGTTCCATCAGGTTGGATGGTGAACGTTGGTGGACAGCCATTTTCAGGTCTCTCCAGAGATGCTCAATTGGGTTTAGGCCAGGGCTCTGGCTGGGCCAGTCAAGAATGATCACAGAGTTGTTCTGAAGCCACTCCTTTGTTATTTTAGCTGTGTGCTTACGGTCATTGCCTTGTTGGAAGGTAAACCTTTGGCCAAGTCTGAGGTCCAGAGCACTCTGGAAGAGGTTTCATCCACGATAGCTCTGTACTGGGCAGCATTCATGTTTCCTTCAATTGCAACCTGTCATCCTGTCCCTGCAGCTGAAAAACACCCCCATAGCATGATGCTGCCACCACCACCATGTTTCACTGTTGGGAATGTATTGGGCAGGTGATAAGCAGTGCCTGGTTTTCTGCACACATACCGCTTTGAATTGTCACCAAAAAGTTCTATCTTCATCTCATCAGACCAGAGAATCTTATTTCTCATAATCTGGGAGTCCTTCATGTGTTTTTTAGCAAACTCTATGCGGAGTTTGAGGAGAGGCTTCCGTCGGGCCACTCTGCCATGAAGGCCCAACTGGTGGAGGGCTGCAGTGATAGTTGACTTTGTGGAACTTTCTCCCATCTCCCTACTGCATCTGTGGAGCTCAGCCACAGTGATCTTGGGGTTCTTCTTACCTCTCTCACAAAGGCTCTTCTCCCACGATTGCTCAGTTTGGCTGAACGGCCAGGTCTAGGAAGACTTCTGGTTGTCCCAAACTTCTTCCATTTAAGGATTATGGAGGCCACTGTGCTCTTAGGAACCTTGATTACTGCAGAAATTCTTTTGTAACCTTGGCCATATGTGTGCTTTGCCATATTTCTGTCTCTGAGCTCCTTGGCCAGTTCCTTTGACCTCATGATTCTCATTTGGTCTGACATGCGCTGTGAGGTCTTATATAGACATGTGTTGTGAGTTCATTTTCCCCTTCGTCACTGAGGTCTGGTGAACTCCCTATTCTGGTGAAGGAAGGTAATGAGCCTGATTATCAGGCACCTGAACCTGATGAGGATGACTGGCTGAGTGGAGTCACGGACTGGATATAAGGCTGCCGACACCCTTCTGCCCTGCGGGTGATTTCTCTGAGGACTTCTAGGACACCAATCTGATTCCTGCTCCTCTAAGCTAAGTTTTTCTGCTTTGCCTGTTTGCATTAGTGTTTTGTTTTTGTTTTCCTTGCTTTTCTGGATACTGCCATTCCCTGCTGGGGTGAGCTGAATCTCCTTTTGCCTGTAGCTCTGTCTTCAGAATATTCCTGAGTACTGACATAGCTTTTTGAAGCCTAGCGTCTTCAGGGCCTTTTTCACTGTCAGTCTGTTGGCTCTTATTTTCATAGGGTTTTTTCACGGATTTCAGACAGCAGCCTTCCTGTCCTTTTCTATCTAGCTAGATTGGGCCCCGTCTTTGCTCAGTCTATCTTTCTGCCTGTGTTAGGCCTCTTTCACACATCAGGTTTTCGCCGTCAGGCGTGATCCGGCGCTTTTGACAGAAACCGGATCCGGCGAAATGCAATGCCGGATCCGGTTTCCCCCCCATTGACTTGCATTTGCGCCGGATCGCGCCGGATGGTCATGCGTTTCATCCGGTTTTCGCCGGATCCGGCAATGTGTCGCGATCCGGCGTCTGGAAAAAACGGCTAATGTAACGTTTTTTGTCTCCGGCGAAAAAGCCGGACACGCCGGATCTGGCGCGTCCGGCTTTTTCACACAATGAAAGCCTATGAGCGCCGCAATGCGCCTGATCCGGCGAAAGCCGGATCCGGTTTTTTTGGTCTGAGCATGCTCAGTAGCTCTGCCCACAAGACATATATAAAAGCAAGACAGTGGGACCCACAGCCACACCCAACATGCCACCCAAGAAAGCAACCAAGCGCAGCAGGAGAAGGCAGGAGACCACTGCAGCACCATCAGCACCACCACCACCCCAAATGGAGCAGCAAATGGAACATGCTGAGGAGGGGAGGCCAGCAGCAGATGAGAGACGGTAATTATCAAATCCCCCATTCCTCCAAACTAGGGCTATTGAATATCAAGATATTCATTAGCCCTTTGTTTCTCTTTATTCAACAGCCGCCCAATAGATGCAGCAGCAGCAGCAATGGCAGCAGCTGGAACACCACCCACAGGCATGGAGTGTGGCCACCAGGAAGACAGCACATCATCTTCTGGGAGCCCTCCCTCGCATCGCCAGCGTTTGACGGTAAGTTTTTATTTCCAAAATCCATCATCTCTGTAATATATGTGTATTCATTGCCTTTTATTTCAAAACAGGATTCACAAGATGAAGAGGAGCTCCCAGAAGAAGAAGGAAGGGGTGGACAGACACTTGGAGTGGGCTCACAATTGGTAAGTTTTTTGCATCAAACGCAGAAACACAACATCACACTATACACAACACATAGAAAACAATGTTCTGCAGACCACACACAGCAAACAAATGCCTACATCCAAAGACATAACATTTTTTGTTTTCTTCTCTAGTCTTCCCAATCTGGTGCTCGGCCAAGAGGTCCTCGCAGTGCCTCCCAGGGTCGTCGGCGACAGCAACGCGGCGGTCACCAGCGTGTAAGTATAAATATTTTTGCTTTGTTTTTTTGCACTTTTTATTTCATTTCTTTTGTGGAGGCTAATTATGTTATTTTTGTCTTTTTCTTTAACAGCCTTCACAGCGTGCTCCCGACTCTGACGGTGAGGATGGAGGACTCGATGTGGACCACCTCATCGATCTCGTCAGAGAAAGGGAGCCGCTCTGGAATATGGCTGACCGCCGCCACGCTGACCTTATCGTTACCCGACGACTCTGGGAGGAAATCTGTTCGCTCCTTGTGGGCCGCTGGGAGGACCTCGATGTTCGGGCCCAGATTAAAGAGCGTAAGTATATACAGTACCGGTTGCTTGATGTAAACCAGTGTTTCCCGAACTCCAGTCCTCGTGGTCCCCACAGATCATGTGTTCAGGATTTCTATTTACTATGGAAATCCTGAAAACATGACCCCTGGGGACCATGAGGACTGGAGTTTGTGAAACACTGATGTTGTATACTAACCACTCCTTTCTCGTTTCAGGGAACAGAATTGTGAATCGGTGGCGGTCTGTGAGGGATCGTTTCAAGAAGGAGTTCAATAAAGAGATGCGGGCCCCGAGTGGATCTGGAGGACGCAGGAGCAAGTACAAGTACGCACAAGCCCTGTCGTTCCTCCGGGAAACAATGGTCACTAGAAGGTAAATATTACACACCACATGTGAAAAAAAATGTTAGATGTAACTTTTTTTTTTCAGCCAGGGCCATACCATGTCAGTATTTTAATTGTTTTTTTTTCTCTTTATTCCACAGCACGGTGAGCAGCACTCGGAAGCCTGCACGAATGGACCCTTCTGAGGCGATCCCTGAGGAGACCGGCACCGAGGGACACTTCGACCGCCCCGGTACATCTGCACCTTCCCAGCCTTCCCACACATTCGACCCATCTGTCCCATCCACCAGCACAGTAGCATCGTGGCCGCCTACATTACATGAAGCTGCTGGTGAGGAGATCGCTTTCCCTTTACCCCACCCTTCTGCCCCTGCCACCTCTAGTACACCTGCGGGTACTGGGCGGCAGCGGCAGAGGGGTCAGGAAAAGAGTTATGCGCCAGAGTTCTTGCATCTGAATGCATCTTTCCAGAACTGTCTAAAAGTCTTGTCAGAGCAAATCTCCGCAGGCTTTCAGCAGATCAACTCCAGCATTCTGGAGGTGAAGACACCTCACCAGTACCAGCAACCTTCCCAGTACCAGCAACCTCCCCAGTACCAGACATCTCCCCACTTCCAGCAACCTGCCCCGTACCAAACTCCTTCCCCGTACCAAACTCCTTCCCCATACAACTTTCCATCAACATCATCTGCTCCTACAGTCCCTGCCCAACCCTCCACTCCACCGCCCACCACCTCTTCTGCCTCCCACATGTCCACCCATTCTGTAGCTTTTTCCACACCATCACCTCTAACTGTTCCTTCCCCACCACGATCCCAGTCCTCTCTCCACACTCCCATTGTCGAAGTGTCCCGCAGCCCCTCCAGCAGTATTTCCACCCCACACTACACCGAGTTATAATGTTTTTTTTGTAATAAAAATGCCCATTTGGTTGGTTTCAAACCTTTATTAAAAAAGTTTTTTTAACTTTAAAAACAGTTTACACAAAAAAAAATATTTTAAATAAAAGTTAAATTATTGTTTACACTGGTTGTCTGTCATTTCTTTCTGCGGCGAAATTTGTTTAAAAAAAAGGTTAAATACAGGGTATTTAAAAGGTAAAAAGGTATTCAAAACCAGGTATATAACTGTGGGTAAATTTTAGCTTTTTGCCACAGTTGTGTTCCTGGTTGTGTTTGAAGCAAAGTATTTCACCTGAAAAGTTGTGTTTATTGTTGGTGATTTCCTAACAATGTACACAACTTTTGTTAAAAGGTGAAATACTTTGCATAAAACACAACCAGGTACACACCTGTGGCCTAAAGCTAAAAATAGTAAGACCATGACAAGATAGCCAACTTTGGTTGGCAAAGGTATATACTGTTGGTCCAGAAGGTACACAAGTTTGGTTAGGGCACAAATCTTTCACACTCTGTCATCCTGCCAGTGTACTCTGCCTTGAGGTGACATAAAGTATAGTGCAAAATTGCCCCTCATTACTGAAACCGTCACAGAACTTCTAGTGGTAATATTTCAAATGACAACATCCATCTTCGCCAGTAACTTGCTCTTCTCTCCAACCTGCACTTTCTCCTCTACAACCTGTCAAAGAAGGGCTGTAGGAACATGCTATATATAGTTTTCCAGTAGCCAATCCCGTTCGGAAGGCCACAAGGGTCAATTTTAAAAACCGGATCCGGCGTAATCCGTCGAAAAACGGATAGAAAAACGGATGAACCGGATGAGACGGATCCGGTTTTGTCTGTCAAGAACAAGACGGATCCGGCAGAAAACCGGATCCGGCACATCAGGTTTTACAAAACATTTGCCGGATCCGGCATTCCGGCACGACGCCGGATCGCGCCTGACGCCGAAAAAACCTGATGTGGCCTTAGTGTTTTCATCTTGCTTCACCGTCATTATATGTTGGGGGCTGCCTTTTGCTTTGGGGTCTGCTCTGGGGCAGTTTAGTTTTCCCCTTTCTTTCTTTAGGCCTAGCTATTTCTCCGGCTGTGATTGAGGGGTCTAGGGCATCGTAGGAACCCCCCACGGCTACTGCTAGTTGTGTTGATAGGTTCAGGGGTCTGCAATCCGATAGCTGCCAACTTCTCTGGTTTTCTGGACTTAGCTAGCATTTCTGTTTTTGCCTCCTACGGTGACTCAATCATAACAGACATGTGTGTGCCTTTACAAATAAAGTCTTATCAGTTTAAATAAACACAGCTGGACTCCAATGAAGGAGTAGAACCATCTCAAGGAGGATCACAAGGAAATGGACAGCATGTAAGTTAAATATGAGTGTCTTAGCAAAGGGTCTGAATACTTATGGCCATGTGATGTTTCAGTTTTTCTTTTTTAATAAATTTGCAAAAATGTATTCAGTTCTGTTTTGTTTTCAGTCAAGATGGGGTGCAAAATGTACATAATGAGACATTTTTGAACTTTTTTGAATTTACCAAATGGCTGCAATGAAACAAAGAGTGAAAAATTTAATTGGGTCTGAATACTTTCTGTACCCACTGTACATTACGTCAGCACTCCACAATCGCCTACCTGATTTACAAAGTACCCCACAAGAAAAGGAATGCCTCGGGAATATATGAAAAAGTGAGTGATTTTTTTAATAATATACTGGAAAGAGAATGCTGAGGGGTCGAGGGTTGGAGTGGAAATAAAGAGCGGTAGAGGATGACATTAGGGATTTACAATGAACAGGTGGATGGGTCGAATTTTAGATCTGGATTTATAATGAATTGAGTGGTGGAGGAGGATGCTAAGTCTCTTACATAGTACTCCCTCACCCTCAATTCTTTATAAGGTCCTGAGAGTGTCTTCTCCCACCCACTCAATTCATTATGACACTACCAGGGACTTTATTGAAAAGTTATGTAGTGCTTAATAGAAGTTTACAAACTTGTACAAAAATGTAAAGAGAATTAAACATATTTCTACTATTTATATGAACACACTATGTGAAGCAGGCTAGTTCATCTCAGAATGCATTCCCTGGTACTAGGATCTAATGAGATTCAAAAAAAGATCCCCAAAAAAATCATTGAAGTTTGGATAGGTTGTTAAAGCCATTGTTAAGGTTCTTAGACTCTGGTGAAGCACCAGGAAAGCAATAATCCGCAAATGATGAAAACTTGAAAAGTGGTCAACCTTCTAAAAGATTGCCAAAATTTCACAATCATTTACCCATACAGGATGTTATCAAACATCTAAAAAACTAAAGGCTGCACTTGCATTAGTTAAGGTTAATTAATAAAATCCACAATAAGAAACAATGTGGGAAAATAAAGCATCTATAGGAGAATTGCAAGGAGCAAACTGCTGCTCGTCAAAAGTACACAAAGGATCATCTACAATTTGCCAAAAACATCATTTTTTAGAATACTATTCTGCGGAACCTTGAATTTTCTGGAAGGTATGGACTATGTTACATTTCGCATAAAATTAACACTTGACAACAAAAGCAGCATACAGATATTGTCAAGTTTACCTTAACACAGATAGCAAAGCACTGATAATACAGTAAAGAGTGAATTTGGCACCTAAAATAATTGTGGTCAGTGTCTTGTGCAATGATATCTTAATCATGTTAAGTGGGATAGGGCAGCACGGTGGCTCAGTGGTTAGCCACCGAATCCCACCAAGGACAACATCTGCAAGGAGTTTGTATGTTCTCCCCGTGTTTGCGTGGGTTTCCTCCGGGTACTCCGGTTTCCTCCCACACTTCAAAGACATACTGATAGGGAATTTAGATTGTGAGCCCCCATCGGGGACAGTGATGAAAATGTGTGCAAACTGTAAAGCGCTGCGGAATATGTTAGCGCTATATAAAAATAAAGATTATTATTATAACCTTCTGTGTCAAGTTAACAAAAGGATGCCTAACTTGTCAGGTTAAATAGGATCATGTGGGGAGAGGGGCAGTACAGCATAAATGACTGTGCTATAAGAGGAAGAAAACTAATGTGACACAGCTAAACTCTGTTACACTGTTTCTCCCTAGGGATGGGCAAATCCTGAAATACTCGGAATCGCTAGACTGTAACGAGTCGGAGTCTAGCGAGTCCAATGTTAATGAATGGGGATGCGAGTATTGCAGCGATTCCTGTGCTGGGGAGAGAGAGAGAGAGAGAGAGAGAGTCCTATTTTTTTTTTTTCAGAGTTTAATACAAGCAATTCTAGTTTCTTAGCGATTTTGTGTCAGCAGGGGGACACAAAATCGCTAAGAAACTAGGATTGCTTGTATTAAACTCTGAAAAAACTAGGATTGCCATTGATTTGTATTGGACTCGTTACTGTGCGAGTAATCGCTTGGAAACTCGCAGAGTACCGACTCCTGCGAGTCCCCTACTACTCGCAGAGTAACGAGTCCTAACGAGTAGATTCGCCCATCCCTATTTCTCCCCCATATTGTCTTATGCAAGAGGCTAGACCAGGAGATCAGAGCTGTATCAATCCATCTCATGCACTGAGAAAACAACTCTATTGAGGGTGCAGACTCTTCTTTTCCTTGAATGTTGCTGCCTGCTTATGATCGGGCAATGTTATACAGGGAGAAATACATGCCTCAAGAGAAAACTGTATAATAACACCCACTTGGAATTAACAAAAAGTCAGTCATTAGGTGCTAAATATTGTGCAAACAATCAGTGATCGAAGTGGTAGCATGATGGTATAGAATTGCATTGCTTCTGCAAGACCAGTACACATTGTAATAATTGATGAAATGGTGAATTCTGCTGATTATTAGAAAATCATGAAGAAAAATGTCCACCTGTCAATTTGTGACATAAAGCTCATGTGTTCTAGGTTTATGCAGCAGGACAATGATCCAAAATACCTAAGTCTGCTTAAGTCTCTGAATGGTTCTAAAGAAACTAATTTAACTTCAGTTCTATAAAGGAGCCATGGGAAGAAGATAAATGGACAGTTCATACTAAAAATCCCTTCAATTAAGCCGAACAAAACAATTCTGCAAAGTGTGAGCCAAAATCCCTCCAAAGCAATGTAAAAGACTCATTGCAAGTTATTACAAAAGTCTGATTACAGTTGCTAAATGAATCACATCCAGTAATTACGTAGGTATAAAGGGGCAATGACTTTTTACATGGGCAATAAAGGTTTTGAATACATCTTTATCTTCAATAATTAGAATGACCATGTAGAACCTGCATTTTGTGGACACTCATGTTCTCTTTATCTAATACTGAATTTAGATTATCTGAAACATTTACCTATGACAAAATAGCAAACAATTAGCACTGTACTGTATCTAAATACATTATTAAAAAAATCACTGAAAATACTACTAATACTACTTAGTGGTGCAAAACTTATACTGATTTTTATCATAAATGTCTCTTTATTTCAAAAATATATTAGTTTTTCTAATATGCTTAACTAAAAAGTCCCTAATTAGAAGTGATGAGCCAGCAACAGAGCATATTGTCAGGAGAGAGCACGCATGCAAAGACCAGCCCTGTCCTGAAAGCAGACATTACTTTTGGGGGTGAGGCTATTCTCTGCTTGCCGTGTTCTTTCCTTACTATGGGCACTGACAGTTCACTCTGTTGCTGGCTCGTTACACCATACTAGAGCCGACGAGGGAGCGTACTGTCACTGTGCATTAAAAACAATATTGCACAGTGACAAGGTAGCTCGATCACACTGAGCATACATCAGAAGTAACAACCGACACATGCTAAGTAGAGGGGGACTAGCCCAGTCCCTGAAACAGACATCACTGATGACTCTTCATTTCAAGCTGGGGACAGAGGCTGTGGCAGTCACCACAGCATCTGCGTTTTTAGTAATAAAGAAAATAAAACATTGAATCAAGTGTCAGAGTCATCTTTATTAATATACTCCTTCTACTGGAATGGCGCCAGCTCCAAAGCATTTTTCGACAAATGGCTTCATCAGGGGTCAATTTGTAGAAATGCTTTAAGTCTAATGAGCACCAATAAAGTCTGAATCATAGGCGGACTTTCTTTTTTGCAAATGATTGCTGCCATACTTTAATCTTGCCATTATCCATGCGAAATACATATAATTTCTAACATTCTCAAAAATGTAAGGACTTATTTCTAGCATTTTATTCTTATCTGTGGTCCTATCCCCGGACATCGTAGTGCCTATGACCTTTTAATCTAAAAGCCCCATTTTAGTGACACACGATGACAAGGTATTCTTTGAAACTCTTTGAAAAATTATATCATGCAATCTTTGCTTGCACTTTATTTTCATTCTTGACATTTCAATTCATTCAGACAAATCATAAAGTCTGAAGATCATGTTGATTGTGGTGGTGATGATGATGATGATGGGCAGATGGCCATTTACAAATATATTGAGATAAAGCCAATTCTCATATTACTCAACTATTTTTGTAGTCCTAAAATCAGACTTTTCTCCAACTTATCATCAAGTTAATGGTCATCTATATTTCAGGTGCTATTCATATTCTAAAATATTTGTGAACAGCCAACAGGTTTTTAACCATAGCAGACCAATAGTCTGACAGATTTCAAACAGATCAACCTGAAATATTCCATATTTTACACTGGCCACTAGAACAATCGCAATTTGCTGTCACAGCTTTGCCGTGTAGACTATGAAGGATTTAGCAGAGATTAGGCAATTTAATATCAGCTGTACTATAGTCTTAGGGTACCGTTACACTTAGCAATGCACCAGTGATCCCAACAACGATATGGATTGCTGGTGCATCGCTAAGTGGTCGCTAGTGAGCTGCCACACAGGCAGATCTCACCAGCGACATAGCAGGGGTCGGGGGTCGCTACTTACCTGTCAGACGAGGCGATCCTGACATCCTCCCGCCCGCGTCCACGCGTCGCTCGTTGGCGCCACAGGAAGCCCAGCAGGAAGCGCCCGACGAGAAATTATCCAGGACGTTCTCGCGCGATCAGCGATAATCAGAGGGGGAGCCAGTCGGAGGTAAGTATCAGACATAGCGATATCGCTAGCAATATCGCTGCTACGTCACAAAATCGATATCGCTATGTGTAATGGGGGCTTTAGGGGTTTAAATAAAACAGGAAAGTACGGTAACACTTTACACAAAATGCAGCAATAATTATTCACCTTTCCTCTCACTTCCTGCCTATAACACATCACTTCTTTGAATCTGTACTAATTTACTTGTCTCCTTGTAATTTGTCTCCTAAATATTAATATCTAGAAATGCCCAGACAACTCAGAAAAAAGTGGATGTCTCCAATATAATGACCCCAGAGAAGTTGTGTGAAATACAAGAGTTCGGGAGCCATTAGGTTGCTGTTGTTAGATCCAACAATTTAATGTTAATGAGACACAATGCAGAAAACATTGGAAAATGTAAATACGTTATTAGTTTATATAATATTCATTGATGGAATAGAGATTACATCTTTATTGGGTTTTTACTCTTCATTTTACCCAATAATGTATTATCAGATACGAGTAGCATAGCATTTGCTGATGGTTTTGTTTTCTGAACATCCCTTATGTACTCAGGCAGCCATCCAAATCTTACTCATAGGGGAAATTCAGCATACTGTTTGTACACATTCCTGCCTTCAGCCGCACAAACAATTATCCAAATCTACAATGTCTTTATTAACTAAAAATGAGGAAAATAAAACAAAAAAATAAAATGTTAACATACTGCTGACATAGTAAACTGGCATTCTGAAATGTTACCATACACAGGAATGTCTAAGTCTCGGATATTATGACTAACCTAGTTACAATCTAGAGAAGGGGAGGTTTGCCACAGAATCTCCAAAAAATAAATCAAATATCCTTCAAGTAATCAATATTAGAAAACTTGAAATACCTAAAATTAGAGATTTTGCTGAACTTCATGCACCTTCAGCAGAAGATAGACAGTTTATGCTAAAAATCCCTTCATTGTTGCCGAACAATATAACTCGGCAAAATATGAGACAAAATTCCTCCAAAGAATTGTTAAAGACTAATCACTAGTTATTGCAAAGTCTTATTTCAGTTGTTAAAGGTATCATAAGCAGATATTAGGTGTAAAGGGGCAATTACTTTTTGCATGATTGTACCTTCTGTGGTCAATGATCATTTTTGTACATCATCTTGCCTTAGTTTAGAACTTCAGTATCGGTGCAGCACAATAGAATCACACGACATATGGCAGGCCTGGCTGTTGTGAACTGGTCACCAGAACACCAAAGGGAGCCCCGACTCAGTAGTAAGAGAATTCACAACACCTGGCATACACACCGCATATGGAAACCTTTAAAATAGCCTGGATGAAAAAGTAGATTGCCAAAGAAAGCAAAACCTTTCCCTAATAGATGTACGTCCAGTCTCCACCTAAATATTTGTGTGTGCTGGGCCTCTGTTGTGAACTCATTTTCTGGTTTACCTCTGGCTTCTGGTGAGGGTGGTGGAGCTGGCTGTGTTGACAGAGGAGTCATGACTAGTGTTGAGTGATATCATCCTATATACAGAAATATCGGATCGGATTGGATCGGCCCGATACCCAAAAAAGTATCAGGTATCACCGATTCTGATACCGGAAGTCCCATTCATGTCAATGGGACAGAAATATCGGAATTAAAAAAGCCCCTTTCTTTCCTTGTACATCCAGTTCGGGAGGGGGGAAGAGTGTGGGCGGTCACTATGCGTGTTTGTGTGCGGTATATATGTAGTATGTATGTAGTATGTATGTTGTATGAATGTAGTATATATGTATGTAGTATGTATGTATGTATGTTGTATGAATGTAGTATATATGTAGTATGTATGTAGTATGTATGTATGTTGTATGAATGTAGTATATATGTAGTATGTATGTAGTATATATGTATGTTGTATGAATGTAGTATATATGTAGTATATATGTATGTTGTATGAATGTAGTATATATGTATATATAATGTGTCAATCACTGTCATTGTAGCAGGCATAGCCCAATGGGACTTGTAGTCCCATCGGACGATCCCTGCACACACACACAACCCCCGGCAGGCCCGCACAGACCACCGGCAGTCTACACAGACCCCCTGCAGCCGGCACAGACCCTCATCAGGCCCGTACAGACCCTTGAGAGGCCCGCACAGACCGCCGGAAGGCCCGCACAGACCCCCATCAGGCCCGTACAGACCCCCGAGAGGCCCATACAGACCCCCGAGAGGCCCACACAGACCACGGCTCATGATGCACACAGACCGCGCATCATGATGACATCATTTCAGCAGCCAATCACAGCCACAACAGTGTCTCATTGCATTATGAGGACTTCCGATTCCGGTATCCGATATTGAAAAAATATCGGTACTCGGTATCGGAATTCCGATACAGCAAATATCGGCCGATACCCGATATTTGCAGTATCGGAATGCTTAACACTAGTCATGAGTTCTCCATCTGGCCTCCCTCTGGTGGTGACAGGAGGTAATGAAGCTGATCTAAATGGCAGAGACGTGCCACCTGAGGAGGAAGACTGTGATTGGACCTCGGGAGTCTCTGACTGGATTTAAGACAGCCGACTCCCTATTTTCATGCTGGTGATTTTTCCTGTCCTGAGGTTCTAGTCTCCAGTTCTGTTCCTGCCTTCTCAAGCTAGGTGTGCTCTGCTGTTCACATGGGATTTGGTCTGGTTTACTCAGTTTTTGTGGTCAGCCAGCCCCGGCTGGGGCTGTGCTGAATTTCCATTCTTATGTCTCTGTTTGTGCCAGTTTGTTTTTTGTCCCTTATCGGATTGCCCTCTTTTTGCTCTGTCTTCAGAATATACCAGAGTGCTGATATAGAGAATTGAAGTCTAGCGACTTCAGGGTTTTTTTTGCTATCAGAAGTGTTGGACATTTTTGGGCAGGGTTTTTTGTGTGTGATTGCAGACAGCATCTTTCCTTTCCTGTCCTTTCTAGTTAGTGTGTGCCCAATCGTTTGCTCAGCCTGTTTTTCTATCTGTGTTTGTGTTTTCATCTTGTCTCACCAACAATACATGTTTGGGGGCTGTCTATTGCTTTGGGGTCTGCTCTGGGGCAGTTTAGATTTCCCCTTTTCTTGCTTTAGGCTTATTTAGTTCTCCGGCTGTGTCGAGGCGTCTAGGATCATCGTACGCACGCTCCACGGCTACTGCTAGTTGTGTGGATAGTATCAGGGGTCTGCAATCCGCTTAGTTACTAACCTCTCTGGTTTTCTGTGGCTTAGCTTGCTTTTGTTTTTCCTCCTCGGTGACTCATTCATAACAGGCCTCAGTCTGATTTGAGGTCAAATATTTTAGTCCTAACCACAAGACATCTCAGTGCCCAAGACATATAATGGTGACAGACCCCCAGAGAGAATGAAATGAAAATTAATTAGCGACAGAATCCCCAAAAAATAGGTGAATCACCCATAGTTGTCTCTTTCCACAATATCAGCTATGAGACCCAACATGCGTTACAGCACGAAACAGGAAGAGACAACTACGGGTAATTCACCTTCTCTTTTGTATTTTTTGACTCATTGATTCTAATTTCTTTCTCTCTGGTGTCTGTTAAATGTAATCACTGAATGTAATACAAAAATGTAATACAAAAAACCTCGGCACACAAAATTCGAATGAAACTCAAAATGAGTAGAGATCAAAGTTTATTGTTTCCAAAATATCATAAAGACCAATATTTCACAGAAAAAAATTCAACGTTTCGGCTATAGCGCCTTTTTCAAGAACTTATCTGCAGAATAAACAAACGATACATGCACTTATTATATAAGAAATATACATACAATAAAGTACTAATCGTACTAAAATAATAAATCATAATCCACATAAAGTAAAGACTCAATAAATTGACCTTCTGCATCATAGATCAATATCATATACGCTTGAATAATCTATATAGACCCAGAGTAATACCTGTGGAAATAATAATCCATGGACATCAGAGTCAAATTCATCATACAAGAAACATAGGTGTGGAATGCCTTATGAAAAGAAAAAAGAAAAAAATGACATAATAACATCATATTGAAAAATTTAATTCAAGAACATAGTGCGCCACCAGGGAAAATTTACCAGGTCATGCCGATTCAAGATATGCGATGCAATATATGAAAGTAATATGCTCCATATAAATAATTGCAAAAAAGGATCCTAATCAAAATACATGGTGCGCTCTATAAACGTCCCATATCCAGATGTAACTTAGTCCAAACATACCTATTTGAAAGTCCATGGATTGCGTGCAAGTGCCCCCTGGTGACCCATGCGGTATGCCCCGTCACCGCCATGAGAGGACACGGCTCTCTTATATCGGAGAAGCTGAGAACTTCCTGGGTAAGAGTCAGCGTCCCACAGAGAGAACTGCGCATGCGCCGTCGACATATACCGGAAAAAGCCGAAGTGAAAAGCCGAATGATTGTGAGATGACGTAAGCAGGCTTACAAGGGAATGCCAAACTCAAACGGGAGACTGATATTAAAAAGAAAAGTTTAAAGCCGCCACCACCATCCGACATATCTGGATAAGGATCATTTCCCACGTGCATTATCAAACTAGAAAAAACAAGAAAAATAATATGAAATAATAAATAAAAGGCATACAGATATATATGAAAAAATTATGATGATTATTCCCACCAACATTTAAACACAAGAAAATAAGAGACAAGACATAGCCTACATTGCACACACTAGAGAAGAACCACAAGTTTCAGAAATCCTTGCAAGGTAAAATAAATACATAATAAAGAAATATATAACTGACAGAGTAAAACAGTCATGGACAATCCAATGACATGGCCCAAATTTAATATAACCAGACTAACACCCGATTTCAGATTCTCTATTTAACCCCAACGGTGTTAGGGTCTGCAAAGTATGAATCCAGAAGGATTAACGCTCCTTCAATCTTTTAATCCTATCTCCCCCTCTTCTAGTCATTGGTATCCAGTCAATGACTTGTTACCTTAATTGTGCCACAGAATGCCCACGTGATACAAAGTTGGCCGGAATCGGTAACAAAGTTTTTCCACATCTAATGGAGTGGTCTCCCCAACATATCCGAGACCGCATGGGCACTTTAACAGACATACGACAAAGGAAGAATCACATGTGAAGTATCCATTAATAGAAAAACGTCGTCCTGTACGGGGATGGGTAAAGGTATCACCTTTCATCACATTTGAACACTGCAAACACCCCAAACAAGGAAAAGTTCCCTTACGTGACATAGTCAAAGTTTTTTGGACCATCTCCTTCTTACCAGAGCCAACATCAGCCCTCACCAAAAGATTCCTAATATTATTGGATCTTTTATAACACATAAGGGGTCTAGACATAAACTCAGGAATGTTGGGATATGAATTTTTCAATACATCCCAATTTCGTAATATGCAACCTCTAATAAGAGTACTGTAGGGATGAAAAGTACTAACAAATGCTAACTTATTGGTCTTATCTCTATGAGGAGAGGGAAACCTAGATTGTTCCAAAATCCAAACTGGATAACCTCTTTTACGATAACGTGTCTCCATTTCTTGATGTCTCAGTTTTCTTGTGGATAGGATCGTTTCCGATCTATCTATTCTTACATGTTGTGACTTTGGTAACGCACGCTTCACATGTCGTGGATGGCTACTATCGAAATGAAGTAAACTATTTTTATCTGTGGGTTTTATATACAAATCTGTTCCAATTGAGCCGTTAGAATTGATGAATACAAGAGTCTCAAGGAAATTAATCGAATGATAGTCATAGTGAAGAGAAAAAGTGAGACCCATAATATATGTATTAAGTTTATTAAAAAACTCCAAAACAGTATCCTCACCCCTCGTCCAAATCATAAAAACGTCATCGATATAACGTTTCCAATACGAAGCGTAAGATATAAATAGAGGATCTCCGTATACAAAGGATTCCTCAAAATGTGACATAAAGATATTGGCATAGGGGGTGCCACATTTGACCCCATGGCTGTTCCTCTGTTCGGAATGTAAAATTGGTCTTCAAAAAGAAAGAAAAAAAAAAAAAAAGAAAATTTTTTTTTGTCAAGATCAAAGTAAGAAGATCCCCGCAGAATTCAATCTGATCACCTGAAAAAGCTGTTTTGTCAGACAAAAATGTAACCATAGCTGCAATGCCTTTAATATGTGTAATGCTCGTGTACAAGCTATTAACATCGAGTGTGACCAATATGGTGTTGACGGTCAGGGGACCCACAGATTGGATACTCAAAAGAAATTCTGAAGTGTCCTTAATATAAGATTTAATAGATGGTACATAAGGTGTAAGAATTTTTTTCTAAAACAATAGACAATGGTGAGAGCACTGAATCTGTGGAGGCCACTATTAGTCGTCATGGTGGTTTCAATAGATTCTTATGAACCTTAGGTAAGGTATAAAAAACTGGTATGGTAGGATTGTGGATAACAAAAAACTCTCCTAACTTCAAATCTATAGTTCCCACTTGACAATAAAAGTCAACGAGGTTTTTTATCTTTTTTGCAATCTCAAAAGAAGGATTATTAGAAATGGGAGTATACGTCTCAGAATCACTCAACTGAGATTGAATCTCCTTGACATAATATGAACGGTCCATTATCACAATCGCCCCACCTTTATCAGCAGGCTTTATTACTAAATTCTTATTATCTTTTAAATTATTAATTGCTCTCTTCTCCTCTAATGTAAGATTGTGTTTAACGTGCACAGTGCCCCTTTTAACTGTCTTAACCACTTCATCAATGTCCCTCTGTACCAAGTCGATATATGTTTCTATCGGATGATAAGTCCGTGGAGGTGCAAACTTGCTAGTGAGTCATAAATTCAACGACTGTAACGAGAATTTATTAGAGGAGCAATCAGAACTTGTTTTGGTTTCTATGGTCTGACTAGAGAAATGAACCATTAGTCATAATAATCTATAAAACCTATGAAGATCTTGCTCTAAACGAAATGAGTTAAATGTCGAGGTCGGACAAAAAGACAACCCTTTTTGTAAGAGAGTCATTTCAGCTGGGGAGAGGCATACAGATGAGATATTGTATACTATACTCTCCTCAGGGTCCGTACCTGGGATCTCGTGGTCATTCTCTGTTGGTCTGTTGCTCCGCCGTTTCCCCCTCCGCGTCTTCCTCTGAATGTCCGTTCTTGTCGCCTTCCTAAAAAAGTTGTAGTATGAGGGCGTGAAGCTCCATCGCTGTCCGAACTGGTGGAAAATGAGCTGTATCCTCGTCTGGATGATCGAGGTGTTCTGTAGATGTTGGAAAAACGCCATTTATAAACCTTATTATTATAATCGTCAGTATCACGGAGAAATTTACTCTTTTTCCTAATCTGTAGATTAGTACGAAACTCTTGAATAGTTTGATCCAATTTTTCCTTCAGAGTATTATAGTCCTCCGGTGGGAAAGTACTCACTAACTGTTCTTTGGTGCTTGAAATTTTGGCGTTCAGATCAGAAATTTCCTTCTGCAAAAAATCTATGGTTAAGATGATAATGTCCATAGAGCATTTATTCAGAATAGATTCAAATTTAGAGCAAAAATCAATGTTATCGTGAAAAAGAGTTGATCTCAATGAGACTCTCAGGCCCCGAGGTATACGGTTCACTTTATGGTACTCCGCCAATGTTGTGCAATGTAGGTCAAGAGCCGCCAATCTCCTTAAATCCTTCTCCAGGTTCCTAGTATGCAATTCCTCAGAGGGAGTATGCAAAAAATCTCCAGGAGTCTTAACTTTAGAACGAATAGTAGAGGTTAAATGTAATCACATACCATTATTTATGATATTTTCCAGTGTTATCCTTGGACTTCTACAATGTCTTACATAATTCCTATTGCAAACTCCACGATCATGTATCATTTTCACAAATCATGACTTTGTTGACCCTCCAGTTAATTTTGTTGCCATATTAGAAGTGTTTTCCTGTTTTAAAACCTTTATTAAACATATTACTAATAAATATTGAGATTTTTATAATACTATGCTTTGGAAGTGAAGTCCACTTTGGCTCATACAACGATGGATGGTGCGATCTGACACTGATGTTCCTTGAGCATGAAGTTCACCTTTAATCTGTTTAGAAGTTTTTCTGGGCTCTTTTGTTACCATTCGTATTATCCATCTCTTTGATTTGTCATCAATTTTCCTCCTGCGGCCACGTCCAGGAAGGTTGGCTACAGTCTCAAGGAGCTTACATTTCTGAATAATATGTTCAACTATAGTCACAGGATCTCTAAGCTGCTTGGATATGGTCTTATAACTTTTACCTTTAACTTGTTTGTCTATAATTTGCTTTCAAATCTCATATGCAAATTGCCTCTTCAGAGAGAAAGAGGACTTTTACTCTACAGCACCACCTATTGGTAGTAGCGATCCTTTCAAATCTCCTGAGACAACTCTTTCCTTCGCTTCCTCTGGTCCATGTTGAGTATGATACACACCCTGTCACCAAACAGCCCATTGAGTATCTGTAGCCCTCTATACAGGCCCACTCACTGATTCCAAGATGGTAGACAACTGAAATGCTAATTAGTGGACACACCGTGATTTAACATGTCCCTTTTGCCACATTATTTTCAGGGGTAACATCAATTCTGCCCATGCCTATTTCATAAGTTTTATTTTTTTAAAAATCAAGGTTGAAAAGCAATGTCTGACTTTTATTTGTTCATTTGCACAGTTTTTTTTTATTTATTATTACCTTTGTCAGATGCAAGTTATTTCTGTGACCTTTGTGGGTTTTTCTGCAATTAAACGAGAGGTACCAACAATTTCGACCACGTGTGTGTGTGTGTGTGTGTGTATATATATATATATATATATTAGCTGAAGAGCCTGGCGTTGCCTGGGCATAGTAACCAACTGTGGTTAGTTATATAAAAATTATAATGATTATATTGCACATAAAACATTACACATCATATATTCAACACTACAGATTTGCAACACAAATTAACTAAACGATTACTTAAGTATTGATAGTATTTTATTTTCAACTCATTCAAGAACCTTTTGATAAACAACATTTTTGGTTTTTTCCTTTCGGTGCAAAGATGAACAGATTTTTGGCAGTTCCAACTCTTGAAAAGACCACGTAAAGTTGACCATGAGAAAAGCATGGAGATTGCAAATTGATCCCTACTACTTTCAAGGACTGTCCCTGAGCATTGTTAATGGACATTGGAAATTGCAAATAGAAGTTGAACTGGAAACTGGAGGCATTTAAAATAAAAAAAACAAATCAGATGGAATGAGTAACATAGTAACATAGTTTTGAAGGCTGAAGGAAGACCTTATGTCCATCTAGTTCAGCCTATTTTTAGTGCAGCTGTTCTGCATTGTTGATCCTGGGGAAGGCAAAAAACCCACAGAGTAGAAGCCAATTTTCTCCACAGGGAAAAAAATTCCTTCCCCTAAGCTGGGTCAACCATCTACCTATAATATTATGTTAATCGTAACCTTCTATACTGTTACTCACAAGAAAAGCATCCATTCCTTTCTTAAATTCATTCAGTGAGTTGGCCATCACCACTTCCTCAGGAAGAGAATTCCAGAGCCTCACTGCTCTTACCGTGAAGAACCCTCTTCTATGCTGGTGCAGAAATTGTCTTTCCTCCAAACGAAGAGAATGCCCCCTTGTTCTTGTCACAGTCCTTGGTACTAACAGTTCATTGGAGAGATCTCTGTATTGCCCTCTGATATACTTGTACATAAATATTAAGTCTCCCCTAAGTCTTCTCTATTCTGGAGTAAATAGACCTAATTTTGATAACCTTTCTGGGTATTGTAGTGAACCAACTCCATTTATCATTTTAGTAGCCCTCCTTTGAACCCTTTCAAGTTCAGTAATGTCTTTCTTGAGCACCGGCATCCAAAATTGCACACAATACTCCAAGTGTGGTCTGACGAGTGATTTGTACAGAGGGAGAATTATGTTTTCATCTCGTGTCCCAGACCTCTCCTAATGCATCCCATGACCCTATTTGCTTTGGTGGCAGCTGCCTGACACTGGGCACTCCAATTTAGCATCTTATTGACTAAGATGCCTAAGTCTTTTTCCATGTCTGATTTCCCCAGCAGTTTCCCATTTAGTAAGTAATTGTAGTATCTGTTTCTCCTTCCCATGTGCATATATTCTTGGAATGAAAATGTCCTCTCCTTTGGCACATCCTGTCTCTGAGCTGTGTATCTAACCCTATCCTGTGTGATAATGTCTGCTGAGCTGTGTACCTAATCCTCTCCTGTGTGATATTTTCTGCTGAGCTGTGTATCTAATCCTATCGTGTGTTACTGACTGCTCAGCCGTGTATCTAATCCTATCCTGTGTGATACTGACTGCTGAGCAGTGTATCTAATCCTATCCTGTGTGATACCGTCTGCTGAGCCGTGTATCTAACCTTATCCTGTGTCATACTGACTGCTGAGCCATGTACCTAATCCTATCATGTGTGTTACTGACTGCTCAGCCGTGTATCTAATCCTATCCTGTGTGATACTGACTGCTGAGCCATGTATCTAATCCTATCCTGTGTGATACTGACTGCTGAGCTGTGTATCTAATCCTATCCTGTATGATACTGACTGCTGAGCTGTGTATCTAATCCTATCCTGTTTGATACTGTCTGCTGAGCTGTGTGTCTAACCCTATCCTGTGTGATACTGACTGCTGAGCTGTGTATCTAATCCTATCCTGTGTGATACTGACTGCTGAGCTGTGTATCTAATCCTATCCCGTGTTATACTGACTGCTGAGCCATGTATCTAATCCTATCCTGTGTGATACTGACTGCTGAGCTGTGTATCTATCCTATCCTGTGTGATACTGACTGCTGATCTGTGTATCTAATCCTATCCTGTGTGATACTGACTGCTGAGCCGTGTATCTAATCCTATCCTTTGTGATACTGGGCTCCCCCTGCAGTCTGTGTCAGAGGGTGGTCTGTGTTGGCACGGTAATAAATTGTGTTATTTCCAGCTTTACAGAAGGATGATAACACCATAGAAATTATGAGAATAATAGGCAAAATTGTTTGGTGAATTGGAACGCGTGGGGTTAAAATTTCGCCTCACAACATAGCATATGACGCTCTCGGGGTCCAGACGTGTGACTGCAAAATTTTGTGGCTGTAGCTGCGACGGTGCGGATGCCTATCCCGGACATACACAGACACACACATACATACAAACACACATTGAGCTTTATATATTAGATATATACTGTATATAATAAGCATGAGGCATTAGTCCATATTTTAGTCAAAATACGTGAACTCGTAATTCACATCAAAGGTTTTCATTGTCTTGCAAGACCCTACACTAAAATCAAAAGCTGAGCAGAGCTCTTCATCTAATATTAAATGAATCATTAATTGGCTGTAAAGCAGACACTATATCTGTGAGATTAGTGCACTATAAAAAGTATTATCCACGTACATGTATAATGCAAGGCCACCACGCCTCAATGAATTGATAGATTGGGAATGTTTGTTTCATGAGTATTTTGCACCTATGTTGTATCTGCCTTTATCAAGTGGCTGCTGCATCCTGTAGTGCATTAGTTCTGTGATCTGTTTGGGTAAACACGGCTGGCTTTAATTCTGCTTTGTTTTCTGGAAATGTTTATGTCCTTTATCAAACCCTACTACCAGCTCTATAACCTTTGCCATTTTTACCCCTTTCTCTCATGGATTGCAATGCCCTTCGCTCATGCATTAATATCTGATGACCTCCGCTGCTCTGTGTCTGCAGCTCAGCCTGTTATCCATGGTCTCACATAGACTATTTATTATTGTTTGTTTTTAGAAATGTACAGGTAATAGAGATGAATTATTCTAAAAAGTCTTTGGAGCACCATGATAATTCTTTTGCCTCTAAATTGTGAATGTGAATTTGCTTTTAGATGCCACTAGAGAATGGATCCAATTTTATTGTCTGCTGTGAACACTTCACTTTGGAGACATCTGAGACATTCAACATTCAAGTGTAAATTACAGAAAAAAGTTAGAAGCTTCCAGAGCTCCTAGGAATAAACCAAAGCAAACATAGAAATGCCATATCACAGGCTGCTATTGCTGAGAGGTTAATAAATAATGACTGTACTGAATCCTGAAGTCTTCTGACCATTTTTTCCTAAAGATAATCTAGTAAATTAGTCTTCTAATGATAATCTGTCACATTAGGAGGCTTGTTGAGAGGCTTTATCTTTAACTCTTGTGCCCTTTGTTTGATTTTAAATAAACAATGGGGTATATGTAGTCCCCTAATTAATGCAGAAACTCCAATTTTTTATATTCACAGTATATCACTTGTGGTCCAGTGAAAGGGGTTGTGCAGGACGGAAGATTTATTTCTCCCAGCAGGATAAGTTTTTGACTTAAGATTTTCTGTTATGAATGAGTCACCGTAGGAGGCAAAAGCAGAAATACAAGCTAAGTCAAGAAAACCAGAGAAGTTGGCAACTATCAGATTGCAGACCCCTGAACCTATCAACACAACTAGCAGTAGCCGTGGGGGGTTCCTACGATGCCCTAGACTCCTCGATCACAGCCGGAGAAATACATAGGCCTAAAGAAAGAAAGGGGAAATCTAAACTGCCCCAGAGCAGACCCCAAAGCAATAGGCAGCCCCCAACATATAATGACGGTGAAGCAAGATGAAAATACTAACACAGACAGAAAGATAGTGTCACGGTCACGTGTGTCTGGACGCAGATGATACAGCAAGGCGGACCCATAACACACGTGACCCTGGATACCGCGCCTCCAGTGGGGCGAATTTAAATAATAAAACGTGCAGATGGATACGCCGCCTCCACCTGGCGAATTTAGGAATTACACGTTATACATACATTCTGGAAACCCCGCCTCCAGTACGGCGAATTTAAATAAGGGGGAACCTGGGAAACATTAACAATGGTGGGCCCTGCGATAGGGAAAAGGGAAGTGGAGACCTCCTGAGCTCCCCTGAGCCAGCGTCCCTGCACTCCTAACGTTCCCTATGCCGGCTCCGCACCGGGCGCCGCACGTGTACCTCAAAGCCCTTGCTCGCCCTGACCCTAAACCCTCACTAGGGAATTGGTCGGTGCGGAAACTAATCCCACCACTGCACTAACAACACACATGAGGAAAGAAGACAATACAGGGGAAACACCACTTAACTTTATGCTCTGTGCTTATGCTCCTGCAACAGAGCCCTCCACCTGCGTGCGTCTTCTCCTCCACCCGGATCCATCACCATAACAGGATCCTTCACCATAGTGCAGCCTTGGAGCAGAGTCCACCACCAGTTGCTGCTGCTTAGTAACAGAGTCCCAAAGATGAGTTCAGCTTCTGACACGAAGGCAAGCATGCTTGAGTCCAGCTCAGCAGCGAAGTCCCACATGGTGAGTGCCACTCTCCATAGTCGCCACTCCACCAGTCCATGCAGACACTTCCTGCCGACACCATCACTGCGACCCCACCACGCCATGCCAGCCCTTGGTCCAGACACCATAGCTGACCCACGTCCCCACTGGCTAAGCTGCGCAGGACTCCTCCTCAGCTCCATCCTTCCACCAGGCTCTCACCAACTCAGAATCAATGAATGAATGAATATCACCAGCAGTGATTGCACACCCTGAGACTCATTTATAGAGCCCCACACCTGATTCAGAATTACGTGCACATTAAACCTAAAGTGCGATACCACTAACCACCACCGGGGACAGTCAAGTCACTTTGGCAACTTGAGAAAAGGAAAAAAAGTTCACTCTGTGCTTTTAAAACTGTCAGATCCACTTCAGATCATGACAGGTAGACTGAGCAAAGACGGGGCCCCAAAACTACCTAGATAGGAAAGGACAGGAAGGCTGCTGTCTGCAATCTGCAAAAACCCTATCAAAGACATAAGCCAACCAGCTGATATGAAAAAGGCCCTGAAGCAGCTAGGCTTCAAAAACTGAATCAGCACTCAGGTATTTTCAGAAGACAGAGCTAAATGAATTCAGCACACCCCAGCAGGGAATGGCAGAAATCCAGAAAAACAAAGCAAAAACAAAGTCAAAGCACAAAAGCAAAAGGCTGAGCAGCAAACTTAGCTTTGGAAGAGCAGGAATTCAGACTGGTCTCCAAGGATCCCACAGAGAAATCACCCGCAGGGCAGAAGGGCGTCGGCAGCATTATATCTAGTCCGTAACTCCACTCAGCCAGTCACAATCATCAGCCTCAGGTGTTTGACAATCAGGCTCACTACCTTTCTTTACCAGAAGAGGGAGTTCCTCGGGCCTCAGTAATGAAGGGGAAAATGAACTCACAACAGTACCTCCCCCTTGAGGAGGGGTCACCGAACCCTCAATTATGCCACCAGGGCGATCAGGGTGAGCCCGATGAAAGGCACGCACCAATCGTTTGGCATGAATATCAGAGGCGGAGACCCAGGAATTATCCTCCTGACCATAACCCTTCCACTTAACCAAATACTGGAGTCTCCGGCTAGCCAGACGGGAATCCAGTACTTTCTCTACCTCATACTCCATGTTACCTTCAACCAATACAGGGTCTGGAGGTGCCACCCCCGGAACAACAGGTTCAACAAACCACTTCAACAAAGATTTATGGAACACATTATGGATTTTAAATGTGACAGGAAGAGCCAAACGAAAAGAGACCGGATTAATAATCTCCACAATCTTGTAAGGTCCAATAAATCTAGGCCTAAACTTAGGAGAAGCCACCTTCATAGCAATATTTTTTGATGATAACCACACCATATCACCAACCTTAAACTGGGGACCAATGGTCCTATGTCGGTTGGAAAACCGCTGGGCCTTCTCCTGGGAGAGAGATAACTTATCCACCACTTGGTCCCAGATCTGGTGCATTCTCTCCACCACAGTGTCAACACCTGGGCAGGCAGAGGGCTCCACCTGCCCTGAAGAAAATCGAGGATGAAACCCAAAGTTACAAAAAAAAGGTGACATCAAAGTGGCAGAACTAGCTCTATTATTCAAAGCAAATTCGGCCAAGGGCAAGAATGAAACCCAATCATCCTGATCAGCAGAAATAAAACATCTCAAATATGACTCCAAGGTCTGGTTTGTTCTCTCTGTCTGCCCATTGGTCTGAGGGTGAAAAGCAGAGGAGAAGGACAACTGAATTCCCAGCCTGGAACAGAAAGTTCTCCAAAATCTAGACACAAACTGCACTCCTCTGTCAGATACAATGTTCCCAGGAATCCCGTGCAAACGAACCACCTGTTGTAAAAACAGGGGCACCAACTCAGAGGAAGACGGCAACTTAGGGAGTGGTACAAGATGAACCATCTTAGAGAACCTATCACAAATCACCCAAATAACAGTCATCCTCTGAGAGACAGGCATATCAGAGATGAAATCCATTGAAATATGGGTCCATGGCCTCTTGGGGACAGGCAAAGGCATCAACAACCCACTAGAGCGAGAACACGATTTAGACCAGGAGCACGTCCCACAGGACTGCACAAAATTCCTGACATCACGAGACAAGGAGGGCCACCAAAAAAACCGACTCACCAGATCTCTAGTACCAAAAATACCTGGATGACCAGCCAAAGCAGAGCAATGAACTTCAGACATCACTCTCTTCTTCCACTGGTCAGGAACATACAACTTTCCACTGGGACAACGCTCAGGTTTGTCCTCCTGTAACTCTTCCAGAGCACGTCTCAAATCGGGCGAGATGGCAGAAAGAACTACCCCTTCGCCTAAGATGGTAGCAGGCTTGGTCACCACAGGAGAATCAGCAAGGAAGCTCCTAGAGAGGGCGTCTGCCTTGACATTCTTTGTTCCAGGAAGAAAAGAAACCACAAAATCAAAACGTGTAAAAAACAAGGCCCACCTAGCCTGTCTAGGGTTCAAGTGCTTAGCCGACTCTAGGTAAATCAAATTCTTGTGGTCAGTGAGGACCACGACTTGATGCTTAGCTCCCTCCAACCAATGTCTCCACTCCTCAAATGCCCATTTCATGGCCAACAGTTCCCTATTCCCCACATCATAGTTACATTCAGATGGAGAGAACTTTCGGGAAAAGAAAGCACAGGGATTCATTTTAGATGTTACAGGATCCTTTTGGGACAAAACAGCTCCTGCACCAATCTCAGAAGCATCCACCTCTACCTGGAATGGAAGTGAGACATCAGGTTGCCGCAAAACCGGGGCGGAGGTGAATCTTCGCTTCAACTCCTGAAAGGAAGAAACAGCCTCCGGAGACCAATTTAACACATCAGCACCCTTTTTAGTCAAATCAGTCAGTGGCTTGGCAATACTAGAAAATTTTGCTATAAATTTCCGATAAAAATTAGCAAAACCCAAAAACTTCTGGAGGGCCTTCAAAGAAGTGGGCTGAACCCAATCGTGAATGGCCTGTACCTTGGCCGGGTCCATTTCAATAGTTGACGGGGACAAAATAAATCCCAAAAAAGAAATCCTCTGTACTCCAAAAAGGCATTTAGATCCTTTGACATACAGGGAATTCTCCCTCAAGATCCGGAACACAGTCCGAATATGTTCCACATGAGAATCCCAATCCTTGGAGAAGATCAAAATATCATCCAGATAGATAATCAAAAATTTATCGACAAAATCTCGGAAAACATCGTTCATGAAGCACTGGAAGACAGAAGGGGCATTAGTGAGCCCAAAAGGCATCATCAGGAACTCAAAATGTCCCTCCGGAGTATTAAACGCCGTCTTCCATTCATCCCCATGCTTAATGCGAATAAGATTATACGCCCCCCTGAGGTCAAGCTTGGTAAACCAGCAAGCACCCTTAACTCTGGAGAATAGATCAGAAATCAGGGGTAACGGATACTGATATTTAACAGTAATTTTGTTGAGGGCACGATAATCAATACAAGGTCTTAATGATCCATCCTTTTTGGCTACAAAAAAAAAAAACGGCACCCAAGGGTGACGAGGATGGTCTAATATGACCCTTCTCCAACGCCTCCTTAATATAGGATCGCATAGCCTCGTGCTCGGGTACAGATAAATTGAAGAGCCGACCCTTGGGAAATTTACACCCCGGGCTCAGTTCAATTGCACAGTCATAACTCCTATGAGGAGGCAGAGACAGACTCATTCTCACTAAATACATCATAAAAGTCCGCCAAATAATCAGGAACATCATGCGACTGAGGAGAGGTGGAAAACACCGAAGCCTCACTAAAGGCACACCGACAACCCCAACTCACCACAGACACAGATTTCCAATCCAAAACTGGATTATGAATCTGTAACCAGGGAAACCCCAGAACAACAGTATCATGCAGATTATGCAACACCAGAAATCTGCAATTTTCTAGATGGTCTGGGGCGACCCGCATTACCACCTGGGTCCAAAACTGGGGTTTATTTTTAGCCAAAGGAGTAGCATCAATTCCCCTCAAAGGGATAGGCGTCTGCAGAGGTGTCATCGGAAATCCACAACGTTTAGCAAAATCCAAGTCCATTAGGTTTAGGGCTGCTCCCGAATCCACAAACGCCTTGGCAGAAAATGTGGACAGGGAGCAGATCAGAGTAATAGCCAGAAGAAACTTAGGTTGAACACCCCCAACAGAAAACGTGTGTGCAAAGCGTTTCTCTCGTTTGGGTCAGACAGAAATAATATGCGAGGCATCTCCACAGAAAAAACACAACTTATTACGCCTTCTGAACTCCTGACGCTGCTCTCTGGAAAAAACTATCACATTGCATAGGTTCAGACATTTGTTCAACAGGTGGCAACACCTCTCGTGCAGCTTTGCGTTCGCGCAATCGCCGATCAACCTGAATGGCTAATGACATAGAATCGTCAAGATCAGAGGGAACAGGAAATCCCACCATAGTATCTTTTACTAGAGTTGAGCGACTTTTGGTTTTTTAGGGTCGCGTTTCGTTTCGTGAAACCCGACTTTTCCAAAAGTCGGGTCGAGCAAGATCGTCTGATGATAGGGAAAAGTCGGGGTCGTCCCGAAACACGAAACCCAATGTAAGTCAATGGGGAATAAAAGTCGGCAGTGAGAGGAGGACAGGAAACACACCTACAGTGCCCATTTGAATGCCAAAAGCATCAATTCTTCTTACTTAAGCTTGTCAACCTTAATTAACTTCATAATACAAGTTACTCACTGAAAAATGGGGGTTATTTGGCTAAAGTTGTGGGGGGGGAGGGCTGGCTGCAGGTTTTCATTTGCCCTGGGCGAAAGAGCGCCCCTTTAACACATACCACAACTCATCATGCTCCGATAAGGCAGAGAAATAGCGGTATAGTACAATGAAAAATACCTCACTTTTTACATCTCATGACGAGGCCCATCTATTTCTCCATACAGAATCATTGGTCCCATATAATGTTTGAAACAGTATATGATGAGCTCCACATAATGCTACAGTATATGTTGGTCCCCATGGATGAAGCTCCACTGTCTTATGCGCCCAAATAATGCTCCAAACATAATGGGCCCCATATCTAATGCTCTAGTGTATAATGGGCCCTGTAAATGCTGCTCCAGTGTCTGATGTCCACCTTTGGAATGTTCCAGTGTATGGTGGGCCCCATCTATCATTCTCCAGAGTATAGTGCTCCCCAAAAATTGCTGTGCCAACATTGAAAACAATCAAATAAGTCTCCTCGCTAGGGAATCCCTGTACTTGTCTGGACTCCTCGTCGTCCCCATCTTCCATCTCACTGCACAGTATTTCAACTTTGCAAGTGCTGTGATCCTGGGCAAGCAGGGGGGGCCCACTCGTTGGCGACGGCACTGGCACAGGGCCCATGATAGTACGGTGGTGTGTCTGATGGCGGGTGGGCCGAACCTGCACTTTCATCTGCAGCTTCCTCTTTGTCACCGTGTAAGATGGAACTGTATATGGGAAGGGTAACCTGAGTTTCATCAGGGTCAGATTCAGGTCGTGTAGCGTGCGAGGGGAATGTAGTGGTCTGGGTCAATGTACCAGCAGATTCATCGAGCAGTGGCTGGGCATCAGTGCACTTGTGTCGCCCCCAGGAGTACGGTCACCACAGTGGCATTACCTTCTTCCTAGGGAGTGTGATGTCATGCTTGGGAGCAACGAAGGATCTCTCTAGCAGGTTAACTGATTGGGCGGCGTTATTCCCACGAGTCATGACCCTCCAAACAGCGTTCATGAAGGCAAAGTGTTTGTTTTACGTGGGCAGTATGGTTGCAAAGCTGAACCTTAAAGGAATGTCCAGAAGGGCACCACCAGGAGTGGAGCCTACGGTTAAATTCGACTCCACCTGGGAAACCTCAACCATGCCAGCTACAGAAAAGATGCACACATTGCAAGCTTAATTCCGTTAACGAACGAGACTCCGTCATGCCCCGCGGTCCGAGTCCGGCTTACTAGAGGGACACGTGAGGCTCTGGCACATGAGATTGGCCAATAACTGGTGTGTCATGCCCTTACATGTCCGTGGCTGCATGTGCGCTACACTGAAAAGGCCAGCGTTTGTCGCTTACAGGTGCAGATAACCCGCTGAACAACGTTAGTGATGGGGATCACTGATTACAATTATTACCCGCGAACAATGATTTCCCAGTAAGTGCAGGTCAACCGCAGTTCCAGAATTAGGCCTAACCGTCATTCCTGAAAAAATGAAAAACTTATGTGTGCAAACCACAGGTGCTGGAGCTTGCTTAACAGCTCGCCAGCCGTTCTCACGCCCAGTATGGATTACACGTGATTGCACAAAGGTGAGAAAGGGTACCGTATCCCCAGATAACATGTATGGATAGCGTACACATTCAAAATATATGTCTATACATCAGGAGGCAGGCTCAGACGGTGTTAGGCCCAGTATGGATTGCACGTGATTGCACAAAGGTTAGAAAGGGTACCGTTTCCCCGGATAACATGTATGGATAGCGTACACATTCAAAATATATGTCTCAGGAGGCAGGCTCAGACGGTGTTAGGCCCAGTATGGATTGCACGTGATTGCACAAAGGTTAGAAAGGGTACCGTATCCCCAGATAACATGTATGGATAGCGTACACATTCAAAATATATGTCTCAGGAGGCAGGCTCAGACGGTGTTAGGCCCAGTATGGATTGCACAAAGGTTAGAAAGGGACCATTTCCCCGGATAACATGTATGGATAGCGTACACATTCAAAATATATGTCTCAGGAGGCAGGCTCAGACGGTGTTAGGCCCAGTATGGATTGCACGTGATTGCACAAAGGTTAGAAAGGGTACCGTTTCCCCGGATAACATGTATGGATAGCGTACACATTCAAAATATATGTCTCAGGAGGCAGGCTCAGACGGTGTTAGGCCCAGTATGGATTGCACGTGATTGCACAAAGGTTAGAAAGGGTACCGTTTCCCCGGATAACATGTATGGATAGCGTTCACATTCAAAATATATGTCTATACATCAGGAGGCAGGCTCAGACGGTGTCAGGCACAGTATGGATTTGACGGCCCAGATTACACAGCGGAGGAGCAGGGAGAGGTAAAGATTGCAAATGCTGTGGCCCTGCCCAAGCAAGGGGGGCCCACTCGTGCGCGTCGGTACTGGCACTGGGCCCCTCATATACAGCGGTGTGTCTGACGGCGGGTGTGCACCACCACCGTCAGAGACACTTGATTGCACTATGAGGGACCCTGTGCCAGTGCCCGCGCCCAAGAGTCGGCCTACCCACCTGTCCAGGGCAACGGCACTCGCACGGTGTCGTGCGCTAGGTGGTGACCCCGGCCATGGGGGGAAGGCAGCACAGTTAGGGAGTTTTAAAAAGTGGCATATGTTGATGTTGGACATTCAGCTGATGCAAAAGGCGAAATAGGTGAAGTCCCAGGAAGAGGTGGACCAAAGCAAGCCATTTTTCTGTCACCCTATGTGTCATCAGGGGAAGGTGGGACAAAATCCTTGGAAACCCATGCATGGTTCATTTTAATGAAGGTTAGATCATCCACATTTTGGGTTGACAGACGGGTCCTTTTTTCTGTCAGGATTGATCCAGCTGCACTGAAGACTCTTTCCGATAGCACACTTGCAGCTGGGCAAGCGAGCTCCTGTAAGGCATATTGGGCCAATTCAGGCCAGGTGTCCAGTTTAGCGGCCCAATAGTCAAAGGGGAATGACCTGTGTGGGAGAACATCGATATGGGAGGAAAAGTAGTTTGTAACCATAGTTGACAACTGCTGTCTCCTGTCACTTTCCATCGATGCAGTATTACCAGTTGTGTGAGCGGTATTTGAAAAATCAGTCCACAACGTTGTCATGAAACCCCTGTCTCCAATGCCACTTCTGCTGTGTGCACCACGAACACCTCTGCCAAGCTGCCCCCGGCCCGTACGGCTCGTGTGAGAACCATCACCGCTGCTGTGTGCTGGGAATGCCTCAAGCAACCGATTTACCAGAGTTGCTTGTTTATTAGCCAATATTAGGTCAAGGTTCTCCTGTGGCATGATGTTTTGTAATTTGCCTTTATACTGTGGATCCAGGATGCTGGCCAACCAGTAGTCGTCATCGTTCATCATTTTGGCAATGCGGGGGTCCCTTTTTAGGATCTGCAAGGCATAATCTGACATGTGGGCCAATGTTCCCGGTGTCAATGATGCACTGCGAGTGCTGGGTGGAGGAGCACTTTCTGGCAAATCCACATCCCTCCAGTCACGCACAAACCCTGTACCAGACCTTGCCACGCCAACATTTTCACTTGCCCCACGAGATGCATCCTCCTCTCCTAAGTAATCATCCCCATCATCATCCTCCTCCTCCTCCTCTTCCTCCACCTCGTCCAGGAGAGGTCCCTGAGCAGACAATGGCTGAATGTCATCAAGGATTCCCTCCTCCTCTTCCTCCTCATCAACATTGGCTGCAGACGCCTGCTCCTTAAGGTGCGTCAAAGTTTGCATGAGCAGACGCATAAGTGGGATGCTCATGCTTAGGATGGCGTCATCTGCGCTTACCAGCCGTGTGCATTCCTCAAAACACTGAAGGACTTTACAGGGGTCTTTCAGCTTCGACCACTGCACACCTGTCAACTCCATGTCGGCTCTCAAAGTGCCTGGCCGTGTATCCTCCCACAAATGCATTATGGCCTGCCTCTGCTCGCACAGCCGCTCCACCATGTGCAGGGTGGAGTTCCACCTTGTTGCAATGTCGATAATGAGGCGGTGGTTGGGAAGGTGGAGCAATCGCTGCAGCTTCTGCATACGAACGGAGTGTACAGGCGACCGGCGGATGTGTGCGCACAGTCTTCGCTCCTTCTGGAGCAGGGCTGTTAACTCCGGATAATTTTTGAGGAAGCACTGCACCACCAGGTTCAAGGTGTGAGCCAAGCAAGGTATATGGCTGAGTTTTGAAAGGGCTATGGCTGCCACAAAATTACGGCCGTTATCACTAACTACCTTGCCTGCCTCAAGATGTACACTGCCCAGCCATGACTCAGTTTGTCGCTTCAAGTACTCGGCCAGCACCTCGGCGGTGTGTCTGTTGCCCAAACACATCATCTGCAACACAGCCTGCTGACGCTTTCCACTAGCTGCTCGATAGGGGGACACATCGTGTGCAACAGTGGCAGCTGCAGATGGAGTGCTCGTACGACTGCGCTCTGTGGACGAGCTTTCGCTTCTGGAGGAGGAGGAGGAGGGTCGAACGCCTACAGCCAACTGTTTCCTATACCGTGGGCTAGGCAGCACTGTCCCACCACCGCTGTCCCCTGTGGACCCTGCATCCACCACATTAACCCAGTGCGCAGTGATGGACACGTAACGGCCCTGGCCATGCCGACTGGACCATGCATCAGTTGTGAGGTGCACCTTTCCGCTCACTGACTGCTTGAGTGCATGGACAATGCAGTCTTTCACATGATGGTGGAGGGCTGGGATGGCTTTGCGAGAGAAGAAGTGGCGACTGGGTAGGTCATAGCGTGGTACTGCATAGGCCATGAGTTCGCGGAAAGCTGTGCTTTCCACCAACCGAAAGGGCATCATCTCAAACGAGATTAGTTTGGCAATGTGGGCGTTCAAACCCAGTGTACGCGGATGAGAGACTGAGTACTTTCTTGACCTACTCATAGTGTCTGGGAGGGTGAGCTGGACTTGAGAGCTGCATATGGTGGAAGTAGCGGTGGACAGGGCGGACTGAGAGAGGGTTGATGATGGTGATGGAGTTGGTGTTCTTTCTGATGGCCTAGAATCAGTCTTTCATTGATATAACAGTGGGATTCCCTGACTGCTGTGGCCTTGCAACGACACCTCAACATTTGCTGCTGTGCTAACCGGTGGGCTTACAGTGGGGGAAACAATGTAGCGTTGCTGACTACCTTCGTTGTGATCAGTTGCACATGTGGCACTCGAGGTTTGGTGTTGTGTCCACGCTTGCAAGTGCATGCTGGTTAAATGTCTAAGCATGCAACTGGTATTCAAATTTTTCAGATTTTTCCCTCGGCTAAAGGTCTTTGCGCACTTCTTACAGATAACCTTGGCCTGATCATGAGGATTTTGTTCAAAAAAGTGCCACACTGCACTCTTCCTACTTTGGCAGACATTTTGCGGCCTAGCACGCTGTGATCTTTTGACCCTCTGGACAAGCTGTCCAGCAACTCTTTTGATGTTTGGAACCTGTCTTTGGAGTGCTACGAGCCTGCCAGATAACAGCTGTTGCGATGTCGATGTCTGCTGTGGATGCTCCTCATCTGAGCTATTGGAAGCAGCACCCTCTTCCCCCAATGGATTCCAATCTGGGTCAACAACTGGGTCATCCATCACCTCTTCTTCTATGTCATGTGCACCTTCCTCTGTGTCACTGTATATGGTGGTATAGTGTGCGGGAAGGGGCACCTGAGTCTCATCAGGGTCAGAATCTGGCTCTGTACACTGCGAGGACAATGTAGTACTCTGAGTGAATGTACCAGCAGAATCATCCATCAGCGGCTGTGCATCAGTGCACTCCATGTCAGATTCATCTTGGCCTGGGTAATTCACCATTTGACTTGATAATCCAGGCATGGTATGTGAAAACAGCTCCATGGAGTAATCAGTAGTATGGCCTGCGTCATCCTTCAATCTTGGTTGGGGTGAAGGACACAAGGAAAGGTGTGGTTCATGAACATGAGCCTCCAATGACGACTCAGTGCTTTTACTTTTTACAACTGAAGAAGAGGAGGCGATAGAGCTGGAGGCTGAGTCAGCAATGTAAGACAAAACTTTTTCCTGATGCTCTTGCTTTAAAAGCGGTTTGCCAACTCCTAGAAAACTAAGCGTTCGAGGCCTTATGTAGCCAGACGATGACGCAGGCTCAACACCTCCTGCATTCGGTCCTATTTTGCTCTTGCCACTACCATCAGATCCACCACCAACACCATCATTACCAGCTGCCAACCCCCGCCCAATTCCACGGCCTCTTCCACCAGCCTTCCTCATTTTTGGTAGAAATGTAGACAAAATCCAACAAACTATATAGTAATGTAAAACAAGGTACAAGGTGTCTATAGGACAGGGGAGATTTTGAATTTCTGCAGACACTTGTGGAAACTGGACACTTTTGGATTGTGTGAGGCCCAATGAATATCTGAGCGCTATGTGACAGGCTCGATGGCACAGCTGTGACCAAAGTGACTAGAGGATAAGGGAGATTTTGAATCTCTGCACACACTTTTGGACACTGGACACTTTTGGATTGTGTGAGGCCCAATGAATATCTGAGCGCTATGTGACAGGCTCGATGGCACAGCTGTGACCAAAGTGACTAGAGGATAAGGGAGATTTTGAATCTCTGCACACACTTTTGGACACTTTTGGATTGTGTGAGGCCCAATGAATATCTGAGCGCTATGTGACAGGCTCGATGGCACAGCTGTGACCAAAGTGACTAGAGGATAAGGGAGATTTTGAATCTCTGCACACACTTTTGGACACTGGACACTTTTGGATTGTGTGAGGCCCAATGAATATCTGAGCGCTATGTGACAGGCTCGATGGCACAGCTGTGACCAAAGTGACTAGAGGATAAGGGAGATTTTGAATCTCTGCACACACTTTTGGACACTGGACACTTTTGGATTGTGTGAGGCCCACTGATATCTGAGCGCTATGTCACAGGATCGATGGCACAGCTGTGACCAAAGTGACTAGAGGATAAGGGAGATTTTGAATCTCTGCACACACTTTTGGACATTGGACACTTTTGGATTGTTTGAGGCCCAATGAATATCTGAGCGCTATGTGACAGGCTCGATGGCACAGCTGTGACCAAAGTGACTAGAGGATAAGGGAGATTTTGAATCTCTGCACACACTTTTGGACACTGGACACTTTTGGATTGTGTGAGGCCCAATGAATATCTGAGCGCTATTTGACAGGCTCGATGGCACAGCTGTGACCAAAGTGACTAGAGGATAAGGGAGATTTTGAATCTCTGCACACACTTTTGGACACTTTTGGATTGTGTGAGGCCCAATGAATATCTGAGCGCTATGTGACAGGCTCGATGGCACAGCTGTGACCAAAGTGACTAGAGGATAAGGGAGATTTTGAATCTCTGCACACACTTTTGGACACTGGACACTTTTGGATTGTGTGAGGCCCACTGATATCTGAGCGCTATGTCACAGGCTCGATGGCACAGCTGTGACCAAAGTGACTAGAGGATAAGGGAGATTTTGAATCTCTGCACACACTTTTGGACACTGGACACTTTTGGATTGTGTGAGGCCCAATGAATATCTGAGCACTATGTGACAGGCTCGATGGCACAGCTGTGACCAAAGTGACTAGAGGATAAGGGAGATTTTGAATCTCTGCACACACTTTTGGACACTGGACACTTTTGGATTGTGTGAGGCCCAATGAATATCTGAGCGCTATGTGACAGGCTCGATGGCACAGCTGTGACCAAAGTGACTAGAGGATAAGGGAGATTTTGAATCTCTGCACACACTTTTGGACACTGGACACTTTTGGATTGTGTGAGGCCCAATGAATATCTGAGCGCTATGTGACAGGCTCGATGGCACAGCTGTGACCAAAGTGACTAGAGGATAAGGGAGATTTTGAATCTCTGCACACACTTTTGGACACTGGACACTTTTGGATTGTGTGAGGCCCACTGATATCTGAGCGCTATGTCACAGGCTCGATGGCACAGCTGTGACAAAAGTGACTAGAGGATAAGGGAGATTGGATTGCTTTTAAAAAAGCAGTTTGCGGAGCAGTGGGTAAATAGCAATGCCAGCCTGTCAGGAAGCCTTAGAAGTAGAGTTGAGCGATACCATCCGATACTTCAAAGTATCGTATCGGATGGTATCGGCCGATCTTTAAAAAAAGTATCGGTATCGCCGATTCCGATACCGGAAGTCCCATTCAAGTCTATGGGACTTCCGGTATCGGAATAAGAAAAACCCTTTCCTGCCCTTGTACAGCCTCTCTGGGGTCTGTACGGGCCTTTCGGGGGGCTGTGCCGGCCTGCCAGGGGGTCTGTGCAGGCTCCGGTGGTCTGTGCCGGCCTGCCGGTGGTCTGTGCAGGCTCCGGGGGGCTGTGCCGGCCTGCCGGGGGGCTGTGCCGGCCTGCCGGGGGGCTGTGCCGGCCTGCCAGGGGGTCTGTGCAGGCTCCGGTGGTCTGTGCCGGCCTGCCGGTGGTCTGTGCAGGCTCCGGGGGGCTGTGCCGGCCTGCCGGGGGGCTGTGCCGGCCTGCCGGTGGTCTGTGCAGGCTCCGGGGGTCTGTGCAGGCATCGTCCGATGGGACTACAAGTCCCATCGGGCGATGCCTGCTACCATGACAGTGATTGACACATTAGCCAATGATGGGACAGTAGTAGTCCCATCATCCGGTTAATGTGTTAAATGTAAAAAAAAAAAAAAAAAAATTACATGCTACATTCATACTACATACATGCTACATTCATACTACATGCAACATACATACTACATATATACTACATGCATGCTACATACATACTACATATATACTACATGCATGCTACATACATACTACATGCTACATGCATGCTACATACATGCTACATATATACTACATACATACTACATATATACTACATGCATGCTACATATATACTACATGCATGCTACATACATACTACATATATACTACATGCATGCTACATACATACTACATGCTACATGCATGCTACATACATACTACATACATGCTACATATATACTACATGCATGCTACATACATACTACATGCTACATGCATGCTACATACATACTACATACATACTACATGCTACATACATACCACATATATACTACATACATACAATACATTCATACAATACATACATAGACATACAGTACATATAACATAGAGTAACATACTTACCAATACTTGTCACATTGTTCCCCGAAGCCATTGTCTTTCCGGAATAAATATTAACATAACAAACCACAAAAATACTCACCCACGATCCGAAGCAGTCCACGAGTGTGTCCCACGACGATCTTGGGTAGAGAACTGCAGCATCAGATGATGCTGCCGTTCTCTACGGGCTGCAGGAATCCAATGACGGAAGGTAGGTATCCTTCCGCACTGTATTCCTCCGCCACTTAAAAAAAAAAAGTCCCTAGTCTCACTTTATGCCATTGCTGTGTGGGAAATTCCCACGCAGCAATGGCATAAAGTGAGACTAGGGACTTTTTTTTTTTAAGTGGCGGAGGAATACAGTGCGGAAGGATACCTACCTTCCGTCATTGGATTCCTGCAGCCCGTAGAGAACGGCAGCATCATCTGATGCTGCAGTTCTCTACCCAAGATCGTCGTGGGACACACTCGTGGACTGCTTCGGATCGTGGGTGAGTATTTTTGTGGTTTGTTATGTTAATATTTATTCCGGAAAGACAATGGCTTCGGGGAACAATGTGACAAGTATTGGTAAGTATGTTACTCTATGTTATATGTACTGTATGTCTATGTATGTATTGTATGAATGTATTGTATGTATGTAGTATATATGTGGTATGTATGTAGCATGTAGTATGTATGTAGTATGTATGTAGCATGCATGTAGCATGTAGTATGTATGTAGCATGCATGTAGTATATATGTAGTATGTATGTAGCATGCATGTAGTATATATGTAGCATGTATGTAGTATGTATGTGGTATGTATGTAGCATGTAGTATATATGTAGCATGCATGTAGTATATATGTAGTATGTATGTAGTATGTATGTAGCATGTATGTAGTATATATGTAGTATGTATGTAGTATATATGTAGCATGCATGTAGTATATATGTAGCATGCATGTAGTATATATGTAGCATGCATGTAGTATATATGTAGTATGTATGTAGTATATATGTAGCATGTATGTAGTATGTATGTAGCATGCATGTAGCATGTAGTATGTATGTAGCATGCATGTAGTATATATGTAGTATGTATGTAGCATGCATGTAGTATATATGTAGCATGCATGTGGTATGTATGTAGCATGTAGTATATATGTAGCATGCATGTAGTATGTATGTAGTATGTATGTAGTATGTATGTAGCATGCAGTATGTATGTAGTATGTATGTAGTATATATGTAGTATGTATGTAGCATGCATGTAGTATGTATGTAGCATGCATGTAGTATGTATGTAGCATGCATGTAGTATGTATGTAGCATGCATGTAGTATGTATGTAGCATGTATGTAGTATGTATGTAGTATATATGTAGTATGTATGTAGCATGTATGTAGTATTTTTTTTTTTTTTTTAACATTTAACACATTAGCCGGATGATGGGACTACTACTGTCCCATCATTGGCTAATGTGTCAATCACTGTCATGGTAGCAGGCATCGCCCGATGGGACTTGTAGTCCCATCGGACGATGCTTGCACAGACCCCCGGACATCAGCACAGCCCCCCGGCAGGCCGGCACAGCCCCCCGGCAGGCCGGTACAGACCCCCACAGGGTGCACAGCCCCCCGGCAGGCCGGCACAGCCCCCCGGCAGGCCGGCAGAGACCCCGGGCAGTCCACACAGCCCCCCGGCAGGCCGGCACAGCCCCCCGGCAGGCCGGCAGAGACCCCCGGAAGGCCCGAAATGACGGCGCATCATGATGCGCACACACCGCGCATCATGATGACGTCAGGCCGTCAATCAACTGAACTTCCGATTCCGATGCCGAATTCCGATATTGAAAAAATATCGGAAGTCGGTATCGGAATTCCGATACAGCAAGTATCGGCCGATACCCGATACTTGCGGTATCGGAATGCTCAACACTACTTAGAAGGCAGCCCAACAACCAACACCACTGATACACCACAATATAGCCTCCCCTTGCACTGCACACACAGTGACTGGTGTGTTGTGCAGGCCAAATTGCTAGCAGCAGAAGCAGTTTTTTTTTCTTCTCAGCAGGACAAAAAAAAAAAAATTGGGATTGCTTTTAAAAAAGCAGTTTGCGGAGCAGTGGGTAAACAGCAATGCAGGAATGTCAGGAAGCCTTAGAAGGCAGCCCAACAACCAACACCACTGATACACCACTATATAGCCTCCCCTTGCACTGCACACACAGTGACTGGTGTGTTGTGCAGGCCAAATCGCTAGCAGCAGAAGCAGTTTTTTTGTCTTCTTCCCTGCCTAACGCTCTCCCTACAGAATCAGCAGCAACCTCTCCCTATACTGAGATCGGCAGAAGTAAGATGGCGGTCGGCGTGCACGCCCTTTTATACCCCCTGTGACGCCCACCAAAGCCAGCCAATCACTTGAATGCCCTTCTGAAAGATGGTGGTGACCCCTGCCTATGTCATCACGTTGCCCACAGTGTCCGTGGATCCTGATTGGCTGAAAAAGAACGCAAAACAAACTTTTGAAACGCGACTTTGGCGCGTAAGTCGCCGACCTCGTGGCCGACCTCATCCTAGGGTCGGGTTTCGTTTCATGAAACCCGACTTTGACAAAAGTCGGCGACTTTTGAAATTTTTCGACCCGTTTCGCTCAACTCTATCTTTTACGGCTTCTGACAACCCCTTCCGAAAGAGAGCAGCCAAGGCATTATCATTCCAGGTAGTAAGTACTGCCCACTTTCGGAACCTTTTACAGTACAATTCTGCAGAATCACAACCCTGGCTCAATGCCAGCAAGGTCTTTTCAGCCTGATCAATGGCATTAGGTTCGTCATACAACAACCCCAAAGCTTGAAAGAATGCGTTCACATTAGTCAGAATAGGATCATCTGGTTTCAAAGAAAACGCCCAATCCTGGGGATCGCCACGCAGCAAAGAGATGACAATTTTAACCTGCTGCTCGGAGCTCCCTGACGAGTTAGGCTTCAAGGCAAAAAATAATTTACAATTATTTTTGAAATTCAAAAATTTAGACCGATCCCCAAAAAATACATCAGGTGTAGGAATCTTTGGTTCAGCAGCATGTGAATGAGCAAGGTAGGCGGAAATTCCCCGCACTTCCGCAGCAAGCTGCTCCACACAATCAGACAATTGCTTTATCTCCATTGAGAGAGAAAAAAAAAAAATTCCCCCTACGGCCTCAGAGATATAGAGGAAAAAATATACACACTTTTTTTTTTTTTTTTACAATTCTTTCCTGCTATTGAGTACCCTAGAATCTGCGGTATGGCGGGTGATTCTGTTATGAATGAGTCACCCTAGGAGGCAAAAGCAGAAATACAAGCTAAGTCCAGAAAACCAGAGAAGTTGGCAACTATCAGATTGCAGACCCCTGAACCTATCAACACAACTAGCAGTAGCCGTGGGGGGTTCCTACGATGCCCTAGACCCCTCGATCACAGCCGGAGAAATACATAGGCCTAAAGAAAGAAAGGGGAAATCTAAACTGCCCCAGAGCAGACCCCAAAGCAATAGGCAGCCCCCAACATATAATGACGGTGAAGCAAGATGAAAATACTAACACAGACAGAAAGATAGACTGAGCAAAGACGGGGCCCCAAAACTACCTAGATAGGAAAGGACAGGAAGGCTGCTGTCTGCAATATGCAAAAACCCTATCAAAGACAGAAGCCAACCAGCTGGTATGAAAAAGGCCCTGAAGCAGCTAGGCTTCAAAAACTGAATCAGCACTCAGGTATTTTCAGAAGACAGAGCTAAATGAATTCAGCACACCCCAGCAGGGAATGGCAGAAATCCAGAAAAACAAAGCAAAAACAAAGTCAAAGCACAAAAGCAAAAGGCCGAGCAGCAAACTTAGCTTTGGAAGAGCAGGAATTCAGACTGGTCTCCAAGGATCCCACAGAGAAATCACCCGCAGGGCAGAAGGGCGTTGGCAGCATTATATCCAGTCCGTAACTCCACTCAGCCAGTCACAATCATCAGGCTCAGGTGTTTGATAATCAGGCTCACTACCTTTCTTTACCAGAAGAGGGAGTTCCTCGGGCCTCAGTAATGAAGGGGAAAATGAACTCACAACAATTTTCCCTAAGGTTGAGGACCTGCAGTGAAGCCACAATCAGGTGATCAGCCCAAGTGATAGGTACCTCACCTGTGGGTGTGGTTTTGGGCGATATAATGAGACTGTGGTGTGGTCATATGGTCTGTGTTGGAAGATCCTAGTAGTGCACAGACATGGTGAGAGCTTGGGATGGCTACTGTGTTGGGGAAGCTATCGTTCTTCTAAGGGTCTGGACTGTCAGGTGGAACATTGCGGAGCAAGTCATGGGACAGTGATCCTAGTAAGGCATCTTCTCTAGAAGCCAGGGCTGACAAGGAGTCAGCGTGTGGAGTGAAGCACCTGGAAGATGACTTCAGACAAGGGGGTTGTAATATACGGCAGAGAGGTTTATGTGCTACATGAACAGACTGGTGGTCATGATATGTTCATGGATGTAAGGAAATGGACTTAATGTTATGCGGTTTATGCGGAGTTACTAAACCAAACAGATTATTTTTTGTGAGAAAACGTTCCTGTGTGCTTTAATCCCGTTGCCAAGTGAGTGTCCCCAACACACTCAGGGAGCGCTATCTCACACACTTCATAGTGCATTATATCGCAGCCAGTGTCTTACAGTATATCAGAGGTTGGATATCATATTGGACTGTTTTTCCAAATATCAAAATCTTCTTTCCTTTCTCCATTGATATTTTTACACTAGACACCATTTTCCTTATGCCATAACTTATCAGACTCAATCCCGGCAGACAAAAGATGGCAAGAACACTTAATGTGTCTTTTTCTTTAAACTAACACTACACCAAAAGTCTTCCAATGGAAATACAAAATGAAGAGTTAAACGGAGAAATTACTGCACAGTACAATAGATGAGAGTTATAAAATACAGGAAGATAAATCACTTGTCAAGCGCAAGACAATCACTGAAATGACAGGAGTAATGTCGCTTCTACCAAGTTTGGAAGTTATAACCTATCCATAGGAGTTAACTTTGCGATCCAGCCACTTGGAGTCTCAAAAATCCTCCTAACCCAGGGCTTTGAATATCCCCATATGAATAAAGTGATGGTTCATTATATACACGTCTGCCCCATTCATTCACTACAGAACTGCTAGAGACTACTGAGAGCACCATTGGGTTGGTCTTCGGCACTCCCATTAAGGATGAATGAAGAGGAGGTGCGTATGATTGACTATAGCTGATTTGGCTGGTTTTTCGCACACCCATTAAGAGTCAGTAGAATGGAGGTCTGAATGATTGACTATCACACATTTGGCAGGTCTTTGGCACTCCCAATAAGAATGACTGGAGCAGAGGTGCACATTACTGACTATTTCTTTCTTTATTTTTATTGATTTTACTCACATAGTGCCATTAATTCCACATTACTTTGCAGACATTATCGGCACTGTCCCTATTGGGCCTCACAATCTAGATTCTCTATCAGTATTGTTGGAAACCGGAGAACCCGTAGGAAACCCATGCAAACATGCAGAAAACATATGCTGTCCATGGTGAGTTTTGAATCCAGGATCACAAGTGCTGCAAGGCTGCAGTGCTAACCACTAAAGCCACCATGCTGACCCATTCACATAAGGCTCTTTAGATCCCAGTTCTGAGGAGCGGTGGGGGTCCCAGATGATGGACTCCAAGTGATCGGAAAGTTGTCTACTAAACGCATGTCTCATTAAGGAAGAGATTTAGAGTGCAGCTAGAGATCCTAGAGGAGGTGGAGTAGGCAGAAGCAGTGAAGGAAGTAATTGATACAGAGGATTGTCTCGCAAACTTCGAGGATTCCGAGAATTGTGGAGCAGCCCCTTGCTAGCCTGCTCCCACAGCCACCTGAGTCACCCAGCTCCCAGAAAGTGAGATGTAATGCCCCTGGCCATGTTTGCTCATCCAAGTGTCAGTGGTGAAATGCACCCTGGCAGACAGATTTTTTCAAGGAATGGGTGATAATGGGAGCATGCACAACATTATTATCTCAAAATGATTTTGATTAGGAAATGTGGTCTGGTGCCTGCAAATCAATATTTGCCCAAACAATTTTGATTAGGAAATTTGACTTGGTGACTACACAACCATATTAGACCAATTGGTTTTGATTAAGAAATGTGGCCTGCTGCCTACACAGCAATATTGTCCCAAAAGATTTTCATAAGTAAATGGGGCCTTGTGCATACACTACAATAATACCAGCAAAAAAAAAAAGCATGTTGTAGCGTTGTAGCATGCATACATGAAATATATGAAACTTTAATTGCATTACTGCTTTTAAAAATTTGGATCCTACCTTCCATTATCAATGTAGGCTTCATTCCAAGACAGGATTTACACAGGCAGGTCCCTAGCAACGAGAATCGCTTTATTGTGGTTGCCAGGTACACATGAATTAGCAAATCTATGCTCTAACTATTCTCAATTTCCCTAATTTTCCAGGTGAGTAATTAAATTCAAATTTCATATACTGTCTTTCATTTTTGTATGCTAAAACGCTACTATATTTGTTGGTTATATATGGAGATGGCTAGTCTTAGTAAGCACCTGTTCACACCTGTTTTCTGTTTGGTTGTGCCGGTCTATCTTTTGATATTAGTGCTCTCTGACTGAGCTCTTAACCCCTCAGCCTCAGGAATTTTTAATTACAGCAGGATCCTACTTTCTCAGATCAATCACAACAAGAGAGCACAAAATGACAAATTTGAAAAAATACTCTGCAGTAAAAAACATATAAATGTAATCAGCAAGTGCTGTATAACAAATACAGGGTATTTAGTCGACACATTTTTTGCAAAAACTACATACCAAGCTGCTTCACCACTTCATGGTAACCCTTCACGAAGCAGTCCCTATCTAATGTATTCAAAACCTGAACATGTGAACAGTGTCTAAATGAACAGGATACAGACAGGCGCTTCCCAGTATATGGGCTTGTTGGTGAAAGACAGCTCATTTATGTGCATGTCACAAAGGAGGAGGGTGGGGTCTCCCAAACCGTGCTGAGCACGGAAAAAATGGATTAAAAACATATATGTGACATGCACAAGTGTGAACAAGTCGGTAAGACAATGCCCACACCACCCAATGGCTGAACCACAACAAGAAAGCACAAAATGATATGCACATAAATGAGCTGTCTTTCACCAACAAGCCCATATACTGGGAAGCGCCTGTCTGTATCCTGTTCATTTAGACACTGTTCACATGTTCAGGTTTTGAATACATTAGATAGGGACTGCTTCGTGAAGGGTTACCGTGAAGTGGTGAAGCAGCTTGGTATGTATTTTTTGCAAAAAATGTGTCGACTAAATACCCTGTATTTGTTATACAGCACTTGCTGATTACTTTTATATGTTTTTTACTGCAGAGTATTTTTTCAAATTTGTCATTTTGTGCTCTCTTGTTGTGGTTCAGCCATTGGGTGGTGTGGGCATTGTCTTACCGACTTGTTCACACTTGTTTATGTCACATATATGTTTTTAATCTTTTTTTCTCAGATCAATGTAGGCTTAAGCCCAAGAGAGGATTCACACAGGCTGGTTCCCAGCAGTGAGAATCGCATTATTGTGGTTCACATGAATTGGCCAATTTATTCATTAAGCATTCTCAATTTTTCTAATTTTCTAGAGCAGTAATGCAATTCATATTTCATATATTTCATGTTTTCATGCTATAGCGCTACAGCGTTCTACTTTATTAGTTGGTTATATATGGAGATGACAACTCTTAGTAAGCACCTGTTCACACTTGTTTTCTTTTTGGATGCGTCTTTTGATATTTGAACAACAATTTTAGCGCAAATGATTTTGATATGAAATGTGGACACCTGCCTGAGCAACACTATTAGAATGAAATAGTTAGATGCTGGAAGGATGATTTCACACAGGATCCTATCTAGCTATATGACAGCAGCAGCAGCAGTACTAGCCTCTCTGCGCTGTTACACTGACAAAATCATGCCAACAATACAATATGTCCTTTTTTATATGGAGAGGTACATGTGACTTTGGCAGCCAATGACAGAAGCCCTTGTGTCTGAACGTTGTGGACGGTTTCTGCACCCTGATTGGCTGCCAGAATCTACACACATTAAGTTAATAAAAAATAAATAAATGACACTACGCTGCTACCCTGACCTCTACCCACCCCATCCCCTCATAAAACACGTCCTCCTGGCTTCTCATACAGAACCACTAGCCTAGCCAAAGTCCCAACAAAACAAAATCATTAGTGGAAATGCGATCATTTACTGAACTATGCTCGAATTTTGCCGACTCTGAGGGAATATGCTTGGGAATCCAAACACAAATCCGAATGAGCTAGGTTTGTGCCGAATTTAACCCCTTTACTCCCGGAGCTTTTTTCGATTTTTCGCTCCCCTTCTTTCCAGAGCCATAACTTTTTTATTTTTCTGTCAATATGGCCATGTGAGGGTTTAATTTTTGCGGGACGAGTTGTACTTTTAAACTATACCATTGGTTTTACCATGTCATGTACTCGAAAATGGGAAAAAAATTCCAAGTGCGGTGAAATTGCAAAAAAAAGTGCAATCCCACACTTGTTTTTTGCTTGGCTTTTGTGATAGGTTCACTAGATACTAAATCTAACCTGCAATTATGATTCTCCAGGTCACTGCAAGTTCATATGCAAAACAGAAGCCACGGAGACACCATCACGTGTTTCTCAACGCAAGCAATGACCAGCCAGGTCTTTGTCCGGGAAGGAACAACCACGGGAAGGGCAGTCTCCAATGAAGGAAACCACCTATGCCAAAACATGGTATCCATCCACATACAGCTGTTTCGGGGTATTGCCCCTCATCAGTGTGGAGTAGGAAACTGGCTGGTAGGAGCAATGCCTAGTAAAAAGACTATGAAGAGGAGGATGAATGAACTCATGGAGATCAACATCCGACACTGCGGAGACACCATCACGTGTTTCTCAACGCAGTGATTCTAGAGCACTGCCCCCATCCCTTATGGGAAATATGCAAAACATGCAAAACAGAAGCCGCGGAGACACCATCACGTGTTTCTCAACGCAAGCAATGACCAGCCAGGTCTTTGTCCGGGAAGGAACAACCACGGGAAGGGCAGTCTCCAATGAAGGAAACCACCTATGCCAAAACATGGTATCCATCCACATACAGCTGTTTCGGGGTATTGCCCCTCATCAGTGTGGAGTAGAAAACTGGCTAGTAGGAGCAATACCTAGTAGAAGACTATGAAAAATGAGGATGATTGACCTCATGGAGATCAACATCCAACACTGCGGAGACACCATCACGTGTTTCTCAACGCAGTGATTCTAGAGCACTGCCCCCATCCCTTATGGGAAATATGCAGAAGCATGCAAAACAGAAGCCACGGAGACACCATCACATGTTTCTCAATGCAAGCAATGACTAGCCAGGTCTTTCACCGGGAAGGAACAACCACGGGAAAGCCAGTCTCCACTGAAGGAAACCACCTATGCCAAAACATGGTATCCATCCACAGACAGCTGTTTCGGGGTATTTGCCCCTCATCAGTGTGGAGTAGGAAACTGGCTGGTAGGAGCAATGCCTAGTAGAAGACTATGAAAAATGAGGATGATTGACCTCATGGAGATCAACATCCAACACTGCGGAGACACCATCACGTGTACTCCACACTGATGAGGGGCAATACCCTGAAACAGCTGTATGTGGATGGATACCATGTTTTGGCATAGGTGGTTTCCTTCATTGGAGACTGCCCTTCCCGTGGTTGTTCCTTCCCGGACAAAGACCTGGCTGGTCATTGCTTGCATTGAGAAACACGTGATGGTGTCTCCGCGGCTTCTGTTTTGCATGTTTTGCATATTTCCCATAAGGGATGGGGGCAGTGCTCTAGAATCACTGCGTTGAGAAACACGTGATGGTGTCTCCGCAGTGTCGGATGTTGATCTCCATGAGTTCATTCATCCTCCTCTTCATAGTCTTTTTACTAGGCATTGCTCCTACCAGCCAGTTTCCTACTCCACACTGATGAGGGGCAATACCCCGAAACAGCTGTATGTGGATGGATACCATGTTTTGGCATAGGTGGTTTCCTTCATTGGAGACTGCCCTTCCCGTGGTTGTTCCTTCCAGGACAAAGACCTGGCTGGTCATTGCTTGCGTTGAGAAACACGTGATGGTGTCTCCGCGGCTTCTGTTTTGCATGTTTTGCATATTTCCCATAAGGGATGGGGGCAGTGCTCTAGAATCACTGCGTTGAGAAACACGTGATGGTGTTTCCGCAGTGTCGGATGTTGATCTCCATGAGTTCATTCATCCTCCTCTTCATAGTCTTTTTACTAGGCATTGCTTCTACCAGCCAGTTTCCTACTCCACACTGATGAGGGGCAATACCCCGAAACAGCTGTATGTGGATGGATACCATGTTTTGGCATAGGTGGTTTCCTTCATTGGAGACTGCCCTTCCCGTGGTTGTTCCTTCCCGGACAAAGACCTGGCTGGTCATTGCTTGCGTTGAGAAACACGTGATGGTGTCTCCGCGGCTTCTGTTTTGCATATTTCCCATAAGGGATGGGGGCAGTGCTCTAGAATCACTGCGTTGAGAAACACGTGATGGTGTCTCCGCAGTGTCGGATGTTGATCTCCATGAGGTCAATCATCCTCCTCTTCATAGTCTTTTTACTAGGCATTGCTCCTACCAGCCAGTTTCCTACTCCACACTGATGAGGGGCAATACCCCGAAACAGCTGTATGTGGATGGATACCATGTTTTGGCATAGGTGGTTTCCTTCATTGGAGACTGCCCTTCCCGTGGTTGCTCCTTCCCGGACAAAGACCTGGCTGGTCATTGCTTGCATTGAGAAACACGTGATGGTGTCTCCGCGGCTTCTGTTTTGCATGTTTTGCATATTTCCCATAAGGGATGGGGGCAGTGCTCTAGAATCACTGCGTTGAGAAACACGTGATGGTGTCTCCGCAGTGTCGGATGTTGATCTCCATGAGTTCATTCATCCTCCTCTTCATAGTCTTTTTACTAGGCATTGCTCCTACCAGCCAGTTTCCTACTCCACACTGATGAGGGGCAATACCCCGAAACAGCTGTATGTGGATGGATACCATGTTTTGGCATAGATGGTTTCCTTCATTGGAGACTGCCCTTCCCGTGGTTGTTCCTTCCCGAACAAAGACCTGGCTGGTCATTGCTTGCGTTGAGAAACACGTGATGGTGTCTCCGCGGCTTCTGTTTTGCATGTTTTGCATATTTCCCATAAGGGATGGGGGCAGTGCTCTAGAATCACTGCGTTGAGAAACACGTGATGGTGTCTCCGCAGTGTCGGATGTTGATCTCCATGAGTTCATTCATCCTCCTCTTCACTGCAAGTTCATAGACACCAAATATGTCTATGTTCTCTTTTATCTAAGTGGTGAAAAAAAAAATTGTGCAATTTTCAGAGACCCGTAGCGTCTCCATTTTTCATGCTCTGGAGTCGGGTGAGAGCCTGTTTTTTGCGTGCCAGGCTGACATTTTCAATGATACCACTTTTGTGCAAATACGTTCTTTTGATCGCCCGTTATTTCATTTTAATGCAATGTCAGGGCGACCAAAAAAAACATAATTCTCGCATTTTTAATTTTTTTCTCGCTACGCCGTTTAACATTCGGGTTAATGCTTTTTTTTATTGATAGATCTGTAAGGGGGTGGCATTGCTATGGACAGTAGGGACAAGCTGGCCCTTTAAGAGACAACACCCCCTTGGTTAGAGCAGTGGGACATTCTGTGCTTCCCTGCTGTAAAGGCTGTTTGGTTTCATCTGCCAGACTACAGAGGGGAGGGGCTGCTTTTCTGTGTGGAGAAGAGACCCAAGATTTCTGCAGGTAGCAGGTGTGCCTGTCTGAGCTGTGAGGAAAAGAACGTTTAGTATTATGAATGGGTCACCAAGGAGGATAGCAGGCCCAGGCTAAACCACAGAAAACCAGAGAGGTTGGTAACTAAGCGGATTGCAGACCCCTGATCCTATCCACACAACTAGCAGTAGCCGTGGAGCGTACCTACGATGATCCTAGACGCCTCGGCACAGCCAGAGAGCTAACTAAGCCTAAAACAAGAAAGGGGAAATCTAAACTGCCCCAGAGCAGACCTCAAAGGAAGAGATAGCCTCCAAACATATATTGTCGGTGGGACAAGATGAAAACGCTGGCAGGAAAATAGACTGAGCAAATGATGGGGCCCACACTGACTAGATAGGAAAGGAAAGACACTGTCTGCAGTCACACAAAAAACCCTGCAAAAAGCACAACACATCTGATGCACAAAAACACTGAAGTCGCACGACTTTGCCCCCACTATATCAGCACTCTGGTATATTCTGAAAGCAAAGCAAAAAGAGACCAATATAACAGGGGACAAAACAAACTGGCACAAGCAGTAACATATGATTCAGCACAGCCCCAGCCATAGCTGGCTGACCCGCACAATGCAGAGATAGACAAAACCTGATCAAATGCAAACGGAAAAGCAAATGAACCACTTAGCTGAACCATGCAGGGACAGAGCAGGAGACATCAGACCTCAGGAGGCACAGGAAGAAAATCACCAGCAGGGATAGAGGGAGTCGGCTATCTTAAATCCTAATCTGAAACCCCAGATCTCCAATCGTCTTCCTCATTATCAGGTGGCAAGCCTCTGTCAATCAGATCAGCTCCACTACCTCCAGTAACCACCAGAGGGAGCCCAGAAAGAGAACTCGCAACCCTTCTGTCAATCTGACCAGCTCCACTACCTTCAGTAATAACCCGAGGGAGGCCAGAAAGGGAATTCACAACAGTATCCCCCCTTGAGGAGGGGTCACCGAACTCTCATCCACGCCACCAGGCCGGTCAGGATGGGCCCGGTGAAAAGCACAAACCAATCTTTCGGCATGAATGTCAGAAGCAGAGACCCAAGAATTATCCTCCTGGCCATAACCCTTCCATTTGACCAAGTACTGGAGTCTCCGTCTAGCCAAACGAGAATCCAATATTTTCTTTACCTCATACTCCAAATTGCTTTTAACCAATACAGGGTCAGGAGGCGCCGCCATGGGAACTACTGGCTCCACAAACCTCTTCAACAAAGATTTATGAAACACGTTATGAATCTTAAACGTAACTGGAAGAGCCAAACGGAAAGAAATGGGATTAAGGATTTCCAAAATCTGATAAGGTCCAATGAATCTTGGCTTGAATTTTGGAGACGCAACCTTCATAGGAATATTCTTTGAAGACAAGCAAACCATATCACGCACTTTAAACCGGGGACCAATGGTCCTATGCCGGTTGGAAAACCGTTGGGCTTTTTCCTGAGAGTGGGACAACTTATTCACCACTTTGTCCCAAATCTGCTGCATTCTCTCTACCACAGAATCCACTCTTGGGCAGGCCGAAGATTCCACCTGCCCTGAAGAAAATTGAGGATGAAACCCAAAGTTACAGAAAAAGGGTGACATCAAAGTGGCAGAACTAGCTTTATTGTTTAGCACGAATTCAGCCAAGGGCAAAAATGAGACCCAGTCATCCTGATCAGCAGATATAAAACATCTCAAATTGGACTCCAAAGTCTGGTTTGTTCTCTCAGTCTGCCCATTGGTCTGAGGATGAAATGCAGAGGAGAACGATAACTGAATTCCCAGTTTGGAACAAAAAGCTCTCCAAAATCTGGAAACAAACTGGACTCTTCTGTCTGACACAATGTTCTCAGGAATCCCATGCAACCGAACCACCTGATGTAAAAACAAGAGCACCAACTCAGAAGAAGATGGCAACTTTGGGAGTGGTACAAGATGGACCATCTTAGAAAATCTGTCACAGGTCACCCAGATAACAGTCATTCTCTGACAGACAGGAAGATCAGAAATAAAATCCATTGAGATATGGGTTCATGGCCTCCTGGGCACCGGCAGGGGCATCAACAACCCACTAGAACAAGAACAGGGCTTGGATGGAGAACAAGTCCCACAGGACTGCACAAAATTCCTGACATCACAAGATAAGGCAGGCCACCAAAACGATCGACTCACCAAATCTCTGGTACCAAAAATACCTGGATGACCAGCCAACGCGGAGCAATGAATTTCAGATATTACTCTTTTCCTCCACTGGTCAGGGACATACCATTTTCCCATAGGGCAACGTTCAGGTTTGTCCTCCTGAAATTCCTCCAGGGCACGTCTCAAATCGGGTGAGATGGCGGAAAGAACTACACCCTCATTTAGAATGGTAGTAGGCTCGGTCACATCAAGAGAATCCGAAAAAGAAACTCCTAGAAAGGGCGTTCGCCTTAACATTCTTAGTGCCCGGAAGAAAAGAGACCACAAAATTAAAACACGTAAAAAACAAGGCCCACCTAGCCTGTCTAGGATTCAAGCATTTGGTTGATTCAAGATAAATCAAATTCTTGTGGTCGGTGAGGACCACAACTTGATGTCTAGCTCCCTCCAACCAATGTCTCCACTCTTCAAATGCCCATTTCATGGCCAACAATTCCTGATTCCCCACATCATAGTTACGTTCAGATGGGGAGAATTTTCGAGAAAAGAAGGCACAGGGATGTGATGGGAGTATTCTCCAGAGCAAGGAGGGACAACAGGCCTGGGAAGGATCCAACAGATTTATTGACCAGAAAACAGAAACAACACGAAGGTAATTTGCAGAGTCCCAAAATAAGTCCACAGGAAACTTATTCGGGGGCACCTCCCGACAATCCTTGTGCCAGATCACAAAACCATCGTCCTTTAAGAGTCCCAGAAATCCACCACGATCACACAGAGGCCGAGGCTTCCTCAGACAGCCTCATCCTTCTCTTTCAGCATCCAACTCACATCTGACTGAGTTGCACAGGGATCTAGTGTCTCTGCTCCTGGATCAGCCCATGTGTGTAGTGGAGGAGGGTTCCACTCCTCCTATGCAATGGTTTGGCCCACAGCAAGGCACTGCTGTGTCTACGAGGATGTGCACTGAAAGTAGTCCTCTGCTTACTAAACAATAGCTAATCTCTCCCAATCTGTTGACCAAGTTAATTACATTATAGTCTCAGAAATGAAGTCAGGTTTGTTACAGCTAAAGGCCCCGTCACACTAAGCGACTCACCAGCGATCCCGACACCGATATGAAGGTGTCAGGATCGCTGGTAAGTCGCTATGTGATCGCTGGTGAGCTGTCACACAGACAGCTTCACCAGCGATCAGCACAGCGATGCCGAGCGCCCGGCATCGCTGGCTGTCGCTGTAGAAAATAGTATCAAAATAAAAAATATAGTTATTCTCACCTTCCGACGTCCCGTTCAGCCTTCCCGCCTCTCTCCACGCTCCGGTCCCAGTGATCCTTTGCACGAATGACCGCGAGATGTCACGGTCTCGCGGGATAACAAAGTCTCGTGGTCATTCATGCAAAGGATCACTGGGGCCGGAGCATGGAGAGAGGCAGGATGGCTGAACGGGACATCGGAAGGTGAGAATAACTATATTTTTTATTTTTTTTAATTTTTTTTTTACACCTGATCGCTGGTCTCCCGCTATCACACACAGCAATGCGTGCTGGCCAGCGGGAGACCAGCGACCAAAGAAATGTCCAGAGGTTTCTTGCAGCGATCAGCGATACCGGCAGGGGGGCCGCTCGCTGATCGCTGTCACACACAGCGATCTCGCTGGTGAGATCGCTGTTATGTCACAAAAGTTGTGACTCAGCAGCGATCTCGCTACCGAGATTGCTTAGTGAGATGGGGCCTTAATAGAACCAGAGAACAATTACACACATCACATGGCATTACAAAGCATTGGGGAAAGGGAAACATGGCTAACACAGCAAATGCAAGCAGAGAACAGTTGCGTGGTATATTATACAAATACAGGACAGGGAAAAATATATACATCATGACAAGGGATTCATCTTAGAAGTCACCGGATCTCTTTGGGACAAAACTGCTTCTGCACCAATCTCCGAAGCATCTACCTCCACCTGAAATGGGTGTGAGACATCAGGTTGCCATAGAACTGGAGCAGAAGTGAATCTCCGCTTAAGCTCCTGAAATGCCGAGACTCCCTCTGGAGACCAATTCACCACATCAGCGCCATTTTTGGTCAAATCAGTCAGTGGTTTGTAGTGTAATGACCACTGTGTCCACAAGGGGGCGCTGTGTGGATGTCCCAAGAGAACGGATGAGTGGCAGAATTCTGAAGGATAGTTATGTATCTCAAAGTGGGTGGCTTTGAGATGGAGACTTGTGTATGTGTGATCAGCAATATCATTGCTGAGGTGTTGGTTCTAAGTATAAGGGAGAAGTCTTCAGGTAACTAGAGAGATGGGCGGGTTCTGGTTACCTACAAACCCTGTGAAGGACCTGTGATGAGGTCATAGTCACGTGACCCGGTGGGCATGGCTATAGACCATATAATGTGGCTAGGGTAGTTCACATGGAGTTGAATGCTGGGACCTGATTGGTCCAGTTTGGAAGGTCCCGTGAGGAGAAGGATCTCCTCACTAACAGCCTGTGGAGCGGCTGTGTGTGTAATGGCGGCCAGTGTCTGAGAGTCCCTGAGGAGTGAGTGGATTTCTGCAGCCTGGAGAAACAGCCATGTGGGAACCCTGACGTGGGTGAGATAAGGATGAGGCTGAATAGCCTGTATAATGGACGCTATCCTGTGATGCTGTTTATATTGCTGTGGTTTATGATGGCAAATAAACCTTGAATGACAACGCTACCTCACAATTGGTGGAGAATGCGGGCAGTGGTGTAGCCTTGTTGCTGGGAGCAACGGATAAGGACTGCAAAATTCGGTGGCAAAGAGCAATGCTGGAGGGCTGACGGTTGTGGAAGCCGTGTGATGTGCTGCTGACCGGCAACGTGTAAGCAGAGCCTGTGATGGCCTGCAAGTGGGGAAGCTACTGTCCGGCTGTGGTTCTGGAAACCGTGGGGTGGCCTAGTGAGTAAGGCACTGTCCGGATAGGTGAGCCCAGTGCGGCTGCTTCCCCAGGAGAAAGAGACTGGTAATTGCTAGTGTGCCTCTGCGGACAAGAGGTACCCGAGGACCTGTGTGGGCAACACAGGAGAAACGGACAGGTGTTCGTGTGGTACTGACCTGGGTCAGTGAGGAAGACAGTGTACCTGGAGGGTTCAGTGAGGAAAGGTCCTGGAGGGTCAGCCCTGGGACAAGAGTCGGATCCCAGGAGCACGTGGGGTGACCTTGGACCTGGTGAGGCGCGAGTGTTGGCAGTCTCAGGCGGAGACAGATGTCCTGAAGAGCACCCGCCGAGCCCCTGGACCTGGTGAGGCCGGTATGTGGGGAGACCCTGGGAGCAGGGCCGTTCCCTGAATCGCACCCAGTGCGCCATGTGTGTTGGACGGTCTCAGGTGGAGACAGGAGCATCCTGAATAGCACAGTCAGGACACGTGAGTTTTTGAGTTTTTTGTGGTGTGTTTTTTCTTCTTTTTTCTCGACTCAGCCTGCGGTGGCTCAGTGGGAGTCAAGAAGGTGACAAGTGGCTTGATGTGGCTCAGTGCGGTCACGAAGGTGACAAGCGGCTTCCGGTGGATCGGCAGGTCCACAAAAACGGCGCAGCAGGAGCTGCAGTGACTCCAGCCTCTGTGTGTGTTAACAGCAGCCAGTGGTGCCGGTGATCGGTGACAGCAGGAGCTGTGGAGGTGCCAGCAAGGTCTTGTCTGGTATCGTAAGAGACATAAACTGTGTGGTGTGAACTGTGGTCTGAGAAGACCGGTATAACCGACATGGGGAGATCCTGAAAGGGGGTGGAGTCCCAAAAGGGGGCGGTGACCCAAATTGGGGTGGTAGCCCAAAAAGGGGTGGAGTCCCAAATTGGGATGGTAACCAAAAAAGAAGTGGAGTCCCAAAGTGGGGTGGTGTCTCAGAAGGAGGAGGTAACCCAATTTGGGGTGGTGGTCCAGAAAGGGGCCGAGTGTGAAGAAATGGCAGCACTGGTTGGCTCAGTGGGTATGTCTGGGAAACTGCAGTGTTCATGTATGTCATTTCCAGACATACCCACTCTCTATCTCTTTTGGGAAATGTAAATTTAATCAAAAAATCTTCTAAAATACGTATACTTTTGTAATATATCCTAGGTGAACTGTTAACCATGTGGTGTCATTGAACTTTGACACTGCATCATCTGACTTGTTGGCGCTCATTTTTTTGAAATCCAGCGTCCTTCCAAACCTATTTATGTCTGTGTTACCTGTATGTATTTTGTGGTATTTCCTGATGAAGGGGGCATGAGACCCCTGAAACGCGTAGAATAAAACCACTGCAATCATACAGCATTCTCCTGGAATTTGTCTAAAGCGGCAGCGCGGAATATAGCTACGAACTCCCTTTGGATTTATCATTTCTTCTGGTCACTGAAGACCTGTGGATCTGCTGCAGCTGCTACTTACACGCCTTTATCTCATCCTAACCAGGTGAGCATATTTCAAGATATACTGTCCTTTGTAACGTGGATAAGACCCTATTGCACTTTTGTCTCCCCCCTTTTTTTTGCAATAATTTCCAGAATGTGGGATATTCTTTCCAAGTGATGACTGGCCGCAAGTGTGTACTGTGATGCTGCATCGGGAAGGAATCTCGGGACGGTTGGACTCAAAGAGTCAGGTGACTCTGGTAGGAACTCCTCTCACTTTCTGTCTGACCGAGAAAATGGTCCAGGTTCGCTGTGCACATGGGGTCACAGTGAACTATGCGGTAGACAGAATAATGTTTGAGGCGCTCGAAGGCAGTGAGTGCCAAGGGGGCAGTATACCATCAGACTTAGTGTATGCCTTGGAGTGGGGCCGGGACTTTGTCAGGTTTGATGATATATGCCATGAGGGTGGAGACGTTCCTACTGTTGGACTAGCCAATACGAAGACGCTGACGTCTCCTAACGTGGACAGGCCAGACATAGGGGCGACCAGAGAAAGAATTGCGTCAGATGAATTTACTGACCTGACGTCACCTGAAGGGTACCACAGTGTGAATGAGAATGGTGTGGTAAACAAAAAGAGCAGAGCTGACACACGGATTGAGAGTGTCTTGGGGGTTGACCGTACGATGTGGTGTGACTGTGACGTGTTGCTGCCAGTAGCCACCACTAGGACAGAATCTAGTGCTGTGCTGACTGAAACTCGTGACAAAACTGACACTGACCTGGTGGATAAGACGGCGGAAATAGTCACACGGTTAGTGAGTAACTGGAGGGATGACTTAATCTCTGGGGGTGACTGTGGCTCTGAGAAAAAAAGGGAGCACAGAATAGCAGGGCTAGAGAAAGAAGTCTCTGAGCTCAAAGGCCACATGGTAACGTGGCAAGGACTGAATAAGGCCCTCAGAGAGGAGGTGGATGAGTGTGTCAAACGAGAAAGAGTCCTGAGACAAACGGCTGAGCACAGGGTCGAGGAGCTCAAGAAAGAGATCTTGGAGCTCAGAGGACACCTGTCCACCTGGCAAAGTGTGAACAAGAACCTCAAGGAAGAGATGGAGGAACTCAGAGGCGTAGTAAAAAGTCTTCTGCAAGAGAAGTTGGACGAAGACTTACCGCGGGTGAGCGTGAGTGATAATAAGACAGAACTGCCAGTAGCCATAGTGGCCAAGGGTCATGAAGTGATCCAACCATGTGAAGTTGATGAGTTAAGAACTGAAGAAGACAGTCACCCGGTCGGGTCAACTGTAGTGAGGGAAGTGTCCGTGGTAAGGCCAGGGCCTCCTGGCCTGGAAGAGAGCAAGGCCACGTCCTTCAAGACTGTGATTGACGTTCCAGAAGACATGCAAGACGCCTGTGTGGAGGAAGGTGTACATGAGGCTTTCAAAGGGGCAGTCAAGACGTGTGAGGTGCACTGGGCACCTGAGACTCGGCAGTTGGTGATAGTATCGGACAGAGAAGATACGTCAAACCGAGTAGCTGTCCTGAAAGCGATGCGTATACAATGTCTCCACACCAAACAGCGGGTCAGGCAGAGTAATGTGAAAGCTGCTCGATGCCTGGAGTTAGCCAGGGAGGCTATGGATCGGCTGGGTTTGCGGAAAGACGTGGTTCTGGTACCCAAAGCTCTGATTGGGAGAATCATTGGAAGGTCCGGGAAGGTAATGCAAGACCTTGTGAATATCTCCGGTGTGGTTCAGGTGAGGATCCCTCCTGATAATGAAGACCCGGTGTCCAGTGAAGTGGGGAGAATTCCCATCATGGTGGTTGGCTCCATGGAGAGCCTGAGAGACTTTCGGATGCTCGTGGAGTATCGAGTGGGGTACCTGCAAGAAATTGAGCAGATGAGGCTGGACCGTCAGCGAATTAATAAAGAAGTAAGGAATACCAGGTGGCGGCCGACTCCAACCCAAGATGTAAGGACCCGAAGGGTTCCTCCAAGTAGTGACATGGCAGGTGGCCGAAGAATGTCAGCAAGAGGCAGTTCGGAGGGCCGTGCGAGGCTGAGAGACCGCAGTTCCTGTGAGACGCTGAATGGGTCAGACGCAGGCCAGACAGTAGGACCGATTAAGATTGATGACCGTACCAACCGGGAGAGCCGGTCCGTGGGAGAACGGTCAGGTGACGAAGCGCACTCTAGGAGGGTGGTGACTAAACAGTGGCTGATGACGCAGACAGACTGCAACTGGAGGGTCAAAGACGATGACCGATATTTTGACCGCTGGGGGTGGGGGAGGCCTAATGTAGAAATGAGGCCGGATGACAGAGGGAGACGGTTCTCTCGACCTATGGGGCAAGGTGTAATGATTGCCCGGTCTCGAGATCCTGGTGTAAGATTGTGTGTTCAACCCCACAAGTTTGAACAGAGGGGAGGGGTATGTGGTGTAATGACCACTTTGTCCACAAGGGGGCGCTGTGTGGATGTCCCAAGAGAACGGATGAGTGGCAGAATCCTGAAGGATAGTTATGTATCTCAAAGTGGGTGGCTTTGAGATGGAGACTTGTGTATGTGTGATCAGCAATATCATTGCTGAGGTGTTGGTTCTAAGTATAAAGGAGAAGTATTCAGGTAACTAGAGAGATGGGCGGGTTATGGTTACCTGCAAACCCACCCAGGGGTGTGTCTGAAAATGCCTGTATTAAAAGGCTATGTGAGTGTGTGAAGGACCTGTGATGAGGTCATAGTCACGTGACCCGGTGGGCATGGCTATAGACCATATAATGTGGCTAGGGTAGGTCACATGGAGTTGAATGCTGGGACCTGATTGGTCCAGTTTGGAAGGTCTTGTGAGGAGAAGGATCTCCTCACTAACAGCCTGTGGAGCGGCTGTGTGTGTAATGGCGGCCAGTGTCTGAGAGTCCCTGAGGAGTGAGTGGATTTCTGCAGCCTGGAGAAACAGCCATGTGGGAACCCTGACGTGGGTGAGATAAGGATGAGGCTGAATAGCCTGTATAATGGACGCTATCCTGTGATGCTGCTTATATTGCTGTGGTTTATGATGACAAATAAACCTTGAATGACAGCGCTACCTCACAGGTTTAACAATACCAGAAAAATTACTTATAAATTTATGGTAGAAATTAGCAAAACCCAAAAACTTCTGGAGAGCCTTCAAAGATGTGGGCTGAACCCAATCATAAATGGCCTTTATCTTGGCCAGGTCCATTTCAATAGCAGACAGGGACAAAATGAATCCCAAAAATGAAATCCTCTGAACACCAAAGAGGCTCTTCGATCCCTTAACATACAGAGAATTTTCCCTCAAAATCCGGAACACAGTCCGGACATGTTCCACATGAGAATCCCAATCACTGGAAAAGATCAAAATATCATCCAGATAAATGATCAAAAACTTATCCACAAAGTCCCGGAAAATATCGCTCATAAAAGATTGGAAGACAGAAGAGGCATTAGTGAGCCCAAAAGGCAACACCAGGTACTCAAAATGTCCCTCCAGAGTATTAAACACCGTCTTCCATTCATCCCCATGCTTGATGCGAATAAGATTATACGCCCCCCTGAAGTCAAGCTTGGTAAACCAACAGACACTTTTAACTCTAGAAAATAAATCAGAAATCAGGGGTAATGGGTACTGATATTTAACAGTGATTTTGTTAAGGGAACGATAGTCAATACAAGGCCTTAATGAACCATCTTTCTTGGCCACAAAAAAAACAGAACCTAAAGGTGAAGAAGATGGTCTAATATGACCCATCTCCAATGACTCTTTGATATAAGATCGCATAGCATCATGTTCGGGTACCGATAAGTTGAAAAGCCGACCCGTGGGAAATTTACACCCGGGCTTTAACTCAATTGCACAGTCATAACTCGTATGAGGAGGCAAAGGTGCAGACTTACTCTCACTTAATACATCAGAAAAATCAGCCAAATAGTCAGGAATATCATGAGACTGAGGAGAGGTGGAGAAAACAGGAGTGTTATTAAGAACACTTTGACAACCCCAACTCACCACAGACACAGATTTCCAATCCAAAACAGGATTATGAGTTTGCAACCAAGGAAAACCCAGAACAATAGTATCATGCAAATTGTGCAACACAAAAACTTACAATTTTCTTGGTGGTCCGGGGCGACCCTCATTATCACCTGGGTCCAAAACTGGGGTTTATTCACCGCCAAAGGTGTAGCATCAATACCCCTCAAAGGATAGGAGTCCACAGGGGTATCATGGGAAAACCACAACGTTTAGCAAAGTCCAAATCCACCGGATTCAAAGCTGCTCCTGAATCGACAAAAGCCTTAGCGGAAAATGTAGACAAGGAGCAGATCAGGGTAATCGCCAAAAGGAACTTAGGCTGTACACTGCCCACCGCAAATGTGTGAGCAAAACACTTTTCTCGTTTTGGGCAGACAGAAATAGTATGAGAGGTGTCCCCACAGAAAAAACACAACTTATTATGCCTTCTAATCTCCTGGCATTGCGCTCTAGACAAAACCCTATCACATTGCATGGGTTCAGAAGTTCGTTCGAAAGGCGGCAACGCCTCTCGTGTAGTTTTACCTTCACGTAAATGCCGATCAATTTGAATAGCCAATGACATAGAGTCGTCAAGACCAGAGGGAACAGGAAATCCCACAATAACATCTTTTACGGTTTCTGCCAAACCCTTCCGAAAGAGAACTGCTAGGGCATCGTCATTCCATTTAGTAAGGACCCTCCACTTTTGGAATTTTTGACAATATAACTCTGCAGAATCCTGACCCTGGTTCAATGCCAATAAGGTTTTCTCAACTTGATCAAAAGCATTAGGTTCGTCATACAACCACCCCAGGGCTTGAAAAAACACATCCACATTAGCCAGAATAGGATCTCCGGGTGTCAAAGAAAAGGCCCAATCCTGGGGATCACCGCGCAGCAGGGAAATTACAATTTTAACCTGCTGCACAGAGCTCCCCGATGAGATAGGTTTCAAAGCAAAAAATAATTTACAATTCTTAAAATTCAAAAATTTAGACCGATCCCCAGAAAACACATCAGGAGTAGGGATTTTTGGCTCAACAGCAGATGATTGAGCAAGATTGGCAGAAATTCCCCACACTTCAGCAGCGAGCTGCTCAACACGATCAGACAATTGCTTAGTCTCCATTTAGACAAAAATATCCTCCTACAGCCTCAGAAAAAAGAAAGAGGAAAAAAAATATATAAAAAAACTGGCACTTTTTTTTTTTAAATTCTATAGAGTACCCTAGAGTCTACAGTTGGGCTGGTGATTCTGTTAAGAATGGGTCACTGAGGAGGATAGCAGGCCCAGGCTAAGCCACAGAAAACCAGAGAGGTTGGTAACTAAGTGGATTGCAGACCCCTGATCCTATCCACACAACTAGCAGTAGCTGTGGAGCGTACCTACGATGATCCTAGATGCCTCGGCACAGCCAGAGAGCTAACTAAGCCTAAAACAAGAAAGGGGAAATCTAAACTGCCCCGGAGCAGACCCCAAAGGAATAGATAGCCTCCAAACATATATTGTCGGTGAGACAAGATGAAAACACAAATGCTGGCAGGAAAATAGACTGAGCAAATGATGGGGCCCACACTGACTAGATAGGACAGGAAAGGAAAGATACTGTCTGCAATCGCGCAAAAAACCCTGCAAAAAGTCCAACACATCTGATGCACAAAAACACTGAAGTCGCATGACTTCGCCCCCACTATATCAGCACTATGTTATATTCTGAAAGCAAAGCAAAAAGAGACCAATATAACAGGGGACAAAACAAACTGGCACAAGCAGTAACATATGGGCGTTGATTCAGCACAGCAGCAGCCGGAGCTGGCTGACCCGCACAATGCAGAAATAGACAAAACCAGATCAAATGCAAACGGAATAGCAAATGAACCACTTAGCTGAACCATGCAGGGACAGAGCACGAGACATCAAACCTCAGAAGGAGCAGGAAGAAAATCACCAGCAGGGATAGAGGGAGTCAGCTGTCTTAAATCCCAATCTAAAACCCCAGATCTACAATCGTCATCCTCATTATCAGGTGGCAAGCCTCTGTCAATCAGATCAGCTCCACTACCTCCAGTAACCACCAGAGGGAGCCCAGAAAGGGAACTCACAACCCCTCTGTCAATCTGACCAGCTCCACTACCTTCAGTAATAACCAGAGGGAGGCCAGAAAGAGAATTCACAACAGTTTAGTCTGCAACTGTTACTTTGTAAACTATTCTGGGGATTAAAAGGTGGCTTTCCTATCTTGCCATGAGAAGCCACGAAGAAAAGACAAGAAAGGAACCCAGAGGAGGAATCCACCATTTCTAGGAGCATCATTGAACTTGCACACTAGGAAAAGATCACATTGCACAGAGCTTCCTGGAAGAACTGCTCACCATCTTGCAAAGCTTCAGGGGTCCCCGGGAATGGACTGAGATACCAACTACTGTGAGTGTTAACTCGATCTGCGCACATGTTTAGGGCTTAGGATAGGCTGCAATAGACAGAGCACGGTAGCTGTGCAGCTGGAGTAACAGCGGCCAGATAGGTTATAGTTAGAGTAGCAGCATACTGTATGTGGAGGAACAGGACCCGTTCCTCCCACGTCACCAAAGTGACGTAACTACACAGGCACAACTCTCCGGTGCCCCCTTTGTCTCTCGGGTCAGTAAGGGAACTGCACCTAGAGCAAATGGCTGCCTGGGAGGATGTCCTGTTACCCGCTGGGTATTCTAAGATTCGTAATCAGAGTAAAAGCATCAGCCCAAGATTAATTTTATGGTTTAATTGCCTTAAGGGTGCACTAGATAATTACAGAAATATACAGTAAGCTATACAATGGAATTACAGTGGATTTGCAGTCAGAGTATAATATAACAATAAGGGTACAAGAATTAGAGATATTAAGCTGGAGGTCAATTTACCAGATTGTAGGTTGCATGTGGATGCCGGGAGCTCTGCAGTCCACATGTACAAGAATCTTAGTTGCCGGCAGACCCCAAAGCATGGGCCGCTGCTCCCCTTGACAGATCTGTCCCCAGTTCCTTCTTAGATCATCATCGTCTGGTTCTCTGTGAGAGGGACTCTCTGCCATTTGCTGCTAGTTCTTAAGCACGCTGGGTCCCTTCCCCTGTGTCAGAGGATGGGCTAATAATCTTCACCCTTTAGCTCCCTGCAGAACTTATTCCCAATATCTAAGAAAGGGGGTAACTCTCCCGGGATGCCCCCTCCCCCATGGCCTGTTCCTCTTTCTGCAGAGGCCCTAGACTCAGCAGGCTGGATTCACTTAGGGGCCCTATACTGCCCATAGCAGCCCCTCCCTCCACCTCTGAGCTCTCCCCTGCAGCCTTCTCACCTTTCCTCACTGTGAGCCCTGTGTGTTTCGTGTCAGTGCATGGCTTACCATCAGGTTTCACTCCCTCCTCCACTGTTGGAGGCACATTCAACACATTAACATTAGCATTCACAGTAGAGTCATGACATTCTTGGGGAGCCGGACTTGGGGGTTCAGAGGCCACATACTGAAACACTAGCCGCCCCAAATCGGTCCCAAGCAACACATTGGCAGGTATATTTGGCATTACTCCCACATTCCCCTCCCGGCGCCCCAGTCCCAAAACACCTTGGCGACGGGCAGCGCCAGTTCAACACCTCCAATTCCGGAGATGGAAAGGGTTTTCCCAGGCACCAAGTCTTGAGGGGACACCACCTCAGGACGTACCAGGGTTCGTTCAGCGCCTGTGTCCCGCAGTCCTATGACCGCTGAGTGGCCGATGGTGACGGGTTGGTAATTGTCCAGGGACCTCCCACCACCCCCTACCACACACAAAACAGTGGACGGTTTCTGGGACAGGGATGGGGCCTTCTGGCGCTGGGGGCACGCAGCCTTAAAGTGTCCAGGCTGGTTGCAATGATGACAACATCTGGGTTCTGCTCCTGACCTGGAGAGGGCAGCAGGGGAGTACACCCCTTGCACTCTGGGGGCTTGGGAGACAGGGGCAGGATTGGGCTTACCCCCTCTCCAGGTGCTGCTGGCAGGCTTCGTTGGCTCGGACGCTCTGTTGTTGGCATACTCGTCTGCCAGGGCGGCTGTAGCAGAAGCCCCCTTTGGTTTCTGGTCACAGAGGAACTGCTGGAGGTCCTCTGGGCAGTTCCACAAGAACTGCTCCGTGACGAACAGTTCCTGGACCTCCTGGCGGGTGGTGAGCTCTAGACCCGAGGTCCAGTGCTCCGCAGCTCTCAGCAGTGCCCGCATGGGGTCGGTGCAGGTGTCCTTTGAGCCCCGCTGCAGGCTCCGGAACTTCCTGCGGTACAACTCCGGAGTGAGGTTGTAGTGCTGGATCAGGGCCCGCTTGATGCTGTTGTAGTCCTGCTCCTCCCTGGCAGGTAAGTCCCCCAAAACTTCCAGGGACTTACCCCTCAAATGGGGGTCAGGTACCTTGCCCACTGATCCAGGGCCAGATGGTGTTGGAGGCAGGTTCTCTCAAAGGCCAGCATAAAGGAATCCAGGTCTCTATCCTTTTCAAGCAGGGGGAAGTCATCCGCCCGGACCTTGGAAGCCTTGGTCCCCGGTGGTGCTGGAGCGTCCAGCAGGAGCCCGTGATGAGCCATCTCCAGTCGGTGCCTGCGCTCCGCAGCTTCACGGCATTCTGCAGCCTGCAGCACCCGTTCGGCATGCTCACACTCTGCTGCCGCTTGCTCACATTCCACTGCTTTCTCTGCCGCCACCAGGAGTCTGTCATGGGCGTCGTCGTTACCAGCTTCGAGCTGTGCCATAGCGGCTTGGAAAAGGGCCTCCGATCTGGACAGGCTGGGGCGGGCAGGTGGTGGACAGTCCACTGCGGGACTGAGCATGGGGGTCTGGCTCCTTGGGGAGCCCTGGCTGAGCTCCCCCTCGCCTTCAATGGTATTGTCCTCCACCACCTTCTCATAGACCATAGCGTTGGCCCCCCCTTTGCCTTACTCCACCATCTTGGGACCCTCTGGTTACTGACACAGCTGCAACCCTGACCTCGCACACAACTTATTATATTTGCACTCTGACCGTCTAGTGCTGGGCTGACCTTAAGACCCCAGCAGTGAAAGTTACCGCTGGTAGTCTCTAGTGTCTGGGAGTAGGGGTCCCACGCACACTATTACTCTGATCCCACTGCTGCCACCAATGTGGAGGAACAAGACCCGTTCCTCCCACGTCACCAATGTGATGTAACTACACAGGCACAGCTCTCTGGCGCCCCCTTTGTCTCTCGGGTCAGTAAGGGAACTGCACCTAGAGCAAATGGCCACCTGGGAGGATGTCCTGTTACCCGCTGGGTATTCTAAGATTCGTAATCAGAGTAAAAGCATCAGCCCAAGATTAATTTTATGGTTTAATTGCCTTAAGGGCGCACTAGATAATTACAGAAATATACAGTAAGCTATACAATGGAATTACAGTGGATTTGCAGTCAGAGTATAATATAACAATAAGGGTACAAGAATTAGAGATATTAAGCTGGAGGTCAATTTACCAGATTGTAGATTGCATGTGGGTGCCGGGAGCTCTGCAGTCCACAGGTACAAGAATCTTAGTAGCCGGACAGACCCCAAAGCATGGGCCGCTGCTCCCCTTGACAGATTTGTCCCCAGTTCCTTCTTAGATCATCATCGTCTAGTTCTCTGTGAGATGGACTTTCTGCCATGTGCTGCTAGTTCTTAAGCACGCTGGGACCCTGCCCCTGTGTCAGAGGGTGGGCTAATAATCTCCACCCTTTAGCTCCCTGCAGAACTTATTCCCAATATCTAAGAAAGGGGGTAACTTTCAACAGCATGATCGGATCAGGACATGAGAGGTACTAGTGAATGCGGTTTGTTTTGCCTGTCGTGTAGAGAGCAAACATGGCCCCATCGGGTCGCTGTGGAGGGCCAATCTCTATATCTCAGGTCCCAGAACCCTCACCGCCTCAGGAGTTACACTGCCAGATGCGCGATTTCCTCAGGGTCACTCGGATATTTTTCATAAGTCCATAACTCGAAAGATGTGCTCATAATCCATGATCCTAGGATGGAGTCGGAGCAGCTGGGAGAGAAAATGGATGTGTATTTCTGTCTAGCTGACATGTATATTCTAATTGAAGCCCCCAGGTGCCTTCCTGCCCCATGCTGATGTGGCTCCTATTCAAGCTTTGAAGTTCTGTTTTGGGCCTTATCTCATTATCATACTAAAAGACCTGGCTATTCAACATTGGAGCACTAAATCCTGCTTTGTTCATCACACTGTACTTTATTGCATTGTTTGACCTTTTGCAAAATGCACTGGTCTGTAATAGTTGGTGCACCGTGCCATTTGTATGGCCCAGCTAGAGAATATCACTTTTGTAAATTGTTTTATGTCATTGCATACCCGTTTACACTTTCCTAACACTGCATTCCTTGCCTGTAAATAAATTAACTCTTTGTTACTTGCACCTCATCTTGTGTACCGTAGTCTCCCTGCATTGTGGTGGTCCCCCTGCCATCGCTTCAGATTGGGCGATTCTGAACGCGGCAATACCTAATATGTATATGTGGGATTTTTTTTATTGTTTTATTTTGATTTGTGCGAAAGTGGGGTGTTTTGAACTTTTAGTTTTTTTTTTTAGTTTTTTCTATTTTTAAACTTTTTTTAACTTTTGGCATGAAGCATGCACAACTTGATCGGCCCTGCTACATATGGGCGATGAGCAGATCACCCACATGTAGCAGATTTACTGCTTTGCTTTGGGCGCTCAAAGCCATCTGCTGGAACAACCATAGAGGTCTCTTTGAGACCTGTGGTTGTCCAGACAACGTGACGCTGACCCTCAGTGACGTGACGGGGGTCGGCGATGAGCTAATTTCCGGCCCGGTGGCCGGAAGTGCTATTTAAATGCCCATTGTCAGCTTTGACAGCGGGATTTAACTAGTTAATAGGCGCAGGCGGACGGCGATTCCGCTCGCGCCTATTGCGGGCACATGTCAGCTGTTCATAACAGCTGACATGTCGCGGCTTTGAGGTGGGCTCACCACAGGAGCCCACTACAAAGCGGGGATCCTTACCGATGACGTACTATTCTGTCATCAGTAAGGAAGGGGTTAAGATTGGTGAATATTTTCCAATCAAGATCTTTCATCTCTAATTATACATTCTTGAGAGCAGGGCCCTCCCTCCTCATATTTGCACCTTTACTTGTCTTTCTGCAATGTCTGGTTTTTCTGTATGTGTATCCTTTGAAATGTAAAGTGCTGCAGAAAATGTTAATGTTATATATACAAAAAAATTCAAATGTTATTGAACCATCAGTGGAAATAGTCAAGGACCAGATGGGATAGCATATAATGCTTGAAAACTGTCCTCAGTGCTCAGCCAAATCTGACTGTAATACTTGTACTCTTGGCTTTTAGTACTACAAACATTGAGACTCCTGGCAGTGTACCGCTGCACTTTATAGAATACAATAATGCTTACATTAGCAAATCCAATTACAAACTGAGAACAATATAGATGTTTCTTTCTCTACACTTCAATTCTGGTCAATTCAAAATTTATGTTATTACTTACACAATCCCAAGAACGCAGCTTTTATAGAAGACCTGTGAATCTGGTGATCAGACTACGAGCAGTCAGCATTTCATTTACTATAGATCCTGCATAATGTCAGACAAAAAAATAGAATTAGTTGCCATCATCTGATACATACAGTATGCGCAGCTTTACTGACATGGACCACTGAACAAATAACCAAATATATGCCCATTGTTGATATCATTGTGAAAAACAAAATAAGCAAAACGTTCACAATTCTACATGTTTTTGAGTGGTCACATTTTGCAAAGCAAGTAAACATAAGTAAATAAAAACAGCAATAATATCTAATATATAAAGCTCAATGTGTGTATGTATGTATGTGTGTGTGTATGTGTGTATGTGTGTATGCCCGGGATTGGCATCGGCACCGTCGCAGCTACAGCCACAAAATTTTGCACAGTCACACGTCTGGACCCCGAGAGCGTCATAGGCTATGTTGTGAGGCAAAATTTTAACCCCGCGCATTCCAATTCACCAAACAATTTTGCCCCTATCTACATAATGGGGAAAAAGTGTATGTATGTGTGTATGTCTGGTATTGGCATCTGCACCGTCGCAGCTACAGCCACAAAATTTTGCACAGTCACACGTCTGGACCCCGAGAGCATCATAGGCTATGTTGTTAGGCGAAATTTTAACCCCACGTGTTCCAATTCACCAAACAATTTTGCCCCTATCTACATAATGGGGAAAAAGTGAAAGGAAAAGTGTTGGAAGCAAATTGACAGCTGCCAGATGTGAACAAGGGGGACTTAAAGAATGAGAGTGATGGCGTCAAAGAGTATATACCATACAGTTTCTAAGGTGGGGCCCTGACATGGGATACTCACCACACACGGGGATATGAACACACACTCAAAATGCGCCCCACACTACCACGTGCTTCAACACATATACCACCCTCAGCACACATTTCACCACACATACACCAACCTCACCACATAAAAGTCGAAACACAAAAGTCGCCACTCAAAACTCGCCACGCTGTCCCAGAGCTGTTTAAAAGATGAAAAATGAGCTGTGATTGGTTGCTATCAGCAACAGTTTTCTTGGTAGACAGTTGTGGTAACTGAGGCCTATTATTCTTATCATTTCTATGGTGTTATCGTCCTTCTGTAAAGCTGGAAATAACACAATTTATTACCATGCCAAGTCAGACCACCCTCTGACACAGACTGCAGGGGGAGCCCAGTATCACACAGGATAGGATTAGATACACGACTCAGCAGTCAGTATTATTATTATTTATTGTTATAGCGCCATTTATTCCATGGCGCTTTACATGTAAGGAGGGGTATACATAATAAAAACAAGTACAATAATGTTAAACAATACAAGTCATAACTGGTACAGGAGGAGAGAGGACCCTGCCCGCGAAGGCTCACAATCTACAAGGGATGGGTGAAAATACAGTAGGCGAGGGTAGAGCTGGTCATGCAGCGGTTTGGTCGATTGGTGGTTACTGCAGGTTATAGGCTTGTCGGAAGAGGTGGGTCTTCAGGCTCTTTTTGAAGGTTTCAATGGTAGGTGAGAGTCTGATATGTTGTGGTAGAGAGTTCCAGAGTAGGGTTGATGCGCGAGAGAAATCTTGTATGCGATTGTGGGAAGAGGAGATAAGAGGGGAGTAGAGAAGGAGATCTTGTGAGGATCGGAGGTTGCGTGCAGGAAAGTACCATGAGACGAGGTCACAGATGTATGGAGGAGACAGGTTGTGGATGGCTTTGTATGTCATGGTTAGGGTTTTGTACTGGAGTCTCTGGGCAATGGGGAGCCAGTAAAAGGATTGACAGAGGGGAGAAGCTGGGGAATAGTGGGGGGACAGGTGGATTAGTCAGGCAGCAGAGTTTAGAATAGATTGGAGGGGTGCGAGAGGGTTCGAGGGGAGGCCACAGAGCAGGGGTCCTTGGACTGAACCTTGTGGAACTCCGACAGATAGGGGGCGAGGTGAGGAGGTGGTGTGTGAGTGGGAGACGCTGAATGTCCGGTCTGTTAGGTATGATGAGATCCAGGATAGGGCCAAGTCTGTGATGCCAAGGGATGAGAGGGTCTGTAATAATAGGGAATGGTCCACTGTGTCAAAGGCAGCCGACAGGTCCAGGAGGAGGAGGACAGAGTAGTGTCGCTTGCTCTTGGCGGTTAAGAGGTCATTGGTGACCTTAGTAAGGGCAGTTTCAGTGGAGTGGTGTGACCGGAAGCCAGATTGTAAGCGGTCGAAGAGGGAGCAAGAAGAGAGATGGGAGGACAGTTCAAGGTAGACGTGTTGTTCCAGTAGCTTGGAGGCATAGGGGAGAAGTGATATAGGGCGATAGCTAGATATAGAGGATGGGTCAAGAGAGGGCTTTTTGAGGATAGGTGTGATGGAGGCATGTTTAAAGCTTGAGGGGAAAACACCAGTTGTTAGTGATAGGTTGAAGAGATGGGTTAGGGTTGGGATGAAGACTGTGGTGAGGTTTGGGATGAAGTGGGATGGGATCGGGTCAAGTGCACAGGTGGTGAGATGTGATCTTGAGAGTAGAATGGAGAGTCGATCTTCTGTAATGGTGGAGAAGTTGGTTTTGGAGGTGGAGGGCTGGGAAGTCAGGAGGAAGGGCTCTGGGGGTTGTTGACTAAAACTGTATCTGATGTTATCAATCTTCTGCTTGAAAAATGAGGCAAAGTCTTCAGCTGAGATGAGTGGGGAGGGAGGAGGTGCTGGGGGACGGAGGAGAGAATTGAAGGTGTTGAATAACTGTTTAGAGTTGTGAGACAGGGAGGATATGAGAAATGAGAAGTAGGTTTGTTTAGCTGTGGCACGTGTGGTCTTGAAAGTAGTGAGGGACTGTTTGAATGCAATGAAGTGCTCGTTGGAGTGGGATCTTTTCCATCTGCGCTCAGCAGCCCTGGAAGCTCGCCTCAGTTCTTTGGTCAGGCTGGTGTGCCAGGGCTGTCTGTTGATTTTGCGAGCTTTGGTATGTGTAAGTGGGGCAGCAGATTCCAAAGCTACAGCTATTGTGGTGTTATATAGAGCAGCAGCGTCATCCGCATTGTGTAAGGAACTTATATCTGTGAGAGGGAGGAGGGATTCAGAGAATGAGTGTAGGTCAAGGTTTTTAAGATTTCTGCGAGGGTGTGAAAGTTTATGGGGTGGGGATTGAGGCGGGTGAAGATGAGGTCCACTGTGTGGCCATCTTTGTGGGTGGCTGTAGAAGACCATTGAGTGAGGCCGAAGGAGGAAGAGAGAGATAGAAGTTTAGTGGCAGCTGAGAGGGAAGTGTCAATGGGGATGTAGAAGTCGCCCATGATAGTAGGGATGTCCGCGGAAAGGAAATGAAGTAGCCAGGTGGTGAAGTAGTCAAAGAAGGTGGTGGCTGGCCCTGGGGGGCGGTAGATGACAGTCAGTTGGAGGGGGAGTAGATGCACACAGAGTGCACCTCAAAGGAAGGGAGGGTAACAGAGGGTGGCAGTGGGATTGGAGTGAAGGAGCAGGTATCTGACAGGAGAAAACCAACTCCTCCGCCATGTTTGCTGCTGGGGTGGGGGGTGTGAGAAAGGTGGAAGCCACCAAAAGAAAGTGCAGCAGGAGAAGCTGTGTCAGAAGGGGTGAGCCAGGTTTCGGTGATGGCGAGGAAGGAAAGTTTGGTAGTAACAAAAAGATCATGGATGTAGGAAAGCTTGTTGCAGACAGAGCGAGCGTTCCACAGAGCTCCTGTTAGTGGGACTGGGGAAGCGGGGGCTGGGTGAATGGGTATAAGGTTGGAGTGGTTACGGAAGGTTGTGATAGCGCGTGGATGGGAGGTAGAAATGACTGTGGGAATGTGGTGAGGAGGACCAGGATTTGGAGAGATATCACCAGCAGTGAGAAGGAGCAGAGAAAGTGTTAGCAGGTGGGAGCAGGAGAGGGCATGAGGGGGCTGTCTGTGTTTGGAGACAGAGGATTGTATGTTAAGGAATAGTTTTGAGGAGGAGGTGACGTGGATAGGGCAGATACAAACACATTAAATGGAGATGCAATGTGAAAGTGTGTGGGCTGCCTGGTACTGCAGAACCGCTACTTTAATGTTTATGCTACCTTTAATGGGAGTTGTTATGTAGTACCCTGCAGTAGCCAATGCACAATGCACAGTATCACACAGGATAGGATTAGATACACAGCTCAGCAGTCAGTATCACACAGGATAGGAATAGATACACGGCTCAGCACACAGTACCACACAGAATAGTATTAGATACACAGCTCAGCAGACAGTATCACATAGGATAGGATTAGATGCACGGTTTTTATGTGCAATATAATCATTATAATTTGATATAACTAACCACAGTTGGTTACTATGCCCAGGCAACGCCAGGCTCTTCAGCTAGTAATTACATATTTTCAGACACACCAATCTTAATGATCAAAAACAAATTAAAATTCTCACAAATCCTATAACTTACAGAGGTAGTCCAGTCAAAAGTTATTGATAACCTAACTTGGGAAAGGTCATCAATATCAGATTGGTAAGGGTCTAAGGGATTCTATACACTTTAGACTAACATCGACCAAACCCACCGCTTGTCATGATCTGCTTAGTTTGTGGGATTAGGTAGTTCAGAGGTTAATTTTGACAGCCTCACTCTGAGATTCTGGGAGGCTTTTTATAGCCTCACTGTGGGCTCATTCCTCGTCGCTTATACTCAGACCCTTGGCCAATTGTGTGTGACCCTGGTGTGCTTTGTGACTGTGATACTTTATGCTTGTTTGGTTTTGATCCGGTCCGTCCCTGTTACGAGTTGTGCCTGTCCCTCTTGTACCGCGCCACCCTCTCCGTGTATGACCCCCCGTTTGTCTGACCTGAGTTCCCCTCGCCTCTATTCCAGGATTCCTGTAGTAGAATCCTACTGTCATCTCCAGCAGTGGAATACTAAGCCCCACCCCCTGTGGTCACACGATCGTAGGTCCTTGTACTTCTTACTACCTTCAGCATCGCAGTTCCTGTCTGTCTGAACTTTCCCTGCAGTATCTGACCCCGGGCCCTCCCGCAGTGTGGGTGAGTCACCCTGCTCAGCCGTGGCAGTTCGCCGGCACTGACAGTATCCTGATACCACTGCTTTATCAACAAATTCGGCTAAAAGTCTAGTGTACAGTATATGGGGCGCCAACTGACCTATTGTCAAGGGACATGTCAATTGTGCATGTCCAATTTCGGACTACCGATTACAATGTTCTCCAGGAGATAAGCCTCCTGCTGACATATCAGCTGATACCTTTCTCATAAAGAACGCAGGACAGCTAGGCCAAATGAGCACTCCTGTGTATGGGAAAACAGGCCGAAACGGCTGTAGGCTGAATGAATGACATAAGCATTTTTCACCAGTCAACTAATATATCTGGCCTGCTTAACACTCTACCAATTAGATGTTATCAAATACAAACACATTAAATGGAGATGCAATGTGAAAGTGTGTGGTGCTGCCTGGTACTGCAGAACCGCTACTTTACTGTTTATGCTACCTTTAATGGGAGTTGTTATGTAGTACACTGCAGTGGCCAATGCACAATAAATGGATGTCTGCATTACAGAACCATTCCATCTGTTTACCACTAGCCACTATAGAGGCTAATAATAGCTGATCGGCAGGGGTATTGGGTACTAATCCCCCACCAGTCTTTTATTGATAACCTGTCCATGGAATAGGACATCTTGTGACTGTGCAACCCCTATAAAACCTTATAATGAGTAGTGGAAACTGATATAAGAAGCATTATACTCAGTACAGTCATAAAACAAAAGATTTGTCAAGCCAATCATTCTCATTTAGTAGGTGTTCTGCAAATGTTTTATGTTTAATATGTGTATTTGGACTAATATGAGTGTTTCCAATGGGGTTTCGTTACAATTGTTTCATTGCCTGGCTTTCATAGGCTGTTTATTTTCCTGCACTTTGCTAGCTGCAGAATGAGTTAACCGAAATTCTGTTATAGAGTCTGTTTTGATGATCATCTTGTAAATCTTTCATCTGCCTTTTTATCTCTTTGGTAAAGTATGACCACATAAAATGTTAGCTTAAATTTGATGTCAATTGTGGAAATAAATTAGAAAAAGTGTCAATTCAGCTCATCACTTACGTGCTAGAGATAAGATTCCCAGAAGACTTCCAGGATAGACAGTCTGTGGTGTGCGTGTGGTGCACGGAGTATTTACTGGTCTGGCTACCAGATCAAATTGCTCTTAATGATTCAAAAGGGGATATTCTCCAGCACCAAATAAAGGTAGTTAAAACCTAGCCTTTAATCATATAGGATAATTAAGATTGGGAGAATTTGCACATTTTTGTTAAGAAAACCAATAATGGTACGTGTTTTGGGAAGAAAAACCCCTACTCATACCCAAAACACGTAAGCATTATGGGTTTTGTTTTTTAATATACCATTGAGGTCATAAATTTGCATGGAGTAGTTCACAAAATCACAGATACAGTGGTGCTCAAACTTTTGCATCAGCCCATTTCCTTTTTGAATTTCCCATTTTCCTTTTTGTATTTTGTAAAATGTAAAAAACACACTATAGAATATTTTTCCCTAAAATACAAAGTAAATGTGTCATCTTTAACTTTAGTCCTTTCAGAGAGCATTTCATCATCAACTTGCTTAACTGTTCACAACAGTAATTTTGACCAGGGGTGCCAAAACTTTTACATGCCACTATATCTATCCTAACTATAAATTTATTCTATCTATTCCATTATGGTGGTTCATGCTGTGAAATTACTGTAATGAAATGATGGGTTTCCTATAACATGGGTGCATAAAAATCGGGCGGCACACACGTGATCCGTGTGCAGTGCTATTTTTTTCTCAAGCCAGTGACTTTTATTGGCTCGTGTAGTTTGATATGCATGGCAACTTGCAGCTAGCTGAAATCTTTTCCTGTGATTGTTCCAAGAGCAAAATCCCAGATAAACATTGAATCAGTGATTTGTTATTGTATTGCACACACCATATTTAAATGCAGATGAGAATGAGCCTTAATAGTGTTATCTGACCTGACAGGTTCCCTTTAATGACATGCAAATACTGAAAAAAATCTAAATAAATTCAAACGATTGTAAGGGAGTGGTGCTGTTATGGACAGTAAAAAACACGCTGCAACTTTAAGAGACAGAACCCCCTTGTCTTGTGTGATGGAATGATCTGCTCCCCCTGTAAAAGACTGTGTTATGGACTGCCAAGACTGGAGAGGGGAGGGGTTGAGCCTGTGAGAGGGAGAGAGAAGGAAGCTGTTTCTGAATACGGCTGTGTGCATGTACCTGTGTAAAAGGTCTCACAACCTGGACGCCTTGAACTTGTGAAATTGAACAGACTCTTCAGGTGTAGCAAAGGTGGCTGTCATGGTTAGGACATGGTTAATGTCCAGTTCTGACAGGGTTAACATTGCCGGCCTCTCTTTGGATCTGGGAGGGGTATTTGTGCTCACTCCATACTGGCATTCTCTGTCAGTTATACTGCTATTCTGGTGTGTCTGACCCCTGGTGTGTGTGTACTCTGCATTGTTTGTTTGCTTCCCGTGTATGACCCGGCTTGTTCCTTCACTCTGTACTCCGTCTCTCGTTTTTGGTACCATTGTCTTTTCTGGTTCTGACCTCCTGGCTTGGCTATCGTTACTCCGTTACAGTTTACCCCTATTGTACCGTCTAATACCTGTTCTGGTTTTCTGATCTATTGCTACGTCCTGACTATTCTTTCTGTCTTCTGTCTAGCCCTTTGGTACTGTCCTGCTATCTCGTGCTTTGACCGGGCTTGATCTGGTGTCTGTCTCTGTCTATGCCCCTTGGTAACATTGTCCTGTAGTTACCCTTCTAGGAGTTTCCGTGCAGCTCCTAGCTCTGTGGAGCTTAGGCCACGCCCCCAGCAGTCATGTGATTCAGGTCCTGGAGCATGCATTGTCACCACTGCTGCTCGCTCCGCAGGTATCTTTGTGCACAGTCTTTGTACTCAGGACACGCACCCTGGCTCAGTGAGCAAGTGCAGTGCAGTGATCCTGACATTATAACTGACGTTTCAGTTTTTTTTTCCTCTGAAGGAAAAAAAAAAAAAAAAGTGTGTGTTATCCTCATGGATCCCATACAAGCCTTGGCTGATCAGGTCAAGCACCTGACCCAAATGTTCCATAAACTCAATGTGGAACAGCGCACGATGGCCCATACCCAGCAACAGTTGGTGGTTACTGTGCAGGGGGCTGTCGATGCAGGGGCTTCTAGTTCTGGGGGTAGGGATGTGTCATTAGTGTCTCCCGAATCTCCAGTCAAATTGCCCGATCCCTTCTCAGGGGATAAAAAGGAGTTCAGGTCTTTCAGAGAAGGATGCAAGCTTTTTTTTTCTCTAAGGCCCCGCTCCTCCGGGTATGAGTTCCAGAGGGTGGGGGTCATTATTTCCCTACTTCGGGGGGCTCCGCAAGCATGGGCTTTCTCTCTGTCTTCCTCTGCACCTGAACGGATGTCAGTGAACTTGTTCTTTGAGGCTCTGGGGCACATTTATGACGAGCCTGATAGAGTGCGTCTGGCAGAGGATATGGTGATGAGTGTGACACAGGGGAGACACTCTGCCGAATGGTTCTGCTCAGAGTTTAGACGTTGGACCGCCAAAGTATCCTGGAATGACGCCGCCCTGAGGGGGTTGTTTCGCAGGGGCCTTTCTGACCGTCTGCAGGACGCTCTGGCATTACATCCGCCTCCTGATACCCTGGAGGACGCCATGATGCAGGCGGTCCGTATGGACCGGAGACTCCGTGCTAGAGGAATGATGCAACAAGAGTCTCCCTTGTACCCCAAATTGTGTGACACTTCACCCGTATCTGAGCCCATGAACGTTGGGTCAGTCTCGGTTAAGGAGAAAGAGAGAAGGCACCGCAGAGACAACCTACTATGTTTTTGCTGTGGAGCCTCTGGACATTGGAAAAGGAATTGTCCCTCCTGCCCTTCTTCAGAGAAACCTTCAGAGAAACGACTGAGTCTGGGCAACAATCGAGGAGGTTGTCCAGACTCCCAGGTACATTTTTTCTCACGTATAAAAATGGTCCTCCAGGTTGAATTGGAAATTGCTGGCGGTCCTGTTATGACCACCGCCTTTGTTGACTGTGGTTCCTCCATTAATCTGATTGATGCCCAAGTTGTGACTCTTAATAAGATAGGGACAGTCAAGTTAAAAGACCCTGTTAAAATTGTGGCTGTGGATTCATCCCCTCTTACCTGGGATGGAATTTGTTTTATATCTGAAGTTTTTTCTATGAAAGTGGGTTTCACTCATGTGGAAAATTTAAGTTGTTTCGTTATCAATAATCTGCCTGCAGGACAGGTATTGGGAATGCCCTGGTTGCAACGCCACAATCCTCTTATTGATTGGGTGAAGGGGGAGATCACCCATTGGGGATGTAATGACAATGGTCTGTGTTGTAACCCGGTTCCTTTTGTCAATCCGATAAAATCTGTATCTGTGTCATCTGTCGGTCTGGAGGGTATTCCGGAGTACCTGAGAGACCTTAAAGATGTGTTTTCCGAAAGCGAGGCTGAGGCGCTCCCACCACATAGACCATATGATTGTGCTATCGATTTAGTACCTGGAGCCAAATTACCCAAGGCTCGTTTGTTTAATTTGTCCGGGCCTGAGTGCCAAGCTATGAAAGAGTACATTAAAGAAAGCCTTCGCAAGGGGCATATTCGGCCCTCGGTCTCACCCGTGGCAGCGGGGTTTTTCTTTGTAAAGAAAAAAGATGGTGGGTTGCGACCGTGCCTCGACTTTCGAGAACTGAACAAAATTACTGTTAAGAATACGTACCCTCTCCCGTTGATTCCTGATCTATGTAATCAACTCACGGGGGCCAAATGGTTTTCTAAGCTCGATCTACGAGGGGCTTATAACCTTATAAGGATCCGGGAGGGGGACGAATGGAAAACAGCGTTCCTGACAACTGAGGGGCTGTTTGAAAACCTGGTTATGCCCTTTGGCCTCACTAATGCTCCTGCGGTTTTTCAGAACTTTATTAATGTTGTTTTTTCTGACTTGATTGGACGTTATGTAGTCATTTACCTGGATGACATCTTGATTTACTCTGAGGACAGTCAGTCACACTTGCATCATCTGCGTACGGTGCTTTTGAGACTCCGGGAGAACCATTTGTATGCTAAGCTGGAGAAGTGCTCATTTTTTATGCAAGAACTGTCTTTTCTGGGTGTAATTGTATCCGGGGAGGGATTCCGCATGGATCCAGGGAAGGTTCAGGCCATTACAGATTGGGTGCAGCCTCATGACCTGAAGGGGTTGCAGCGATTTCTGGGCTTCGCTAATTATTATAGGAAGTTCATTAAAGGGTTCTCGCAGGTGGTAAAACCCTTGACAGACCTCACTCTTAAAGGGGCAGATGTAAAAATTTGGTCTATGGCCGCAAAAAATTCCTTCCTGGCATTAAAGAAGTGTTTTACTACAGCCCCTGTGTTGGTACAACCCGATTCGTCAAAACCTTTTATCGTCGAGGTCGACGCTTCGGAGGTGGGGGTGGGGGCAGTATTGTCACAGGGCCCCTCTACCCTGACTAACCTCAAACCCTGTGCCTTTTTCTCTAAGAAGTTCTCGTCGGCCGAGAGAAACTATGATGTCGGTAACAGGGAACTGTTAGCAGTTAAATTGGCCTTTGAAGAATGGAGACATTTTTTGGAGGGGGCCGCTCATCCCATTACGGTCGTCACTGATCATAAAAACCTGGCCTATATCGAGTCTGCTAAGAGATTGACCCCCAGACAGGCTCGGTGGGCACTTTTTTTTTCTCGATTTCAATTTACCATCACGTTCCGACCAGGGTCTAAAAATGTAAAGGCAGATGCCTTATCCCGAAGTTTTGATTCTGTGTCCCCTCCAGAACCTCCTTCCTCCATTCTTCAACCGGGAGTGGTTGTAGCCGAAATCTCCTCTGAGTTACAGAGAGATTCTGGAAGCACAAGCTCCCAGGAATAAACCCCCAGGTAAATTGTTTGTACCCGAACAATTCCGTCCCACACTCCTTCAAGAATTTCATGACTCTGTGTTAAGTGCACACCCTGGTATTGCAGCTACCCGGGGGGCAGTAGTTAGGGGGTTTTGGTGGCCCTCTATGGGTACTGATATAAAAAGGTTTGTGAATACTTGTGGGGTGTGCGCACGCTCTAAAAGCTCTCAGGTCCGGCCGGCCGGGGAATTGGTGCCTTTGCCAATTCCGGATAAACCATGGACACACCTGTCCATGGACTTTATCACTAACCTTCCACCTTCCAAGGGCAACTCAGTGGTATGGGTAGTGATTGATAGATTTTCTAAGCAAGCCCACTTTGTGCCATTACCTGCGTTACCATCTGCTGAAACCTTGGCTCGTTTGTTTATACAGCACATTGTTCGACTGCATGGAGTGCCTGTGAACGTGGTGTTGGACAGGGGTGTGCAATTTGTGGCCAGGTTTTGGAGAGCGTTTTGTATGAAGTTGGGGGTCACGTTGTCATTCTCCTCTGCCTATCACCCGGAATCTAACGGACAAATGGAACGCACCAACCAGTCATTGGAGCAGATTCTGAGATGCCTGGCCTCCTCCAGACAGGAAGACTGGTGTGAGGTATTGCCCATGGCAGAATTTGCATTCAACTGTCGGGTTAATCAGTCTACAGGAAAGCCTCCCTTTCTGGTCAATTATGGGTTTGTTCCGCAGTTTGGGGAATTTTCCCGTATGGATTCGGATTGCCCTGGTGCCGAGGGGATGGTACAACAATTAAAAACCCTCTGGAAGGAGGTACAGGGGAACATCTCCAAAGCCCAGAAGAAGTTCAAACATTTTGCAGACAGGAGGAGGGGGGTGGTTCCTGCGTTGACAGTGGGGGAAAAAGTCTGGTTGTCCACTCGTAACATCAAACTTAAAATACCCTCTATGAAGTTGGGCCCCAAATTTATTGGCCCATACAAGATTGTAGAGGTGATCAACCCGGTGGCATACAGATTACAGTTGCCCACCTCCTTCAAAATCTCTAACGTCTTCCACAGTTCCCTATTAAAACCTGTTGGGACAGTTAGAGAAGATCCCTCATCCGTGGCTCCACCAGTGTTGGTAGAGGGTCAACTGGAGTACGAGGTAGGGCGCATCATTGATTCGCGGTGGGTGCGCCGAAGACTTCAGTACCTTATCCATTGGAAGGGATATTCCGTTGAGGATCGATCGTGGGTTCCGGCCAGTTCGGTGCACGCGGATCGACTGGTGCGGGCTTTTCATGCCAGGTACCCTGAGAAACCTGGGGGTCCGGTGGCCCCCCATTAAGAGGGGGGTACTGTCATGGTTAGGACATGGTTAATGTCCTGTTCTGACAGGGTTAACATTGCCGGCCTCTCTTTGGATCTGGGAGGGGTATTTGTGCTCACTCCATACTGGCATTCTCTGTCAGTCAGGCTAATTTCACACTTGCTTTTTTTTGCAGCGCGTTTTTCCCGCAAAAAAACGCATTGAAAAAACGCATACAAACGCATACAACTGCTGCGTTTTTTTCAAGCATTTTTATGAGCATGCATGAAAAAAACGCAGCGTTTTTATGCGTTTGTATGCGTTTTAGTGCGTTTTTACCGCGTATGCGTTTTTTTCCAACATTAGGTGGCCCCTCACACTAACCCAAACCATGACTTTACTAACCCTAACCCTAACCCTGACCCTAACCCTAACCCTAACCCTGACCCTAACCTTAACCCTGACCCTAACCCTTGACCAAACCCTACTTAACCCAAACCCTAAACCCTAACTAACCCTAACCCTGACCCTAACCCTAACCCTGACCCTAACCCTGACCCTAACCCTAACCTTAACCCTGACCCTAACCATTAACCAAACCATACTTAACCCTAACCCAAACCCTAAACCCTAACTAACCCTAACCCTGACCCTAACCCTAACCCTAACCCTGACCCTAACCCTAACCCTGACCCTAACCCTTAACCAAACCATACTTAACCCTAACCCAAAACCCTAAACCCTAACTAACCCTAACCCTGACCCTAACCCTAAACCTAACCCTGACCCTGACCCTTACCCTAACCCTAACCCTAACCCTGACCCTAACCCTAACCCTGACCCTAACCCTTAACCAAACCATACTTAACCCAAACCCTAAACCCTAACTAACCCTAACCCTGACCTAACCCTAACCCTAACCCTGACCCTAAACCCCCTTAACTAACCCTAACTCTAACCCAAACCCCTAAATTCCATGGTTAACAAAAAAAAACGCATGTGCAAAAAAACGCATACATAAGCATGCCAATGCGCACATATGCGCACCCATAGACTTATAATGGGTGTCTTGCTGTAAAAAAACGCATTGCGCGCGCATGCGTTTTTTTGAGGCAAGTCGGACGCCCAAAAAATGCAACAGGATGCATCTTGTGCGCCCGAGCGCATACCGCAAAAAAACGCATGCGCGCAAAAACGCATACAAACGCGTGTGTATGCGCACATAAGCGCATCCCATGCAAAGTATAGGAAAAAAAATTGCATGCGTTTTTTAGCGCTAAAATCCCGCAAAAAAAAACGCAAGTGTGAAACCAGCCTTATACTGCTATTCTGGTGTGTCTGACCCCTGGTGTGCGTGTACTCTGCATTGTTTGTTTGCTTCCCGTGTATGACCCGGCTTGTTCCTTCACTCTGTACTCCATCTCTCGTTTTTGGTACCATTGTCTTTTCTGGTTCTGACCTCCTGGCTTGGCTATCGTTACTCCGTTACAGTTTACCCCTATTGTACCGTCTAATACCTGTTCTGGTTTTCTGATCTATTGCTACGTCCTGACCATTCTTTCTGTCTAGCCCTTTGGTACTGTCCTGCTATCTCGTGCTTTGACCGGGCTTGATCTGGTGTCTGTCTCTGTCTATGCCCCTTGGTAACATTGTCCTGTAGTTACCCTTCTAGGAGTTTCCGTGCAGCTCCTAGCTCTGTGGAGCTTAGGCCACGCCCCCAGCAGTCACGTGATTCAGGTCCTGGAGCATGCATTGTCACCACTGCTGCTCTCTCCGCAGGTATCTTTGTGCACAGTCTTTGTACTCAGGACACGCACCCTGGCTCAGTGAGCAAGTCCAGTGCGGTGTTCCTGACAGTGGCTGTCCTGTGCTATTGTGAGAAGCCACGAAGACACCAAGAAAGGGATTTACAGTTTCCAGGAGCACCTCCAGGACCCTGAAGCAAGGAGAAGACCACGCTTCACAGATCCTCCAGACAGACGTGTGCACCAACGTAGGGACTTCTGGGGGCCCCCGGGACTGGACTTGAGTCCTCAACAATACAGTGAGTTTGTTCCCATTTGTGCACATGTCAGGGCCTTGTGTAGGCTTCAATAGATAGAACAAGGCAGCCGTGTGGCCTGTTCAGTAGAGGCCAGGGAGGCTACACTTAGAGTAGCATCATTCTGTGTTCACTGTTTGGATTTGCATGTTTGAAATATATTGATCCTGTAATAGCTGGAGCACCGTGCTATTTGATGGCCCAGCTAAAGAATACAAACTCTTGTAAATTATATTTTGCCATTGCATACGCCTGTTTGCAACTTCCTTATCCACTTCATTCCTTGCCTTCCAATAAATTTACCCTTTGTTGTTTGCACCTCACCTTGTATACCATAGTCTCCCTGCACCATGGTGGTTTCCCGGCCATCGCTTCACGATCCCAATGTATACAGTATGAGATCCATGCACCGGAATAACTGTACTTACACTCTTTGGCTGCTAGTAAAGAGGTTATTAATGGTTGTCTGAGGAATGTTCTGCCAATCAGAATGCTTTTACACAGCAAATCATCAAGATCCACTACTGGCAGAAATTTTTTGATCAATGAAGTCTCAAATGTACTTGACGTGAAATAAGTAAAGAAAGTGTAGTCTGCTTACCCGTCTGCAATGCAATCCCCAAGCCTGCCAATGCCCAGCACGGACTGTGGTGAGCATCCACATCAATTAGGAACAAGAGGAAAAAAAAATAATCCAGCTTGAGAAGGAGGCGGCTGCAATTTTACAAAGCTTTATTGGACAACTTAAAAATATGTTAGTTCTTTAAAAATCTCTCATAGCAAACACCAAGCACACCAGTGAGGAAGATCAACGCGTTTCAACTAAAAAAAAGTCTTAGTCATCTGATCATGATTTTTTTACCTGACGTGAAATAAGTCTGAATGCAGTGTTCTAAGCCATGTTAACATGTTTAGGCAACAGAGGTTGCACAAGTATTATATAGTCTGACTTTGTTGTGCTGAACAATTGCTCCTTGGACACTTTGGGGAAATGCCTTTACCACTGGTTTCACGACTAAATCAATGTAATACTGAGCTAAGAGTGCACCTGGAATGCAAACTAGAGGGTCCAGCTACATTATATTATGCCATCTCACAGCATAATCTCAGGTGTAAGACCAGAGGGACATTCCATTGTCAACGCCTCCTCATGGCATTGCTCATGTGGTCACCAGACCAATGATTGCTTACAAGACAAAAGCAGGATTCATTGCTGAAGAGGACAGACCTCCATTTCAGCCTCCTTTGATGTTTTGCACATCACCATGAAAGCCATTGGAAGCAGTGGCTGAAGGACCCAGTGGCCCAATGCTCGGAAATTGCCTTCTGGTGGATTGCCTAGACGATTGATGCCTTAAACTTGATATGTGGTATTTAATTATACTTGAAATACAGAATGAATTGATCGTAGAACTGGTGGTATGGCCATTTCTCCAATGTGTCCCATGAGTTGATTTGCAAAACAATAACACCAGGCCACATGTTGCTTGAGCTTCTGTGAGCAGTCTACGTGCTACTAAGACCCATAGAGTGTCCTGGACTTCCCTTCCATTTATATCAAATGGAAATTCATTAGTCGGAAATTGCATAGGGATCTGACAGCAGCTGCTCTTGATGTTTTGCCCAAGTTCATTCAAAGTGGCTGAACGTTCCTCAGACAACCATTATTAACCACACTGGTAGCAGCCATGGCATGCTAGTGTGGGGATTTATGCTATCGTACTTAATACCGAATACATTTTAGTTGATTTCAATATGTTATTTTTTTTTTTATCATTTTCACTTTATTGACATGTCTGTCGATTCTGTAATTTAAAAAATCTCACAACTTTTCTTTCTTAGTTTTCCAATTTCAAGGTTGAGAAGGTGATTTTTCAGCTTTAATTGTAATGTGATACAGAATTTGATCCAAGTAAAGCAGGAGATTATAGGAAAAATTGACTGAATATTTTTTTTACATTTCTGGACATTTCTGAGATGGACATAGCTCCAAACCATTAATCATGCTTTTTTAGACCCATTACTTAAATGGGGTGTCCGAAAGTAACATTTGTTTTATTTTTAAATGTCTAACAAAAATACTAATCATTAAGATAATATAAATACAAAAATCAGCACCAATAATAAAAGTGATTATTATATTTGTTATTAGTAAACTTATTATAATTATTAGAAATTGGGTAGATTTCTCAAAATGGGTGCAAAAGTTATAATCGAGTTTAATAATACTCCGCTATTCCATCGCATCTGTTTTTAACAAATCTCTGCTATTACTTATATAGAGCTGACGAGAATATTTCTGTAATGCATTCTTCTAAAATTAGACTGAAAAGTGCTTCCTTTGACTACATTGACAGAATCTGTCAGTCAGTCGTTTGTTTGTTTGTATGGGAAGCCAGGCATATTGAAGTTTTTCTATTTTCTTCTGTTCTGCATTTTAACGCAAGCCCAGTTTTCTATTTATTTTCTTTACCGCTACCTTTGTCCAAAATGATCTATGCAGAATGGATCCACGTCAGACAAGCGCATTGTTAGCATTGCTTTTCTGTGCACATTGCTGTGGGTAAAAGCACTCGTCTGTTTCCTCCATTAGTTAGAAGCTAGCATTCATTTACTGGTACATTGTTAATAAAGGGCACATCTTTATTCAAGCATAGGATGCACAGATTATCTGGTCGTGCTGACAGGATGTCATTGTAGATGAATTAACTTCAGAAAGGAAGAAGAAATTAAACAGAATTTAAGACATGTCTTTTTACAAGCATAAGGCATGGTCAAGGATGAATAATAGTCTGTATATAACTTATGCTAAACATATATTGTGCTGCTCATCCCTCCAATCCGTTTCCCACTACCTCTTTATTACCTCTCATAATGAGACGTTTATGTAGCACTGATAACCAATAACGGTCATTGTTAAGATGTTTCCCCCATAGTCCAGCGCTAATAGCCAGCTCAGCTATAGGAGAACCGCTAGCATTAAAAGGCTCGTACCATAAATACATGGTATCTCCTATCTATAGGATTGTGCATAACTAATTTAACCCTGAGTCCCACACCAGTCCTGACAACCGGACTCTAGGTGTCCCATTTAAGTGAAGCACATGACCACCAATGCTCCGTTGATTGTCTATGTCACTGACCACAGGTAATCTGTCCTGTGGAATGGTGTTAACTTGCATTCATGGTACAAACTTTTCAATACTGCATCATGGAAAAACATGGAAAGGAGTCCTACTTCTTTGCCCAAAGAGGGAATGAAATGATTAGCAATAGGATTTTAAGCTATAGTACTGTACCTCAATTCGTCAGAATAGTGGTACTTGAGCAGGGATCCAGTAATTATATGAAGAAAAATCTCGGCACTCACGGTTAGCTCCTCTGCAAATACGAGTGCAGTTGTGTTCCCTTCAGCACAAAACACACTAAATTATCACGAGCCATGGCAATCCATTGTGTTCTGATGAAGGTCCAGAATTTAGGACCCAAATGTCAAATATATATTGCAATTGGATTGCTTTAATAGGATTTTAAACTGGCTAGAAGGATGACTTGGTTGCAGTGCAATGCAGAAAATGATTTATGCTTTACTAGATGGTGGCCCAACTCTAACGCATGGGGTATTCTAGAATAAGTATGTAGTTTATTTATGAAGAGTTAAGAATAATTCAGTGAATACACAGGATTTTCCAGGTAAAATATACACATTATCATTAAATGTTATTGCCCATAGAACTTAATACAACTGAATGAAATTATTAAACAGTTTATCAAAATATATAAACCATAACATTACATGAGCTTGCCTTAGTTGGTAGAGCATTCGTTTTTTAAGAATTTTGCGATCGTGTTGTTGTCTGTTTGCCTTGAATTGTGGAGTTCATTCACCCGACGTTGTCTGTGGGATGCTGCATCTTGTTCCTGCCTAGCGGCAGTTTGTTGTGGTGTCTCCTGTTCCTGAAGTTGTCTGTGAGATTCCGCATCCTGGGCTTGTCTGGAGGCAGTTTGTTGTGGTGTCTCCTGTTCCCGACGTTGTCTGTGAGATTCCACATCCTGGGCTTGTCTGGCGGCAGTTTGTTGAAGTGTCTCTTGCTCTCGATGTTGCCGTTGCCTTGCTACTGCTGCTTTTCTGTCATCGTCATTGGTGTATTTTTGCTTACGACCCATTGGAAAACAGCAAATGTAAATCGTGATAGTGTACAGTAAAGAAGTATTTGTTCAGCGCGCTGTGACTGAAGGAACGTTCAGTGAACTAACTGAACTACGTGGCACTATGACTGACAGAACGTCTCCAGTAAATGTGACTGAACTATGTGGCACTGTGGCTAACAGAACTTGTTCAGTAAAAATGACTGAACTACGTGGCACTATGACTGACAGAACTTGTTCAGTAAACCTGACTGAACTATATGGCACTGTTGCTAACAGAACTTGTTCAGTTAATGTGACTGAACTACGTGCCACTATGACTGACACGACGGGCGTGACAAATCAGCGACGCGGGACTTCCGTTACAGACAGACAGACAGAATTAGACGATTATATAGTAGATTTTACACTTTAACCCCTTCACCCCCAAGGGTGGTTTGCACGTTCATGACCGGGCCAATTTTTACAATTCTGACCACTGACCCTTTATGAGGTAATAACTCTGAAATGCTTCCATGGATCCTGGTGATTCTGACAATGTTTTCTCATGACATATTGTACTTCATGTTAGTGGTAAAATTTCATTGAAATAACTTGCGTTTATTTGTGAAAAAATCGGAAATTTGGAGAAAATTTTGAAAATTTTGCAATTTTCCAAATTTGAATTTTTATGCCCTTAAATCACAGAGATACGGCACACAAAAAACTTAATAAGTAACATTTCCCACAAGTTTACTTTACATCAGCACAATTTTGGAACCAAAATTTTTTTTTTGTTAGGAAGTTATAAGGGTTAAAAGTTGACCAGCGATTTCTCAATTTTGCAACACCATTTTATTTTTACGGACCACATCACATTTGAAGCCACTTTGAGGGGTCTATGTGGTAGAAAATACCGAAAAGTGACATCATTCTAAAAACTGCACCCCTTAAGGTGCTCAAAACCACATTCAAGAAGTTTATTAACCCTTCAGGTACGTCACAGGAATTTTTTGAATATTTAAAAAAAAAAATGAATATTTAACTTTTTTTCACAAAAAAAATACTTCAGGTTCAATTTTTTTTATTTTGCCAAGGGTAACAGGAGAAATTGGACTGCAAAAGTTATTGTGCAATTTGTCCTGAGTACGCTGATACCTGATATGTGGGGGGAACCACTGTTTCGGCGCATGGCAGAGCTCAGAAGGGAAGGAGCGCCGTTTGACTTTTTCAATGCAAAATTGGCTGGAATTCAGATCGGACGCCATGTCACGTTTGGAGAGCCCCTGATGTACCTAAACAGTGGAAACTCCCCACAAGTGACCCCATTTTGGAAACTTGACTCCACAAGGAACTTATCTAGTTATGTGGTGAGAACTTTGAACCCACAGAGGCTTCACAGAAGCTTATAACGTACAGTGGTACAATTAAAAAATCATATTTTTTCCACAAAAATGATCTTTTCACCCTCAATTCTAATTTTTCCAAGGGTAACAGGACCCTAAAAGTTATTGTGCAATTTGTCCTGAGTACGTGGATACCCCACATCTGGGGGTAAACCACTATTTGGGCGCATGACAGAGCTCGGAAGGGAAGCAGCGCCATTTGACGTTTTTGGCTGGAATTGAGATCGGACACCATGTCGCATTTGGAAAGCCCCTGATGAACCAAAACAGTGAAAACCCCCCACAAATGACACCATTTTGGAAACTAGACCCCCCAGGGAACTTATCTAGATGAGTGGTGAGCACTTTGAACCTCCCAGTGCTTCACAGAAGTTTATAACGCCCGGGCGTGAAAATAAAAAATCGTATTTTTTCAACAAACATGATCTTTTAGTCACCAATTTTTTTATTTTCCCAAGGGTACCAGGAGAAATTAGACCCCAAAAGTTGTTGTCCAATTTGTCCTGAGTACGCTGATACCCCATATGTGGGAGAAAACTACTGTATGGGCACATGTCAGGGCTCGGAAGGGAAGTAGTGACATTTTGGAATGCAGACTTTGATGGAATGGTCTGCTGGTGTCATGTTGCTTTTGGAGAACCCCTGATGTACCTAAACAGTGGAAACCCCCCACAAGTGACCCCATTTGGGAAACTAGACCCCCTAAGGAACTTATCTAGATGTGTGGTGAGCACTTTGAACCCCCAAGTGCTTCACAGAAGTTTATAACGCCCGGGCGTGAAAATAAAAAAATCTTTTTTTCCACAATTTTTTATTTTCCTATGGGTAACAGGAGAAATTGGACCTCAAAAGTTGTTTTGCAATTTGTCCTGAGTAGGCTGATATCCCATATGTGGGGGTAAAACACTGTTTGGGCGCATGGCAGAGCTTGGAAGGGAAGGAGCACCATTTGACTTTTTCAACACAGAATTGGCTGGAATTGAGATCAGACGCCATGTTGCATTTGGAGAGCACCTGATGTGCCCAAACAGTGGAAACCCCCCAATTATAACTCCAACCATAACCCTAACACACCCCTAACCCTAATCTCAGCCCTAACTCTAGCCCTAGCCCTATCCCTAGCCCTAACCCTAGCCCTAATGGGAAAATGGAAATAAATACATTTTCTTTTAATTTTATTATTTTTCCCTAACTAAGGGGGTGATAACGGGGGGTTTGATTTACTATTTATGGCGGGTTTTTTGTTTGGCAGCTGTCACATGCTAAAAGACGCTTTTTATTGTAAAAATAGTTTTTGCATCACCACATATTGAGAGCTATAATTTTTCCATATTTTGACCCACTGAGTCATGTGAGGTCTTATTTTTTGCGGGATGAGATGACGTTTTTACTGGTGTCATTTTCGGGCATGTGACATCTTTTGATCGCTTTTTATTCCGATTTTTGTGATGCAGAATGAACAAAAACCAGCATTTTATGAATTTCTTTTGGGGGGGTGCGCTTACACCGTTTCGCGTGCGGTGAAATTGATAAGACGGTTTTATTCTTTGGGTCAGTACGGTTACAGCGATACCTCATTTAGGTCATTTATGTTTTGGCGCTTTTCTGCAATGAAAACAATTTTATATAAAAAATAATTATTTTTGCATCGCTTTATTCTGCGAGCTATAACTTTTTTTTGTTTTTGCTGATGATGCTGTATCATGGCTCGTTTTTTGCGGGACAAGATGACGTTTCCAGCGGTACCATGGATATTAATATGCATCATTTTGATCGCGCATTATTGCCCTTTTTGGCAGTATGATAATAAATCATTATTTTTTGCTTTGCTTTTTTATTTTTAAGGGGTTCGCTAAAGGGGTTAACTAATGGGACAGTTTTATAGGGCGGGTCGTTACAGACGCGGCGATACCAAATATGTGTACTTTTATTGTTTTATTTTTTCTATTTCCAAAAAATTAATTTATTTGGGAATATTTTTTTTTTTATTTATTTAGCGATTTTTTTAAAATTATTTTTACACTTTTTTTTTTTTTTAACTTTATTACATTGTCCCAGGGGGGACATAACTGTCATGTGACAGAGCGCTGATCTGTCACATCACAGATCACTGTGACAGATCAGCGATCTGTCACAGGCACTGCACTTGGCTTCCTCGTGCCTGTGCTTTGCAGGCACTGAGGAAGCCAGCTCCCTGCAGGCCCCCGAAGGTCTCCGTCGCATTCTTGGATTCGGGGACCTGCAGGGATGGAGCCCCCAGGAGCAGCGCTGCACATTGCGCTGCTGTGGGGGGCTCAGGGAAGCATGGAGGGAGCCCCCTCCCTGCCGATGCTTCCCTTTAACCCCCGGTGCACCGCGATCGTGTTTGATCGCGGTGTGCAAGGGGTTAACATGTCGGGGTGGTCCGTGACTGCCCCTGACACATTGTGCTGGGTTTCAGCTGTGATAATCAGCTGACACCCAGCCGCGATCAGCGGCGCTCACCACGTGAGCGCCGCTGATCGCGCTAGACGTCCTATCCCGTCCATGGGCATAGGGGCCCGGGTCCTATGGACGGGATAGTACATCTGATGTCAGAAAGGGGTTGAACATTTGTGATAATGTTATAGACATTTCTACATTGTGTTACTACAACTCTTAAAATTGCCCAAGTGATAAGTGCACTCTGAAAGTTGGTATTTCACACTGCAGAACACAACTGACTTCACAAATTAATACATGACTGAGGAAATTTTGTCAGAGACAGAATACTTACTGGTGACATCACCTCTGAATGTCCTTACTTTTCTTCTCCATCCCATCCAGATCCACATGACATCTTCCAGCTCATCTCTGTAGTTTGCCATCCAGATGTCTTCAGCATTTCACTCTTGCTAAATACAAAGACATTCTTATACTCTCACACACTGTGTGCTCCATGTAAATATAGCTCAGACATTGTGACGTCTACACAACACAATGTGTTACTTAAACTAATTGACCCCAAGTCAGAGGCCTCTCACCTGGCCAAATCAGGTCTCCTGCTTTGAACTAAGGAGGAACAAACACCCTGAAACACTTGTCTGCAAATAAAGATTGGATTCTAAGGCCGGGGTCACACTGGCGAGGAATACGGCAGAGTGAGAGGAGCTAAAAGCACGCATTAGACACGGACAAATGATTCTCTATGGGGTCACTCGCACCAGGCGTATATTTCTCATCCGTATTCTACGCTCCGTGCCAATTGCAGCATGCTTCGATTGACAGCGTACTACGGCCGTAGTACGCCAATGCAAGTCTATGGGTGCGCAAAAAATACGGATTACATACGGACCAGACGTGTGACCTGCGAGCAATACGCAGGTCTTTTGGCTGGTGACAGGAAATGGGCCAATCCATCATCAGGAAGCCTAGACATGCAAATGACCTCAAAAAGCGCTCCAGACATCCCGGAAGTACGCCTCCATGGAGTACAGCAGCAGCATGGCGTCCACTTACATAAATGTGGAGATGCTCATTGTCCTGGTGCAGGAGCGTCCCGAAATCTGGGACCAATGCGATGCCAATTATGCAAACCGGGCAAGAAAGGAGGCGTCATGGAGGCGCATCTGTCGCCAGATGTACCATGACTTTGGTGACCGACCACGTGAGGAGCAGCATAAAATTCGTAAGTACAAGGCAAAACATGAGTAACCTTAGCACACAACAAAAAAGGAATATAGAATCAGCACCCCCCCTTCCTGTGCATGTACTTTTTGCCTCATGAGGCCGTTAGATTTGGATGTGACACGTGGATTCACACAGCCATAATTTGGGGTTAGGCCACAAGCTCCTCATCCTCCTAGACAAACCAATTATTAAGTGTAGCTAAAGAGACCCTGTGTATCTGCCCAATTAGATATGCCACCATGGGTAGAAAGCACACCCCAGAAGGCCCCATGCCTAGACTACTGGTAGCAAATGTGACCTATCAAATATGTGAATTTGACAATATTTCCTGTCACATTGCAGTGGAAGATGTGATGAAACGCTGGCGAAGCATCCAGGACCAATACCGCCGGGAACGCCAGCAGCGGTCCAGAAGTGGGGATGCGGGATACGTCAAAAGGAAATATATTTATTACGACCGGCTCTCCTTCCTCGCCCCAATTCTGGATCTGAGACCGTAAGTAGATACCTCACACCACATTACACAAATACTTTACAGGGCCAAAAATATTGATGTATTTTTGCCTCTGTTCTATTTCATAACAGAACTCAATCCAACCTTACGGATCGAGGAACGGCCTCAGAGACAGAGCCCATAATTGATCCTGTAGGGGATGAGGTGGCTGGCCCATCTTCTCCCCCTACAAGAAGGATGGCAGAAGATGAGGCATCACAGGAGAACCCATTGGCTGCCCAACACACAACACCACCAGGACAGTCTGCTGCTGCCCCATCACCCATCCTGGAAGAGCCGGGCAACTTGAGCAGCAGCCCAACTGGCCATATCAGGGGATCCCCACAGGCTGCTGTTACATCCCGGCGATCACGAAGAAGGCACCAGGTCACTGTTCAAGAGAGCAGGACCAATGTGGACACAGGGTTGCTAAATTATTTATCAAGAGTAACTACAGATGATGGGGAGGAGGCCTACTCATGTAGCCTCACCCTTTATCTCCGTGCCCTTACCCGTGAGGTCAGGCTCCGTATTAGGGGATGTTTTCAGATCCTGCTTGATGCAAGCACCCCCCCAATACCCCATATGAGCTTTTCGAATATCTGGAGAGGTGGCAGCTTTCCCCCAGAAATCTAATGCGCATGAGACCATCCACACAGATGCTTGCTCAAGCAGGGTCCGAACATCCTCTAATATGTGGGCCTACACCTCACCCCCTTCCTCGGACTACCCAACCTTCTATTCAGCAGCCACAAATGTCAGCCTCTAGCCAACCCCACCAATATGGCCACTTGTACCCACCCAGTGTTGGAGGCAGCTCCCAACCTGGTTGGGGACGATATGGCTATCTTGGTGGGTATGAGCCACGTGCCTACCACAGCCAACAAGATGCCCCTCCCCATCATTATTCTGGACAGTATCCCCAACAGTCCCAGGAGGCAGGACAATTTCCACATCATGGGCAACAGTATGGCCCCACACAGGGCGATGTTGGCCACAGTGTCCAGCAGCACCCACAGGCTGCTCTTCCATGTTCCCCTTCCCCAACCTATGAGGATTTATAAGTCTGATGGCCGTAGATGTCCAGTGCGGTTTCACTGGTGCTAAAAATACAAAGGAAAAAACAGGTGTTCTCCATCACCAAACTTTGTTACAAAATTTAACATTCTAATTTTTTAACAATGTTTTCCTATCATATTAAGAATTCATCATGACAGGCAAGGCTACCTCACGCCTTTCAGACAGATATTACATGTGTGTACAAAAGAGAATATTTAAACGCGCTATACTGTAAAGTCAAAAGATGAAAATACACTACTCACTTGCTAATGCCTAGGAAAGGCGCGCAGGCCTTAGTGAAGTAGTCACCTTTTTTGCTAGCAATCTATAGTAACAAATCAAGGCGACCAGCCTTCAGAATATCACGCTCTCTCTATGTCTTAACAAGTGAGTTTTGTTTTTTCATCCTTTCCAGTATAGCATGGTTAAATATTCTCTGTTCTACAGACAGGTAATATTTGTCTGAAAGCCGTGAGGTAGCCTTGCCTGTCATGGTGGAATATTTCTATGATTGGAAAACATTCTGAAGAAATGTGAGTGTTATCTTTTAGCATTAATTTTGTTTATGGAGCTCACCTATTTTTTTCCTTTGTATTTAAATATTCTCATGCAGCAATGTTGTTATTGCCTAATGTTTTTTTGGGTTATGTTATATAATGTTTCTTTTCAAAAAAGTTTAAGAAGGCAAAAAGGGCAATTTTGCCCATTGCCAAAATGTTCATATGGCAATATTATGTTTGCCTTTACGAAACAAAAAAAAAAGGCAAAACTAAAAATTTGTCTACTATAGTTAATGTCTCTGTGTGATTTCTCAAAAACCCTGTCAACATACTAACATACACTAACCAATGCAATGAAACAGTCATAGAATCATAAGGGGTTGAGTAATATATATTTAGACACACTTAAAGAAACAAATTATAACATAGACACAGCATGCTCTTGCCAAGAAGTTGCCCCCTCAGGTGAGATAAAGTAGTGAAAATATCACGCACTTTGAGGCCAGAGAGCGGTCTACGTTGAGGATTCATAGGTGGTCTCACCCTGCGCACATTGTCCGGCCTACGCACAACACCAGCAGAGGAGGAACAATCATGTATCCTGGTGAAGTTATGCAGAACAACACAGGCTTTCACAACTTCATTCACATTTTGTTCACTCAACTGAATGGCAGACTGGAGTACCCGCCATTTGGCACAAAGAATCCCAAAGGAACACTCCACCAGTCGCCTAGCACATGATAGGCGCAAGTTAAAAATTCTGCGCCTGTGGTCAAGGTTGCGCCGGGGATATGGTCTCGTGACATTGCGCGATAACTGAAAGGCCTCATCTGCCATAAGGACATAAGGGACTGATTCTTCAGGGGAGCCTGGTAGCTGGCGTGGTGGTGGTAGATCCAACTGGTTGGTGCGTAGCCGCCGAGCCATTATGGAAGCATTGAAGACTCTAGAGTCTTCCGTCCTTCCATAGGCCCCAATGTCAACAATTATAAACTTGTATTGAGGGTCTACCAGAGCCAACAATACAACAGAAAAGTATTGTTTATAATTGAAGAATTGGGAGCCAGAGTTCGGCGGCTTACGCACCCTGATATGTTTGCCATCCAGGGCCCCAATACAATTTGGAAACTGGCAGTCCTCCTCAAAGTCCCTTGATATCCTCAACCAGTCTTCCATCCTGGGCTCGGGCATGACCACTTGATGGAGTCTTGTCCAGATTTCTGTACATGTAGACCTCACTATGCCTGAAATGGTTGATCTTCCAATGAGAAACTCATGGTGGAGGGCGGCATAAGACAGGCTAGTGGACAGGAAGCTATAGAACAACAGAAATTGATAATTTTAGAATGCATAAAGTCCAAAAACATCAGTTACATGCCGACCAAACTTGGTAGGAATTGACATAGAATAACACGCACATATTTGGTTGCACAATGACTAAGTGATATGCAGTACATATTAGACCTAACATTCTGTTGTGTAAGTTGAACCATATTTGGAGTAAGATGAGGGCATTAAACTTAGTCCAAGAAGGCAAAAAAACATATTTTAGCCCACACATTATGAACATAGAGAATGTGGTTGTGTAGTACATACCGTATTGTGAGTAGAAGTCGCTCTTCTGCAGATATAGCTTTGCGCATCCTTGTGTCCTGAAAGGTTATCCCAGGGCGCACTGTCTCCAAGAGTCGATCAAATGTGGAAATGCTCATGCAACAGTATTGGTAAAATTTCACTGGATGCTCCCGCAGAGAAGAATAGTGGCGGTGAAAATGACCTCTTGTGAGTCGTTGCCTCAAAAGTGGATGGACCCACATGCGTCTCCTCCTCCTCCGATCCACTATCACTGGGTATGGTTGCCCAAAGCGCCGTGACAAAAGCCAGTTGAAGAGAACCTGCTCAGTTATATTGAATCTCAGACCCTCTGCCATGTTGCACAAAGAACACCAACACACCTCGTGAAAGCAAGGTCACAAATGGACAGAATGGAGGTAGCCACCTGTTTCTGAGTGTATAAATAGGGTGCAGGCTAATGATTTAAATTGTTAGCAGGCCTCAAAACCGTTAAATGTCCATTTTGCAAGGCTGCGAGAAAATCTTGCCATACGGATTGCATACGGATGCCATACGGATTACATACGGATGCAGACATGCGCAAAATACGTGACCGCACCTTGCTTACGGATGACCTACGGAGCGCTATTTAGGGGTCATTCATCCGTATTACGCCTGTAATCTACGGACCGTATTTTGCGCAGGTTAGTGTGACCCTGGCCTTATAGTTTGGCTTCTATTAGACAGTGTAGGACCGTCCCATTCAGAGTCACCTTCTCAAAGGTGGGATTGCTTTTAGGCAATTTTTGATCAAAAACAGTATTACTAAGAACTCTGTGTTATTTAAATGCACTTTTTACTTAAATGCAACACAGCGCGTATTTGTGCGCTGGGCGCAGCACCAGCAAAATCAGACCAGCGCAAGGTCAGCATACTCAATGCTAAATATACGGTGCGCTGATCGCATGCAGCGTCATTCAATCCTAGGAGGAGCTGTAGGTTTTGTATATTTTATGGCCAATGTGAACATGCGTTTATGTGCATGTGCATGTGCATGTTTATGTGTTTGTTTATGTATACAAACTCAAACCAAGCTCAATTTTTGTGTTTTTTCTTTGTATTTTTGCATTCTGGGCAAGCCAGGGTTTGGCCTCCCTCTCCTGAGCTGTAAATTGTATTTAAAAGGCTTCCCCAGACCGGTGTTCACTGGTTGGGATCCAGTCCTTCTGTCTGCCCTTATTCACACACTGAAGTCAACTCTGACACATGGTAAGGTTATTAATATTAGACAGTGCAGGACCGGCCTGAACAAACTCACATTGTTGACATGGAACGGCTTTTATGCTATTTTTGATCAAAAGCAATATTACTAAGAACTCTGTATTATTTAAATGCACTTTTGCTTTTTACTTAAGTTACAGCAAGGTTTTTGCTCATTTTGTCTCTTGTAGGTTTTGCATGTTTTATGGCCAATGCGAACATGTGTTTATGTGCTGCATGTATACCAACTAACACCAAGCTGAATTTTTGTGTTTTTTCTTTATATTTCTGCATTCTGTGCAAGGTGGGGTGTGGCCTCCCTCTCCTAAGCTGGTTATTGTATTTTAAAGACTTCCCCAGACTGGTGTTGATTAGTTGGGACCTGGTCCTTGTCTGCACTTATTCACACACTGAGGTCATCTCTGACACATGGTAAGGTTTTTAATATTAGACAGTGTAGGATCATCCCGATCAGAGTCACCTTGTTGATGGCTTTTATGCTATTTTTTTATGCTATTTGTGTTCAGAAGCAGTATTACTAAGAACTCTGTTTTATATAAATGCACTTTTGCTTTTCACTTATTTAGTTACAGCAGGGTTTTTGCTCATTTTGTCTCATTTAGGTTTTGTATGTTTTATGGCCTATGTGAACATCCGTTTAAGTGCTGCATGTATACCAACTCAAACCAAGCTATCACCTGCACTCTAAATAGATTAATGGCATGGGTTCTCCAGTATTTTTGATAAACATTCAGGCAAAGCTCACAGCTTGGGGCTGCAACTCTCAGCTGTCAGATTTAGCAAGGCTGCATGATTTTTTTAAATGATTAAAATAATTTCAAAAAACGGCATGAGGTTCTCACCATTTCTGACAACCAACAAAACTAAAGCAGACAGCTGTGGGTTGGTATTCTCAGGCTGGTTAGGGCCAAGGGGACTTGGACATTGCCCCCAGCCTAAAAATAGCAACATACAGCCGCCCAGAAAAGGCGCATCTATTAGATGCACCAATTCTGGCACTTTGCCCAGCTCTTCCCACTTGCTTTGTCATTTGACAGCATGGGAACCACTTTTCTCTGACCAGCGGTAATGATTTTATAATCAGAAGCAGTGATTACCATGCTGTCATGCACATGACAGCATGGCAAACACTGAATGTTCAGGCCCCCTATTCAAGTGAATGGGGTCTGGGTTTGGGTCTGGCTACCATTCTCGTACCCAGACCCAAACTTTTTTTTAACTGTTCAGCCGAACCCGCGGAACATCCAGGGGTCCAGCCATCTCTATCTATGATGTATAGGTACGCTATAGGTAGCCTCCCCTTCTTTGATGCGGGCTCTAGTGCTGAGCCCACATGTTTTCTGGCACATGAAAGCTGATTTTGTCAGCTGACATGTGCCCGTAACAGCCAAGGGTGGAATCATGATGCACCTGCATCTGTTAACATGTTAAATGCCACTGCCAATCTCTGGTCTGGCCCACTAGAGCCCCTGTCACATTATCATGGGGCGCTGATGGGTTGGCATGACAACCTGGCGTCTTCAGAAGGTCCCTATAGTTGTCATTGCTGATCTGTTATGAGCGCCACCCAGCGCTGGCGGTCAAAGCAGATGGATATTTCTGCTACACATAGCAGGTAATCAACTCTGCTATGTGTAAGCACAAGTGGTCAGAAGATTGCAGCCTCAAGTCTCTTAAGGAGACTAATGTAGCATGTGAAAAGTAAAAATAAAATGTTTTTAGGAAGATGTGAAAAAATATAAAAAATCAAATCACCCCCATTAGCCGCATTCAAATTAAAGCAGCCATAATAATTATTATAAAAAATACACATATTTGGTATCATTCCATACAGTATTGCCTAATCTATCAAAATATAAAAAGGATGAATCTGATTGGTGAACGGCATAATGAGAAAAAAAAATCAAATTTGGTCACCGCAACATTGCAATAAAATCAAAACGTTGTTTCTACTCCAAACTGGTAAAAAAGCAGTTTAGAGTGCAAAAAATAAGCTCTCAATAGTTATGAGAAGAGATGAGCGACTTTCTCAAAAGTCGGGTCGAACGAAATCGGCCGATTATCGTGAAAAGTCGAAGGCCGACTGAAACACGAAACCCAATGCAAGTCAATGGGGAAGAAAAGTCAGCAGTGAGTGGAGGACAGGAAACACACCTACAGTGCCCATTTTAATGCCAAAAACATCAATTCTTATTACTGAAGCTTGTCAACCTTAATTTACTTTATAATAATTGTTAGGCATTGAAAACTGGGGGTTATTTGGCTAAAGTTGTGGGGGGGGTAGGGCTGGCTCCAGATTTCCGTGGGCCCTGGGCCAAAGAGTGTCACTAGGCTCTTTTAACACATGCCACAGTTCAAGATCCTCTGATACGGCAGAGAAATAGTGGTATAGTACAATGAAAAATACTTCACTTCTTACATCACATGACTGATATCCATTTTAAATTCTCCAATAGCTCCAAAAACGGACAGTATATAGCTCCATACAGTATTATGTCCACCACATAGTGCACCATACAGAGTAATGAGGTCCATATATTTCTCCAAACAGAATCATTGGTCCCATATAATGTTTGAAACAGTATATGATGAGCTCCACATAATGCTACAGTATATGTTGGTCCCCATGGATGAAGCTCCACTGTGTTATGGGCCCAAATAATGCTCCATATATAATGGGCCCCATTTCTATTGCTCCAGTGCATAATGGGCCCTGTAAATGCTGCTCCAGTGTCTGATGTCCACCTTTGGAATGCTCCAGTGTATGGTGGGCCTCATATATCTTTCTCCAGAGTATAGTGCTCGCTAGGGAATCCCTGTACTAGTCTGGACTCCTCGTCGTCCCCATCTTCCATCTCACTGCACTTGGACTGTTTAAGCAGAGGGCGTACAGATGTGATGTCATCGCGCTCTCTGACCAGAATGTCACTGTCAGGAAACGCGAAAGATGTCACGGCGGTGGAGCAGGGAGAGGTAAGTATTTCAACTTTGCAAGTGCTGTGATCCTGAGCAAGCAGGGGGGGCCCACTCGTTGGCGACGGCACTGGCACAGGGCCCCTCATAGTACGGCAGTGTGTCTGATGGCCTCCCACCGGCAGAGACACTTTTGTGTACTATGAGGGGCCCTGTGCCAGTGCCGTCGCCCATAAGTATGCCCCCCCACCTGCTCAAGGAATCTGCACCTTCCTCTTTATCACCATGTAAGGTGGAATAGTATGCGGGAAGGGAAACCTGAGTTTCATCAGGGGCAGATTCTGGCTGTGTAGAGTGCGAGGGGAATGTAGTGGTCTGGGTCAATGTACCAGCAGAATCATCTAGCAGTGGCTGGGCATCAGTGCACTTGTGGTGCCCCCAGGAGTACGATCACCACAGTGGCATTACATTCCTCCTAGGGAGTGTGATGTCATGCTTGGGGGCAACGAAGGATCTCTCTAGCAGTTAAACCAACACACAACACAGTTCCCACTCCAGGCCAGCAGGGAGACCTCTGAACCTGACTGCTAAGGAGCTGCTCTCTGTGGTCGGGAGGAGGGAAGTTAGGGCAGTCTGTGAAGGGAAGGGGAAGTGTGTGAACGTGAGAAGGGGAGCTGGAGGATGAGCAGAGTTAAGGCTCACTTCTAGCTGGAGAGCATGGTCGGGATTCCGGTCTCGGAGTTTGTAGGGACACTGACGGTCCTGCAGCAGAAACCGGAGGAAGTAGCAGCTGTAAATGCTCTGTTCCCAACTATGGCTCGGAGGCCCAAGCAGCGACGTGTGAGCCAGAAGGAAAAGTCTACGGCTGCCTGCCATACGAGAAAGTTCCAAGAGAGAGTCAACAGGGGGAACTTCAGTGAACTCAGTACTGCGAGTACCTCAGATAAGCGCTAGAACGGAGGCCACACTACCTATCTGCAGAGAGAGAATTCCAAATTTGCTTCCAGGCTGACCAACTCCTTTTCCATCTGTACTCTGGGTCCTGGACGGCACTTACCAAGTACAGGTAAAGGAACTGCACGACTGTGTCTGTCATCTTTCTCCTGCGCCTGGCGCACGGCTCTGCTAGATCCTGCACTGCACACCATCTACCAACTCTTTCATCTACCCTGCGACTACGGCCATACCTGTGCAGGGCTTCTTCATCTCAGCTGCACTACAACATCTGTCCCAGAGAAGCGACACTGCAGCGCGGGTCAATCTGATTACAAACCACAGGTGGCATCACGTATCATTCACCTATAAACGTTATTCACCCTTTGCATGGACACACAGGGCCACGGAACGGGTCGCCACCACCAACGTGACACATCCTTCTGAGACACCGGCCCAGTGCCGATTAACCCCACTGCCCTGGCTGGCCACCCACACTCCATGTCAGATTCATCTTGCACTGGGGAATTCACAATTTGATGCTGATAACCCAGGCATGGTATGATAGAAAGAGCTACATGGACTAATGTGAAGTGTGGCCTGCTGCATCATTCACTTTTGATGGGGGTGAAGGACACAAGGAAAGGGGTTCTTCCTGACCAGGAGCCAGCACTTGATGACTCAGTGCTTGCATTTTTTGAAACTTCAGAAGAGGAGGGCATATTTGCTGGAGTCTGTTTCGGCAGTGTAAGCCAAAACAAGTTCCTGATGCTCCAGCTTTAAAAGTGGTTAACCTAGTCCCAGAAAAGGTAGCCTTCCAGGCGTTCCGGAGCCAGACCATGATGCAGGCTCAACACCTCCTGCCTTAACTGCTATTGTGCTTTTGCCACTACCAGCAGATGCACCACCACCATCAGCACCAGCTGGCCCCCCCACGCCCACGTCCGCGGCCTCTTCCACCAAACTTCAAAATGTTGCAGAACATGAACCCAAAATAACATCAGATATATGGTACTGTATCAGAAGCATACAGCTCTATACAGTCAAAGGATGATTGTCAATCTCCCTATATATACCATCAGTAACACTGAGACACTCACAGGCTCAATATGGATTAGACAAGAATATAAAAAGTAGAAAAAGTGTGCAGTATCATCAGATAGCAGTTATATATAGTATAGTTTAAACATTCTAAATCTCCATAGATATTTCAGGAGGCAGACACAGATGCTCTGAGGCTCACTATGGATTAGAACACAATATAAAAAGCCGTAAAACGGTAATGGATCTGAAGAGTACAGCTGTACACAGTGTAGGGGTCATTGTTGTCAATCTCAATATTTATTTCCACAGTCAGAAAATAACTCTCACTTGGTCAGATTGGATTAGACCAGAATATAAAAAGCAGTAAATGGGTAATGTATCACAAGCGTAGAGCTGTATACACTAGTGTTGGGGTAATTTTTAAATGTACATCTAAATTGCAGGAGTAAAACACAGACTGTCACACGCTCAGGATGGATCACACCACAATATAACAAGAAGATCCGCAAGAAATAATCACACATGTGGGACAATGTTCCAGGTGTCAATGATACACTTAGAGTGGTGGGTGGAGGAGGACTTCCTGGCAGAAAGGGTACAGTATCACCAGATACCAGGTATATATAGCATAGTTTAAACATTAAAAATGTACGTCTATATATCAGGAGTAGTGTTCAGCCACCCCGCTAGTGTTTTGGTTCGTCGCACAGGAGGCAAGTTCGTCGAATGTTTGTAGAACATTCGACGAACAAAGTCGAACACCATTGAAAACAATGGCAGGCAAGCACAAACACATACAAACACATAGAAAACAATTACAAAACACCTTAAAAGGTGTCCCAAAGCAGACAAAATGCTCAGAATACAAAAATAACATATGGAAAGTGGCAACTACATAAAGAAAAGAGGTGGAGGAGTAAAAGGAGGAGGAGGAGACACAGATATAGGCAAGTCATGCCCTTATGAAGTCAAGAAAGGCTGGAATAAAAATGTACAATACCAAAAAACTGTAAAAATCTCAAATCGAAGACGATCATATACCGTCGGACTTCCCACCATAAATTAGGCCAACTGCTGATCGGGCGGCGTTATTCCCATGAACCTCCGAACAGCGTCCATGAAGGCAAAGTGTTTGGTTTCCGGGGTAGTATGGTTGCAAAGCTGAACCTTAAAGGAATGTCCAGAAGGGCACCACCAGGAGTGGAGCCTGCGGCTTAATTCGACTCCACCCGGGAAACCTCAACCATGCCAGCTACAGAAAAGATTGACAGATTGCAAGCTTTGTTGATTCTGTGGGTGGTGGTGGATGTCCGTTTTTAGTTGTGCTAGCGATTTGTTAGTTTAATTCCATTAACGAACGAGACTCCGGCATGCCCTCACGGTACGCGTCAAGCTTACTAGAGGGACATGCGAGGCTCTGGCACGCGAGATTGATCAATAGCAAGTCTGTCATGCCCTTACATGTCCGGGGCTGCATGCACGCAGGTCCAGTGTGTGTCACTTACAAGTGGAGATAACCCGCTGAACCCCGTTAGTGATGGGTATCTGGGATTACAATTCTTCCCCGCAAATGAGGATTTCCCAGTAAGTGCAGGTCAACCGGATTTCCGGAATTAGGCCTAACCGGCATTCCAGAAAAAATGAAAAAATTAAGTGTCCAAACCACAGGTGCTGTAGTTTGCTTAACAGCTGGGCTCCTATGCTGAGTAGCACGCAGTTCTTACATGAACAGGCGGCATAGCTTGGTTCACTGGTGGGCTCCTCTGCTAAGTAGCAGACAGTGCTACAAGGCCCAAAAGGATTTTCTGGACAAGATGCGGTAAAAAATAATTAGAAACACACACGGTGGTACACCGCTTGCTACCACACACCGCTACTATGCAATGAAACAGTCTATTAACATTGAAAACCATTATTAATGTGAAAATGAAGTTACGCTTTTGGTGAATGAATCGTTCTCGAACGGAACCTCGAACAGCCGAATTTTAAGCAAAGTGTTTGAGTTCGACGAACGGCTCGAACACCGCCCAAAACAGCTGGAATTTTAACTTAGCAAACAGGTCGACTCGAACACCGCTCATCTCTAATCAGGAGGCAGACTCAGACGTTCTCAGGCCCAGTATGGATTCAACAAGATTGTAGAAAGTTGAGAAAGGGAACAGTATCACCCGATAACAGGTAATAGCATAGCTTAAACATTAAAAAACTATATATCAGGAGGCAGAACTCAGAGGGTCTCAGGCCCAGTATGGATTTGACGTGATTGTACAAAGTTGAGAAAGGGTACAGTATCACCGGATAACAGGTATATATAGCATAGTTTAAACATTAAAAACCTATGTCTATATATCAGGAGGCAGACTCAGATGGTCTCAGGCCCACTATGGACTCGACGTGATTGTAGAAAGTTGAGAAAGGGTACAGTATCACTGGATAGCAGGTATATATAACATAGTTTAAACATTAAAAATCTGCTTGTATATTTCCGGAGTCTGACAAAGACACTCACAGCCTCAGTATGGATTAGACAAGAATCTAAAAAGTAGAAAAAGGGTTATGTATTTGAAGTGTACACCAGTATACAGTGTCGGGGTATTTTTCAATCTTCATATATATTTCAGTCTCAGTAAGACAGTCCAGACTCTCCGCAAGAGGAAACGAGATGGATACAAGTACAGACGGAAAGTCGACTGATTGCAGAAATTTTAGAATTACTAATCACGGTAAAAACTCCTGGGAGAATTCTCAGAGGCGATGCTGACCCTCAATTACTTTGTCTGTAGAGACAGCGAAAACAGCTCTTGTGAAGGAAGGTTTGCTGTATCGCAGTACCGTGGAACCCATCACCGTTACTCATCTCCATCAAATTGTGATCACAGGGAGAGATGTAGACATTGTCCTCACTGCCTATCATGATCTCTCAGGTAACTTTGGAGTGCAAAAGACACAAGCCACAGGCCATAGGCGATTCTATTGGATTGGCATGAGAGGACACATTTAAAAATGTGGGCAGGAATGTCACACGTCTTTGAGCCGGAAAACCGTGAAAGCTGATGATAAACCACCACTCATTGTGAGTCGACGTCCATAACAAATGGAAGCCATTGATCATCTGAAGATAGAGCCCAGCAGGACAGGGCATAGCTACGTCTTAACCATCATCTATCATTTCACCAAATTTGTATTGGCAGTCCGAGTGAAGTATTTAACAGGCCAGACTACACAGTGGTGGAGAAGGGAGAGGTAAGTATTGCAAGTGCTGGTGCCTTGAGCAAGCAGGGGGGACCCACTTGTGGGCGGCGGTACTGGCACAGGGCCCCTCATAGAACGTCGGTGTGTCTGACGGCGGGTGTGCACCCCGACCATCAGAGACACTTGATTCTACTATGAGTGACCTTGTGCCACTGCCATTGCCAAAGAGTGTACCCACCCACCTGTCCAGGGCATCTGCAATCGCACGGGTGCGTGCGCCAGGTGGTGACCCCAGCCCTGTGGGGGGGAGGCAGCTCAGTTATGGAGGTGGAAAAAAAGGCATAAGTTGATGTTGGACATTCAGCAGCTGCAAATGGAGTAATTGGAGAAGTCGCAGAAGAGGAGGACAAAAGCAAGCCATTTTTCTGGCAACCTACGTGTCAACAGGGAAGGGTGGGACAAAATCCTTTGAAACCCATGCATGGTTAATTTTAATGAAGGTTAGATCATCAACATTTTTTCTGTCAGGATTGATGCAGCAGCACTGAAGACTTGTTCAGATAACACACTAGCAGCAGGGCAAGCGAGCTCCTGTAAGGCATATTGCGCCAATTCAGGCCTGGTGTCAAGTTTACTGGCCCAATAGTCAAAAGGGAATGACCGGTGAGGGAGAACATCGATATGGGAGGAGAAGTAGTTTGTTACCATAGTTGACAACTGCTGTCTCCTGTCACTTTTGATCGATGCAGTATTACCAGTCGTGTGAGCGGTACTTGAAAAATCAGTCCACAACATGGTCATGAAACCCCTGTGTCCAACGCCACTTCAGCTGTGTGCACCACGAACACCTCTTTCATGTTGCCCCCTACGGCTCATTGGAAAAACATCACCGCCGCTGTGTGCTGGGAATGCCTCAAACAAACGGTTTACCAGAGTTGCTTGTTTGTTAGCCAATATTAGCTCTGGGTTGTCCTGTGGCATGATGTTTTGGAATTTGCCTTTAAAGTGTGGATCCAGGATGCTGGCCAACCAAGAGTCGTCATCGTTCATCATTTTGGCAATGCGGGGGTCCCTTTTTAGGATCTGCAAGGCATAATCAGACATGTGGGCCAATGTTCCAGGTGTCAATGATGCACTGCGAGTGCTGGGTGGAGGAGCACTTTCTGGCAAATCAATATCCCTCCAGTCACGCACAAACCCTATACCTGACCTTGCCATGCCAACATTTTTTCTTGCCCCCTGAGAAGCATCCTCCTCCCCAAAATAACCATCCCCATCATCCTCCTCCTCTTCCTCTTCTTCCTCCACCTCGTCCATGAGACTTCCCTGAGCAGACAATGGCTGACTGTCATCAAGGCTTCCCTCCTCCTCTTCCTCCTCGACTGCAGATGCCTGCTCCTTAATGTGCATCAAAGTTTGCATGAGCAGACGCATAAGTGGGATGCTCATGCTTATGATGGCGTCGTCTGCGCTTACCAGCTGTGTGCATTCCTCAAAACACTGAAGGACTTTACAGAGGTCTTTCAGCTTCGACCACTGCACACCAGATAACTCCATGTCTGCCTGCAAACTGCCTGCCCGTGTATCCTCCCACAAATTAATTACAGCCTGCCTCTGTTCGCACAGCCTCTGAACCATGTGCAGGGTGGAGTTCCACTTTTTTGCAACGTCGATAATTAGGCGGTGCTTGGGAAGGTGGAGCAATTGCTGCAGCTTCTGCATACGACTGGAGTGTACGGGCGACCGGCGCACCTTATGGAGCAGGGCTGTTAACTCCAGATAATTATTAAGGAAGCACTGCTCCACCAGGTTCAAGGTGTGAGCCAGGCAAGGTATGTGTCGGAGTTTTGAAAGGGCTATGGCTGTCACAAAATTCCGGCCATTATCACTAGCTACCTTGCATGCCTCAAGATGTAGACTGCCGGGCATGACTCAGTTTGTCACTGCAAATAGTCAGCCAGTACCTCCGCGGTGTGTCTGTTGTCGCCCAAACACATCATCTTCAACACAGCCTGCTGACGCTTACCACTAGCTGTTCTATAGTGGGACAACTCGTGCGCAACACTGGCAGCTGCGGATGGAGTGCTTGTGCGACTGCGCTCTGTGGACGAGCTTTCGCTTCTGGAGGAGGAGGGTGGAATGCCTACAGCCAACTGTTTCCTATACCATGGGCTAGGCAGCACTGTCCCTCCACTGCTGTGCCCTGTGGACCCTGCATCCACCACATTAACCCAGTGCACAGTGATGGACGCGTAACGGCCCTGGCCATGCCTACTGGACCATGCATCTGTTGTGAGGTGCACCTTTCCACTCACTGATTGCTTGAGTGCATGGACAATGCGGTCTTTCACATGCACGTGGAGGGCTGGGATGACTTTTTGCAAAAAAAGTGCGGACTGGGTAGGTCATAGCGTGGTACTGCGTAGGCCATGAGCTCGTGGATAGCTTTGCTTTCAACCAACCGGTAGGGCATCATCTCTAACGAGATTAGTTTGGCAATGTGGGCTTTCAAAGTCAGTGTACGCGGATGAGAGGATGAGTACTTTCTTGTCCTACTCAGAGTCTCTGGTAGGGTGAGCTGGACTTGAGAACTGCATATGGTGGAACTAGCGGTGCACATGGTGGACTGAGAAAGGGTTGGTGATGGTGTTGGTGGTCTTGCTGATAGCCTAGATTCAGTCTTTCGTAGCAATAACATTGTGATTCCATGACTGATTTGCCTTTGCGACGACACCTCGACATTTGCCGCTGGTGGTGTGCTAACCGGTGGGCTTACAGTGGGGGAAGCGATGTAGCGTTGCTGACTACCTTCATTCGGAGCAGGTGCACATGTGGTACGTGAGGTTTGGTAGTCTGTCCATGCTTGCAAGTGCATGGTGGTTAAATGTCTAAGCATGCAACTGGTATTCAAATTTCTCAGATTTTTCCTTCGGCTAAAGGTCTTTGCACACTTCTTACAGATAACTTTTGCCTGATCATTAGGATTTTGTTCAAAAAAGTGCCACACTGCACTCTTCCTACTATGGAAGACATTTTGAGACCTTGCACGTTGTGCTAATTTGACCGTCTGGCCAAGCTGTCCTGCAACTCTTTTGGTTTTTGTAACCCATGTTTGGACTGCTACCGTCCTGCCAGATAACAGCTGTTGCGATGTCGTTGCCTGCTGCGGATCCTCCTCCTCCTCCTCTTCTGAGCTATTGGCAGCGGCACCCTCTTCCCCCAATGGATGCCAATCTGGGTCAACAACTGGGTCATCCATCACCTCCTCTTCAATTTCATGTGCACCTTCCTCTATGTCACCGTGTAAGGTGGTATAGTATGCGGGAAGGGGCACCTGAGTTTCATCAGGGTTTGATTCTGCCTCAGTACACTGCGAGGACAATGTAGTGCTCTGAGTGAATGTACCAGCAGAAAAATCTAGCAGTGGCTGTGCATCAGTGCACTCCATGTCAGATTCTTCTTGGACTGGGGAATTCACGATTTGACTTGCTAACCCAGGCATGGTATGTGAAAAGAGCTCCATGGAGTAATCGGTAGTGTGGCCTGCCACAGCCTTCACTTTTGGTAGGGGTGAAAGACACAAGGAAAGATGTTGTTCCTGACCAGGAGTCTCCACTAACGACTCAGTGCTTTTATTGAAACTTCAGAAGAGGAGGCGAGAGAGCTGGAAGCTGTGTCAGCAATGTAAGCCAAAACTTGTTCCTGAAGCTCCGGCTTTAAAAGTGGTTTACCAACTCCCAGAAAAGAGAGCCTTCGAGGCCTTCTGGAGCCAGACAATGACGCAGGCTCACCACCTCCTGAGTTAGGTGCTATTGTGCTTTTGCCACTACCAACAGATGCAACACCACCACCATCGGGACCAGATGGCAACCCCCGCCCACTTCCAATGGCATCTTCCACCTTACTTCCTCATTTTTGTGAAAATGCACCCAAAATACCACCAGTTATATGGTACTGTAAAACAAGGTAGAAGGTGTATCTACTATTGGTGAGAATTTGAATCTCACTATAGATTTGAGGACACAGAACTATTGTCTCAGGCCCAGTAGAGATTACACCTCAATGTAACCGGCTGAAATTGGATGGTGCATGACAAGGTGGAGGGTGTCTATAGGATTGGGGAGAATTTGAATCTTACTATAGATTTGAGGACACTGAACTATTGTCTCAGGCCCAGGAGAGATTACACCTCAATGCAACAGGCTGAAATTGGATGTTGTTTGACAAGGTGGAGGGTGTCTATAGGATTGGTGAGATTTTGCATCTCACTATAGATTTGAGGATGCAGAACTATTGTCTCTGGCCCAGGAGAGATTACACCTCAATGTAACTGGCTGAAATTGGATGGTGTATGACAAGGTGGAGGGTGTCTATTGGACTGATGAGAATTTGAATCTCACTATAGATTTGAGGATGCAGAACTAATGTCTCAGGCCCAGGAGAGATTACACCTCAATGTAACAGGCTGAAATTGGATGGTGTATGACAAGGTGGAGGGTGTCTATAGGATTGGTGAGAATTTGGATCTCACTAGAGATTTGAGGACGCTGACAATGATGCTCTCAGTCCAAGTATGGACGCAGGCAGCCTAATAAGCAGGCCTGCTGCACACACAAAAGGGTGGAAAAATGAACGCTTGGTAACTGTGCAGAAAAGAGGAAGTATTTTTGCTTTTAAATAAGCAGTTTGCACAGCAGTGTGCAAACAGCAATGCAGCTATCAGTGAGCCTTATAAGGCAGCCTAAAAACCAACAGAGCTGATGCACAAAAATAGAGCCCCCCCTGTCACTGCACACAAAGTGTTGTGTTGTAAGTGGAAATCACTAACAGCAGAAGCAGTTTTTTGGTTCTTCTTCCCTGCCTAACGCTCTCCCTTATTCTGAATCAGCAGCAGCAACCTCTCCCTAATGCTAATATCGGCAGAAGTAAGATGGCGGTCGGCATTCATACCCTTTTATAGCCCCTGTGACGCCACACAAAGCCAGCCAATCACTTGCATGCCCTTCTCAAAGATGGTGATGACCGATGCCTATGTCATCGCGTTGCCCATTGTGTGCGTCCTCCATCATTGGCTGAAAAAGGGCGCTGGAAGCATGTTTTGAAACGCGACTTTGGCGCTCTGGTCGCCGACCTCGTGGCCGACCTCACGCTATGGTCGGGTTTCACTTCATGAAACCCGACTTCAGCGAAAGTCGCCGACTTTTGAATATGACCGACCCGCTTCGCTCAACTCTAGTTATGAGCGAGTATACTCATTGCTCGGGTTTACCCGAGCATGCTTCTGTGGTCGCCGAGTATAAGGGTGTGCTCCGAGTTTTAGTTTTTGTTGATGCAGCTGCATGATTTGCAGCTGCTAGACAGCCTGAATACATGTGGGAATTAAATAAATAAGGCAGCACTTAGGTGATTCTCGTTTTCCAGGACCAAACACTGCCAAACCTCTCTTAGACTTAAGTCTTCATGTGTACGGGAATCTGTGAGTCCTCTCTTGGACTAAAATCTATATCTTTGTGGAGGGGTAGGGTCCTGCTATGATTAAAAACGCCTGAGGCTAAAAGGCAGAGTGCTCGTTCGGAAGGTTAATTTATACAAATATGAAAAATTAAGAATGCTTAGTACATAAATTGGCCAATTCATGTGTACCTGGAAGCCACGTTAAGGCGTTTCTCGTTTTCTAGGACCAAACACTGCCAAACCTCACTTAGCGAAAAGTCTTCATGTGTATGGGAACCTGTTATGAATGGGTCTCCGAGGAGGAAAACAAGACCAAGCCAAGTCACAGAAAACCAGAGAAGTTGGTAACTACGTGGATTACAGACCCTTGATCCTAACCACACAACTAACAGCAGCTGTGGAGCGTACCTACGATGATTCTAGATGCCACATCACAGCCGGAGGACTAAATAAGCCTAAAGCAAGAAAAGGGGAAATCTAAAACTGCCCCAGAGCAGACCTCAAAGGAATAGACAGCCCCCACACATGTATTGACGGTGAGGTAAGATGAAAACACGAACACAGGTAGGAAAATAGGCTGAGCAAACGATGGGGCCCACACTAGCTAGAAAGGACAGGAAAGGAAAGATACTGGCTGCAATCATGCCAAAAAACTCTGCAAAAATGTCCAACACGTCTGATAGCAAAAAATACCCTGAAGTCACTAGACTTCTCCCACTATATCAGCACTCTGGCATATTCTGAGAACAGAGCAAAAAGAGGCCAATCTAATAAGGGACAAAAAGAAAACTGCACATTCAGTGACATAAGAGTGGAAATTCAGCACATCCCCAGCCGGGGCTGGCTGACCACACAAAAAACTGAATAGATCAAACCAAATCAAATGTGAACATTATCAAAGACAACTTAACTTGAGATGGCAGGAACTGAACTGGAAACTAAGACCTCAGGAAGCAGGAAAAAATCACCAGCATGGGAATAGGGAGTCAGCTGTCTTAAATCCAGTCTGAGACTCCAGATGTCCGCTCCTTTTCCTCATTATCAGGTGGCAGGTCTCTGTTAATTAGATCAGCTTCACTACCTCCTGCCACCACCAGAGGGAGCCCGGAAAGAAAACTCACAACTCCTCTGTCAGCACAACCAGCTCCCTCACCAGAAACCAGAGGCAGACCAGAAAATGAGTTCACAACAGGAACCTGTGAATCCTCTCTTGGACTGAAATCTATATCTTTGTGGAGGGTAGGGTCCTGCTGTGATTAAAAATGCCTGAGGATAAAAGGCAGAGTGCTCAGTCAGAAGGCTACTGAATACAAATTTAAAAAAACTGATGGTCACATCCAAACAGCCTCAGGCGTTTTTAACCCCTTTCTGACATATGATGTACTATCCCGTCCATGTGCCCTGGAACTTAACTCCCAAGGGCAGGATAGTACGTCATAGCGATCAGCGGTGCTCACAGGGGGAGCGCCGCTGATCACGACCGGGTGTCAGCTGATTATCACAGCTGACACCCGGCACTATGTGTCAGGGGTGATCATGGACCTCCCCGGCACATTAACCCCTGGCACACTGTGATCAAACCTGATCGCAGTGTACCGGAGGATCAGGGAAGCATTGGCAGGGAGGGGGCTCCCTCTGTGCTTCCCTGAGACCCCCAGCGCAGCGCGATGTGCTGTGCTGCACTGGGTGCCTCCTTCCCTGCAGGTCCCCAGATCCAATATGGCTACGGGGGCCTTCAGGGGCCTGCAGGGAGGCGGCCTCCTCAGTCCTCATAAAAAAATTGCTAAATAAATAAAAAAAATATTCCCTAATAAATTCATTTTTTGGAAATATAAAATAAATAAATAAAAGTACACATATTTGGTATCGCCGCATCCGTAACGACCTGCCCTATAAAAGTGTCCCACTAGTTAACTCCTTTTTGGAGCCCCTTAAAAAATAAAAATAAAAAACAAAGCAAAAAATAATGCCTTATCATCATACCGCCGAACAAAAGGTGCAATAACGTGATCAAAAAGAGGCATATAAATAAACATGGTACCACTGAAAATGTCATCTTGTCCTGCAAAAATGAGCTGCCACGCAGTGTGATCAGCGAAAAAGTAAAAAAGTTATAGTGTGCAGGATAAAGCGATGCAAAAATAATTATTTTTTATATAAAATTGTTTTCATTGCATAAAAGCGCCAAAACATAAAAAAAGACATAAATGAGGTATCGCTGCAATTGTACTGATCCGAAGAATAAAACCGCTTTATCAATTTTACCGGACGCGGAACGGTGTAAACGCATCCCCAAAAGAAATTCATGAAATGCTGGTTTTTGTTCATTCTGCATCCCAAAAATCGGAATAAAAAGCGATCAAAAAATGACACGTGCCCGAAAATGGTACCAAAAAAAACATCAACTCGTCCCGCAAAAAATAATACCTCACATGACTCAGTGGGTCAAAATATGGAAAAATTATAGCTTTCAAAATGTGGTGATGCAAAAACTATTTTTACAATAAAAAGCGTCCTTTAGCGTATGACAGCTGCCAAACATAAAAACCCACCATAAATGGTAAATAAAACCCCCCTTTATCACCCCCTTAGTTAGGGAAAAATAATAAAATTAAAAAAAAATTATTTATTTCCATTTTCCCTTTAAGGTTAGGGTTAGGGCTTTGGCTAGGGTTAGGGTTAGGGCTAGGGTTAGGGTTAGGGCTGAGATTAGGATTAGGGGTGTGTTGGGGTAAGGGTTGGAGTTAGAATGGGGGGCTTTCCACTGTTTAGGCACATCAGGTGCTCTCCAAACACAACATGGCGTCTGATCTCAATTCCAGCCAATTCTGCGTTGAAAAAGTTAAATGATGCTCCTTCCTTTCCAAGCTCTGCCATGCACCCAAACAGTGGTTTACCCCCACATTTGGGGTATGAGCCTACTCAGAACAAATTGTGCAACAACTTTTTGGGGTCCAATTTCTCCTGTTACCCTTGGGAAAATAAAAAATTGGGGGCAAAAATATCATTTTTGTGGAAAAAATATGATTTATTTTTATGGCTCTATGTTATAAACTTCTGTGAAGCACTTAGGAGTTCAAAGTGCTCACCACACATCTAAATAAGTTCCTTAGGGGGTCTAGATTCCAAAAGGGGGGTCACTTGTGGGATTACAACAGATTAGGCACATCAGAGGCTCTCCAAACGTGACATGACACCCACAGACCATTCCATCAAAGTCTGCATTCCAAAATGTCACTACTTCCCTTCCGAGCCCCAACGTGTGCCCATACAGTAGTTTTCTCCCACATATAAGGTATCAGCGTACGAAGGACAAATTGGACAACAACTTTTGGGGTCCATTTTCTCCTGTTATCCTTGGGAAAGTAAAAAAATGTGGACTAAATTATAATGCTTGTGGAAAAAATATGATTTTTTTTATTTTCACGCCCGGGCCTTATAAACATCTGTGAAGCACTTGGGGGTTCAAAGTGCTCACCACACATCGAGATAAGTTTCTTTGCATGTCTAGTTTCCAAAATGGGGTCACTTGTGGGGGGTTTCCACAGATTTGGCTCATCAGCGGCTCTCAAAAGGCAACATGACACCCGCAGACCATTCCATCAAAGTCTGCATTCCAAAACGTCACTACTTCCCTTCCGAGCCCCGACGTGTGCCCATACAGTAGTTTTCTCCCACATATGGGATATCAGCGTACTCAGGACAAATTGAACAACAACTTTTGGGGTCCAATTTCTCCTCTTACCCTTGGGAAAAAAAATTGGGGATAAAAGATCATGTTTGTGGAAAAAATATGATTTTTTTATTTTCACGCCCGGGCGTTTGTAAAATAATGCATATCCTGTAAAATACTCAGGACTAGTTACCAGATAAAAATATAGTGGTTTATTTGGTTTCTTCCATCAAAGAAAGGTTATTACAGAAAAACAGGTGAATAAAAATAGGTGAAAGAGAAATTGTCCATAGTTCATACTCTGAAATCTCACATGGCAAAAGCAACATGTATTCTTCTTTCTCTCCGGGATCTCACATGGCAAATGGCGTCTGTCTCTCAGTTCGGCTTCTTCGTAGTCAAGTAACATACCAGCTGTTGAGTTATGTCATCTTGCGTCTGTGTCTCATGATGGTGAGGGAAGAAGACAGCACCCTCTACAGTTAGCCATGAATTATATACGTCTCTTGAAACACGTGATCTCGGTATATATGGAGTTTGACATTTACCTCAAGGCTAAACTTGAATATGTAGTGAACTGACATTTCTACCATGAGCCAAGCTTAAAAATAGCCTATGTCGTGTAAGCTAAAGCAATGTACAGAACTGAGTCTTATAAGAAATTAACGGATTATTAATATTTAACAATTCCCCCTTTTGAGGGAGACAGACATTAATTGGAACCCTCAAATATAACAAGATCTTTTTCTTCTTTCCTTCTTCTTTGACAAAATAATTTAATATTATTAATAATAATAATAATAATAATAATAATAATAATATCAGATTACCGTTATAAGTACTCAATGACATAATTGATGTGAATTCATGTTATGGTAAGCCGTGAACAATATTCATATAAAATATGTATAATTATACTTCCCTAAGTCTAAATTGAAGCATCTCAGGTCCAGTCATCATCTGATGTCATCTGGTCTTCATTTTGATGTCTTCTGTCTTCTTCTTGGTTCTTTTAAAAACACAGTTTTTCTTATAGCATATAGATGTTGTAGAAATTGTGTTGTGTATCAAATCAAAGTCCATAAATTCAAATGTTAATACGAAAACAAAGTCTATGCAGCTTTAATATCTGTGCAGTGTCATCTTTAAAAACCTGGGCTTACATTGGCTCGCCTTGGATATTCTGGAATTCTCCATCGGCACTGGTCTTTGAACAGGTGTGACGTCTTTGGTCAGCAAAGCAAGGGTTAAAATGACTCTTCCTTGCTAAACATAGCACCATAACCAGTCCTTGTCCTAATGCACAGGACATATGTCAGGGTTGTAGCCTCCAGACAATTACCTTATTGTTCACCAGCCTTACATCGAAGCTTTACAGGTGATTGAAAACCTCTGGAACTTGATAAGAACGAGATAACACAGTTCATCTCAGCATCATAGGATCATCGTCCTCTGGTTGTCAGGTTAGACACTTTAATCGTGACTGTCAGTGGTGGATACTGCACTTGTGACTGTCAGTGGTGGATACTGCACTTGTAATTAACACAGTTCATTTCTCAGAAGTCATAGCTTTGTTACCTTCTGGGACTTCTGGATAGCGACATTCTTCTTCTTGCAACTGATAAGAATCAATTTTAATATGAAAAGTCTTTATTAACGTAATTTCAGTATCTTGCTTGAAGTCTTCATTCTCTATTCTATACCAAATCTGGTAATTTCCCTATCCTATAATATCACAGCGTACCATAGCAATCAGTAATATCCATATAATTATTATCAGAATTTGTACCGTATATGGATTTCAATATTTGAAATAATAAACCAATAATAAGTGATAATACATTATTATCCATTTTTTCATGTGATAGAACATTTTTATGTCATGGGTGTAATTACCTTTTTCAACCCATAGGTGTCACTGTGTTTTATGTAACCAGTGTTTTCATCTTTATTAATAAGGAATATATTTATTATACTAATAATATGTAGGAATGTATAGCCATGAACCAAAATAAGAATATATGAGTGAGCGAATGAATGAATAAAAGAATTGTTGCATATAACTCAGAAGTGAAACATTTTCCTTAGTAATAGAACCATATAATTGCTATATTTAATGAAGCAATATTCTCAGTAGATATTACTTTACTAAATATTGGTGAAAGAATTAAAAATAATGAAAAATAAGAATAAAAATAAAAATAAGAATAAGGCCTTTATGTTGATGCAGTGTAGTTATGTCTTCAGTAACATATACCCTTAATATTTCCATGATCTGGATTATTTCATAATTGTCATAAACTTGTGTTATCAAAATATTCAAATTATGCAACTTTGCATGTAATTCCTCTTAGTGTAAAGAAATGACTCTTTATAATACTTGTTATTATACCCAATACTTATACCATTGTACCTTATTAATATTTTTTCCTATTAAAATGTGTGAAGAAGAGGTATTAATCAAATGTGACGATGTAGTCAGGATCAAAAACATATTTTCCCCCTTAATACCAAAAAATATTGTTCTATGAAATAATTCATTTATCAAAACCAAAATTAAAAATAATTAATGTATAAATTATGTGAATTTATACTTGCTTATACCATTATTTGTCTGAAGATGTGTAACCATCAAAATTAATTTGAATATCATAAAATTATCCTTTGGAAAAATTAATTTGCATAAACCATTTTGATGTGCGATTGCACTTTGCACTTATCCACTATTAACTAAATCAAGAAATAATAATTACTATAGAAATATAGAAATATATGTTGTATAGATAATATTTCATTATGTATCTTAATATTCTAATAATTTCCTAAAGATAAAAGCTTTTGGGGTTTTTTTTTTTTTTTTCCTCTCATGCATTCAGGATCCTGAGGCCTCACAAACGTATCACATTACTCGCTCAGCAGCTGCTCATACACTCAGTCACTGTCACTCAGACTGTGTCACATATTAAGTTTAAACCAAATACCTCACATACGAAGGTGTGATGAATACACGTATTTTAACCCAAATTATCCTAATTATCAATGCATTGTAAACTATTTCAATTTAGTCTCTTAATATTTCTTTGAATATTCCCCACATGACATAAATATAAATATATGTATAGCTATACTTGACATTTAGGCCTAGAAAAAAATTCCATTGGTTTGCAAAAGTTGAGACCCCCTTAAAAATTCTTTCCCTAAGGAACAGGGACATAGTATACTGGTATACTTGTATTATTAGAACAAGGTTCAAATTCCACATGCTGTGGTAGTCATTCGAACCATGCAGTGAAGCACACACCCAGAACATATTTTTAAAATGCAATTAGTTATATGCATATTATTTCAGTGTTAAATATATATTCATGCAATTATTGCAACTTTCTGTGTAAATAAAGGCATAAATCCTTGTAAGAGAATTTTTCCCGATTAAGTCCTGCTTTGAAATGAAAATTCTAAGGAAACATAAAAAATAAGGTTAATATCATATTCATATTCTAAATATTATTACTGATGTAGATTTTAATTTTCATTAAAAAATACAGTTCTACTATTTCTACTTCTACAAACACTCTATATATACTGTATGAATATGTATATATCTACAAACCATAAAACTACAGGATTATACTCTATAAAATAATTACATATAACTCACTAATTGTATAACACTTTTACACAATATATATAATTACTTTTTCTAGCCAATTCCTAAACCCATACTTATTTCTCTGCAAAAAATATCCTGAAAGGTTCTTGCCATTTTAAAGCTGATAGATTCTTGGAGCAGAGTATTCAGTTTACAGGCCATGATGTCACTCACCACCTGTTTCTGTCTGTCACATTCGGCCATCTTGGTTACAGAAAGAAAATCAAAACTCATCATTTTTCTTAATTCAATTTGTGTCTTTTCGGTGTTCCTTTGCATCATTCCATAGGGCTTATAACAAACATGTGATTTTCTTTTTCTTTCTTCGTAGATTTGATTTTGGAGAAAACTCATTTTAGAAGGCTTTGCTAATACAGGCTTCTGATAAGATTTTACTCTGCCTGTCTTCACAAAATTAGCACAATTTACTTTCCTTTCACGATTCTCGTGTTTTCTGGCAAAATCAAGGGATTGCGCACATTCAAACAAAGAATCTTTTTGTGACGCAATAACACGAGATGCAGGATTTAAAAACCAAAATTTGCTTACAAAACTCCTTATGAGGGACGGTGTTTTGACATTCTCACTCAGGATTTTGTACAAACGTTCATATATGGACATAAACGTAAAAATACATTCCTTCCGACCAATCCTTAATTTTTGAAGAATATCAATATCTGGGTGATTTTCATTTGATGAACAAAAAATGAGAATTTTTAATCTGTCCTTATCAGTTAAATTCTCATGTGTTTCACCAGATAACTTTAAAGTCAATCTCCTAGCAAAGTTTACAGGGATCCACATTTTGAACAACTGATTCTTCTCCTCGTTAGATAAATCAAATTTATCAACACAACTTTCAAAAACCTCAGAGTTTCTACAAACATCTATTTTGCTGTCATATGCAGGAATTATTTGGCATATTTTTATCAAATTCTTCCTCACGCTACTTCGGATTTGGGCCTGTGAGTCTTCTATTTTTAGTGGTACGTCTTTCCCTTGTACGTCCTCTACGTCAGTTCTGAAGTCTCCTCCTACTTCTCCATCTTGTTCCATGTCTGCAAGGTCACCTTCAATGGCTGCTACTTGTAACTGTTTCTCCACATTACAGTGAATCTCGGGAATATCACTATCCTCTACACAATCATTTTTAGATTTCTCTGACACAGATCTATGAAATATATCTACCATCTGTAGAATATTTTTTAATCTCTCTCTTTCTCTATTGAAAAACTTAGAATCTAACCTTTGATTCTCGAGTTCACACTCGGCATATAAACTTAACCATAAAACTTCTGAATTAGAATTGTCTACAGACTTAAATTTCAATTTACTCTGCTTAGCAAGACAATTAATGACATCCATTTTATCTTACCTTGAAATGTCTCAGCTTGTTCCTTTGATGGACAACGCTGGGTTCCTGTTGTCTTCACACGTCTGGCTTACGTCTGGTACTTTTGGCACTTGTAGTACTTCTCAATCTATCTGGTAATTCTTACTTCTAGGTTCTGTATGATTCTTGTAAGTAGTGGAATTCCCGATAACTTGCACATATGATTTGACGTTAGCAAAGTCCAATCCCCCTTTTGGGCAAGTGGAGGGAAATTCGCAAAAAAGTACAAAAATGCAGATCTGGCTGGCTCTCCAATGTAAAATAATGCATATCCTGTAAAATACTCAGGACTAGTTACCAGATAAAAATATAGTGGTTTATTTGGTTTCTTCCATCAAAGAAAGGTTATTACAGAAAAACAGGTGAATAAAAATAGGTGAAAGAGAAATTGTCCATAGTTCATACTCTGAAATCTCACATGGCAAAAGCAACATGTATTCTTCTTTCTCTCCGGGATCTCACATGGCAAATGGCGTCTGTCTCTCAGTTCGGCTTCTTCGTAGTCAAGTAACATACCAGCTGTTGAGTTATGTCATCTTGCGTCTGTGTCTCATGATGGTGAGGGAAGAAGACAGCACCCTCTACAGTTAGCCATGAATTATATACGTCTCTTGAAACACGTGATCTCGGTATATATGGAGTTTGACATTTACCTCAAGGCTAAACTTAAATATGTAGTGAGCTGACATTTCTACCATGAGCCAAGCTTAAAAATAGCCTATGTCGTGTAAGCTAAAGCAATGTACAGAACTGAGTCTTATAAGAAATTAACGGATTATTAATATTTAACAGCGTTATAAACTTCTGTGAAACACTTGGGGTTTCAAAGTGCTCACCACACATCTAGATAAGTTACTTTGGGGGTCTGGTTTCCAAAATGGTGTCATATGTGGGGGGTTTCCACTGCTTTGGCATATCAGGGGCTTTGCAAACGCGACATGGCGTCCGATCTCAATTCCAGCCAAAAAAGTAGAATGGTGCTACTTCCCTTCCGAGTTCTGCCATACGCCCAAATAGTGGTTTACCCCCACATGTGGGGTATCAGCGTACTCAGGACAAATTGCACAATAACTCGGGGCTCCTGTTGCCCTTGGAAAAATAAAAATTGGGGGTAAAAAGATAATTTTTGTAGAAAAAATATGATTTTTTAATTTTACGGCTGTACGTTATAAACTTCTGTGAAGCCCTTGGGGGTTCAAAGTGCTCATCAAATATCTAGATAAGTTCATTGGGGGGTGTAGTTTCCAAAATGGGGTAAATTGTGGGGGATTTCCACTGCTTAGGCACATTAGGAGCTCTCCAAACGTGACATGGCCTCCGATCTGAATTCCAGCCAATTTTGCAGTGAAAAAGTCAAACGGTGCTCCTTCCCTTCTGAGCTCTGCGATGCACCAAAACAGTGGTTCGCCCCACATATCAGGTATCAGCGTACTCAGGACAAATTGACAATAAATTTTGCAGTCCAATGTCTCCTGTTACGCTGGGTAAAATAAAAAAATTGAACCTGAAGTTTTTTTTTTTTAATTTAAATGTTCATTTTTTTTAAACATTTCTGTGAAGCACCTGAAGGGTTAATAAACTTCCTGAATGTGGTTTTGAGTACCTTGAGGGGTGCAGTTTTTAGAATGGTGTCATGTTTGGGTATTTTCTATCATATAGACCCCACAAAGTGGCTTCAAATGTAATGTGGTCCCTAAAATGGTGTTGTAAAAATGAGAAATCGCTGGTCCACTTTTATAACTTCCTAACAAAAAAAATTTGGTTCCCAAATTGTGCTGATTTAAAGTAACAATGTGGGAAATGTTACTTATTATGTTTTTGTGTGCCATATCTCTGTGATTTAAGAGCACAAAAATTAAAAGTTGGAAAATTGCGAAATTTTCAAAATTTTCGCCAAATTTCAGTTTTTTTCACAAATAAACACAAGTTGTATGAATGAAATTTTACCACTAACATGAAGTGCAATATGTCACGAGAAAACAATATCAGAATTACCGGAATCCATGGAAGTGTTCCAGAGTTATTACCTCATAAAGGGATAGTGGTCAGAATTGTAAAAATTGACCCGGTCATGAACGTGCAAGCCACCCTTGAGGGTGAAGGGGTTAAAGTGTAAAATCTACTATATAATCGTCTATTTCTGTCTGTCTGTAACGGAAATCCCGCGTCGCTGATTGGTCACGCCCGTCGTGTCAGTCATAGTGGCACGTAGTTCAGTCACGTTAACTGAACAAGTTCTGTTAGCAACGGTGCCATATAGTTCAGTCAGGTTTAGTGAACAAGTTCTGTCAGTCGTAGTGCCACGTAGTTCAGTCGCATTACTGAACAAGTCCTGTTAGCCACAGTACCATATAGTTCACACAGGTTTACTAAACAAGTTAATCACAGCAGGACTCTCCTCTCCACAATGATATAGATTTCAGTCCAAGAGAGGATTCACAGTTTCCCATACACATGAAGACTTTAGTCTAAGAGAAGTTTGGCAGTGTTAGGTCCTGGAAAACGAGAATCACCTTAACATGGCTTCCAGGTACACATGAATTGGCCAGTTTATGCGCTAAGCATTCTCATTTTTTCATATTTCAAATGCAGTTATGCAGTTCAACTTTCATATTTCATGTTTACAATCTATGGTGCTACAGAGTGCTGCCTTATTTATTTGATTATATATGAGTTGGTGACTAGGTAATCCCCACATGTATTTAAGCTGTCTAGCAGCCGCAAATCATGCAGCTGCGACGACAAAAACTAAATCTCCAAGCACACACCCAAATACTCGGAAACCACTCAAGCATGCTCAGTAAAACCCAAGCAACAAGTATACTCGCTTATCACTAGCCCTAATCCAGCCCCAGATCCAAAAAAAATGGAGACACTACAGGTCTCAGAAAATGGTGCCATTTTTCTTTTTTTTTCTTTTTTTTTTTTTTACAATGTGTGGATTTTTTTTCACAACATATATAAAATAGAAGTTATACATGTTAGTTATCTAAAAACTTGAAATGATTTGAAGAATCATAATGAGAGTTGGAATTACAGTTTTTTTTGCAATTTCACCACACTTGGAATTTTTTTCCATTTTCCAGTACTCTATATGGTAATATAAATAGTATCGTTCAAAACTACAACTTTTCCCCCAACACACAAACAAACTCTCACATGGCCATGTTGACGGAATAATAAAAAAAAGTTGTGGCTCTAGGAAGAAGGGGAGCAAAAGATGGACTTGTGGACAGATTATCCAACCTGAGCCGTGGATCTCTGCAGCTCCTTCAGAGTGACCGTGGGCTTCTCTGCTGATTATCTAATTAGTGCTCTTCTTGCTTGGGATGTCAGTTTAGATGAATTTCCACGTCTTGGTAAGTTTAAAGTTGTGCCACACTCTTTACATTTTTGGATGATGAATGGAACAGTGCTGTGTGAGATGTTCATAGCTTGGGCTATTTTTTAAAGCCTAACCCTGCTTTACTCTTCTCCACAACTTTATCTCTGACCTGTCTGGTGTGTTCCTTGGATTTTAGGATGCTGTTTCATCCATAATGTTTTCAATCAAACTTCAGAGGCCTTCACAGAACAGTTGTAGTTATACTGAGAATAAATCACACTCAGGTGGACTCCATTTACTATTTATCTGACTTCTGAAGATAATTAATTACTGAGGATCTTATATAGGGTATCAAACAATGGGGGTGCAGAATGCAAATGCACATCACAATTTTCACATTCATATTTTTAAAATAATTAGAAAACCATGTATCATTTTATTTGCATTTCACAAATACTTACTACTTTGTGTTGGTATATCATGTAAAATCCCAATAAAACACATTTAAGAGTGTGGGTGTTATGTGAAAAAATGTGTAAGACTTCATGGGCTATGAAAACTTTTTTAAGACACTGTATATGTAGTTTAGCTATAAGTATATTGATTTAGTTGGTTAGTTTATTCAAGATTTGTATGAGGCGTTCTAGCATTGCATTGCATAATCTGCAAAGCTATAATTTTGCAGATCTTTGTACGTGTGTCCATTTTATATAAGCATTGAACAGTGGCTTATTTAGTAATTGTAATATATTTTCGTATAGAGATGATGCCTTCAGTTTACTTAATTAACTGTAACAACTGCAAACAAATAAAGATATTCAGTTTCCAGTCTCAGAAGTAAAAAAAAACCAAGATCAAATACCAGAAAAGTCAAAGTCTACAACATTAATATTGTTAAGGGCCCGTTACACAGAGAGATATCGCTAACAATATCGCTATAACGTCACTGGTTTTGTGACGCAGCAGAGATATTGCTAGCAATATCGCTACATGTGATACTTACCTCCGACCCGCTCCCCGGCTGGTTATCGCTGATCGCGCGAGAATGTCCTGGGCCATTTCTCGTCGTCAGCTTCCTGCTGGGCTTCCTGCTGTGGTGACGAGCGATGCGTGGACGCGGGCAGGAGGACGTCTTCATCGCCTCGTCTGACAGGTAAGTAGCGCCGCCGACCGCTGCTATGTCGCTGGTGGGATCTGCCTGTTTGGCAGCTCACTAGCGACCACTTAGCGATGCACCAGCGATCCTGACCGGGTCATATCGTTGTCGGGATCGCTGGTGCATCGCTAAGTGTAACGGTACCCTTAATTTCACATCTGCATTCTATACTTTTTTGGGCCCAGAGGTATTTATTAGCAAACTCGAGCTGCTGTGAAGATCAAAAGCAATCTCATTAGCCTCAATTTACACCTGGCAGGAAGTTCATCCTCTTGAGGGGTGTCGGAATCCAAAAATCCCACATTCATGGTGGCTTGCAAAGGCACCATTAAAAGTACCTATGTGTTACTCCTTAACACTTTCCCGACATTGAACAGTGCAATTTCTCTTGTTACTCTTGTGAAAATGCATAATTTGTGTCTAATAAACATTTTTGTAGGAAAAATGTGTTTTTTTTTTATTTTCACGTCCCAACTTCTGTGAAGCATCTAGGAGTTCAGGGTTCTCACCACACATCTGAATAAGTTCCCTGAGGAGTCTAGTTCCCAAAATGGTGTTAATTGTGAGGGGTTTCTACTGTTTAGGCACATTAGGGTGCTCTCCAAATGCGACATGGCATCTGCTAATTATTACAGCAAATTTTCCATTTAAAAAGTCAAATGGTGCTCCTTCCCTTCTGAGCCCTGCCGTGTGCCCAGTGGTTTTCCTTCACATGTGTGGTATCGGCATGCTCAGAGTAAATTGAACAACAAATTTTTGTGTTAAATTTTTCCTGTTACTCTTGAGAAAATTTGGGCCTAAAAGTTAAATTTTTGTGAAAAAAAAATAAATGCTCATTTTTTCCCTTCACATTCTAAAAATTCCTATGAAGCACCTGAATAGTTAACAAACTTCTTGAATGTGGTTTTGAGCACTTTGAGTGGTGCAGTTTTTAGTGGTCACTTTTTTGGTATATTCTATCGTATAGGCCCCTGAAAGTCACTTCAAATCTGTTGTGGTCCCTAAAAAAATTGTTTTGTAAATTTTGTTGAAAAAATGAGAAATTGCAAAATTTTCAAAATGTTTGCCAAATTTCCTTTTTTTCACAAATAAACTCAAGTGATAACAAAGAAATGTTACCACTATTATGTGATACAATATTTAATGAAAAACACAATCTCATAATCAGGGGGATCTGTTTAAGCATTCCAGAGTTATTAAATCATAGGCCGGGGTCACACTGGCGAGGAATACGGCAGAGTGAGAGGCGCTAAAAGCACGCATTAGACACGGACCAATGATTCTCTATGGGGTCCCTCGCACCAGCCGTATATTTCTCATCCGTATTCTACGGTCCGTGCCAATCGCAGCATGCTGCGATTGTCAGCGTACTACGCCCGTAGTACGCCAATGCAAGTCTATGGGTGCGCAAAAAATACGGATTACACACGGACCACACATGTGACTTGCGAGCAATACGCACCAGGTGTCTTTTAGCAAAGGCGGCAATTCAGTGCGCTATACAGTAAACTCACACTGACAGGTTTAATAAAGAAACAAAAGAATAGATCTAGACACATAGAATACATATATATATATATATATATATATATATATATATATATATTCATTCTATGTGTCTATATCTATTCTTTGGTTTCTGTTTACAAACCCTGTCATAGAGCTCCATTATATGTCCATTTTGCAAGCCTGCGAGAAAATCTCGCCATACGGATGCCATACGGATTACAAACGGATGCTGACATGCGCAAAATACGTGACCACACCTTGCTTACGGATGACATACGGAGCACTATTTAGGGGTAATTCATCCATATTACGCATGTAAAATACTGACCGTATTTTGCGTCGGTTAGTGTGACCCCGGCCATAAAGTGACGCTGGTCAGAAATATAAAATTTGGCTTTGTCATGAAGGTGAAAACAGGCTTGCGGGGGTTGAAGGAGTCAATTACCAGGTGACATACCATTTTTGGCATTTTGTTTTTTCTTGCCCTTCTTCCAGGACCCAACACTCTTTTCATTTTTCCATTAATATTGTAATATGAAGGCATATTTCTTGCAAAACAAATTGTGGTTTTGAATAACATCGTTCATTTTACCACATAATGTGCTGAACAACTGGACAAATGGTGAAAAAAAACAACAACAACAACCTGCAATTCTACTCTTGCATTTTGGGTTTTGCTTTTACAGCATTTATTGTGTGGTAGAAATGACCTTACTATATAATTCTCTAGGTCAGTACAGTTAAACTAATACCAAACTTAGGCCGGGATCACACATGCAAGAAACACGGCCGAGTCTCGCATGTTAATACCCGGCACTACCACCGACACTTGGATCGGGGCGTGCGGCTGCATAGTAATACATGCATCTGAACGCTCTGATCCGGGTGCCGGCGGCAATGCCGGGTATTAACGTGCAGGACTCGGCCATGTTTCTCGCATGTGTGATCCCAGCCTTATATGTTTTTTGTTTTTTATTTCATTTTTAAAAAACATTCAGAACTTTGCAGAAAGAAAACTTTATGCTTTTTTGTTGCCATTTTCTGAGATATGTAACTTATTTTTATTTTTTGTTCCGATGGAGCTGTTTGAAACCTTTTTTTTTGTAAAAAAAAAAAAAGCCGAAATGCTGGCACTGCTAATACATCTTCCAGGAAAGCATTAAGGCAAATATTGAGTGCAAATTACCAGATATATTGATGCTCAAAATTGTGAGCAAAAAAGCATGAAAAGCTGAATGAGAGTGGCACTCACCACTGGTTCGTGAAAAAAACTGCACTTTATTGTGGTCATCACATGAGGAGAGGAGAGACATAAGGAGGTACAGTAAGTAAGCGATAGCTGTTTTGCCAGAAGTGTAGTTTATGCAAAACAGCTGTCGCTTACTTACCTCCTTATGTCTCTCCTCTCCTCATGTGATGACCACAATAAAGTGCTGCTTTTTTCACCTACCAGTATTAAGTGCCGTGCTCTTTTACATTTTCATGTTTTTTTTGCTGACATTTTTATCATCATTTTGAATTACATACAAACTTTGTATAGTTTTTTTAATGCTTTTTTTCGATGAAGTTTAGCGACTGAAAATAACACTTGTGCCATACATTTATATTATTTTGTTTTCAGTGTTTACTGTATGATTTCATTGTCACAGATCAGACATTTAGAGACACAAAGATGCTTCTAATGTTTATTTATTTTCATACCGCAATCTGTGTGTCCGAACAAGGTCCAGAATTGGGACAAAAGCATCACATTATATACTTGTTTGGAAAGGTTAGAAATAAAAGCAACAGTGGCATCATAGTTTGCGCGCCAGCTGACAGATTTATGATCTGAAGGAGCAGAAAGCACTTAAGAACCTCTTAGGAGTGCTGTGCATCTGCTATGTTGATTAATATAGAACATAAGAATAGGTTTATACTTACAGATAATTTGCAGGTTTTTTCGGAAATAAATATTGCTACAATGCACTGGGCAGTATAATGAAACCAAAATATGTCAACCTTATAATGGTAAAATGAAATGTGACTTCATGAGTCATGACATCCTGCTTCATCAAACCCCTGGCCAACCTTCACTATATGGATGCTTTCTTGATTATCTGAACTAACTCTGAATAACAACTAACTAAATCTATCCCTTCACAAACATAACATTTGCCTTTGTGATCAGAGTGCTGGAGCCAGCCATAATATGACTGCTTTGAACTGGTTACTACAAACTACATCTCCAACCCTAGATACAGATACAATTGACAGTGACTGAAGAACTTAATAACATAGAAATCGCACCATGCCCCCATGTCATAAAGCCGGCCGGGGTCAACAGTCACTGCATTAAAATAATAATAATAATTCAGATCCATCTGCTGTAACCCTATAAATAGGATTGAAAAAATAACCATAATTGATAGATCTGTAAAAATCCAGTCTATCAAAATGTAAAATTAATGAACTTCTACAAAAATGCCATAAACAGAAAAATAATCAAAATATCAGGATTGCATTTTTTTCAGACTACTCATCTCCCTAAAAAATGCAATAAAAAGCAATCAAAACATCACTCATAAATCTCCGTCGGTGGAAAAATAAAAATATACAGAACCGTTTTTTGTTACAAAGTTCTGAATTGTTTTCCAGGTTAAAAATATAATAGAAAAACTTTATTATTTGGTATCACCATCATCTCACTGACTTGTAGAATCCTGTTACCGGGTCATTTTTACCTTAAAATGAATGCCGTTGTCATGCTGTAATACTGAGGGTTACAGCAGAGTAACCCAAACCCACTAGATGGCAGCAGAGTGGGGAATGAGCTGAAAGTCCTGCAATGAAGCAGACCCGCAATAATACAGCAAAGCAACCACAAGGTGGCAGCGGAATAGTCAGAGAGCCGAGTCTATACCAGATAGTAGAACAGTACCAAGGGGAAATCCAAAGTCGCAAGCCAGGTCACATGCCAGGGTCAGAATGCCAGAGAAACAGCAGATAAGCAAAGGGGCAATAACAAATGGATAGTCTGAACACGGTCCAAAGGTCAGCAACAGAATATCAGATGCAAAGTGGCAATGACAAGTGGGTAGTCTGAACACGGTCCAAAGATCAATAACAGAATATCAGATGCAAAGGGGCAATGACAAGCGGGTAGTCTGAACATGATCCAAAGGTCAATAGACACGGGTAGAGTCAGATGAATGCAGCAGGACAGATCAGGAACTCACCAGAGCCAGCTAGACACCCTGAAGGTAGGCAATATAACTGGCACTGCACACAGGTTACAGCACAGATGAATAGCGGACCGGACACAGGAGCAAGGCAGGGAAAAAAAACCCCGACATGACCAGACTGGGAAAGGAGAGACAAGACAAAAACCCGTATAACCAAAAGAGGCCACATACCAAAAATATCAATAATACAATCACAACATTGAAGTCAATATTACCGTTTTTATTAAGGACACCACAGGACATATTAAAATCACAACACAAACAAACACATAATAAAAAAGCAAAAGAAGGTGGGAGTGAAACAGCACATGTATTCTATATACTGGAAATCCATCTCAATGAATTATACTATATAAAAAAGGGTATTTAGACCAAAAAATATACACCAAAATAGAATGCAGTGCATATATAAGGCTGTGTGCACACGCTGCGGATTAGGTGCGGATTCATCCGCGCGGATTTTGTAAAATCCGCAGGTGAAACCGCAGGTCAAAAGACCTGCGGTTTTACCTGCGGATTGCTCTGCGGTTTTGTCCTGCGGTTTTTCATCTCCTCAATAGAGGAGATGGCAAACCGCAGGAGAATCCGCAGAAAGAATTGACATGTCAATTCTTTCTGCGGATTGAAAACCGCAGATAATCCGCGCGGAAAATTCCGCACCGTCTGCACTGCGGTTTTTGATTCCCATAGGGAATCATGGTACTGTACACCGCAGCAGAAACTGCTGCGGGTCCGCAGCGGCCAAAACCGCTGCGGAACCGCAGCAAAATCCGCAGCATGTGCACACAGCCTAAGGTGTTCTTTAGTCAATAAAGTGCATATCAATAAATAGTAAATCCCATAGTAAATTTGATATACAAGAAAAATTTCAGTTACTAACCAGGATTAATTGTAGATGTGCCGTCACTGCCACCCCACACTCCAACGCGCGTTTCACACGCTGCTTCCTCAGGGAGTGAATGAATCCTGGTTAGTAACTGAAATTTTTCTTGTATATCAAATTTACTATGGGATTTACTATTTATTGATATGCACTTTATTGACTAAAGAACACCTTATATATACACTGCATTCTATTTTGGTGTATATTTTTTGGTCTAAATACCCTTTTTTATATAGTATAATTCATTGAGATGGATTTCCAGTATATAGAATACATGTGCTGTTTCACTCCCACCTTCTTTTGCTTTTTTTATTATGTGTTTGTTTGTGTTGTGATTTTAATATGTCCTATGGTGTCCTTAATAAAAACGGTAATATTGACTTCAATGTTGTGATTGTACTATTGATATTTTTGGTATGTGGCCTCTTTTGGTTATATGATGTTTTCCTGTCCATATCAATGATTGATGTTGCAGGTTGTTTGCACTCCTATTTTTTGGTTAAAGACAAAAACCCGGCCTGAATCATGAAAGCCGTAAACATGAACCTCAAAACCAATGGGAGAATTACCTTTATTCATTGCATATTTATACATGGGATGACATGGCCTTTTCACTTTTATGCAAATTACAAGTATAGCAGAATCAGCCCTGTCACCAGTCGCCCTCGGTGACACTGCCCACATGTCAGTATCACATTGCAGTCACTGTCAGCCAATGTGTTTCTATCCTGTGATCCTAAACTTCATTCTCCCTTATCCTTTTGCAAACGCCCAGAAGGGGGAGGAGAGGAGAGACATCACACACATGTGAGCAGATCCCGCCCACATTTACTGCAGTCGTAATGTGAGCTGTCACTACATTTGGCTATCATGTTAAGGTCAGGTTTTAAAAGTTGAAAATGTCAAAACATTTTGAACATTTTTCATATTTTACGTCATCATTTTTTTAATTAGACATAAATACTTTACATTTTCCTTTATTATTCATAATCCAGTTTCTCATTGTTCCTCCTTTCTTAGCCTGCATCTTCTGTCATCAATAATCCTGTAAGTACTCCATTGTTAAGTCTGATAAAGTATTCTGCCTTGTTTCCAGCTGTTATCTGACTTGCTCTGGCTCTTCCCTGAAATTACCTTAGTTATTTTAAAGAAATAAAAGACATCCTTTGTATTAGTTAATTAACTGAGCCACTGTCAATTCAATAGAAAGTCACTTCTACTGTATGTCTAGTGGCAGAGAAATGTCACCATGATGAAATGGTAAAAACTGAAATATTGATCCTTCCTATAGAAAATCCAACTACCATATAGTTCTTTACATACTTTGCTTTTTTTTTCTATTTTGCTGGCGCCACTTTTACAGTTGCATCCCGCTTTGGTCTGTTGTGAACACCATCCTGCGCAGCATCATGTGAGCGGAAAGAAGCAATGTTTCTTCCACTCAAACAAAATATGAACCCTGCTGAATGTTGGATCTCAGAAGACTGGTATGGGATACTGCAGTGACTACAGACATACTGCACCTGATGGAAGTTGTTTGGGTTTTCTTTTACCACTCTGGGTCCATTAGTAAAGGGTTGTCCAAATCCAATGCAGAGTTATGCAGGAAAGGTCATATAATGGACAGATTTTGCAGAATGTAAGTTGAGAGAAGTTTAAGTCTTGTTTTAAAAAGTTTCCTGATGATTGCATTTTAGCATTATATTCGATAAACATAGTGCAGTACCGTATAAATTTATGCATAACCACATACACCTCTTTTGAGGTTACATACTTGAGAAAAATCAATTAAAAATTATTTTAAGTATGTACTTCCTGGTAGAATCCAGAAATACAATGATTCAAGTAATTGAAAAATTAATTGCCTGAATATTCACCAGCAAACCTGGAGTAGATGAATATCTGCAGAAGGCTTCATTTTATCACACTGACTCGTGTACAAACAACCCAGAGACGGATGCATATAACTCTTAAAGACTTGCATTTTCTTTTTACTGGGGGATAGCCACATTTTTTACATTGATGGATACTGCAATCTTGTAAAAGTGAAGAAGATGTATTGCCTCATGTAATAGTGATTGATTAACATGAGGGTTTTTCTCTCGAGGAGTAAGAGACGTTAATAAGAGAAATATCCAAAATGGATTGCCCAAATCATACACTATGGATTTAATTCTGCTGCTCAGTGTTAGCAAAAGAAGAGATAAAGAATTTTTGCAAAAGTTTTACTGTTAGTTTCTTCAATTACTAGTTGTATTCACAACAACTTTTTTCCACATTTTAACCCCTTAGCGACAGAGCCAGTTTGCAGCTTAATGACCAGGCCACTTTTTACAATTCTGACCACTGTCCTTTTATGAGGTTATAACTCTGGAACGCTTTAATGGATCCTGCTGATTCTGAGAATGTTTTTTCGTGACATATTGTACTTCATGTTAGTGGTAAAATTTCTTCGATAAGTCTTGTGTTTATTTATGAAAAAAACAGAAATATGGCAAAAAAATTTAAGATTTTGCAATTTTAAAATGTTAAATTTTTATGCCCTTAAATCAGAGAGATGTGTCACATAAATTTCTTAATAAATAACATTTCCCACATGTCTACTTTACATCAGCACAATTTTGGAAGCAAAATTTTTTTTTGTTAGGAAGTTATAAGGGTTAAAAGTTGACCAGCGATTTCTCATTTTTACAACAAAATTTACAAAGCCATTTTTTTTAGGGACCACATCATATTTAAAGTCATTTTGAGGGGTGTACATGACAGAAAATACCCAAAAGTGGCACCATTCTAAAAACTAGACCCCTCAAGGTGCTCAAAACCACATTCAAGAAGTTTATTAACCCTTTAAGTGCTTCACAGGAACGAAAGCAATGTGGATGGAAAAAATTAACATTTAACTTTTTTTTGGAAAAAAATTACTTCAGAACCAATTTTTTTTATTTTCACAAGTGTTAAAAGAGAAAATCAACCACAAAATTTGTTGTACAATTTCTCCTGAATACGCCGATACCCCATATGTGGGGGTAAACTCCTTTTTCAGCACACGGCAGAGCTCGCAAGGGATGAAGCACCGTTTGACTTTTTCAACGCAGAATTGGCTGGAATTAAGATCGGATGCCATGTTGCGTTCGGAGAGCCCTTAATGTGCCTAAACAGTGGAAAACTCCAACAAGTGACCCCATTTTGGAAACTAGACCCATTAAGGAACTTATCTAGATGTGTGGTGAGCACTTTGAATCTTCAAGTGCTTCACAGAAGTTTATAACGTAGAGCCGTGAAAATAAGAAATCCATTTTTTTTTCCACAAAAATGATCTTTTCGCCCCCAAATTTTTATTTTTACAAGGGTAACAGGAGAAATCATACCCCCACAGTTATTATGCGATTTGTCCTGAGTACGCTGATACCCCATATGTGGGGAGGAACCACTGTTTGGGTGCATGGGAGAGCTTGGAAGGGAAGGAGTGCCATTTTGGAATGCAGACTTTGATGGAATGGTCTGCGGGCATCATGTTGCGTTTGCAGAGCCCCTGATGGGCCTAAACAGTGGAAACCCCCAACAAGTGACTCCATTTTCGAAACTAGACCCATGAAGGAACTTATCTAGATGTGTGGTGAGCACTTTGAACCTTCAAGTGCTTCACAGAAGTTTATAACGTAGAGCCGTGAAAATAAGAAATCCATTTTTTTCCACAAAAATGATCTTTTCGCGCCCAAATTTTTATTTTTTCAAGGGTAACAGTAGAAATCATACCCCCACAGTTATTATGCGATTTGTCCTGAGTACATTGATACCCCATATGTGGGGGGGAACCACTGTTTGGGCGCATGGGAGAGCTCGGAAGGGAAGGAGTGCCATTTTGGAATGCAGACTTTGATGGAATGGTCTGCGGGCATCATGTTGCGTTTGCAGAGCCCCTGATGGGCCTAAACAGTGGAAACCCCCCACAAGTGACCCCATTTTGGAAATTAGACCCCCTAAGGAACTTATCTAGATGTGTGGTGAGCACTTTGAACCCCCAAGCGCGTCACAGAAGTTTATAAACGCAGAGCCGTGAAAATAAAAAGTCTTTTTTATTTCCACAAAAGTGATTTTTTAGACCCCAATTTTTAGACCCCCAAAGTTGGTAAATAGTGGAAACCCCTCAATTCTTGCTCCAACCCTATCCCCAACACATCCCTAATCCTAATTCTAACCCTAAACCTAGTTCGCCCTAACCCTAGCCCAACCCTAGCCCAACCCTAGCCCTAACCCTAGCCCAACCCTAACCCTTAACCCTAGCCCAACCCTAACCCTAGCCCAACCCTAACCCTTAACCCTAGCCCAACCCTAACCCTAGCCCTAACCCTAGCCTAACCCTAACCCTAGCCTAACCCTAGCCTAACCCTAACCCTAGCCTAACCCTAACCCTAGCCTAACCCTAACCCTAGACTAACCCTAGCCTAACCCTAACCCTAGCCTAGCCCTAACCCTAACCCTAGCCCTAACCCTAACCCTAGCCTAACCCTAACCCTAGCCTAACCCTAACCCTTATGGAAAACTGAAAAAAAAAATATTTTTTTTATTTCATTATGTGTGCCTATATAAGGGGGTGATAAACGGGGGGTTATGTACTATTTTTATTATTTTGATCACTATGATCGTTTATCATAGTGATCAAAATAATGAATGGAATCTGCCAGCCGGAGCCAGCAGATTCCCGGCGGGCGCACTGCGCATGCGCCCGCCATTTTCAAGATGGCGGCGCCCATCGGATGACGCCGGTGGGCGCGGGACCACCGGGAGGGGACGGAGGACAAGGGAGAGGTACCGGGAGGGGACCGGGGGGATCGGGGACCCTATTTCTCTATCCTCTGATGTGCGATCACATCAGAGGAAAGAGAAATTAAATGTAAAATCGCGGCTTTTTTTTTTTTTGCGGTCGCCGTTATAGGGTTAATAACGGCGATCGCAAAAGCGGGGGTCTGTAAAAACCGACCGATTCATGTTCTCTGCGGTCTCGGCTACCCCTGGCAGCCGAGACCCCGGAGAAAATCCGACACTGGGGGGCGCTATTCACTTAAATCACAGCGCCGTGAATTAACGGCGCTGTGGTTTAAGTACCCTTAATTACCGCTGTTAAAAGGCGTATCGGCGGTCGTTAAGGGGTTAAAAGGCTGGTAAAACTTGTATGTCACCTCCAAAATACCTACAGTAAATAATATTTATTAATTATGACTAAGAAAGTGGATTTGGATGATTTCTCAAAAAATGGTCTTAAAGTGTAACCATTTTTTAATTTTTATTTCATAAATCAATAGCACATTTGAAAATAAAAAACTCTGTAATATATTTATTCAGAAAAATATGATTCTTTCTCCAACCAGGACTGATCTTTCATTCTCAAAAGTCACTGGTAAAGCCTGTATTCAGTGAAGACAGATTGTCACTAGTGATGATCGACCATAGGGATGAGTGCATGTGCTTGGTGATACTCGCATATCAATTGAGTATCTGGGTGCTCGGCTATGCTCAGCACTCGACAAACATTGGTTAGTAGAGGGAGGAAACACGAGGAGATAAGTTTTTGACAGGTTCAGTTTCAGATAGAGGGAGGACATGATGTTATAGACAGCGGTAAGACAATTACTGGTGTTTTCTAAAAAGGCAGGCATGATATCAGGAGAAGAAGTGTATAATTGGGTGTTATCAGCATAGAGATGGTATTGGAACTCAAGTCTACTGATTGTTTGTCCAAGAGGGGCAGTATACAAAAGAGAAGAAGAGGGATACTAACTTCTAAGGGATAATCCTTTGCTTTCCTGTTTGTAACAGATACATTCTTCATTTGACCTAGAGACAGTTGCAGGAGCAGTGAGAGTGGCTTTGCAGCCTCTAAGAAGGGCTTAGGGCTTTGCAGTCCGTTGCTAAATAAGTACAGTAGTTGCTGCACGTAACCACTTTATTTTTTGGGGGGTGAAACAATTGATTTTATTGTCATCCATAGAGTTTAGCATGCTTAGTATTACATTACTATGGTGTGTAAAACTATAACAAGGTGCACAAGGTGGTAGTCATGGGCAATTTCACTAAGCAACAGTCAGTGAGCACCCTGGCACCTTGTACATGAAAAGATAAAGTCCCTTGTACTGCATGTGCAGCATGCACAACAGCACACTCACAGGCTCTGTCAGATTCCCCTCAGCTGCTCCATTTATGAGCTCCGCAAATCACCTCAGAGACATGGTATTTTTCCAACAACTTAACTTTACTAGACAGCAGCCTATTTATCACATTGGCAGTGCAAGTTAAACACAGAGACAGACATCTTCTTGTCATCTGGACAAACTATCCTCTGCATCAGCTTCCCTTTCCTGGCAAGCTCAACTATATCCCTGGATAATCCATGTCCCACTTGATTCCTTAGACAATCGTTGTCTCACTCATGCTCCAGGCCCACCAGCTTCCTGCCGTTTCCCTTGTCCGGCTGCGAGTTATAGAGTGACAGGTTCGCCGACTCAGCTGCTTCCTAATCCCAGCCGCTACCTTCGCATCCTTCCTTGGAACGGTTCTGTATAAGCTGGTGACCATCTGCACGATTCTCAGCATGGGGCCCTTACTGCAATCTGTGGACTTATCTCCATGGCTTTTTTACAAAGCCGACACCATGGGTAAATACAGTAAGCATGCTCATAAGTAGAGCAAGGATAACTCCCTAAACAATAGAAGCCTACAAAAATAGAGCATAATACCCTCAATAATGATACAATAAAGATAAAATTATATATTTTAATGCACAGTTACATAAACAAAAAACATAAAAATAAATCTAGGTAGTAACAAAAGTGAATATGGGTGAGGATACAAAACATCTGGACTAGATCACGTTGCACAAAAATACAAGCACCAAACCCTAAACAATCGACCATAGTGTATGCATAGTAAATATTCTAAAGTGGATCGCACCAACGCATAAACAGCTCAGTGAAACACCAGTGTGAATGCCAGGCTTCGGTGAGATACCATAATAGATAAGTAAATAGTCCATTATAAAGGTTAATATAACTGCAGGCAAAAATTACCATGTAATCAATAGTACCATACAAAAGGAAAACAAGCAGGTAGAGTTGAACGAAACGGGTCGAAAAAATTCAAAAGTTGCCAACTTTCGCCAAAGTCGGGTTTCATGAAATGAAACCCGACCTTAGCGTGAGGTCGGCCACGAGGTTGGCGACCATCGCGCCAAAGTCGCGTTTCAAAAGATGCTTTAGTGCCCTTTTTCAGCCAATCAGGAAGAACGGACACTGGGCAACATGATGACATAGGCAGCGGTCACCACCATCTTTGAGAAGGGCATGCAAGTGATTGGCTTGCTTTGTGTGGTGTCACAGGGGGCATAAAAGGGCGTGCACGCCGACCGCCATGTTACTTATGCAGATCTAAGAATAGGGAGAGCTGCTGCTGATTCTGTAGGGAGAGCGTTAGGAAGGCCAAAAGAAAAAAAAAAACGCTTCTGCTGATTTTTCACTGTAGTTAGTGTGCAGTGAAAGGTGAAGATTTTTGCTTTTGTGCAGCAGCGCTGGTGGTGATTAGGCTTCCTTTTAAGGCTACCTGCTTTGCTGTGTGCACATTGGTGTTCAAACTGCTTTTTTAAAAGCAATCCAAATTTTATTGTTTTGTCCTGGTGAGGTACTGAGCGTTCATTTTTCCACACACCGTACACCGGTGTACGCTCCTCACACAGTACCGTGTACTGGCTGTTATCACGGCCAAATTGAAGCTGTGTGTGACTCTGTAAGGAAAAGCCGAGGAGTTTGTCCGTTCTTACAGACCTACACCTTAGAGTTTTGTCTGTTTTTCAAACCGTTTCGTGTATCTGCTGTTTGATTACATTCAAAACTACAGAGAGACAGCGTGTGTCAGTCTGTATACAAAAACACGGAGCTTGACAATCTGTGTGTGATTCTGTAAGGAAAAGCCCAGGAGTTTGTCCATTATTACAGACACCTACACCTTAGAGTTTTGATCGTTTTTCAAACAGTTTCGTATATTTGCTGTTTGATTACATTCAAAACTAGAGAGAGCGTGTGTGAGTCCGTATACAAAAACACGGAGCTTGACAATTTTACATACACACACCGTACAGCGGTGTACGTGTACGCTCCTCACACAGTACCGTGTACCGGCTGTTATCACGACCAAATTGAAGCTGTGTGTGACTCTGTAAGGAAAAGCCGAGGAGTTTGTCCGTTCTTACAGACCTACACTCTAGGGAGATTCCAATTCTGCCCAATTCTATATACACCTTGTAGTTTGTCATACACTAGCCAATTTCTGCCTGTCACATTGCGGTGTAATCTGTCCTGGGCCAGAGACAATAGTTCAGCGGCCAAATTGAAGCTATCTGTGTGTGACTCTGTAAGAAAAAGCCGAGGAATTTGTCCGTTCTTACAGACCTACACTCTAGGGAGATTCCAATTCCGTCCAATTCTATATACACCTTGTAGTTTGTCATACACTAGCCAATTTCTGCCTGTCACATTGCGGTGTAATCTGTCCTGGGCCTGAGACAATAGTTCAGCGTCCTCCAATCTACAGTGAGCTTCAAATTCTCACCAATACTATATACAGCTTCTGCCTTCTCATACACCTGCCAATTTCTGACTGTCACATTGTGGTGTAATCTCTACTGGGCCTGAGACAATAGTTCAGCGTCCTCCAATCTACAGTGAGCTTCAAATTCTCACCAATACTATATACGTCCTCTACCTTGTTTTACAGTACCATATAGCTGTTGTTATTTTGGGTATCGTTTTAAAAAAAAATGAAGAAGTATGGTGGAAGAGGCTGTGGAAGTGGGCGGGGGTTGCCCGCTGGTCCTGATGGTGGTGTTGGTGGCGGTGCTTCTGCTGGTAGTGGCAAAAGCACAATAGCACCTAAGTCAGGAGGTGGTGAGCGTGCGTCATTGTCTGGCTCCACAAAGCCTCGTAGGCTCCCTTTTCTGGGATATACACCGCAATTAGGCCTAGAAAAGTGGCTCTTCCAATAGCACTATCATCAAAAAAGAGTTACGGAAGCCTATAGCCATAAAATATTACCATTTTATTCAATCAATACAAAAAACACATAAACATAGACAAATATAATAAAAGGAGATGAGTATCCAATATCACACCCCAGAGTGCGTATGAACTATAATGATGGTACGTATATTGTGAACACCATGTACGCCACCTATGAGCAATTATGTATCAAAAATGGTATAAGATAATGTTGAGTGATATGGCCAGCACAACTAGAATCAATAGCCTAAGTAATATTAGCCCAAAAGGTGCAGATCAATATATATATATATCCCCAGTATAGGGCACAAAAAATTACACTCAGAGTTATAAATAATGCAGCTTAATAGCACTAGCGTCCAACCATAGTAATGTACCACAAGGTGTTTCCACCATAGCCAGAGGGCCAAGCCTAAGAAAGTGAATAGGAATATTAAAGTACTAAACAAATGCGGTCTATCACTGTTGTACATAATTGAGCAGGATGTGCCCCTAAGTAATACATGGACAGTTCCATGATGGACACCACTTCTACTCTAGAAAAATGTAAAGCAGCATGTAGCTACAAACCTTACAAGACCAACTGCACGTAAATAAAGTTGCAATGTGCAAGGTGGGCTATGTTATAACATGAAAGGCAAATGCCAAAAAAAGTGCAATACAAATGGAGCATACGACCTGTAGGTGTGAGGGTCCCCGACGTGCGTTTCGCGTTAGCTTCAACCAGGGGGATAAGTGCGTCTGGATACAAGGGCTTATGGATTTTAAATAGAGTATTTCTAATAGAGACATTCAGTACATCTGTGCAAAGATGGAGCCGCAGCTTCCAGCGTGTGATGTCATAACCGGCCACACCTCCTTCACGTGATTGTGCGGCTGTTCCCCCTCCCAGCCCGGAGCGAGGGGGAGGCGGCCCAGGCACGTCGGGAAAGATGCGTAGTTACGGCAACAATCAACTGGAAGTTGACGTCACCACAGTCCACGCCACCCAACCGCTGAGTCTCCGCCCCTCTCGACATGCCCTGATATGGAAATAAACAGACAGTGGTCACCAAAGGCAAGTAAGGGAATCACAGAATAAATACATCTGGAAAATAACTAGGAGGCAGACCGGAGCATAGAGCACTGTTGTCAAAGACGCCCGCCCCTCATGTGCAGCCACTCCCCCACACATCGCGCTGCACGAGGGGGGGGCCCGAGCACACCAGGCAAGTCGCGTTGCAGAGGCAACAGTCATCAACAGTGGGCGCTATCACTGCTCGCGCTGCCCGGTCGACCGGCCACCACCCCGAACAGCACGACATGAGGAGGAGCCAGCCCGAACAAACAAGGGACAGGGCATTGTCAAGGCAACGGTCCGCGTCACCATGTGCCGTTGTGGTAGCTGAGTTGCACCAAACAATACAGAAATAGATTTAGGTGGTATTAGTTGGAATAAAAACGCAACTTCTGCATATACCTGAGTCAATATGACCGAAGGAGAACTAGGCATGCAACACCCACCCACGGAGCGCCACCCTCGGGTATCCAGCCCCTCCCCACTCAACACATCAGAATAAGAAGGGAGCTAGAAATTGCCAAGGAAGCCGCAAGGCAGGGAGAGTGTGCTAACACCGTGCCATGTCGTCACAATCCGTCAGCTGGTACTCCGTCCGACGTGTCAGGACAGGGATGCCTAACCAACACAGACAGCGAACGTATGTGTCACGGGGTTTGCCAAAAAAACAATATATAAGAAATGACCCACACTATTGTGGGCAATTTAGAATGGTGCAACATCCGTACCATCAAAGGTGACACATAATACATGAAAAGGCGGGCAGAAGGGAGGCATACGCTGTAAATGCTGGGAATCGCCATAGATTTCAAGAAGAGATATGTGAGAAAAAGGCTGAAACAGCCCAGGTAGGACACAATAAACAGTCATGGGAGCAGAGCTCACACGAAATAAACCCACAAACCTACCCTATAAAGGACACTGTGCAGGGATAAGACACATATGAAAAAACTTCCAGGTTCCATAGTACAAAGTGTGGCAAAGATAACACCCAACAACACGAGTAAGGGTGCCTAATTATCAAGCACAATGAAGTAAGGCCATAAAGGGCAAATCACCGCACCAGCCATTATAATACGATAAATTAGACGGCTAGACACTGAACGGGAATAGTATAAAAAGTACACATTCACAGGGTTGATAATAGTACTACAAAGTCCCGTCTCTCAAATTGCCATATATCCTGCATCAAATAGTCTTCAAAGGTGGTTTTTTGAGTCCCCCTGAGCATCCAGAGGTTTGATTGTAGAAATCACTACTTGCACACGTAGCATCACTTGACATCTCTTCAAAAAAGTCGTGAAGCCCAAGGAAAATTCATCAAACATGCGTGGATACTAGAAAACTAAAAATTAATGCATTAAAAATCTTCATAAAAACACAACCAAACAAACACTTATAGGAAGGGGGCAAAATTTAAGACCTCATTAAGTCCCTGTGGTTGAACTGTATTTAACCTATAGATCCATTCCACGTCTATCTGGGCCAATTTCTTTTTCCAATTCCCTCCCCGTTGGTCAATGAAAACCTTGTCGATCCCCATCACTTTCAGAAGTTTGGGATCACTCCCATGATATCTCTTAAAGTGTTTGGGAATTGGTTTAAGGGCAAACTCGTCATCTACTTCCAGGGCATTTTTTATATCTCTGTAATGCTCTCGCACTCTAATTTTTAGAGGCCTGGAAGTCATACCAATATATATTTTCCCACACGGACATGTGGCATGGTAAACTACTCCAAATGAGTTGCATGTAATACGTTGTGTGATGTCATACACTTTACTACCGTCACTCGAAGTGAAGGTATATGCTTGTATCATATTGGGGCAAGAGATGCATTCTTTACAAAAAAACCCACTTAGGGCCCTTGGACCCAAAAGCTTTTTCAGGCCTCAGCCCACCATGATAACTATGAACCAACTTATCCCTTAAGTTAGTGGATCTTCTATAGGTGATAGCCGGATACTTAGGAACACAGCTTTCCAATGTCTTATCGGTGAGCAAGATAGGCCAGTATTTTTCAAGCGCTCTCTTCACTTCGCCCCATCTGTCATTAAAGGACGAGATGAATCTCACCTGATCTGTCCCTTTAGATTTTTTGCAGGGCTTGAGCAGTTCCGTCCGTTTGACCTGTTCTGCTCTCCTAACGCCTTTCCTTATACTCCTTTGGAGTACCCTCTGGACAGGAATCTTTGTGTGAGGTTAGTCACTTGACTTTGAAAGGCTGCCTCATTCGAACAGATCCGTTTAGCCTGAAAAAGCTGGCCTGTCGGGATACCTTCTATTAAGGATTTAGGCTGTGAGGATGAGGCATGCAAGATAGAATTCACCGCCGTTTCCTTCCTGAACACATCAGTAAGCAGTATCCCATTGGTACCTCTGACAATTTTGACATCCAAAAAGTCTAAGTCAGTCTGACTACGTTTGCACGTCAATCCAACGTTGATGGGATTATCATTGAGTATGTCAAGAAAACTTAGGAGTTGCTCCTCTGAGCCCTGCCATATCAAGAAAATGTCATCGATATAGTGGACCCAGAACAGGACCTTCTCAATAAAAGCTATGGGGTGGGTAAAGAAAATGGTATGTTCCCACATGCCTAAAAATAAATTGGCGTATGAGGGGGCAAATGCCTCCCCCATAGCCGTACCCTGCTTTTGTAAATAAATTGTTTCTTTAAACATAAAGTAATTGTGCTCCAGAGCATACTTAAGTATTGTCATCAGGAAGTTGACCTGCAATTGGTCCAGGCTAGATTTCATCAGATAGAATTTGGTGGCTAATATGCCATCTGCATGCCTGATAGAAGTGTAAAGTGATTCAACATCGAGGCTGACCAGCCACATGTCATCATCTATAGGGATGCCCTCAATTTTCCGGAGAACATCACTAGTGTCCTTCACAAACGATGGAAGGTCAGAGACCAAAGGTTTTAGATGGAAATCCAAGTATTTAGAGAGAGTCTCACAGAGGCTACCATTTCCTGATACGATAGGCCGTCCTGGTGGGACCGTACTGTTCTTATGAATTTTAGGGATAATGTATATACATGCCACATGTGGCTGTGCTGGCACTAGGTTGTCCCTAAGTTCCTTTGTAATAACACCATCCAGATACGCCTGTTCTAGAATACCCCCGAGCTCTTTTAAATAGGCCGAGGTAGGATTATAGGTCATTTTTAGCAGTTGCTATCCCTCAATTGTCTAAGGGCCTCCCTTTCGTAAAGCATAGTAGGCCATACCACTACATTCCCACCTTTGTCCGCTGGTTTGATGACTACCCCTTTGAGGTTACCAAGCTGTTTAAGTGCTTGCCTTTGGGCAAAGGTGAGATTGCTGTGGATAACATGCTTGGGTATTTTTTCAAATTCGTCAGTGACCAGTTTTACGAACAATTCTACATTGGGGAAATTATTGAGGGGTGGAAATTTTTTAGGGGCTGTTGGTATAAACTTACCCCTATCAGATGGTCCTTGGCCCTCCTCATATAATTCCTCTTAAAGTGTTTGGGAATTGGTTTAAGGGCGAACTCGTCATCTACTTCCGGGGCATTTTTTATATCTCTGTAATGCTTTCTCACTCTAGTTTTTAGAGGCCTGGAAGTCATACCAATATATTTTCCCACACGGACATGTGGCATGGTAAACTTCTCCAAATGAGTTGCATGTAATACGTTGTTTGATGTCATACACTTTACTACCGTCACTCGAAGTGAAGGTATATGCTTGTATCATATTGGGGCAAGAGACGCATTATTTACATGGAAAAAACCCCCACTTAGGGGCCTTGGACCACAAGGCCTCGAAGGCTCCCTTTTGTGGGAGTAGGTAAACCGCTTTTAAAGCCGGAGCTTCAGGAACAAGTTTTGGCTTACATTGCTGACACAGCCTCCAGCTCTATCGCCTCCTCTTCTGAACTTTCAAAAAATAAAAGCACTGCATCGTCAGTGGAGGCTCCTGGTCAGGAACAACACCTTTCCTTGTGTCCTTCACCCCTACCTAAAGTGAAGGTTGCGGCAGGCCACACTACAGGTTACTCCATGGAGCTCTTTTCTCATACCATGCCTGGGTTAGCAAGTGAAATCATGAATTACCCAGTCCAAGATGAATCTGACATGGAGTGCACTGATACACAGCCACTGCTAGATTTATCTGCTGGTACATTCACTCAGAGCACTACATTGTCCTCGCAGTGTACTGTGCCAGAATCTCACCCTGATGAAACACAGGTGCCCCCTCCCGCATACTATACCACAATACACGGTGACACAGAGGAAGGTGCACATGACATTGAAGAGGAGGTGATGGATGACCCAGTTGTTGACCCAGATTGGCATCCATTGGGGGAAGAGGGTGCCACTGCCAATAGCTCAGAAGAGGAGGAGGAGCATCCACAGCAGGCATCGACATCGCAACAGCTGTTATCTGGCAGGCCCGGAGCAGTCCAAAAACGGGTTACATAAACCAAAAGAGTTGTAGGACAGCTTGGCCAGACGGTCAAAATAGCACAGCGTGCAAGGCCTCAAAATGTCTTCCATGGTAGGAAGAGTGCAGTGTGGCACTTTTTTGAACAAAATCCTAATGATCAGGCAAAGGTTATATGTAAGAAGTGCGCAAAGACCTTTAACCGAGGGAAAAATCTGAGAAATTTGAATACCAGTTGCATGCTTAGACATTTAACCACCATGCACTTGCAAGCATGGACGGACTACCAAACCTCACGAACCACATGTGCAACTGCTCTCAAAGAAGGTAGTCAGCAACACTACATTGTTTCTCCCACTGTAAGCCCACCGGTTAGCACACCACCAGCAGCAAATGTTGAGGTGTCGTCGCAAGGCCACAGCAGTCAGGGAATCACAATGTTATATCAACGAAAGACTGATTCTAGGCCATCAGAAAGAACACCAACTCCATCACCATGATCAACCCTCTCTCAGTCAGCCATGTCCACCGCTAGTTCCACCATATGCAGCTCTCAAGTCCAGCTCACCCTACCAGAGACTATGAGTAGGACAAGAAAGTGCTCATCCTCTCATCTGCGTACACTGGGTTTGAATGCCCACATTGCCAAACTAATATCGTTAGAGATGATGCCCTATCGCTTGGTTGAAAGTGCAGCTTTCCGTGAACTCTTGGCCTACGCAGTACCACGCTATGACCTACCCAGTCGCCACTTCTTTTCTCGCAAAGCCATCCCACTCCTCCACCTTCATGTGAAAGACCGCATTGTCCATGCACTCAAGCAGTCAGTGAGTGGAAAGGTGCACCTCATAACTGATGCATGGTCCAGTAGGCATGGCCAGGGCCATTACGTGTCCATCACTGAGCACTGGGTTAATGTGGTGGATGCAGGGTCCACAGGGGACAGCGGTGGTGGGACAGTGCTGCCTAGCCCACGGTATAGGAAACATTTGCCTCCTCCTCCAGAAGCGAAAGCTTGTCCACAGAGCGCAGTCGCACGAGCACACCATCCGCAGCTGCAAGTGTTGCACACGAGGTGTTCCCCTATCGATCAGCTAGTGGAAAGCATCAGCAGGCTGTGTTGAAGATAATGTGTTTGGGCGACAGACAGACCGCGGAGGTACTGGTCGACTACTTTTATCGACAAACTGAGTTATGGCTGGGCAGTCTACATCTTGAGGCAGGCAAGGTAGTTAGTGATGACGGCAGGAATTTTGTGGCTGCCATAGCCCTTTCAAAACTCAGACACATACCTTGCTTGGCTCACACCTTGAACCTGGTGGTGCAGGGCTTCCTCAATAATTATCCGGAGTTAACAGGCCTGCTCCATAAGATTCGAAGACTGTGCTCGCACATCCGCCGGTCGCCGGTACACTCCAGTCGTATGCAGAAGCTGCAGCGATTGCTCCACCTTCCCAAGCACCACTTATTTATCGACGTTGCAACAAGGTGGAACTCCACCCTGCACATGGTTGAGCGGCTGTGTGAACAGAGGCAGGCCGTAATGCATTTGTGGGAGGATACACGGGCAGGCACTTTGAGAGCAGACATGGAGTTGACCGGTGTGCAGTGGTCGAAGCTGAAAGACCTCTGTAAAGTCCTTCAGTGTTTTGAGGAATGCACAAGGCTGGTAAGCGCAGACGATGCCATCATATGCATGAGCATCCCACTTATGCGTCTGCTCATGCAATCTTTGATGCACATTAAGGAGCAGTCGTCTGCAGCTGAGGAGGAAGAGGAGGAGGGAAGACTTGATGACAGTCAGCCATTGTCTGGTCAGGGAAGTCTCGTGGACGAGGTGGAGGAAGAAGAGGAAGAGGAGGAGGAGGATGATGATGGGGATAATTATTTAGGGGAGGAGGATGCTTCTCTGGGGGAAAGAGAAAATGTTGGCGTGGCAAGGTCTGGTACAGGGTTTGTGCGTGACTGGAGGGTTGTGGATTTGCCAGAAGGTGCTCCTCCACCCAGCACTCACAGTGCATCATTGACACCGGGAACATTGGCCCACATGTCAGACTATGCCTTGCAGATCCTAAAAAGGGACCCCCGCATTGCCAAAATGATGAACGATGACGACTTCTGGTTGGCCAGCATCCTGGATCCACGCTATAAAGGCAAATTCCAAAACATAATGCCACAGGAGAACCTTGATCTAATATTGGCTAACAAACAAGCAACTCTGGTAAATCGGTTGGTTGAGGCATTCCCAGCACACAGCAGCGGTGATGGTTCTCACACGAGCCGTAGGGGCCGGTGGCAGCTTGGAAGAGGTTTTCGTGGTGCACACATCAGAAGTGGCGTTGGAGACAGGGGTTTCATGACCATGTTCATTACTGATTTTTCAAGTCCCGCTCACACGACTGGTAATACTGCATCGATTGAAAGTGACAGGAGACAGCACTTGTCAACTATGGTTACAAACTACTTCTCGTCCCATATCGATGTTCTCCCTCACAGGTCATTCCCATTTGACTATTGGGTCGGTAAACTGGACACCTGGCCTGAATTGGCACAATATGCCTTACAGGAGCTCGCTTGCCCAGCTGCAAGTGTGCTATCGGAAAGAGTCTTAAGTGCAGCTGGATCAATCCTGACAGAAAAAAGGACCCGTCTGTTGACCGAAAATGTAGATGATCTAACCTTCATTAAAATGAACCATGCATGGGTTTCCAAGGATTCTGTCCCACCTTACCCTGATGACACATAGGTTGCCAGAAAAATGGCTTGGTTTGGTCCTTCTCTTCCTCGGACTTGACCAATTTCGCCTTTAGCAGCAGCTGAATGTTCCACATCAACATATGCCATTTTGTAAACCTCCCTAATTGGGCTGCCTCCCCCCCCATGGCCGGGGTCACCACCTAGCACACGTAACCGCGCAAGTGCCGTTGCCCTGGACAGGTGGGTAGGCCGACTCTTGGGCGCGGGCACTGGCACAGGGTCCCTCATAGAGCAATCAAGTGTCTCTGATGGTGGGGGTGCACACCCGCCGTCAGACACACCGCTGTACTATGAGGGGCCCAGTGCCAGTACCGACGCCCACGAGTGTGCCCCCCTTGCTTGGGCAGGGCCACAGCATTTGCAATGTTTACCTCTCCCTGGTCCTCCCCTGAGTAGTCTGGGTTGTCAAATCCTTCACTGGGACTGCCACTACAAATTTGTTGAACTGATAGATGATGGTTAAGACGTAGCTATGCCCTGTCCCGCTGGCCAGGCTCTAGCTTCAGATGATCAATGACTTCCATTTCTTATCGACGTTGACTCCATAACATGCAGTGGTGGTTTATCATCAGCTTTCATAGTTTTCCTACTCACAGACGTGTGACTTTCCAACGCACATTTTTAAATGTGCCCTCTCATGCCAATCCCATAGAATCGCCTATGGCCTGTGGCTTCTGTCTTTTGCACTCCAAAGTTACGTGACAGATCATGATAGGCAGTGAGCACCATGTTTACATCTCTCCCTGTAATGAAAATTTGATGGAGATGAGTAACGCTGATGGGATCAATGGTACTGCGATACAGCAACACTTTCTTCACAAAGAAATGTTTTCGCTGTCTCCACACACAAATTAATTGAGGGTCAGCATCGCCTCTGAGAATTGTGAAGGAAGTTTTTCCCGTGATTATTAATTCCTAGATTTCTGCATTCACTACACTTTATATCAGTAATTGTATGCATCTAATTTCCTATTGCGGAGAGGCTGGACTGTCTTACTGAGACAGAAATATACATGAAGATTTAAAAATACCACCAAAAGTGTCTACTGGTGTACGCTTCAAATACATTTCCTTTTTTCTACTTTTTAGATTGTTGTCTAATCCATACTGAGAACACGGAGATTTTAAATGTTTAAACTATGCTATATATACCTGCTATCCAGTGATAATGTACCCTTTCTCAACTTTGTTCAATGTGGTCAAATCCATACTGGGCCTGAGAACGTCTGAGTCTGCCTCCTGATCTATAGACATATATTTTTAATGTGTAAACTATGCTATACATACCTGTTATCCAGTGATACGGTACCCTTTCTCACCTTTGTCCAATCAAGTCTAATCCATACTGGGCCTGAGACCTTCTGAGCCTGCCCCCTGATCTATAGACATAGGTTTTTAATGTGTAAACTATGCTACATATATACGTGTTATCCGGTGAAACTGTACCCTTTATCAACTTTCATCAATGTTGTCGAATCCATACTGGGCCTGAGAACGGCTGCCAAGCTGTTAAGCAAGCTACAGAACCTGTGGTTTGGACACTCAATTTTTTCATCTTTTCAGGAATGCCGGTTAGGCCTAATTCCGTAATTATGGTTGACCTGCACTTACTGGGAAATCATCGTTCGCGGGGAATAATTAGAATCCCAGATCCCCATCACTAACGGTGTTGAGCGGGTTATCAGCACCTGTAAGTGACAAAAGCTGGTCCTTTCAGTGTAGCGGGCATGCAGCCCCGGATATGTACTGGCATGATAGACCTGTTATTGCTCGATCTCGCGTGCCAGAGCCTCGCGTATCCCTCTACTAAGCTTGACGCGTACCGCGGGGGCATGCCAGAGTCTCGGTCATTAACAGAATAAAGCTGAGAAATCGCTAGCACAACTACAAATGGACATACCACACCACACACAGAATCGACAAAGCTTGCAATCTGTCCATCTTTTCTGTAGCTTGTATGGGAGTGGTTTCCCGGGTGGAGTCCAGTTAAGCCACAGACTCCACTCCTGGTGGTGCCCTTTTGGACATTCCTTTAAGGTTCAGCTTTGCAATCTTACAGCCCCCGGAAAACAAACACTTTGCCTTCATGGACGCTGTTTGGAGGTTCGTGGGAATAACGCCGCCCCATAGGCAGTTGGCATAACTTATTGGTGGGAAGTCCGACGGTATATGATCGTGTTCGATTTCAGAACTTTTTTTTTTTTTTGGCTTGTACTTTACATTTTTATTCCAGCCTTTCTTGACTTCATAAGGGCAGGACAAGCCTATATCTGTGTGTCCTCCACCTCCTCCTTTTACTCCTCCACCTCTTTTCTAAATGTAGTTGCCCTTTTCCATATGTTATTTTTGTCTTCTGAGCATTTTGTCTGCTTTGGGACACCTTTAAAGGTGTTTTGTAATTGTTTTCTATGTGTTTGTATGTGTTTGTGTTTACCTGCCATTGTTTTCAATGGGGTTCGACGGTGTTCTTCGAACGTTCGACCAGCATTCGACCAACTTGCCTCCTGTGCGACGAACCAAAACACTAGCGGGGTGGCTCAACACTACTCCTGATATATAGACGTACATTTTTAATGTTTAAAGTATGCTATATATACCTGGTATGTGGTGATACTGTACCCTTTCTGCCAGGAAGTCCTCCTCCAACCAACACTGATAAGTGTATCATTGACACCTGTAACATTGTCCCACATGTGTGATTATTTCTTGCAGATCTTCTTGTTATATTGTGGTGTGATCCATCCTGAGCGTGTGAGTGTCTATGGGTTACTCCTGCAATTTAGATGTACATTTAAAAATTACCCCAACACTGTATACATCTCTACGCTTGTGATACATTACCCATTTTCTGCTTGTTATATTCTGGTCTAATCCAAACTGACCAAGTGAGAGTTATTTTCTGACTGTGGAAATAAATACTGAGATTGACAACAATGACACCTACACTGTGTACAGCTGTACTCTTGAGATCCATTGCCGTTTTACGGCTTTTAAAATTGTGTTGTAATCCAATACTGAGCCTGAGAGTGTTTGTGTGTGCCTCCTCAAATATCTACGGAGATTTAGAATGTTTAAACTATACTATATATACCTGCTATCTGATGATACTGTACACTTTGTCTAATTTTTATATTCTTGTCTAATCCATAATGAGTCTGTGAGCGTCTCTGTGTGACTGATGGAATATATAGGGAGATTGACAATTATCCTTTGACTGAATAGAGCTGAACGCTTCTGATACAGTGCCATATATCTGATGTTATTTTGGGTCTATTTTCTGCTAAATTTTGCAGTTTGGTGGAAGAGGCCGTGGACGTGGGCGTGGGGGGGCCAGCTGGTGCTGATGGTGGTGGTGCATCTGCTGGTAGTGGCAAAAGCACAATAGCAGCTAAGACAGGAGGTTCTGAGCCTGCCTCATGGTCTGGCTCCGGAACACCTGGAAGGCTACCTTTTCTGAGAGTAGGTTAACCGCTTTTAAAGCCGGAGCATCAGGAACTGGTTTTGGCTTACATTGCCGAAACAGACTCCAGCAAATATGCCCTCCTCTTCTGAAGTTTCAAAAAATGCAAGCACTGAGTCGTCAAGTGCTGGCTCCTGGTCAGGAAGAACCCCTTTCCTTGTGTCCTTCACCCCCACCAAAAGTGAATGATGCAGCAGGCCACACTTCACATTAGTCCATGTAGCTCTTTCTATCATACCATGCCTGGGTTAACAAGTCAAATCATGAGTTCCCAAGTCCAAGATGAATCTGACATGGAGTGTGGGTGGCCAGCCAGGGCAGTGGGGTTAATCGGTACCGGGCAAGTGTCTCACAGGGATGTGTCACGATGGTGGTGACCCGTTCTGTGGCCCTGGGCGTCCGTGCAAAGGGGTGAACTACGTTTATAGGTGAATGATACGTGACGCTACCTGTGGTTTCTGATTAGATTGACCAGCGCTGCAGTGTTGCTTCTCTGGGACAGATGTTGTGGTGTAGCTAAGATATAGAAGCCCTGCACAGGTAGGGCCATAGTCGCAGGGCAGATGAAAGAGTTGGTAGATGGTGTGCAGTGCAGGATGTAGCAGAGCCGTGCGCCAGGCGCAGGAGAAAGATGACCGACACAGTCGTGCAGTTCCTTTACCTGTACTTGGTAAGTGCCGTCCAGGACCCAGAGTACAGATGGAGAAGGAGTTGGTCAGCCTGGATGCCAATTTTGAATTCTCTCTCTGCAGATAGGTAGTGTGGCCTCCGTTCTAGCGCTTATCTGAGGTACTCGCAGTGCTGAGTTCAATGAAGTTCCCCCTGTTGACTCTCTTTTGGAACTTTCTCGTATGGCAGGCAGCCGTAGCCTTTTCCTTCTAGCTCCCACACGTCGATGCTGGGGCCTCCGAGCCTTAGTTGGGTACAGAGCATTTACAGCTACTACTTCCTCCGGTTTCTGCTGCAGGAACATCAGTGTCCCTACAAACTCGGAGACCGGAATCTGGACCATGCGCTCCAGCTAGGAGTGAGCCTTAACTCTGCTCATCCTCCAGCTCCCCTTCTCACATCCATACACTTCCCCTTCCCTGCACAGAGTGCCCTAACTTACCTCCTCCCGACCACAGAGAGCAGCTCCTCAGCAGTCAGGTTCAGAGGTCTCCCTGCTGGCCTGGAGTGGGAAATATGTTGTGTGTTGGTTTAACTGCTAGAGAGATCCTTCCTTGCTCCCAAGCATGACATCACACTCCCTAGGAGGAAGGTAATGCCACTGTGGCGACCATACTCCTGGGGATGCCACAAGTGCACTGATGCCCAGCCACTGGTAGATGATTCTGCTGGTACATTGACCCAGACTACTACATTCCCCTCACACGCTACACAACCAGAATCTGACCCTGAGGAAACTCAGGTTCCCCTTCCCGCATACTATACCACCTTACACGGTGACAAAGAGGAAGGTGCAGATGAAAGTGCAGGTTCCTTGAGCAGGTCGGGGGGGCATACTCATGGGTGACGGCACTGGCATAAGGCCCCTCATAGTACGCAAAAGTGTCTTTGCCGGTGGTGTCTCTGCCGGTGGGAGGGTGACTGCCGGTGGGAGGGCCCACCTGCCGTCAGACACACCGCCACACACCGCCGTTCTATGAGGGGCCCTGTGCCAGTGCCGACGCCAACAAGTGGGCCCCCCTGCTTGCTCAGGATCACAGCACTTGCAAAGTTGAAATACTTACCTCTCCCTGCTCCACCGCCATGACGTCTTCTGCGTGTCCTGACAGTGATATTCTGATCAGAGAGCGCAATGACATCACGTGCCTAAACAGCCAAGTGCAGTGAGATGGAAGATGGGGATGACGAGGAGTCCACACTAGTAAAGGGATACCCTAGTGAGGAGACTTATTTAATTGTTTTCAATGTTGGGACAGCAATTTTTGGGGAGCACTATACTATGGAGAATAATATATGGGGCCCACCATACACTGGAGCATTCCAAAGGTGAACATCAGACTCTGGAGCAGCATTTACAGGGCCCATTATACACTAGAGCATTAGAAATGGGGCCCATTATATATGGAGCATTATTTGGCCCCATAAGACAGTGGAGCTTTATCCATGGGGACCAACATATTCTGTAGCATTATGTGGAGCTCATCATATACTGTTTCAAACATTATATGGGACCAATGATTCTGTTTGGAGAAATATATGGACCTCATTACTCTGTATAGCGCACTATGCGGTGCCCATAATACTGTATGGAGTAATATACTGTCCGTTTTTGGAGCTATTGGAGAATTTAAAATCAATATCAGTCATGAGATGTAAAAAGTGAAGTATTTTTCATTGTACTATACCGCTATTTCTCTGCCGTATCGGAGCATCATGAGTTGTGGTATGTGTTAAAGGGGCGCTCTTTGGCCCAGGGCACATGAAAACCTGGAGCCAGCCCTACCCCCCCCAACTTTAGCCAAATAACCCCCAGTCTTCAGTGGGTAACTATTATTAGGAAGTAAATTAAGGTTGACAAGCTTCAGTAATAAAAATTGATGTTTTTGGCATTCAAATGAGCACTGTAGGTGTGTTTACTGTCCTCCACTCCCTGCCAACTTTGCTTCCCCATTGACTTGCATTGGGTTTCGTGTTTTAGTCGGCCTTCGACTTTTCACGATAAGCGGCCAATTTCGTTCTACCCAACTTTTGAGAAAGTCGGGTTTCATGAAACCCGACTCGACCCGAAAAAAGGCAAAGTCGCTCATCTCTATTCTTGAATGTGGTTTTGAGCACCTTAAGGGGTGCAGTTTGGGTATTTTCTATCATATAGACCCCTCAAAGTGGCTTCAAATGTGATGTGGTCCGTAAAAATAAAATGGTGTTGCAAAAATGAGAAATCGCTGGTCAACTTTTAACCCTTATAACTTCCTAACAAAAAAAATGTTGGTTCCAAAATTGTGCTGATGTATAGGAAACATGTGGGAAATGTTAATTATTAAGTTTTTTGTGTGCCATATCTCTGTGATTTAAGGGCATAAAAATTCAAATTTGGAAAATTGCGAAATTTTCAAAATTTTCACCAAATTTCCGCCAAATGAAATTTTACCACTAACATGAATTACAATATGTCACGAGAAAACAATGTCAGAATCACTGGGATCCATGGAAGCATTTCAGAGTTATTACCTCATAAAGGGACAGTCGTCAGAATTGTAAAAATTGGCCCGGTCATGAACGTGCAAACCACCCTTGGGGGTAAAGGGGTGAAAACTAGTCATAGATAAATTAATCCCACCTTCTACATTATTTTTAAATACATTGAAATAGTGGGGTGCGACATTTATAAGCAGGGACGTATCAGGGTAGGATGAAGTGGTCAAATATAATAATAATAATAATAATACATTTTATTTCTATGGCGCCGACATATTCCGCAGCACTTTACATTTCAGAGGGGACTTGTACAGACAATAGACATTGCAGCATAACAATAATCACATAGATCATAACAGATACCAAGAGGAATGAGGGCCCTGCTCGCAAGCTTGCACTCTATAAGGAAAAAAAAGGGAGACACGAAAGGTGGGTGATAACAGTTGCCCTGATTGTATGGACCAGCCATAATGTTAAGTGTGTAACAGTACAGACACAGAGGGCTAATGGATGTATAAAGCATGTGGGAACATGATGCAGGGAACCTGGTTATAGTAAAAACTTTTGGCTGTGCCACACAGGGATAGATTAGGTTAATGTGTTGAGGCAATAGGCCAGTCTGAATAAATGAGTTTTCAGGGCACGCTTAAAATTGTGGGGATTGGGGACTAATCGTATTGACCTGGGAAGTGCATTCCAAAGAATTGGCGCAGCACGTGTACAGTCTTGGAGACGGGAGTGGAAGGTTCTGATTATTGTGGATGCTAACCTCAGGTCATCAGCAGAATGGAGTGCGTGGGTAGGATGGTATACTGAAACAAGGGAGGAGATGTAGGGTGGTGCTGAGCCATGGAGAGCTTTGTGGGTGAGGGTAATAAGTTTGTACTGGATTCTGGAGTGGATGGGTAGCTAGTGTAATGACTGGCACAACGTAGAGGCATCGGTGTAACGATTGGTGAGGAATATGATCCTGGTAGCAGCATTCAAGACAGATTGGAGTGGGGAGAGTTTGGTAAGAGGGAGACCGATTAGAAGAGAGTTACAATAGTCGAGACGAGAATGAATAAGAGAAACAGTAAAGGGGGTTTTACACATAGCGATATCGCTAGCGATATCGCTATGTGTGATACTTACCTCCGACCGGCTCCCCCGCTGTCCATCGCTGATCGCGTGAGAATGTCCGGCTCCATTTCTCGTCGTCAGCTTCCTGCTGGGGCTTCCTGCTGTGACGACGAGCGACGCGTGGAGGCGGGCGGGAGGATGCCAGGATCGCTGTGTGTGAAAGGTGAGTATCGTGCGCTGCGTCGCTGCTGCATCGCTGTGAGGTCTGCCTGTGTGACCGCTTGCTAGCGATCATTTAGCGATGCACCAGTGATCCTGACCGGGTCGGATCGCTGGTGCATCGCTAAATGTAAAAGGGCCTTAAGAGTTTTTGCGGAGTCAAAAGTAAGAAAAGGTCGAATTCTAGAAAAGTATGACCCCAAGACAGCAGGCATGTTGCTGGGGAGTAATAGTGTAATCACACACGGAAATGGCAATGTCTGGTATAGGTACATTAGTAGCGGGAGGAAACACAAGTAGTTCAGTCTTTGACAGGTTCAGTTTCAGATATAGTGAGTACATGATATTAGACACAGCATTTAGACAATCGCTGGTGTTTTCTAGAAAGGCAGGCGTGATGTCAGGAGAAGAAGCGTATAATTGGGTGTCATCAGCATAGAGATGGTACTGGAAACCAAATCTACTGATTGTTTGACCATTAGGGGCAGTGTACAAAGAGAAGAGGAAGGGGCCTAGGACTGATCCTTAAGGAACCCCAACAGTAAGGGGAAGATGAGAGGAGGAGGAGCCAGCAAAAGATACAGTAAAGGAGCGGTCAGAGAGATAGGAGGAGAACCAGGAGAGAATGGTGTCCTTGAGGCCAATGGAATGGAGCATAGTGAGGAGGAGCTGATGATCCACAGTGTTGAATGCTGCAGAGAGATCCAAGAGAATTAGCATGGAGTAATGACCATTTGATTTAGCTGTTAGTAGATCATTAGAGACTTTAGTGAGGGCAGTTTCAGTAGAGTGTAAAGAGCGGAAACCGGATTGGAGAGGGTCGAGAAGAGAGTTATCAAAGAGATAGCGGATAAGACGGGAGTGGACCAGGTGTTCCAGGAGTTTAGAGATGAAGGGAAGATTAGAGACAGGTCTATAGTTAGCGGCACAGTTTTGGTCGAGGGATGGTTTTTTAAGTAGTGGATGTATGATGGCATGCTTAAATGAGGAGGGAAAGATACCAGACGAGAGAGAGAGGTTAAATATGTTAGTTAGATGAGGGGTGACAGCAGGGGAAAGGGACTGGAGGAGATGTGACGGAAATGGGTCAGTGGTGCAAGTGGTTGGGCATGAAGATGCAAGGAGCTTGCTTACTTCTTCTGTGTCTGTGGCAAAATCTGAGAGTGAGCTAGATGCAGTGGGGGAGGGAGGACAGTGCATGGTATGAGGTGATTGGGAGATAATTTCCTGTTGGATCTGGTCAATTTTTTCTTTGAAGTGATTGGCCAGATTGTCAGCTCGAAGCTTCGTGGTTGGGGCCTGTACTCTTGGATTGAGTAGAGAATGAAAAGTGTCAAAGAGACGTTTCGGATTATTGGACAGTGAGGAGATGACAGTGTTGAAATAGGTTCGTTTCGAGAGTTGAAGGGCAGTGTTGTATGTTCGAAGCATAAACTTATAATAAATAAACCAATATATTTGCATTCAGACCCCAAACAAATTTTAATCCATGTACACAGTATATTAAACCTTGACATTCTAATTTATTCGTATAGCATTATGGGGCCAGTGTCCTTGCAAAGTAAAAAAAATACAATATCCACAGTGACTTTTTAACTTGAGTTGGTTTGACAACTTATTCCCTTTGTATAATCATGGTGGACACTGTGCATAGGCAGAGAGCTGCAAATCAGTGTTGGTGTGGAGGTTATACAGATCTCATGGATATGAAAGACCACTTGGTAGCGCACTAACTATTTATTTATCCTGCTGATAAAAGTGTGATTATATCAAGCTTACAGCAAGCAACCCAGTAAGTGACATATTGCTGGAATCAGGGTCTGTGTCTCTATGTTAAGCTTCTTTCAGATTAGGTTAGCAAAACCCAGGTGACAGATTCACTTTAATTCTGATTATTATTCATGCAGATATAAAATTAAATAAAAAATAAATGTTACTGCAAATCATAAGAATCTATACATGCAAAGATATCAAGTCTTAACTAAAACATGAAATAAAAATCTGAAAACACATATTTGACGAGCATATGGGCATCAGTTTCCTTTCATATTTCAATCTTTAATAATTACTGTAATATACAATATTCCGGAATATGTTCTCAGTTTTGCCCTGACACAGATTGTGTTATGCAAATACTGAAGTGCATTTATTAGATTTGCAACTTGCAAAGGGAATACAATGTTTCCATACCTCATTAACAGCTTCTGTCATAGATAGGAGAATCCTTCAGACTGTCCCGGATGAAGTTTATGCAGAGTGCTGGAAGGAAAGCAGCAAACATTCAATGCGGCACATATAACTGTGAAAATCTAATCAGTAACTTGTGGATGAACTAGGGGCAAGTCCTGATTATTTACAATTAACTCCTGAGAAAAGAGTTGAACCATGAAAGTATAGATAAGAGGCAGTTTTTATTGTGTAACTATGAAGCTTATGTACATAATCTAGATTTTCTATTTTAATATACTGTCAGCATACAGAGTACTCTGGTTTGTAGTCCCCGAAGATTGCAAGCTTCCATCGCACAGAAATCTTTACTTCCAAAGTTTTAAGTGTGCAGATGTAAAAGGAATAATTCATGTTGTAACACGCTCAGAGCACCAGTTGTCGATACAGCCTTGACTAAATGAGAAAGAAACATTTCCGAACAGCAGGCCCGAATCAATCCCAGATTCTAGATGACACGTCCTGCTGACCCTTGTGTTACTTGATCACACATTTTAATTGTGCTCCCTGTTGGACAAAATCAGTGAACAATAGTCTAATTAAAACGAACAGATACAAACAAGTCACATTAAGACATCCTCATGGGCTTTATTAGATTTTCAGGTGATTAGTATGGTCTCCTGTAAATTTGGGCTAAATACTTAGAATTTTCCATACAGATTTCCACATGCAGCTGAAAAATATCTACATGTAAACTGACATGCTGTACTGTAAATTTGCAGAATGTCAATTGTTTCTGTATTTCCTCCTACCTGCCCTGCCCTCCTCCTCCAAAACCAACTTCTCCACCATTACAGAAGATCGACTCTCCACTCTACTCTCAAGATCACATCTCACTACTTGTGCACTTGACCCGATCTCATCTCATTTCATCCCAAACCTCACCACAGTCTTCATCCCAACCCTAACCCACCTCTTCAACCTATCAACTTTAAACATGCCTCAATCACACTTATCCTCAAAAAGCCCTCTCTTAGAATCATAGAATCATAGAATCGTAGAGTTGGAAGGGACCTCCTGGGCCATCTGGTCCAACCCCCTGCTCAAAGCAGGATTCGCTAAATCATCCCAGTCAGATGTCTGTCCAGCCTCTGTTTGAAGACTTCCATTGAAGGAGAACTCACCACTTCTCATGGCAGCCTGTTCCACTCATTGATCACTCTAACTGTCAAAAAGTTTTTTCTAATATCTAATCTGTGTCTCCTCCCATTCAGTTTCATCCCATTGCTTCTAGTCTTTCCTTGTGCAAATGAGAATAAAGTTGATCCTTCTACAATGTGACAGCCCTTTAGATATTTGTAGACAGCTATTATGCTATTAAGTCTCCTCTCAGTCTTCTCTTTTGCAAACTAAACATTCCCAAATCCTGCAACCTTTCCTCATAAGACAGGGTTTGCAGACCGGTCACCATTCTGGTCACTCTTTTCTGAACTTGCTCCAGTTTGTTGATGTCTTTTTTAAAATGTGGTGCCCAAAACTGGACACAATATTCCAGATGAGGTCTGACCAAAGAGGAGTAGAGGGAAATAATGACTTCACGTGATCTAGACTGTATGCTTCTGTTAATACATCCTAGAATTGCATTTGCCTTTTTTGCTGCTGCATCACACTGTTGACTCATATTCAGTCTGTGATCTATTAGTATACCCAAGTCTTTTTCACATGTGCTGTCACTTAGCCCTATTCCTCCCATTCTATATATGCTTTTTTCATTTTTATTGCCCAGATGTAGTACTTTGCATTTCTCCCTGTTAAAAACCATTCTGTTAGTTGCTGCCCACTTCTCCAGTTTATTTAAATCTTTTTGAATCCTCTCTCTCTCTTCTCTAGTATTAGCTATCCCTCCTAGCTTTGTGTCATCAGCAAATTTAATCAGTTTACCCTCAATTCCTTCATCTAAATCATTGATAAAGATGTTGAACAATACAGGGCCCAGGACAGAGCCCTGTTGTACCCCACTTGAGACATTCTTCCAACTGGATGTGCAGCCATTTACGACCACTCTTTGGGTCCGATCACTAAGCCAGTTATGAATCCACCTAACAGTTGCCTTGTCCATTCCATACTTAGTCATTTTTTCAATAAGAATTGTATGAGAGACTTTGTCAAATGCTTTGCTGAAGTCAAGATATACTATATCTACAGCATTTCCTTGATCCACCCAATCAGTGATACCGTCATAGAAGGAAATTAAGTTAGTCTGACATGACTTATTAGTTACAAACCCATGCTGACTCTGTTTAATCACTTCATTCTTATCCAGGTATTGACATACATGTTGTTTAATAATTTGTTCAAAGATCTTTCCTGGTATAGAAGTCAGACTCACCGGCCTATAGTTGCCTGGGTCCACCTTCTTCCCCTTTTTGAAGATAGGAACAACATTTGCTCTTCTCCAGTCTTCTGGCACTTCTCCTGTTCTCCAAGAATTTTCAAAGATTATGGAGAGGGGTTCAAAAATTTCTTCTGCTATCTCCTTCAGTACTCTGGGGTGTAATTCATCTGGACCTGGAGACTTGAATTCATTTAGGTTAGCTAAGTGTTTCCTCACTATCTTTCTGTTTATAGATATCCTGGATTCTTCTATTCCCTTAATAGGACAGTGAATAACAGTTGATGTTACATTTCCTTTCTGAGAGAAAACAGATGCAAAATAGGAATTTAAAAGTTCAGCCTTCTCAACATCCTGTCTTACCATTTCATCATTTTCATCCTGTAAAAATCCTATAGCATCTTTTGACCTATCGTCTGTATCTAGCTATCGCCCCATATCACTTCTCCCCTATGCCTCAAAACTACTGGAACAACACGTCCATCTTGAACTATCCTCCCACCTCTAATAATAATAATCTTTATATAGCGCCAACATATTCCGCAGCGCTTTACAGTTTAACAGTTTCAAAACACAAGTCATAAGTAACAACGTTAACAATACAATAATTGAAGCAAAATAAGACGAAATGAGACGACCCTGCTCGTGAGAGCTTACAATCTACAATGAGGTGGGGGAGATACAAAGTACCGGTGTGTATTTACAATTGTGTATTTACAATGAAGGTCCAGCCATCTTGAGGGAGTGAAGGATGGATGGAGATAGTGAATGGGCTACACACGCACACTTACACAGAGAATTACTTTAATCAGTGAACGTGATAGGCCGCTCTGAACAAGTGTGTTTTGAGGGAGCGCCTAAAACTATGCAAATTGTGGATAGTCCTGATTTCTTGGGGTAGAGCATTCCAGAGGATAGGAGCAGCACGGGAGAAGTCTTGGAGTCGGGAGTGGGAGGTACGGATTAGTGCAGAGGTTAGTCGAAAGTCGTTTGCAGAGCGCAGCGATCGGCTAGGCCGATAGACAGAAATGAGGGAAGAAATGTAAGGGGGTGCCGCACTGTGGAGAGCTTTGTGGGTGAGAACAAGTACTTTGAATTGGATCCTATAATGAATGGGCAGCCAATGTAAGGACTGGCGAAGAGCGGACGCGTCCGAGTACCGATTACCCAGATGGACGATCCTGGCTGCTGCATTAAGGGGGGATAGTTGAGTGACGGGGAGGCCAATTAATAGAGCATTGTAGTAATCCAGGCGGGAGTGGATCAATGCTACAGTGAGGGTTTTTGTTGTTTCCATAGTGAGAATAAAAAAAAAAAAAAACCTCTCTTCTTGCTCCCTCCTTGACCAATTACAATCTGGCTTCCGGCCACACCACTCCACTGAAACTGCCCTAACTAAGGTCACCGATGACCTACTAGCCACCAAGGCCAAGCGACACTACTCTGTCCTCCTCCTCCTGGACCTCCCCTCTGTCACAGGGTTGACAAAAAGGAGAGAAAGAAATAGGCCATGAACAGGGGATCACCCTGGATAGGACATAGCATAAGTAATACAAATTTTATTTAACACAGCAAACAGCAAAAAGATTCTAAAAACATTAAAAATGGTCACAAATGTGACACATACACAAACAATCCAATGCTCATAATAGAGCAACCCACCTGCTACCAACTATCACCCTCATCGAGAATAATGCCTATATCCCCAGGTCCATGTAAACAGGATTCTCAATAGGAGAATTAGTAAGGCTACTTTCACACATCCGGTTTTCAGCATCAGGCGCGATGCGGCGAAAAGTGTAAAAACTGGATCCAGCGCCTGTTGCCACCGGATCCGGTTTTTCCCCCATTCAGTTTCATTATTGCCGCATCGCGCCGGATACCTATGCGGCGTATCCGGTTTTTGCCTGATCCGGCAAAAACAGCCTGTCCGGCGTCTGGAAAAAATGTTCCATGTAACGTTTTTTTGCAGCGCCGGACCGGCTTTTTCCACAGCGCATGCCCGGACTCTGTGAATGTTAACCCCACAAGTGCCCAGCGAGAGAAAGAGAGATCTCTGTCACCCGGACACTTGTGAGAGATCTCTCTCGCTGGGCACTTGTGGGGTTAACACTCAGTGTCTGGGTGAGAGAGAGAGATCTCTCTGTGGGGTTAACCCCACAAGTGCCCGGCAAGAGAGAGAGATTCTCTCGCCTGGACACGGAGTGTTAACCCCACATGTCTCTCTCTCTCTCCACCCCCCTCTCCTCCCCTCTCCTCTCCTCCCCTCCCCTCTCCTCACCTCCCTTTCAGCAGCTGTCTCTCTGGCTGCCTCTGTCCACCTCCTCCTGCGGCTCCTTTAAATCTTGTCCGAGCCGTATCAGACGCCGCACACACATCCGGTGTCACGGCTGCAGGCCGGATCCGGCGGCCCGGCTTTTCGCCGCACGCCGCCGGACCCCACACACCGGATGTGTGAAAGTAGCCTAAGCCCACACATAGGTAATATAGAGCATATGAGTCAGAAACACCAATAATATACAAATACAATGAAAAAATGATGCAATTCCAACCCAATAATTACAAAAAACAGTACAAGGGATAATGTAAACCTAAGAAGATGCTGATCACTATGAGGTGTACAAAAAAGATAGAAATGCACACTAAATAGACCTCGTATGTACGTAGAGGTACCCCAGCCCAAGATCAGGCATAGGGAGCATCAAGGACCAGATCAGCCAGACCATTAGGGGCTAGAGAGGGTCTAAGTGGACAGAGAAAATCTCCATAACCACCCCAAATGATAACCACACATACAAATCAGCACAATACAAAACCCATGAGAAGTGAAGTGGGGCAGGTAGAACCAGAGACCCGACGCGTGTCGCCACTCTAGGTGGCTTTGTCAGGGGTACAGATTGCCAGTCAGCTGTGTCAATATATATGGTTGCATAATTAGTAGATAGGGAGCAGCTACGCCGCTGCATACCATGACAGGGTTAACATCCAATATACCTAAGAGTGAGTGGTTAGTCACTGATCCATAGCTATTGCTGAAAGCTCACGGCGCGGCGTGTGACGTCACAGAATGCCATCTGCGCAAGCGTCGTTGTCCGGGAGACAAGGCACACATCCTGAATACAGGAAGTGAGAGAGAGCTCAATATTGCTACTGCGCAGGCGTCGGCGTATAGTAGACAAAGCGAGCATCACGAATAGATGAGAAAGACCAATCAAGGGGATGCTTGCGGTCATGTGACCGATTAACCCTCAAAGATATACAGCTCATTTGCTGTGATGATTATCTGCGCAAGTGTCGGCGTATAATAAACAAAGCGCACGTCACCAATAGGTGAGGAGAAACAATTAAAGGGACATTCTAAAGATATGCAGCACATTCACTGTAGTAATTATCTGAGTAGGCGATGACAAAAAGCACTCCCCCATAGGCGCTCCCGGCCGGAGCGAGACGTAGATCACCACTGTATTACTAGTCATGCAGCTGCCATAGTCACCAATAGACGCACATCGCTGGAGAAAACAATGACAGGGCGCAATACCTGTGATCTAAAGCGCCTGTACGTATACAAAGACCGTGCTGGTTCGGGGCTCAGTTGCCAAACAGGACACTTTATGCTCAGCCAACTGGGCGGAGCTACCATTGGACTCTGTTTATACCCGGCCAACTGGATAGAGCTGACACACTCTTATACAGATCTTATAGAAGAAGGACCAGAAGGGAACTATTGACCTTTTTGTCTATCTCAGTGCCATAATCAGTGGTTTGAGGAACGACGACCACAAATAAAAGGATGAAGGAGCTCCTCATCACTGGTGCGCAGGCGCTAAGATAATTGATATGCTAGACTAAAAATTAGTCACAAGCACATTTCTAACAGTAGTCAGTTCTAGAAATAGAATCAAGTTGCTACTGCGCAAATAGCAGTATACATAGTCTCACTCATAGCTAGGTTGATAAAATAAATAGTCAGCTAGGCAGTGGCTGGATAAACCGACCAGATACAAAGTAAACGGCCCGTTCCCGGACACACAAATACCCCGTGAGCTGATGTGGACAAAAAGTTACGCTATGTAAAAGATCTTTATGCTCAGTCAAGTGGGCGGGACTAGCACACTTTAGTATAGATCTTGTAAGAAAGAGACCAGAAAGTAACTGTTAACCTTTTTGTTAGTCCCAGTGCTACAATCAATAATAATGGGAACGGCGACCACAAATAAAGCCACTGGACGGAACTAACACGGGACACTGTTTATACTCAGCCAACTGGGCGGAGCTAACACAATTTTATATAGATCTTATAAAGGCAGGACCAGAGGGTAACTATTAACCTTTTTGTCTATCCCAGTGCTATAATCAGTAGTTATAGGAGCGACAACCACAAATCAGGGATGAGAGAGCTCCTTACATAGTCTCACTCATAGCCAGTTTAATGAAATAAATAGCCAGCTAGGCAGTGGCTGGATAAACCGACCAGATACAAAGTAAACGGCCAGTCCCCAGACACACAAATACCCCATGAACTGATGTGGACAAAAAGTTTCGGTATGTAAATAATAAAGATCTTTATGCTCAGCCAAGTGGGCGGGGCTAACACACTCTGCTACAGATCTTATAAAAAAGGAACCAAAAGGTAAATGTTGACCTTTTAGTTAGTCCCAGTACTACAATCAGTAATTCTAGGAATGGCGACCACAGATAAAGACTTAAAGGAGCTCCTTATTACTGGTTCGCCGGCGCTCAGATATTATTATATGCGCTGGACTAAGTCACAAGCACAATTATAACAGTAATCAGTTATAAAGACGTGGAAAACGCGCTACTACGCAAATACCTATACACTCATAACTCCGTTGGTGAAATAAATAGCCAAATAGGCAGTGGCTGAATAAGCCGATCGAACACAGAGTAAAAGGCCGATCCCCCAACGCCCGACTGCACGGTGCACAAGTATGGACAACAAGTAACGACATATAAATGATAGAGATCTTGACAATAGAATGAGCCCAGCCATACCCAACTTATACCAGAGCGTACCGCTACTCCCAATCAGGATAAAAGGACCAAGCAAAAGTAAAACAGATATAGTCATAATCAGGTCACGCTTTTATTCTTATTCTCACGCACACCCAAGAGGTCAAGACAGCGTGGAAAGTGAGAGTTCCATACCCAGGGCCCCAAAAAAAGGAATATAAACGCCTGTAAAGAATACTAAGCGAGTAATCACCTTGATGAAGCAAAGGACCCACATAGTAAGTCAAGAACTAAACATCTTAAGGTGGACGGGAAAAGTGATAGATATAGATAATCATGCCCCACTATCATGTATCCACCGCAGGAAACTTGTAAAGAAAAGTAGTCAGAAAGTAGTTGTTGTTTAACCCCTTAGCGACAGAGCCAGTTTGCAGCTTAATGACCAGGCCAATTTTTACAATTCTGACCACTGTCCCTTTATGAGGTTATAACTCTGGAACGCTTTAATGGATCCTGCTGATTCTGAGACTATTTTTTCGTGACATATTGTACTTCAAGTTAGTGGTAAAATTTCTTTGATAAGTCTTGTGTTTATTTATGAAAAAAACAGAAATATGGCAAAAAATTTTAAAATTTTGCAATTTTAAAATTTTAGATTTTTATGCCCTTAAATCAGAGAGATGTGTCACATAAATTTCTTAATAAATAACATTTCCCACATGTCTACTTTACATCAGCACAATTTTGGAACCAAAATTTTTTTTTGTCAGGAAGTTATAAGGGTTAAAAGTTGACCAGCGATTTCTCATTTTTACAACAAAATTTACAAAGCCATTTTTTTTTTAGGGACCACATCATATTTAAAGTCATTTTGAGGGGTGTACATGACAGAAAATACCCAAAAGTGGCACCATTCTAAAAACTAGACCCCTCAAGGTGCTCAAAACCACATTCAAGAAGTTTATTAACCCTTTAAGTGCTTCACAGGAACGAAAGCAATGTGGATGGAAAAAATTAACATTTAACTTTTTTTTGGACAAAAATTACTTCAGAACCAATTTTTTTTATTTTCACAAGTGTTAAAAGAGAAAATCAACCACAAAATTTGTTGTACAATTTCTCCCGAATACGCCGATACCCCATATGTGGGGGTAAACCCCTTTTTCAGCACACGGCAGAGCTCGCAAGGGATGGAGCACCGTTTGACTTTTTCAACGCAGAATTGGCTGGAATTAAGATCGGATGCCATGTTTCGTTCGGAGAGCCCTTAATGTGCCTAAACAGTGGAAACCTCCAACAAGTGACCCCATTTTGGAAACTAGACCCATTAAGGAACTTATCTAGATGTGTGGTGAGCACTTTGAACCTTCAAGTGCTTCACAGAAGTTTATAACGTAGAGCCGTGAAAATAAGAAATCCATTTTTTTTTTCCACAAAAAAGATTTTTTCGCCCCCAAATTTTTATTTTTACAAGGGTAACAGGAGAAATCATACCCCCACAGTTATTATGCGATTTGTCCTGAGTACGCTGATACCCCATATGTGGGGAGAAACCACTGTTTGGGTGCATGGGAGAGCTTGGAAGGGAAGGAGTGCCATTTTGGAATGCAGACTTTGATGGAATGGTCTGCGGGCATCATGTTGCGTTTGCAGAGCCCCTGATGGGCCTAAACAGTGGAAACCCCCAACAAGTGACTCCATTTTGGAAACTAGACCCATGAAGGAACTTATCTAGATGTGTGGTGAGCACTTTGAACCTTCAAGTGCTTCACAGAAGTTTATAACGTAGAGCCGTGAAAATAAGAAATCCATTTTTTCCACAAAAATGATCTTTTCACCCCCAAATTTTTATTTTTGCAAGGGTAACAGGAGAAATCATACCCCCACAGTTATTATGCGATTTGTCCTGAGTACGCTGATACCCCATATGTGGGGAGGAACCACTGTTTGGGCGCATGGGAGAGCTCGGAAGGGAAGGAGTGCCATTTTGGAATGCAGACTTTGATGGAATGGTCTGCGGGCATCATGTTGCGTTTGCAGAGCCCCTGATGGGCCTAAACAGTGGAAACCCCCAACAAGTGACTCCATTTTGGAAACTAGACCCATGAAGGAACTTATCTAGATGTGTGGTGAGCACTTTGAACCTTCAAGTGCTTCACAGAAGTTTATAACGTAGAGCCGTGAAAATAAGAAATCCATTTTTTTTCCACAAAAATGATCTTTTCGCGCCCAAATTTTTATTTTTTCAAGGGTATCAGTAGAAATCATACCCCCACAGTTATTATGCGATTTGTCCTGAGTACACTGATACCCCATATGTGGGGGGGAACCACTGTTTGGGCGCATGGGAGAGCTCGGAAGGGAAGGAGTGCCATTTTGGAATGCAGACTTTGATGGAATGGTCTGCGGGCATCATGTTGCGTTTGCAGAGCCCCTGATGGGCCTAAACAGTGGAAACCCCCCACAAGTGACCCCATTTTGGAAATTAGACCCCCTAAGGAACTTATCTAGATGTGTGGTGAGCACTTTGAACCCCCAAGCGCATCACAGAAGTTTATAAACGCAGAGCCGTGAAAATAAAAAGTCTTTTTTATTTCCACAAAAGTGATTTTTTAGACCCCAATTTTTAGACCACCAAAGTTGGTAAATAGTGGAAACCCCTCAATTCTTGCTCCAACCCTAACCCCAACACATCCCTAATTCTAACCCTAATCCTAGTTCGCCCTAACCCTAGCCCAACCCTAGCCCAACCCTAGCCCTAACCCTAGCCCAACCCTAACCCTTAACCCTAGCCCAACCCTAACCCTAGCCCAACCCTAACCCTTAACACTAGCCCAATCCTAACCCTAGCCCTAACCCTAGCCTAGCCCTAACCCTAGCCTAACCCTAGCCTAACCCTAACCCTAGCCTAACCCTAACCCTAGCCTAACCCTAGCCTAACCCTAACCCTAGCCTAACCCTAACCCTAGCCTAACCCTAACCCTAGCCTAACCCTAACCCTAGCCTAACCCTAACCCTTATGGAAAACTGAAAAAAAAATATTTTTTTTATTTCATTATGTGTGCCTATATAAGGGGGTGATAAACGGGGGGGTTCTGTACTATTTTTATTATTTTGATCACTATGATCGTTTATCATAGTGATCAAAATAATGAATGGAATCTGCCAGTCGGAGCCAGCAGATTCCCGGCGGGCGCACTGCGCATGCGTCCGCCATTTTCAAGATGGCGGCGCCCATCGGATGACGCCGGCGGGCGCGGGACCACCGGGAGGGGACGGAGGACAAGGGAGAGGTACCGGGAGGGGACCGGGGGGATCGGGGACCCTATTTCTCTATCCTCTGATGTGCGATCACATCAGAGGAAAGAGAAATTAAATGTAAAATCGCGGCTTTTTTTTTTTTGCGGTCGCCGTTATAGGGTTAATAACGGCGATCGCAAAAGCGGGGGTCGGTAAAAACCGACCGATTCATGTTCTCTGGGGTCTCGGCTACCCCGGAGACAATCCGACACTGGGGGGCGCTATTCACTTAAATCACAGCGCCGTGAATTAACGGCGCTGTGGTTTAAGTACCCTTAATTACCGCCGTTAAAAGGCGTATCGGCGGTCGTTAAGGGGTTAAATATGGGCCATACTATTGATGTTTACATGGACCAGGGTGCAAAACAAGACATCTGGACCGCGCATAATCAGATCTGCTTATAAAAGCCAGTGAACAACAAGTCCTCATTTAACCCTGAAGGAGTCAGACTTCCGAGATTGAAGATCCACTTTGATTCTCGTCTCAAAAGTTCTCAAGTAGTGTTGAGCGATACCACCCGATACTGAAAAATATCGTATCGGAATGGATCGGCCGATATCAAAAAAGTATCGGGTATCGCCGATTCCGATCCCGGAAGTCCCATTCAAGTCAATGGAACTGAAATATCGGAATTAGAAAACCCTTTCTTTCCCTGTAGGTTAATTCTACATGAAGAAACACAGCTAATAGTAATGTAGAATGTATTGTGGGAGGTGTAGGAGACATTAAAGCCATAGAGGGTTAGTCCAATCAAATGGAATAGCAGGAATTTTTTTTTTTTTTTAAAAGACGTTTCGAGTTGCAAAGATATTTACTATGTTAACCTCTTTTATATTTTGTCAGATATGTATGTTTCACTACTTCCATGCTCTTCACCTTCTTTTTTACTTCTCCCACACTTCCTCCTTCATCATCCTCAGCAGCATCTTTTTCATCAACTTCTTCTTCACCTTATTCATCTTCTTCTTCTTCTTCACCTTCCTATTTTTTTTTTTTTACTTTTACATTCTTCATATTCTTCTTATTCAACTATTATTCTTCTTCATATTCTACTTCTTCATCTTCTTCCTATTCTTCTTCTTCATCATATTCTTACTTGTGTCAGGCATTCCTGTAGTTGTAATCTATAAAAGTTTGAAGATTACACCTTCCGTTCAGCCTGTGACAACAGATTTACAACAGGATTTGTCCGCGTTCAGTTTGGCCTGCAGCAGCAGGCCTTTTCCAGGGGCACCACGAGGAGGAACGGACTCACCCCCATACACTGCTTAGTCTTCTTCTGCTTATGAATTAGATAATATCATTTGCTCTGATTTTTAGTCTTATGCTTAAAGTTCTTCTGCTTTTGGTTTTTATGCTTCTTGGTCTTCTGTCTCTTGTTGTTCTGCATCTTGGTGGTTGTCTTCCTGTTCTTTGTCCTCTTGGTCATCTTCTTCAGGGTCATCTTTTAGGTATTCTTCTGTGTGGTCTTCAGGGTTGTCATCTTCAGGGTCATTGGTTCACTGCCGAGAACCAGCTGACGGTACTGGAACCCGGAGGGGCAGCAGAATGAACAAGAGCCAATGGCACAACCGTGGACCAGCTGACGTTGCTGGAACGCGGTTACTAAGCAGGAGGTACCTGTGCTACAAAGCACTACCAAGGACCAGCAGACATTGCTGGAACTCGGATACCAAGAAGGAGGCACCTAGGCCAAAAGCACTGCCGAGAAGCAGCTGACAGTGCTGGAACCCGGATGGGTAGCAGAAGCTGCAAGAGCAAATGACACTAGCGAGGACCAGCTGACGGTGCTGGAACCCGGTGGGGCAGCAGAAGGAACAAGAGCCAATGGGACAACCGTGTACCAGCTGACGGTGCTGTAACACAGTTTCTAAGCAGGAGGTACCTGTGCAAAAAAGCACTACCAAGGACCAGCAGACATTGCTGGAACTCGGATACCAAGAAGGAGGCACCTAGGCCAAAGGCTCTGCCGAGAACCAGCTGACGGTGCTGGAACCCGGATGGGTAGCAGAAGGTACCCAGGAAAAAAAGAAGGTTGCAAGGCCGTGAGCCGGCCGCAGTTACCGAAACCCACAGTCCTACAGGGGGTGCTTGTCCTATTGACACTACGGAACCAGCCTTTGTTACCAGAACCCGCAGCCCACATAGGAAACACCAAAACTGCAGGCACCATAGACTCGGCTAACCTGACAGCAACACGACAGGACAACGTATTGGTGGCAAAGTGACGTTGACACTACCCGGAAACAGCAGGTGTACTGGAACCAGGCTGGGCAGGAGGGAGTGCCCGTGCCAAAGACACTTCTGAGAACCAGCTGACGGTGCTGGAACCCGGATGGGTAGCATTAGCTACAAGAGTCAATGGAACTACCGAGAACCAGCTGATGGTGCTGGAACCCAGAGTGGCAGCAGAAGGAACAACAGCCAATGGCACAACTGTGGACCAGCTGACGGGGCTGGAACACGGTTACTAAGCAGGAGGTACCTGTGCTAAAAAGCACTATCAAGGACCACCAGACGTTGCTGGAACTCGGATACCAAGAAGCAGGCACCTAGGCCAAAGGCTCTGCCGAGAACCAGCTGACGGTGCTGGAACCCGGATGGGTAGCAGAAGGTACCCAGGAAAAAAAGAAAGCTGCAAGGCCGTGAGCCGGCCACAGTTACCGAAACCCAGAGTGCTACAGGGGGTGCTTGTCCTATGGCACTACGGAACCAGCCTTTATTACCAGAACCCGCAGCCCACATAGGAAGCACCAAAACTGCAGGCACCATAGACTCGGCTAACCCGACCGCAACACAACAGGACAACGTATTGGTGGCAAAGTGACGTTGACACTACCCGGAAACAGCAGGCGTGCTGAAACCAGGCTGGGCAGGAGGGAGTGCCCGTGCCAAAGACACTTCCGAGAACCAGCTGACGGTGCTGGAACCCGGATGGGTAGCATTAGCTACAAGAGTCAATGGAACTACCGAGAACCAGCTGACGGTGCTGGAGCCCAGAGTGGCAGCAGAAGGAACAACAGCCAATGGCACAACTGTGTACCAGCTGACGGTGCTGGAACACGGTTACTAAGTAGGAGGTACCTGTGCTAAAAAGCACTACCAAGGACCAGCAGACGTTGCTGGAACTCGGATACCAAGAAGGAGGCACCTAGGCCAAAGGCTCTGCCGAGAACCAGCTGACGGTGCTGGAACCCGGATGGGTAGCATAAGGTACCCAGGAAAAAAAGAAAGTTGCAAGGCCGTGAGCCGGCCGTAGTTACCGAAACCCACAGTCCTACAGGGGGTGCTTGTCCTACTGGCACTACGGAACCAGCCTTTATTACCAGAACCCGCAGCATACATAGGAAGCACCAAAACTGCAGGTACCATAGACTCGGCTAACCCGACCGCAACACGACAGGACAACGTATCGGTGGCAAAGTGACGTTGACACTTCCCGGAAACAGCAGGCCTGCTGGAACCAGGCTGGGCAGGAAGGAGTGCCCGTGCCAAAGACACTTCTGAGCTGCAACTGGCGATGTTGGAGCCCAGGGGTCAATCATGCAGCAGGCTGAGACCTACTTGGAGTGAGTTTTCTATTGGTTGTACACAACTGCTGATTTTAACCGGGCTCCACTTAGGCCTCTGGCTCTACTGTCTCTAGTATTTCCCCTGGCCTCCAACTCCGCCAGTTGCTGCTCTGTAGTGGCGTCTGCACAATCCACACTTGTTCCTGAGTTACTGGGGCTCAGTCACGTCAGTTGATCCCTTGATGTGTGTCTGGCAAGGTCTCCTGCTCAGTCTTCATTCACACTACTAGTAATGGGAATGTGGACAGAGCAGGAGACCTTGCCGGACACACATCTAGGGATCAACTGACGTGACTGAGCCCCAGTAACTCAGGAACAAGTGTGGATTGTGCAGACGCCACTACAGAGCAGCAACTGGCGGGGTTGGAGGCCAGGGGAAAAACTAGAGACAGGTTGAGCCAGAGGCCTAAGTGGAGCACGGTTAAAAATCAGTAGTAGTTTGCATGTGAATGGAGCAGGAGACTTTGCCGTCTACACAGCAGGGGAACAGCTGGCATTTCTGAACCCCACTAACACAGGAGCTAGCGTGTGTTTGTCTCTGTGAAGACGGCACTTCTGAACACCAACTGGCATTGTTGGAGCCCAGGATGAAGCATGGAGCAGGCTGAGGGCTGATGGTGTTGGCATGTGGATGGAGCAGGAGACTTTGCCATCTACACAGCAGGGGAACAGCTGGCATTACTGAACCCCACTAACACAGGAGCTAGTGTGTGTTTGTCTCTGTGAAGACGGCACTTCTGAACATCAACTGGCGTTGTTGGAGCCCAAGATGAAGCATGGAGCAGGCTGAGGCCTGATTGTTTTAGCATGTGGAGGCAGCAGGAGACATTGCCGTCTACACAGCAGGGGAACAGCTGGCATTACTGAACCCCACTAACACAGGAGCTAGTGTGTTTTGTTCTGTGAAGACGGCACTTCTGAACACCAACTGGCGTTGTTGGAGCCCAGGATGAAGCATGGAGCAGGCTGAGGCCTGATGGTGTTGGCATGTGAATGGAGCAGGAGACTTTGCCATCTACACAGCAGGGGAACAGCTGGCATTACTGAACCCCACTAACACAGGAGCTAGTGTGTGTTTGTCTGCGAAGACGGCACTTCTGAACACCAACTGGCGTTGTTGGAGCCCAGGATGAAGCATGGAGCAGGCTGAGGCCTGATTGTTTTGGCATGTGGAGGCAGCAGGAGACATTGCCATCTACACAGCAGGGGAACAGCTGGCATTACTGAACCCCACCAACACAGGAGCTAGTGTGTTTTGCTCTGTGAAGACTGCACTTCTGAACACCAACTGGCGTTGTTGGAGCCCAGGATGAAGCATGGAGCAGGCTGAGGCCTGATGGTGTTGGCATGTGGATGGAGCAGGAGACATTGCCATCTACACAGCAGGGGAACAGCTGGCATTACTGAACCCCACTAACACAGGAGCTAATGTGTGTTTGTCTCTGTGAAGACGGCACTTCTGAACACCAACTGGCGTTGTTGGAGCCCAGGATGAAGCATGGAGCAGGCTGAGGCCTGATGGTTTTGGCATGTGGAGGCAGCAGGAGACATTGCTGTCTACACAGCAGGGGAACAGCTGGCATTACTGAACCCCACTAACACAGGAGCTAGTGTGTGTTTGTCTCTGTGAAGATGGCACTTCTGAACACCAACTAGCGTTGTTGGAGCCCAGGTTGAGGCATGGAGCAGGCAGAGGTCTGATGTTGTTGGCATGTGGATGGATCAGGAGACTTTGCCGTCTACACAGCAGGGGAAAAGCTGGCATTACTGAACCCCACTAACACAGGAGCTAGTGTGTGTTTGTCACTGTGAAGACGGCACTTCTGAACACCAACTGGCATTGTTGGAGCCAAGGATGAAGCATAGAGCAGGCTGAGGCCTGATTGTTTTGGCATGTGGAGGCAGCAGGAGACATTGCCGTCTACACAGCAGGGGAACAGCTGGCATTACTGAACCCCACAGACACAGTAGCGAGTGTGTTTTTCTCTGCAAAGACGGCACTTCTGAACACCAACTGGCATTGTTGGAGCCCAGGATGAGGCATGGAGCAGGCTGAGCCCAACTTGCAGCACGTTTTATAGAGGTTGTAGACTACTACTGATTGTAACCGTGCTCAATTTAGGCCTCAGGCTACTCTGTCTCTAGTATTTTCCCTAGCCTCCAACCCCGCCAGTTGCTGTTCTGAAGTGGCGTCTGCACAATTCACACTTGTTCCTGTGTTACTTGGGCTCAGTCCCGTCAGTTGATCCCCTGATGTGTGTCCGGCAAGATCTCCTGCTCTGTCCTCATTCCCACTACTAGTAATGTGAATGTGGACAGACCAGGAGACCTTGCCGGACACACATCAGGGGATCAACTGACGTGACTGAGCCCCAGTAACTAAGGAACAAGTGTGAATTGTGCAGACGCCACTTCAGAGCAGCAACTGGCGGGGTTGGAGGCCAGGGGAAATACTAGAGACAGTGGAGCCAGAGGCCTAAGTGGAGCAGGGTTAAAAATCAGTAGTAGTTTGAATGTGGATGGAGCAGGAGACTTTGTCGTCCACACAGCAGGGGAGCAGCTGGCGTTACTGAACCCCAATAACACAGGAGCTAGTGTTTTTCTCTGTGCAGACGACACATCTGAGCGACAACTGGCTGTATTGAAGCCCAAGGATTATAGTTCAGGTGGTAGAAACATGAACACAACAGGAGACCTGGATACAGTTGCCACCCAATTATTTAGTTGGAAAGAGGACTGGCAAATTCTGGGGAGATCCAGGCCTTGTTCATTTTCAGAAAAGTAAGCCGGTCGACGTTATCGGAAGAAAGTCGCGTGCGACGGTCTGTTAGTACACCACCTGCGGCACTAAAGACGCGTTCCGATAATACACTGGCAGCAGGGCAAGCCAGCACCTCCAATGCATACTGGCTAAGCTCTGGCCATGTTTCCAGCTTAGAGACCCAAAACTTGAAGGGGGAAGAGCCATCTGGGAGTACACTGACTGGGCAAGACATGTAGTCTGTCACCATCTGACGGAAACGTTGCCTCCTGCTGACTGGAGCCGTCAGTGATGGTGTAGACAATTGTGGCGGACATACAAAACTTTGCCACATTTGGGCCATAGTGGTCTTGCCTTATGATGAGGCACTGCCTCCGCTCCCTCTTTGTGCCGAGTTTCCTCCACTGGCTCGACGCACAGATGTGCTTTGTAAAGCACTAGCACCACTGCAGTCGGGTGGAATGGAAAACATGATGGACTGCACCAGTGTGTCTTGGTACTCCCGCAGTTTACGCTCCCGGTTCAACGTTGGTATGTGGGTTTGCAAGTTGTCCCGGTAGCGAGGATCTAGGAGGGTGTACACCCAATAATCAGCCGTGTAGAGAATGTGGGCGATGCGGCGGTCGTTTCTCAGGCACTGCAGCATGAAGTCAACCATGTGCTACAGACTCCCAACTGCCAAAGAACCGCTGTCCCCTGCTTGAGGCGTGATCTCTGCCTGCTCTGCATCACCCCACCCTCGCTCTACATACTGACTAGAGCTTTGTGTACCTCCCTCCTCTGGAGAAATGTCTTCCTCCTCCATCGACTCCTCCTCATCCTCCTCACAAAGTGTCCCCTGCCTAGGCCTTTGTGAGGAAGCACATAGCGCAGACTGTCCAGAAGCAGATGGCATTTGGGACTCCTCATCCTCCACCTCTTCCAAAACCTCATCCCTTAGTGCTTGCAGTGTTTTTTGAAGCAGGCAGATAAGGGGGACAGTCATGCTGACTAGTGCATCATCTGCACTCGCCATCTGCGTGGAATCATCGAAGGCACGCAAAACGAGGCAGATGTCCTTCATAGAGGCCCACTCAGTGGTGCTGAAGTGTGACCGGCGCGCAGTGCGACTTGTTTGCACCTGATGCAGCTGGTACTCCATGACTGCTGCCTGCTGCTCACACAACTGCTCCAACATATGTAACGTAGAATTCCACCTGGTGGGTAGGTCACATATGATGCGATGTTCCGGAAGGCGTAATCGGCACTGCAGAGCAGCAAGGCGCGACCTTGCCGTGCTGGAACGCCGCAAGTGAGCGCACTCTATGCGGACCTTGTGTAGCAGTGCATCAAGATCCGGATAGTCCCTCAGAAAGCTCTGCACGACCAAGTTGAGCACATGTGCCAGACATGGGATGTGAGTGAGGTTGCCTAGGCCCAGAGCTGCCACAAGATTTCGGCCATTGTCACACACTACCAAGCCTGGCTGGAGATTCGCTGGCAGAAACCACAAGTCGCTCTCCTGCTTGATGGCATTCCAGAGCTCCTGCGCTGTGTGGCTTCGATTCCCCAAAGAAATTAATTTCAGTACGGCCTGTTGACGTTTGGCCACGGCTGTGCTCATATCGGTCGTAACAGGCTCCTGCTGCGCTGTTTTAGAGGAACTTGAGTAGGAGGAGTCAATGTGTACAGACTGGATTCCTGCAATCCGTGGAGTTGGCAGAACACGTAGAGCGCCACTCTCCAGATCTGTACCCGGCTCCACAACATTGACCCAATAGGCAGTGAGGGAAAGGTATCGTCCCTGTCCATGGTTACTGGTCCACGCATCGGTGGTCAGGTGGACCTTGCTACTGACTGCGTTTAGTAGCGCATGTTTTATGTTTGCCTCCACATGTTTCTGCAGGGCAGGGACGGCTCGCCTGCTGAAATAAAAGCGGCTGGGCACAGTGTATTGTGGGACTGCCAATGCCATGAAGTCCCGGAAGGTGTCAATCTCCTCCAGCCTGAATGACAGCATTTCAAGGGCCAGTAGTTTGGCAATGCCAGCATTCAGAGCCTGTGCTCGGGGATGGTTTGCCGAGTATGGCCGCCTTTTCTCCCATGCCTGTGCTACCGATGGCTGTCGAGTGGCCTGGGAGTGTGAGGATGACTTGGAACGTGGTGCTGTGGGTGGAATGTCACAGGGTCTCCGGACAACAGTGCCAGAGGTTCTTCCTTGGCGATCCTGTGAGGAAGCCGAACCAGCTGTGTGTGAGCTGGAGGAAGAGGCCCCAACACGAGCTGAAGAGGTGGTAGGTGGTGCTGTACGTTGGCCTATGTCTTCAGTGTGTCTGTGTAACTCCACCTCGTGCTTGGTCCGCACATGTTTCCACATATTAGTGGTATTGAGGTTGCTGACATTTTTCCCTCTTTTGACTCTCTGATGACACAGCTTGCATTTGACAAAGCAAATGTCATCTGCAACTGTGTGAAAAAAGGACCACGCACTGCAAGTCTTGGGAGCGCCCATTTTGCCTTTTGAAAGTGGAATGCTCCTAACGGGTGCCGAAGTGGAGGCTACAGGCAACCAAGTCTGCCCCCTCCCTCTCCCTCCGGTTTTGGCCGTTTGGGGAATCTCTTCCTCAGAGCTGCTCCCACCACCTTCCTGTTCCTCACGCCATGATGGGTCAAGGACCTCATCATCTACACTCCCCTCTTCAAACACCTGCTTCTCCTGGGTTGTCTCGCCAGCACCATGCACAACAGAAAGTGGCAACTGTATCTCGTCATCATCTGATGCGTACTGAGGTGTGCTGACCATAGGCACTGGCCCACCCGCCTCTTCAGATTCAGAGGGACAAAGAAGTTGCGCATCACTGCATACTCCCTCTTCTTCACATTCTGGAATGCTGCTTGGCTGGCCCCCTCTTTCCAAACCAACAGATTCCGAGAACAGAAGTAGAGACTGTGATGGCTCCTGTCCAGGGCTCTCTGACTGCCTGGGCACTTTGGCAGGTGGTGAAGAGACAGATGGTTGCTCTTCAGTGCTCTGGCCATGAGAGGATGTGGAAGTAAATGAAGTCGATGTGTTAGCTGCCATCCATCCCACAATGACTTCAATTTGTTCCTCCCACAGCAGTGGGGTACGGTGAAGTCCTACAAAGCTGCGCATAAAGGACTGTTGCCTGCTAAAACTGGGAGATGCTGACTCACTGTTGCCAACAGCAGGCACAGAATCCCACGTCCTCTCCCTGCAGAATCCCCACGTCCTCTCCCTGCAGAATCCCCACGTCCTCTCCCTGCTGAAACTCCACGCCTACGACCACGGGCCTTACTCCCTGCCTTCTTCATCTTGCTAGACTGAGAAAGATAGGCAGAAAAGTACAAACGGGGGCCTTAGTGTGCTTATTCCTGAACAGCTGGTTACAGGTTTAAGAAACACTAATTTTATGCAGTGTGTGTGTCGACTACACTTTAATGGGAGCTAATGTGGCCTACACAACTTTCAAATGTAGTGTTTGGTGAACTTTGTTGTTTTTTTGGGGGGGAAAAAAAGCTAAAATGATGTGAAAGATTGTAAAAAGATTTGAAAGTGAGAGTATCACCAACTTTCTGGAGCTATTACAATGCAGGCAGGTAACCTACAATGCAAAAGATGAGGCTCCAAAAAAATTGGGTAATACTAATCTGGCTGCAGCTGAAGGGCACAAGCCAGAAAAAAGGCTCCTCTATCTACTCCTATATAGTGTTTGCAACCAACCAATGTAGATGGATATGGATGGATGCACACTAATAGGAGAAGAAAAAATGAGCTGCAATTAAAGAAAAATATGTGTGAGGCAGTGACGCACGCTGAGCAGCCTACAACCAGACGTAGCTGCAGGACACACTACTCAGCGTGAGCTGCACTCACACACAGTCAGAGACCTCTCAGACAGCCGTGAACAGTGCAGCTAAGTGGGCACTAGCACTGAAAGACTGCAGAAAGGCTCCGCTGTCTACTACTAGTGTTTGCAACCAACGTATATGGATACGGATGGAAGCACACTAGATAGAATTTAAGAAATATAAGCAGCTCAAAAAGAAATATATGTATGAGGCAGCAGTGATGCACGCTGGGCGTCCTACAACCAGACGTGGCTGAAGGACCCACTCCACAGTGTGAGCTGCACTCACACAGCCCTTGCAGACAGCTGTGAACACTGCTGCTAGGGAAAAGCAAGCTACAGTGGTGGTTTATGTAGCCTGGGTTAAGCACTATATGTTTTGTGGAATCACTATTTCTAACTGTCCCTCACAGTCTTCAACAGCAGCCTGTCCCTAACTGAATTCACAGCAGTGTGACCAGAAATGGTGGCGGCGGTGGCTTTTATAGTGCATCATGACATAATTTCAGTAGCCAATCACAGCCATGCCAATAGTTAACATGCCTACATGCCTAACAGGATGTGTCCACACTTCTGAGGATTCCCATTGGCTGAATCAAAGCGAGCGGGCTGATAGCATTATGGGAACTTCCGATTCCGGTATCCGATGTGAAAAAAGTATCGGAAGTCCGTATCGGAATTCCGATACAACTAATATCGGCCGATACCCGATACTTGCAGTATCGGAAAGCTCAACACTATTCACGAGTAATATCTCCTCCCCTTATGTCCATTTGAACAGCCTCAAGTCCTAAGATTTTGGTACCATTCCACCGAGAATTATGCAGATCTAGATAGTGCGATGCTACCGAAGTGAGTGTTTTGCCCTTCTCCAAATCCTTTTTGGCTGTTGTAATACCCGAGAAATGGTGTTGTATCCTCCTCCTCAATTCGTGCATCGTTTGCCCTACATAAATCCTCGGGCACGGGCACACCAGAGCATGTACTACATTACGAGATTTACAATTAAAATAGATCCGTGTAGTGACCTGGAATGGAAAAACAGGTAGGGTAAGAACATTAGAGTCAATGGTAAATGGGAAAATGTTGCCGTTGCCACAGGGGTACATGCCAGTCAAACGTACCCCCCTATTCAGTCTAGTGACCAGTCGTCTAAAGTGACTATTGTGGCGCCTCTGAGGCTCAGTCGCCACAGAGGTACTGTACCTTCTCCTAAGGTGTAGTGCCCCACCATCCAGGTAAGCTGGGAACTCCTTGCCACACTCCAACACCTGCACCCACACACAGGATAGTTCAGCAAAGGACCACATTGTAATACCCGAGAAATGGTGTTGTATCCTCCTCCTCAATTCGTGCATCGTTTGCCCAACATAAATTCTCGGGCACGGGCACACGAGAGCATGTACTACATTACGAGATTTACAATTAAAAGGTGGGATCTCCTTGCCACACTCCAACACCTGCACCCACACACAGGATAGTTCAGCAAAGGACCACATTGTAATACCCGAGAAATGGTGTTGTATCCTCCTCCTCAATTCGTGCATCGTTTGCCCAACATAAATCCTCGGGTACGGGCACACCAGAGCATGTACTACATTACGAGATTTACAATTAAAATAGATCCGTGTAGAGACCTGGAATGGAAAAACAGGTAGGGTAAGAACATTAGAGTCAATGGTAAATGGGCAAATGTTGCCGTTGCACAGGGGTACATGCCAGTCAAACGTACCCCCCTATTCAGTCTAGTGACCGGTCGTCTAAAGTGACTATTGTGGCGCCCCTGAGGCTCAGTCACCACAGAGGTACTCTACCTTCTCCTAAGGTGTAGTGCCCCACCATCCATGTAAAGTGGGAACTCATTGCCACACTCCAACACCTGCACCCACACACAGGATAGTTCAGCAAAGGACCACATTGCGGCTCCATGCTTAGAGGGTAGCAGAGCACCTTTCGTGGGTCCTTGCTTCGTAACACGAGATGTGCTGGGAGGTGGGTGGAGTTCAGATTCACATAAAAGGTTGGGAAGGTTTAGAATTACAGATCAGTCTGAGTTCAGTTCAGTTCAGACCGGGAGGTCAGGCAGTCAGAGGAGTCTGACCACAGGAGGGAGAGAAAGAAGCCACTCAGTAAGTAGTGAGGATCCCTGGAAGAGGGGAGAGAGGAAGGAGTGCTGCAGCTGACTCAGTGACCTGAGCCAGCTGGCACGGGAAAGAGAATAGGTCCAATAGGTTCCAATAGGTCTTTTCACTCAGGGTGGGTTGGTATCTCAGCCCAGAGGGGTCCACTCCAAGAGTCGTAACAGAATAATCAGGTCATGGATCCCGATGGTGCCTCTGCTGCCCAAAAAGAGTGGATATTTTTGCGGAAGAATCAGGGTCGCATTATGTCCTTCATGAAGTCCATGGATTTCCGATGGTACGCTTTACAGGTCGCTGACCCAGGGAATGCTATTCAGCTTGCTAATCTCCAGCAAGAGCTTGTTCAGCAGCGCAACACTCAGGCCCACATATTGAGTAATATGGCCTCTGTGGATGACCGTCTGCTCTCTCTTCAATCTTCCGCCTCGACTTTGGTGCAGGCGTGGGCCCGTACCCCTGACTCTACTCCTCATCCCCCACCTCGCCTTGGTAAACCGCCCCAGTTTAATGGCGATCCCAAGCTTTGCAGGGATTTTTAAAATCAGTGTCATCTGCATTTTGAGTTGTTGCCACAGCAATACCCCACTGATCGGGCTAAGGTGGTGATTGTGGTTTCACATCTGGAGGGTGAGGCGTTGGCTTGGGTAAATCCCTTGTGGGAGCGAGACGATCCCATAGTGTCTCATTTGCAAAATTTTTGGAAACCTTCCACAGAGTGTTTGATGAACCGGGTTGCCTGGCCTCTACCACTGAGTCCCTCTTTAATCTCCGCCAAGGTTCACTTACTGTTGGGTAATACGCCATTCGTTTTCGCACTCTAGCTTCAAAGTTGGGTGGACTCATGGCTCGCTGGTCGAAATACTCCAACCTCTCTCGAGGATTTGATTTCTCTTGCTACACGTACTGATTTACGATTTCAAGAGTGTTCTCTTGAGGCTGCTCGAAATTGGAGACCTACTATCTCATCTTCACCTATCCACAGGCATCTTAGCCCAGGTTCTGCGGTGTCTTCTTTCGCAGCAGCTGCTGAATCTATGCAGGTGGATCATCTTAAAATGGCGGAGCAATGCCGTTGTGAGAGACGCGTGCAAGGCTTATGCCTATACTATATATGGAGATGGTTCTCACTTGATTCGTTCCTGCCCAGTGCGGCCAGGAAACTCCTCTACCTAAGACAGGTAAGAGAGGCCTCCATAGGTGTATGTGATTCCTATCTACCTTTAATCCTGACTGTTCAGTGGTTCTCAGGTCCTATGCGCTAATCTGAGGTGGATTACGTGGATTCGGGCATGGCAGGGAACTTCCTCAGGCTTGAAGAAGTTGAGAAGTACCAGATCCCAGTTAGGACCCTGGAGAATCCTCGTTGGATTGCTTCTGTGGATGGAAGGCCTTTACCTGAGGCGGTCACTAAGGTTACCAAGGAGCTGAAGTTGCAAGTTGGGGTTCTGCATCGGGAGAGGATTGCCATCTATGTTGTATCTGACATGGCCCACGCTCTTCTTCTTGGTCTTCCCTGGCTAAGGACACATGAGCCAACCAATGATTGACGCACTGGTAACATACTTCGCTGGAGTCTGTACTGCCAGGAGAGGTGCTGGCTGCCAGTTCGACCCTTTCGGATGTCACTGCCTCCTTCTGTTCCCGTTGGATTACGCGCTGTCTACTGGCCCTTCTCGGATGTCTTCAACAAGAAGGAGGCAGAGAGTCCTCCACATCAGCCGTATGACTGCCCGATTGAACTCATTCCTGGTTCGAGAGGCAGAATATACCCTCTCTCTTCAGTGGAGACCCAGGCCATATCGTACTACATCCAAGAAAATCTGGCCTGGGGCTTTATTCGAAAGTCCTCCTCTCCCGCAGACGCGGGTTTCTTCTTTGTTAAAAAGAAGGACGGCTTCCTTCGACCCTGTATTGACTATAGAGGCTTGAATAACATCATGGTTAAGAACAGGTATCCTCTACCACCAATTCTGGAGCTTTTTGATCATTTGAGGGGAGCAAGGATTTTCATCAAACTAGACCTTCATGGTGCCTACAACCTGATCCGTATCCACGCTGGTGACGAGTGGAAGACCGCGTTTAATACGCGGGATGGAAATTATGAGTACCTGGTCATGACCTTTGGCCTCTGCAACACACCCGCTGTATTTCAGGAGTTTGTTAATGACATTTTTCGAGACCTCCTGTATTACTGCGATGTAGTATAATTGGACGATATTCTCTTTTTCTCTCCGGATCTGTCATCTCATCGGCAAGATGTTTGCCAAGTGCTGTTACGTTTAAGAGAGAACCGTCTCTATGCCAAGTTCGAGAAGTGTGTCTTTGAGCAAACCCTGTTACCATTTTTGGGACACATTATCTCGGAATCCTGACTGAACATGGATTCGGAGAAAGTATCAGCCATAATCAAATGGCCACTGCCTCTCGGGGTAAAAGCCATCCAACAGTTTCTTGGATTCGTGAACTATTACAGGCAGTTCATCCCACATTTTACCTCGCTATCTAAGCCTATCTTGGCTCTTGTGCGTAAGGGAGCCAACTCCCACATCTGGTCTCTGGAGGCTAAAGATGCCTTTTTGTCTCTAAAGCAAGCCTCTGCAGCCGCCCCTGTGCTTCATCGTCATGAGACTAACAAGTCCTTCATGCTCGAGATGGATGCCTCCTCAACGGGAGCTGGAGCAGTGCGTCTCAAAACATCCCCTTACGGTCGTTTAGTCACCTGCGGTATTTTCTAAAAGGCGTTTTCTTCTGCTGAGCGCAATTATTCCATCAGAGACAGAGTTGTTGGCCATCAAACTGACTCTTAAGGAATGGTGGTACCTTCTAGAGGGGGCGGCCCATCCTTTCGGAATTTTCTCCGACCACAAGAATCTGTCCTACATCCGGTCGGCTCAAAGATTTAACCCCCGGCAGGCCAGATGGTCCCTTTTCTTTGCCCGCTTCGATTTTAAACTTCACTTCTGATCAGGCCATTTTAACGTCAAGGTCGATGCTTTGTCTAGGTCTTTCCAGCCAGCTGATGCAAAGGAGGATCCTTCTCACATCATCGATCCCTCCAGGATTATAACGTTGACTCCCCTAGGTCTTGCTAACTTACCCCCGGGGAGGACGTTTGTCTCCGAGAATAACAGAAAAAAGTGCTGCTTTGGGTCCCTTCATACAAGATTGACGATCATGCGGGGATAAAGAAGACTTACTCTCTCATATCTCGCCACTATTGGTGGTCCTCTTTATGCCAAGACAACGAGGAGTTTATATCTTCATGTCCCTCATGCGGAAAGAACAAGATTCCGAGGCAGCTTCACTCTGGTACTCTGCAGCCTCTCCCGGTACCTTCAGCCCCATGGCAACATATCGCCATGGATTTCATCACAAATCTCCCTCGATCCTGTGGTTGTACGGCAATCTTGGTGGTCATGGAACGGTTCTCTAAGATGGCTCACTTTGTCCCTCTGCCGGGTTTGCCCTCTGACTCTGAATTGGCCAAGACTTTTATTGCTCATACCTTCAGCATTCATGGATTCCCATAACGCATTGTTTCCGACAGAGGAGTTCAGTTTAATTCCCGGTTTTGAAGAGCTCTCTGCAAGCTTAAGAACGTGACTTTGGATTTTTCTTTGGACTATCACCCCCAGACCAGCGGTCAGGTGGAACATACCGATCAGATCTTGACATCGTACCTTCGCCATTTTTCCAATGCTCACCAGGATAATTGGGTCTGTCTTCTTCCTTGGGCCGAATTATGCCTATAGCAATTACCCTAGTGACTCCTCCAACAAGTCTCCTTTTTTCACTGTCTCGGGACAACATCCTAATATGCCCCTGCCGGTTCCACTAGTCTCGGGTGTACCAACAGCTGACTCTTTGTCCGTGGAGTTCTCTAAAATTTTGGAGGAGACCAAAGGAGCTCTTGTCAAAGCCGGTGACAGGATGAAGAGACATGATGACAAAAGATGTTTGGACCCACCTGCATACCTTCCCGGTGACAAAGTATGGCTATCTTCCAAGTTTATCCAGCTTAAAAGTCCTTCCTGCAAGTTGAGTCCTCGATACATCGGTCCCTTTGAGATCTAGGGACGAATCAATGACGTGGCCTACAAGTTGACGTTGCCTGCCTCGCTCCGTATTTCCAACACCTTCCATGTCTCCCTCCTCAAACCCGTGGTGTTTAATCGCTATTATTCCTCTATCTGTCACACTCCTAATCCTGTTAGCCATGAGGACATTTTTGAGGTGAGGGTTATACTCGCCATGAGAAAGGTGAGAGGGAAAACCTTCTTTTTGATCGATTGGATAGGGTTTGGTCCTGAGGAGAGGTCATGGGAACCATAGGAGAACAACACTGCACCTCCTATCTTAGAGAGGTTTCTATCTAGCCTCAAAAGGAGGGGGGGATGTAAAGGGGGAGGTACTGTTACAACACCACATGCCCCCCAGCAGCAGGATACTTACCTCACTCGGCGTGCCGCTGATCGGGCTCTTCCGGAGGTCTCATCTCAACTTCCGGCTTGGCGGGCATGTCAGGGATCCCATCCACCAGTAACACGCACCCGGCTGCTTAGGCCACGGCGGCGCACTTCCTCAGATCATTATGCTTACTGACCTGGAATTACCTCATTCTTGGACACAGCAACAGGTATTTCAGGATGCTATCTGCTAGAGGAAGACACTGATTACTACTTCCGCATCTGTGCAGGTCTCAGTGCGGGTGCTTTTATATGCTCAGGTCCTACAGCGTGCGTCTCAGTGTGCGCTATGCGTGAATCTCAGTGTGCTCCACAGTGCACGCTCTACACTCTCTGTATCTCAGCGCGCTTCCTAGTACGCGCTCTGTATTCTCCTGTTTCTCTACTTGCTTCCCAGTGCACGCTCTGCATTCTCCTGTTTCTCTACTTGCTTCCTAGTGCGCGCTCTGTATTCTCCTGTTTCTCTACTTGCTTCCCAGTGCATGCTCTGCACTTTACTGTATCCAGCGTGTTACCATTGCGTCTTGTGTAACCATGGTATTAATTGTTTCACCGATGAAACAAGTGTATTTTGTGAAACATAAGAGGGTATTCCCAATTTCGAAGACAGATGAAAATGAGAAAAAATGTTCCCTAACTCTGTACCTGAGATAAGGTGGTGTTATACTAAGAGTTGTGTATAGAAGATATACATTTAAAATAACACATACAGTATATTGTCATGTATCAGGAAGGTGTTATTACACCTCCGCAGATCTAGAAATAAAGCCTAGATCAATGATTATCAGTAATTAATTTGAAAAATAATTACCTTTTATGTATTTCTTCCAATTGTCTTCTTGTAGTCCACAAAGAACAATTTTACACTTCAATATGTCAATGGGAGCAGTAACCTGTAAAAAGTCAAACGTATGATAATATGTTCCTGCTGCATGCTATACACACCAATAAGTATAACTCACTAGAGCCAAAATTACTTATCTCAGAGAAAATACATGTGGTCAATCTATCCACAGTTTATTGTCAAAGCTGTAGTCAGTCAGTCCACAGTATACTCTTAAATGTTTTTGTCAGTCCATAGTGAAGTGTAAATATTGTAATCAGTTGGTCCTCCGTCCAGTATAAATGCTGTGTTTAATTAGTCCACACCTAGTGTAAATGCTGGGATGAGCTGGTCTACAATTTATAGTGAATATTGTGGTCTGTCACTCCACATAAAAGTGTAAATTGTATAGACAGTCATTCCACAGTCTGATATTATTAGTGTGCTCAGCCAGACTACACTTAGTGTACATGCTATGGTCAGTCGGTGCACAATGTATTGTAAATGTTGTGGTAAGTCAGTCCCAAAACTAGTATAAATACTGTGCAAGGTCAGTCCACACCTAGTGTATGTTATATGGTCAATTAGTGTACAGTCTACTGTGAATGTTGTGGTCAGTCAGTCCACAGACTAGTTTAAATGATATAGACAGTCAGTCCACAGTCTGGTATTATTACTGTGGTCAGTCAGTCCAAACTTACTGTAAATGCTATGGTCAGTCGGTGCACAATCTATTGTAAATGTTGTGGTAAGTCAGTCCTAAGTCTGGTATTAATACTGTGCTCAGTCAGTCCACACCTAGTGTATATTATATGGTTAATTAGTGTACAGTCTACTGTGAATGTTGTGGTCAGTCAGTCCAGAGACTAGTTTAAATTATATAGACAGTCAGTCCACAGTCAGGTATTAATACTGTGCTCTGTCAGTCCACACCTAGTGTAAATTTTTTGGTCAATAAGTGCACAGTCTACTGTGAATGTTGTGGTTAGTCAGTCGACAGTTTTTATAATTACTTTCCTCAGTTTATGGTCACATAGTGTAAATGCTGTGTTCTGTCAAGCTGCGGTCTAGTGTGAATGCTGAGGTCAGTCTCGTGTAATCAAGGTATTGATTGTTTCACTGCTGAAACAAGTGCATTTTAAGAAATATAAGAGGGTATTCCCAATTTGGAAGAAAGTTGATAAAGAGAAAAAATGTTCCCTATCTCTGTACCTAAGATAAAGTGGTGTTATACTAAGAGTTGTGTATAGAAGATATACATTTAAGATAGCACCTACAGTATATTGTCATGTATCAGGAAGGTGTTATTACACCTCCGCCGATTTAGAACTCAAACCTAGAACAACAATTATCAGTAATAATTTGAAAATTAATTACCTTTTATGTGATTCTTCCAATTGTCTTGCTGGAGTCCACAAAGAAAAATTTTACCCTTCATTATGCCAATTAGAGCAGTAACCTGTAAAAAGACAAACGTATGATAATATGTTCCTGCTACATGCTATACACACCAATAAGTATAACTCCCTAGGGCCAAAATTACTTATCTCATAGTTAATGAATGTGGTCAATCTATCCACAGTTTATTGTCAAAGCTGTAGTCAGTCTGTCCACAGTATATTGTAAATGTTTGTGTCAGTAACTCCATAGTGAAATGTTAATATTGTAATCAGTTGGTCCTCCTTCCAGTATAAATACTGTGTTTATTTTTTCATCGCCTAGTGTAAATGCTAGGATGAGCATGTATACAATTTATAATGAACATTGTGGTCCGTCAGACCACAGACTAGTGTAAATTTTATAGACAGTCATTCCACAGTTTGATATTATTACTGTGCTCAGTCAGTCTACACTTACCAGCAGTTGCAATACTTTACCCCACTGGTGCTGACCCTGATGATCCCTGTATAGGGGGTGGTTCCAATAGGTCAGTTCACTCAGGGTGGGTTGGTATCTCAGCCCAGAGGGTCCACTCCAAGAGTCGTAACAGAATAATCAGGTCATGGATCCCGCTGGTGCCTCTGCTGCCCAAAAAGAGTGGATATTTTTGCGGGAGAATCAGGGTCGCATTATGTCCTTCATGAAGTCCATGGATTTCCGATGGTCCGCTTTACAGGCCACTGACCCAGGAAATGCTATTCAGCTTTCTAGTCTCCAGCATGAGCTTGTTCAGCAGCGCAACACTCAGGCCCACATATTGAGTAATATGGCCTCTGTGGATGACCGTCTGCTCTCTCTTCAATCTGCCGCCTCGACTTTGGTGCAGGCATCGGCCCGTACCCCTGACTCTACACCTCATCCCCCACCTCGCCTTGGTAAACCGCCCCAGTTTAATGGCGATCCCAAGCTTTGCAGGGATTTTTTAAATCAGTGTCGTCTGCATTTTGAGTTGTTGCCACAGCAATACAACTGATAGGGCTAAGGTGGTGTTTGTGGTTTCATATCTGGAGGGTGAGATGTTGGCTTGGGTAAATCCACTGTGGAAGCGAGACGATCCCATAGTCTCTCAGCTGCAAATTTTTTGGAAACCTTCCACACAGTGTTTGAAGAACCGTGTCGTCTGGCCTCTACCACTGAGTCCCTCATTAATCTCCGCCAAGGTTCACTTACTGTTGGGCAATACGCCATTTGTTTTCGCACTCTGGCTTCAAAGTTGAGGTGGATTCCTGGCTCGCTGGTCGAAATACTCCAACTTCTCTCGAGGATTTGATTTCTCTTGCTACACGTATTGATTTAGGATTTCAGGAGCGTTCTCTTGAGGCTGCTCGAGATTGGAGACCTACTATCTCATCTCTAGCCATCCACAGGCATCGTAGCCCAGGTTCTGCGGTGTCTTCTTCCGCAACAGCTGCTGAATCTATGCAGGTGGATTATCTTAAAATGGCGGAGCAATGCAATCGAGCGAGACGCGTGCAAGGCTTATGTCTATACTGTGGAGATGGTTCTCACTTGCTTCGTTCCTGCCCAGTGAGGCCAGGAAACTCCTATACCTAAGACAGGTAAGAGAGGCCTCCATAGGTGTATGTGATTCCAAACTACCTTTAACCCTGACTGTTCAGTGGTTCTCAGGTCCAAAACGCTATTCTGAGGTGGTTTATGTGGATTCGGGCGTGGCAGGGAACTTCCTCAGGCTTGAAGAAGTTGAGAAGTACCAGATCCCAGTTAGGACCCTGGAGAATCCTCGTTGGATTGCTTCTGTGGATGGAAGACCTTGACCTGAGGAGGTCACTAAGGTTACCAAGGAGCTGAAGTTGCAAGTTGGGGTTCTGCTTCGGGAGAGGATTGCCATCTATGTTCTATCTGACATGGCCCACGCTCTTCTTGGTCTTCCCTGGCTAAGGACACATGAGCCAACCCATGATTGACACTCTGGTAAAATACTTCGCTGGGGTCAGTACTGCCAGTAGAGGTGCCGGCTGCCAGTTCGACCCTTTGGGATGTCACTGCCTCCTTCTGTTCCCATTGGATTACCCGCTGTCTACTGGACCTTCTCGGATGTCTTCAACAAGAAGGACAGAAATGACGTGGAAGTGCAATAAGGACTGCGCTTGCTTCTGGTAGAGTAAAGGGTTCTTTATTCAGCCAACGCGTTTCCTGAGCCTGCTGGCTCACTTCATCAGGGCAGAAGTGAGCCAGCAAGCTCAGGAAACGCATTGGCTGAATAAAGAATCCTTTACTCTACCAGAAGCAAGCGCAGTCCTTATTGCACTTCCACGTCATTTCTGCAATTCTGTCCTAGGACCCTGTGCAGACTTGCTGCTGCTTCTTAAGCGTTCATGGGTGTTGTGACTTCCTCACAACCCCAATAGGTGAGCACCTTCCCTACTGTTCCACAATTTTAATTGTTTTATACGGATTTCACACAGTGGATGCGCCCTGTATCTCTCCTTTTATTTCAACAAGAAGGAGGCAGAGAGTCCTCCGCATCAGCCGTATGACTGCCCGATTGAACTCATTCCTGGTTCGACCCCTCCTAGAGGCAGAATATACCCTCTCTCTTCAGTGGAGACCCAGGCCATATCGTACTATATCCAAGAAAATCTGGCCAGGGGCTTTATTCGAAAGTCCTCCTCTCCCGCAGACGCGGGTTTCTTCTTTGTTAAAAAGAAGGACGGCTTCCTTCGACCCTGTATTGACTATTGAGGCTTGAATAACATCACGGTCAAGAGAAGTTATCCTCTACCACCAATTCTGAAGCTTTTTGATCGTTTGAGGGGAGCACGGATTTTCATTAAACTAGACCTTCATGGTGCCTACAACCTGATACGTATCCACGCTGGTGACGAGTGGAAGACCGCGTTTAATACGCAGGATGGAAATTACGAGTACCTGGTCATGACCTTTGGCCTCTGCAACGCACCCGCTGTATTTCAGGAGTTTGCTAATGACATTTTTCGAGACCCCCTGTATTACTGTGTTGTAGTTTATTTGGACGATATTCTCTTTTTCTCTCCGGATCTGTCATCTCATTGGCAAGACGTTCGCCAAGTGCTATTACGTTTAAGAGAGAACCGCCTCTATGCCAAGTTCGAGAAGTGTGTCTTTGAGAAAACCCCGTTACCATTTTTGGGACACATTATCTCAGAATCCTACCTGAACATGGATTCGAAGATAGTATCAGCCATAATCAAATGGCCACTGCCTCTCGGGGTAAAAGCCATCCAACAGTTTCTTGGATTCGTGAACTATTACAGGCAGTTCATTCCACATTTTTCCTCGCTATCTATGCCTATCTCGGCTTTTGTCCGTAAGGGAGCCAACTCCCACATCTGGTCTCTGGAGGCTAAAGATGCCTTTTTGTCTCTAAAGCAAGCCTCTGCAGCCGTCCCTGTGCTTCATCGTCATGAGACTAACAAGTCGTTCATGCTCGAGGTGGATGCCTCCTCCACGGGAGCTGGAGCAGTGCTTCTCCAAAGAACCCCTTCCGGTCGCTTAGTCACCTGCTTTATTTTCTACAAGGCGTTTTCTTCTGCTGAGCGCAATTATTCCATCAGAGACAGAGAGTTGCTGGCCATCAAACTGAATCTTGAGGAATGTTGGTACCTTCTAGAGGAGGCGGCCCATCCTTTCGTAATTTTCTCCGACCACAAGAATCTGTCCTACATCCGGTTGGCTCAAAGACTTAACCCCCGGCAGGCCAGATGGTCCCTTTTCTTTGCCCGCTTCGATTTTGAACTTCACTTCCAATCAGGCCATTTTAACGTCAAGGTCAATGCTTTGTCTAGGTCTTTCCAGCCAGCTGATGCAGAGGAGGATCCTTCTCACATCATCGATCCCTCCAGGATTATAACATTGACTCCCCTAGGTCTTGCTAACTTACCCCCGGGGAGGACGTTTGTCGCCGAGAATAGCAGAACGAAAGTGCTGCTTTGGGGCCATTCATCCAAGATTGCCGGTCATGCGGGGATAAAGAAGACTAACTCTCTCATATCTCACCACTATTGGTGGTCCTCTTTACGCCAAGACATCGAGAAGTTTATATCTTCATGTCCCTCATGCGACAAGAACAAGATTCCGAGGCAACTTCACTCTGGTACTCTGCAGTCTCTCCCGATACCTTCAGCCCCATGCGGCACATCGCCATGGATTTCATCACAAATCTCCCTAGATCCTTTGGTTGTATGGTAATCTTGGTGGTCGTGGATCGGTTCTCTAAGATGGCTCACTTTATCCCTCTGTCGGGTATGCCCTCTGCCTCCGAACTGGCCAAGACTTTTATTGCTCATACCTTCAGCATTCATGGATTCCCATAACGCATTGTTTCCGACAGAGGAGTTCAGTTTATTTCTCGGTTTTGGAGAGCTCTCTGCAAGCTTATGAACGTGACTTTGGATTTTTCTTTGGACTATCACTCCCAGACCAACGGTCAGGTGGAACATACCAACCAGATCTTGACATTGTACCTTCGCCATTTTTCAAATGCTCACCAGGATAATTGGATCCGTCTTCTTCCTTGGGCCGAATTATGCCTATAACAATTATCCTAGTGACTCCTCCAACAAGTCTCCTTTTTTCATTGTCTCGGGACAAAATGATAATATGGACCTGCAGGTTCCACCAGTCTCGGGTGTACCAACAGCTGACTCTTTGTCCGTGGAGTTCTCTAAAATTTGGGAGGAGACCAAAGAAGCACTTGTCAAAGCTGGTGATAGGATGAAGAGACATGCTGACAAAAGATGTCTGGACCTACCTCCGTACCTTCCCGATGACAAAGCATGGCTATCTTCCAAGTTTATCCGGCTTAAAAATCCTTCCTACAAGTTGAGTCCTCGATACATCGGTCCCTTTGAGATCTTGTGAAGAATCAATGACGTGGCCTACAAGTTGACGTTGCCTGCCTCGCTCCATATTTCCAACACCTTCCATGTCTCCCTCCTCGAACCCATGGTGTTTAATCGCTATTATTCCTCTATCTGTCACACTCCTAATCCTGTTAGCCATGAGGACATTTTTGAGGTGAGGGATATACTCGCCATGAAAAAGGTGAAAGGGAAAACCGTCTTTTTGATCAATAGGATAGGGTTTGGTCCTGAGGAGAGGTCGTGGGAACATTGGGAGAACATCACTGCACCTCGTATCTTAGAGAGGATTCTTTCTAGCCTCAAAATGAGGTGATGTAAAGGGGGAGGTACTGTGAAAACGCCGCACGCCCCCCCGCAGCAGGATACTTACCTCACTCGGCGGGCCGCTGACCGGGCTCTTCCGGAGGTCTCTCCTCAACTTCCAGCTTGGTAGGCACGTCAGGGATCCCATCCACCAGGAACACGCACTCGGCTGCTTAGGCCGCGGAGGCGCACTTCCTCCGATCATTATGCTGCCAGACCCGGAAGTACCTCATTCCTGGCCACAGCAACAGGTACTTCAGGATGCTATCTGCTAGAGGAAGCCACTGATTACTACTTCCACATCTGTGCAGGTCTCAGTGCGGGTGCTTTTATATGCTCAGGTCCTACAGCGTGCGACTCAGTGCATACTGTGCACTCTCTGTATCTCAACGTGCTCCCCAGTGCAAGCTCTGCACTCTCTGTATCTCAGCATGCTTCCCATTGCACGCTCTGTATTCTCCTGTATTTCAGCATGCTTACTAGTGCACGCTCTGCACTCTCTGCATCTCAGCATGCTTCCCATTGCACGCTCTTTATTCAACTGTATTTCAGCGTGCTTCCTAGTGCACGCTCTGCACTCTCTGCATCTCAGCATGCTTCCCAGTGCACTCTCTGTATTCTCCTGTTTCTCTACTTGCTTCCCAGTGCACGCTCTGTATTCTCCTGTTTCTCTACTTGCTTTCCAGTGCATGCTCTGCGCTTTACTGTATCCAGCGTGTTCCCATTGCGTTTCGTGTAATCATGGAATTAATTTTTTCACCGCTGAAACAAGTGTATTTTGTGAAATATAAGAGGGTATTCCCATTTTCAAAGACAGATGATAATGAGAAAAAATGTTCCCTAACTCTGTACCTGAGATGAGGTGGTGTTATACTAAGAGTTGCGTATAGAAGATATACATTTAAAATAACACATACAGTATATTGTCATGTATTAGGAAGGTGTTATTACACCTCCGCAGATCTAGAACTCAAGCCTAGACCAACAATTATCAGTAATAATTTGAAAATTAATTACCTTTTATGTGATTCTTCCAATTGTCGTGCTGGAGTCCAGAAAGAAAAATTTTACCCTTCATTATGTCAATTAGAGCAGTAACCTGCAAAAAGACAAACGTATGATAATATGTTCCTGCTACATGCTATACACACCAATAAGTATAACTCCCTAGGGACAAAATTACTTATCTCATAGATAATGAATGTGGTCAATCTATCCACAGTTTATAGTCAAAGCTGTAGTCAGTCTGTCCACAGTATATTGTAAATGTTGCTGTCAGTCACTCCATAGTGAAATGTTAATATTGTAATCAGTTGGTGCTCCGTCCAGTATAAATACTGTGTTTAATTAGTCATCACAAAGTTTAAATGCTAGGATGAGCCGGTATACAATTTATAATGAACATTGTGGTCCGTCAGTCCACAGACTAGTGTAAATTGCATAGACAGTCATTCCACAGTTTGATATTATTACTGTGCTCAGTCAGTCTACACTTACCAGCAATTGCAATATTTTACCCCACTGGTGCTGACCCTGATGATCCCTGTATAGGTGGTTCCAAAAGGTCAGTTCACTCAGGGTGGGTTGGTTTCTCAGCCCAGAGGCTCCACTCCAAGAGTCGTAACAGAATAATCAGGTCTTGGATCCTGGTGGTGCCTCTGCTGCCCAAAAAGAGTGGATATTTTTGCGGGAGAATCAGGGTCGCATTATATCCTTCATGAAGAAAATGGATTTCCGATGATCCACTTTACAGGCCGCTGACCCAGAAAATGCTATTCAGCTTGCTAGTCTCCAGCAGGTGCTTGTTCAGCAGCGCGACACTCAGGCCCACATATTGAGTTATATGGCCTCTGTGGATGACCGTCTGCTCTCTCTTCAATCTTCCGCCTCAACTTTGGTGCAGGAGTCGGCCCGTACCCCCGACTCTACTCCTCATCCCCCACCTCGCCTTGGTAAACCGCCCCAGTTTAATGGTGATCCCAATCTTTGCAGGGATTTTTTAAATCAGTGTCATCTTCATTTTGAGTTGTTGCCACAGCAATACCCCACTGATCGGGCTAAGGTGGCATTTGTGGTTTCACATCTGGAGGGTGAGGCGTTGGCTTGGGTAAATCCCTTGTGGGAGCGAAACGATCCCATAGTGTCTCAGCTAAAAAATTTTTTGGAAATCTTCCACAGAGTGTTTGAAGAACAGGGTTGCCTGGCCTCTACCACTGAGACCCTCTTTAATCTCCGCCAAGGTTCACTTACTGTTGGGCAATACACCATTTGTTTTCGCAGTCTGGCTTCAAAGTTGGGGTGGACTCCTGGCTCGCTGGTCGAAATACTCCAACCTCTCTCGAGGATTTGATTTCTCTTGCTACACGTATTGATTTACGATTTCAGGAGCGTTCTCTTGAGGCTGCTCGAGATTGGAGACCTACTATCTCATCTCTAGCCATCCACAGGCATCTTAGCCCAGGTTCTGCGGTGTCTTCTTCTTCCGCAGCAGCTGCTGAATCTATGCAGGTGGATCATCTTAAAATGGCGGAGCAATGCCGTTGTGAGAGACGCATGCAAGGCTTATGTCTATACTATATATGGAGATGGTTCTCACTTGATTCGTTCCTGCCCAGTGCGGCCAGGAAACTCCTCTACCTAAGACAGGTAAGAGAGGCCTCCATAGGTGTATGTGATTCCTATCTACCTTTAACCCTGACTGTTCAGTGGTTCTCAGGTCCTAAACACTATTCTGAGGTGGTTTATGTGGATTCGGGTGTGGCAGGGAACTTCCTCAGGCTTGAAGAAGTTGAGAAGTACCAGATCCCAGTTAGGACCCTGGAGAATCCTCGTTGGGTTGCTTCTGTGAATGGAAGGCCTTTACCTGAGGCGGTCAATAAGGTTACCAAGGAGCTGAAGTTGCAAGTTGGGGTTCTTCATCGGGAGAAGATTGCCACCTATGTTGTATCTGACATGGGCCACGCTCTTCTTAGTCTTCCCTGGCTAAGGACACATGAGCCAACCCATGATTGATGCTCTGGTAACATACTTCGCTGGGGTCAGTACTGCCAGGAGAGGTGCCGGCTGCCAGTTCGACCCTTTGGGATGTCACTGCCTCCTTCTGTTCCCGTTGGATTAACCGCTGTCTACTGGCCCTTCTCGGATGTCTTCAACAAGAAGGAGGCAGAGTCCTACGCATTAGCCGTATGACTGCCCGATTGAACTCATTCCTGGTTCGACGCCTCCTAGAGGCAGAATATACCCGCTCTCTTCAGAGGAGACCCAGGCCATATCATACTATATCCAAGAAAATCTGGCAAGGGGCTTTATTCGAAAGTCCTTCTCTACCGCAGGCGCGGGTTTCTTCTTTGTTAAAAAGAAGGACGGCTTCCTTCGACCCTGTATTGTCTATAGAGGCTTGAATAACATCACGGTCAAGAACAGGTATCCTCTACCACCAATTCTGGAGCTTTTTGATCGTTTGAGGGGAGCACAGATTTTCATCAAACTAGACCTTCATGGTGCCTACGACCTGATCCGTATCCACGCTGGTGACGAGTGGAAGACCGCGTTTAATATGTGGGATGGAAATTACGAGCACCTGGTCATGACCTTTGGCCTCTGCAACGCACCCGCTGTGTTTCAGGAGTTTTGTTAATGACATTTTTCGAGACCTCCTGTATTACTGTGTTGTAGTATATTTGGACGATATTCTCTTTTTCTCTCCGGATCTGTCATCTCATCGGCAAGACGTTCGCCAAGTGCTGTTACGTTTAAGAGAAAACCGTCTCTATGCCAAGATCGAGAAGTGTGTCTTTGGGCAAACCCCGTTACCATTTTTGGGACACACTATCTCGGATTCCTGCCTGAACATGTATTCGAAGAAAGTATCAGCCATAATCAAATGGCCACTGCCTCTCGGGGTAAAAGCCATCCAACAGTTTCTTGGATTCGTGAACTATTACAGGCAGTTCATCCCACATTTTTCCTCATTATCTAAGCCTATCTCGGCTCTTGTCCGTAAGGGAGCCAACTCCCACATCTGGTATCTGGAGGCTAAAGATGCTTTTTTGTCTCTAAAGCAAGCCGCTGCAGCCGCCCCTGTGCTTCATTATCATGAGACTAACAAGTCGTTCATGCTCGAGGTGGATGCCTCCTCCACGGGAGCTGGAGCAGTGCTTCTCCAAAGATCCCCTTCCGGTCGCTTAGTCACCTGCGATATTTTCTACAAGGCGTTTTCCTCTGCTGAGCGCAATTATTCCATCAGAGACAGAGTTGTTGGCCATCAAACTGACTCTTGAGGAATGGTGGTACCTTAAAGAGGGGGCAGCCCATCCTTTCGTAATTTTCTCCGACCACAAGAATCTGTCCTACATCCGGTCGGCTCAAAGACTTAACCCCTGGCAGGCCAGATGTTCCCTTTTCTTTGCCCACTTCGATTTTGAATTTCACTTCCGATCAGGCCATTTTAACGTCAAGGTCGATGCTTTGTCTAGGTCTTTCCAGCCAGCTGATGCAGAGGAGGCTCCTTCTCACATCATCGATCCCTCCAGGATTATAACGTTGACTCCCCTAGGTCTTGCTAACTTACCCCCGGGGAGGACGTTTGTCGCCGAGAATAACAGAAAGAAAGTCATGCTTTGGGGCCATTCATCCAAGATTGCCGGTCATGCGGGGATAAAGAAGACTAACTATCTCATATCTCGCCACTATTGATGGTCCTCTTTACGCCAAGACATCGAGGAGTTTATATCTTCATGTCCCTCATGCGACAAGAACAAGATTCCGAGGCAACTTCACTCTGGTACTCTGCAGCCTCTCCCGGTACCTTCAGCCCCATGGCAAAATATCGCCATGGATTTCATCACAAATCTCCCTCGATCCTGTGGTTGTACGGTAATCTTGGTGGTCGTGGATCGGTTCTCTAAGATGGCTCACTTTATCCCTCTGCCGGGTTTGCCCTCTGCCTCCGAATTGGCCAAGCCTTTTATTGCTCATATCTTCAGCATTCATGGATTCCCGTAACGCATTGTTTCCGACAGAGGAATTCAGTTTACTTCTCGGTTTTGGAGAGCTCTCTGCAAGCTTATGAACGTGACTTTGGATTTTTCTTTGGACTATCACCCCCAGACCAACGGTCAGGTGGAACATGCCAACCAGATCTTGACATCGTACCTTCGCCATTTTTCAAATGCTCACCAGGATAATTGGGTCTGTCTTCTTCCTTGGGCCGAATTATGCCTATAACAATTATCCTAGTGACTCCTCCAACAAGTCTCCTTTTTACATTGTCTCGGTACAAAATGCTAATATGCCCCTGCCAGTTCCACCAGTCTCGGGTGTACCAACAGTTGACTCCTTGCCCGTGGAGTTCTCTAAAATTTGGGAGGAGCCCAAAGAAGCACTTATCAAAGCTGGTGACAGGATGAAGAGACATGCTGACAAAAGATGTTTGGACAAAGTATGGCTATCTTCCAAGTTTATCAGGCTTAAAAGTCCTTCCTACAAGTTGAGTCCTCGATACATCGGTCCCTTTGAGATCTTGGGACGAATCAATGACGTGGCCTACAAGTTGACGTTGCCTGCCTCGCTCCGTATTTCCAACACCTTCCATGTCTCCCTCCTCAAACCCGTTGTGTTTAATCGCTATTATTCCTCTATCTGTCACACTCCTAACCCTGTTAGCCATGAGGACATTTTTGAGGTGAGGGATATACTCGCCATGAAAAAGGTGAGAGAGAAAACCTTCTTTTTGATCGATTGCATAGGGTTTGGTCCTGAGGAGAGGTCGTGGGAACCTTGGGAGAACATCACTGCACCTCATATCTTAGAGAGGTTTCTTTCTAGCCTCAAAAGGAGGGGATGTAAAGGGGAGGTACTGTTACAATGCCGCACGCCCCCCAGCAGCAGGAAACCTACCTCACTTAGCGTCCCGCTGACCGGGCTCTTCCGGAGGTCTCTCCTCAACTTCCGGCTTGGCGGGCACGTCAGGGATCCCATCCACCAGGAACACGCACCCGGCTGCTTAGGCCGCGGCGGCGGCGCACTTCCTCCGATCATTATGCTGCCAAACCCGGAAGTACCTCATTCTTGGCCACAGCAACAGGTATTTCAGGATGCTATCTGCTAGAGGAAGCCACTGATTACTACTTCCGCATCTGTGCAGGTCTCAGTGCGGGTGCTTTTATATGCTCAGGTCCTACAGCGTGCGTCTCAGTGCGCGCTATGCACTCACTGTATCTCAACGTGCTCCCCAGTGCAAGCTCTGCACTATCTGAATCTCAGCATGCTACACAGTGCATGCTCTGCACTCTCTGTATCTCAGCGTGCTTCCTAGTGCGCGCTCTGCACTCTCTGTATCTCTGCGTGCTTCCCATTGCACGCTCTGTATTCTCCTGTATTTCAGCGTGCTTCCTAGTGCGCGCTCTGCACTCTCTGCATCTCAGCGTGCTTCACAGTGCACGCTCCGTATTCTCCTGTTTCTCTACTTGCTTCCCAGTGCACGCTCTGTATTCTCCTGTTTCTCTACTTGCTTCCCAGTGCACGCTCTGTATTCTCCTGTTTCTCTACTTGCTTCCCAGTGCATGCTCTGCGCTTTACTGTATCCAGCGTGTTCCCATTGCATCTCGTGTAATCATGGTATTAATTGTTTCACCGCTGAAACAAGTGTATTTTGTGAAATATAAGAGGGTATTCCCAATTTCGAAGACAGATGATAATGAGAAAAAATGTTCCCTAACTCTGTACCTGAGATAAGGTGGTGTTATACTAAGAGTTGTGTATAGAAGATATACATTTAAAATAACACGTACAGTATATTGTCATGTATCAGGAAGGTGTTATTACACCTCCGATGATCTAGAAATAAAGCCTAGATCAATGATTATCAGTAATTAATTTGAAAATTAATTACCTTTTATGTATTTCTTCCAATTGTCTTCTTGTAGTCCACAAAGAACAATTTTACACTTCAATATGTCAATGGGATCAGTAACCTGTAAAAAGACAAACGTATGATAATATGTTCCTGCTACATGCTATACACACCAATAAGTATAACTCACTAGAGCCAAAATTACTTATCTCAGAGATAATACATGTGGTCAATCTATCCACAGTTTATTGTCAAAGCTGTAGTCAGTCAGTCCACAGTATACGCTTAAATGTTTTTGTCAGTCCATAGTGAAGAGTAAATACTGTAATCAGTTGGTCCTCCGTCCAGTATAAATACTGTGTTTAATTAGTCCACACCTAGTTTAAATGCTGGGATGAGCTGGTCTACAATTTATAGTGAATATTGTGGTCTGTCACGCCACATAATAGTGTAAATTGTATAGACAGTCATTCCACAGTCTGGTATTATTACTGTGGTCAGTCGGTCCAAACTTAATGTAAATGCTATGGTCAGTCGGTGCACAATCTATTGTAAATGTTGTGGTAAGTCAGTCCTAAGTCTGGTAGTAATACTGTGCTCAGTCAGTCCACACCTAGTGTATATTATATGGTTAATTAGTGTACAGTCTACTGTGAATGTTGTGGTCAGTCAGTCCAGAGACTAGTTTAACTAATATAGACAGTCAGTCCACAGTCAGGTATTAATACTGTGCTCAGTCAGTCCACACTGTTATGAGTTCATTTTCCCCTTCACCATTGAGGTCTGATGAACTCCCTCTTCTGGTGAAGGAAGGTAGTGAGACTGATTACCAAGCACCTGAGCTGGGAGAGGATGACTGGGCGACGGGGATCTCTGACTGGATATAAGGCAGCCGACACCCTTCTGCCTCGCTGGTGATTTCTCTGTGGAATTCTAGGAGACCAGTCTGATTCCTGCTCCTCAAAAGCTAAGTTTTCTGCTTTGCCTTTTTGCATTTTTGTCTTGGTTTTAGTTTGCCATGCTTTTCTGGATTCTTCCATTCCCTGCTGGGGTGAGCTGAATTCATTTTTTTTTTGTTTGCTCTGTCTTCAGAAAATACCTGAGTACTGACATAGTCTTTTTGAAGCCTAGCGTCTTCAGGGCCTTTTTCCCTGTCAGTCTGATGGCTCTTATTTTGATAGGGTTTTTCGTGGATTGCAGAAAGCAGCTTTCCTATCCTGTCCTATGTAGTTACCTTGGGCCCCATCAATCGCTCAGCCTATCTTTCTATCTGTGTTAGTGTTTTTTCTTCTTGCTTCACCGTCATTATATGTTGGGGCTGCCTATTGCTTTGGGGTCTGCTCTGGGGCAGTTTAGATTTCCCTTTCTGTCTTTAGGCTAGGCAGTTCTCCGGCTGTGATCGAGGGGTCTAGGGCATCGTAGGAACCCCCCACGGCTACTGCTAGTTGTTGTTGATAGGTTCAGGGGTCTGCAATCCGATTGCTGCCAACTTCTCTGGTTTTCTGGACTTAGCTAGCATTTCTGTTTTTGCCTCCTACGGTGACTCATTCATAACTGAATCACCAGCCATACCGCAGATCCTAGGGTACTCAATAGCAGGAAAGAATTGAAAAAAGAAAAAAAAAAAGTGTGTATATTTTTTCCTCTATATCTCTGACGCCATAGGGGGAATTTTTTTTCTCTCAATGGAAATAAAGCAATTGTCTGATCGTGTGTAGCAGCTCGCTGCGTAAGTGCGGGGAATTTCCGCCTACCTTGCTCATTCACATGCTGCTGAACCAAAGATCACTACTCCTGATGTGTTTTTTGGGGATCGGTCTAAATTTTTGAATTTCAAAAATAATTTTAAATTATTTTTTGCTTAAAGCCTAACTCGTCAGGGAGCTCCGCGCAGCAGGTTAAAATTGTCATCTCTTTGCTGCGTGGCGATCCCCAGGATTGGGCGTTTTCTTTGAAACCAGATGATCCTATTCTGACTAATGTGAACGCATTTTTTCAAGCCTTGGGGTTGTTGTATGATGAACCTAATGCTATTGATCAGGCTGAAAAGACCCTGTTGGCATTGAGCCAGAGTCGAGATTCTGCAGAATTGTACTGTCAAAAATTCCGAAAGTGGGCGGTCCTTACTGCCTGGAATGATAATGCCTTGGCAGCTCTCTTTCGGAAGGGTTTGTCAGAAGCCGTAAAAGATACTATGGTGGGATTTCCTGGTCCCTCTGGTCTTGACGATTCTATGTCATTAGCCATTCAGGTTGATCGGCGTTTACGTGAACGCAGGACTGCACGAGAGGTGTTGCCACCTGTTGAACAAGTGTCTGAACCTATGCAATGTGATAAAGTTTTGTCCAGGGAGCAACGTCAGGAGTTCAGAAAGCGTAATAAGCTGTGTTTTTTTTGTGGAGATGCCTCGCATATTATTTCTGTCTGTCCTAAACAAAAGAAACGTTTTGCACACACGTTTTCTGTGGGTGGTGTTCAACCTAAGTTTCTTCTGGCAATTACTCTGATCTGCTCCCTTTCCACATTTTCCGCCAAGGCTTTTGTGGATTCGGGAGCAGCCCTGAACCTAATGGACTTGGATTTTGCTAAACGTTGTGGATTTCCTATGACACCTCTGCGGACGCCTATCCCTTTGAGGGGGATTGATGCTACTCCTTTGACGAAAAATAAGCCTTAGTTTTGGACCCAGGTGGTAATGCAGGTCGCCCCAAACCATCAAGAAAATTGCAGATTTTTGGTGTTGCATAATTTGCATGATACAATTGATCTGGGGTTTCCCTGGTTGCAAATTCATAATCCAGCTTTGGACTGGAAATCTGTGTCTGTGGTGAGTTGGGGTTGTCGGTGTGCCCTTAGTGAGGCTCCGGTTTTTTCCACCTCTCCTCAGTCGCATGATGTTCCTGACTATTTGGCGGACTTTTATGATGTATTTAGTGAGAATGAGTCTGCGTTTTTGCCTCCTCATAGGAGTTATGACTGTGCAATTGAACTGAGCCCGGGGTGTAAATTTCCCAAGGGTCGGCTCTTCAATTTATCTGTACCCGAGCACGAGGCTATGCGATCCTATATTAAGGAGGTGTTGGAGTAGGGTCATATTAGACCATCCTCTTCACCATTAGGTGCTGTTTTTTTTTTCGTGGCCAAAAAGGATGGTTCATTAAGGCCTTGTATTGATTATCGTGCCCTCAAAAAAATTACTATTAAATATCAGTATCCGTTACCCCTGATTTCGGATCTATTCTCCAGAGTTAAAGTTGCTTGCTGGTTTACCAAGCTTGACCTCAGGGGGGTGAATAATCTTATCCGCATTAAGCATGGGGATGAATGGAAGACGGCGTTTAATACTCCAGAGGGACATTTTGAGTACCTGGTGATGCCTTTTGGGCTCACTAATGCCCCTTCTGTCTTCCAGTGCTTAATGAACGACATTTTCCGAGACTTTGTGGATACATTTTTGATTATCTATCTGGATGATATTTTGATCTTCTCCAAGGATTGGGATTCTCATGTGGAACATGTTCGGACGGTGTTCCGTATCTTGAGGGAGAATTCCCTGTATGTCAAAGGATCGAAATGCCTTTTTGGGGTACAGAGGATTTCATTTTTGGGATTTATTTTGTCTCAGTCAACTATTGAAATGGATCCAGCCAAGGTACAGGCCATTTATGATTGGGTTCAGCCCACTTCTTTGAAGGCCCTTCAGAAGTTTTTGGGTTTTGCTAATTTTTATCGGAAATTTATAGCAAAATTTTCTAGTATTGCCAAGCCATTGACTGATCTGACTAAGAAGGGTGCTGATGTGTTGAATTGGTCTCCGGAGGCTGTTTCTTCCTTTCAGAAGCTGAAGCGAAGATTCACTTCTGCCCTGGTTTTGCGGCAACCTGATGTCTCACTCCCGTTCCAGGTAGAGGTGGACGCTTCTGAGATTGGTGCAGGAGCTGTTTTGTCCCAAAAGGATCCTGTAACATCTAAAATGAATCCCTGTGCTTTCTTTTCCCGAAAGTTCTCCCCATCTGAACGTAACTATGATGTGGGGAATCGGGAACTGTTGGCCATGAAATGGGCATTTGAGGAGTGGAGACATTGGTTGGAGGGAGCTAAACATCAAGTCGTGGTCCTCACTGACCACAAGAATTTGATTTACCTGGAGTCGGCCAAACGCTTGAACCCTAGACAGGCTAGATGGGCCTTGTTTTTTACACATTTTGATTTTGTGGTCTCTTTTCTTCCTTGCACTAAGAATGTCAAGGCTGACGCTCTTTCTAGGAGCTTCTTTGCTGATTCTCCTGTGGTGACCAAGCCTGCTACCATCTTATGCGAAGGGGTAGTTCTTTCTGCCATCTCTCCCGATTTGAGACGTGCTCTGGAAGAGTTCCAGGAGGACAAACCTGAGCGTTGTCCCAGTGGAAAGTTGTATGTTCCTGACCAGTGGAAGAAGAGAGTGATGTCTGAAGTTCATTGCTCTGCATTGGCTGGTCATCCAGGTATTTTTGGTACTAGAGATCTGGTGAGTCAGTCTTTTTGGTTGCCCGCCTTGTCTCGTGATGTCAGGAATTTTGTGCAGTCCTGTGGGACTTGCTCCCGGTCTAAACCTTGTTCTCGCTCTAGTGGCTTGTTGATGCCTTTGCCGGTCCCCAGGAGGCCATGGACCCATATTTCAATGGATTTCATCTCTGATATGCCTGTCTCTCAGAGAATGACTGTTATTTGGGTGATTTGTGATAGGTTCTCTAAGATGGTTCATCTTGTACCACTCCCTAAGTTGCCATCTTCTTCTGAGTTGGTGCCCCTGTTTTTGCAACAGGTGGTTCGTTTGCACGGGATTCCTGAGAACATTGTATCTGACAGAGGAGTTCAGTTTGTGTCTAGATTTTGGAGGACGTTCTGTTCCAAGCTGGGAATTCAGTTGTCCTTCTCCTCTGCGTTTCACCCTCAGACCAATGGGCAGACGGAGAGAACAAACCAGACCTTGGAGTCATATTTGAGATGTTTTATTTCCGCTGATCAGGATGATTGGGTTTCATTTTTGCCCTTGGCCGAATTTGCTTTAAATAATAGAGCTAGTTCTGCCACTTTGATGTCACCTTTTTTTTGTAACTGTGGGTTTCATCCTTGATTTTCTTCAGGGCAGGTGGAGCCTTCTGCCTGCCCAGGTGTTGACACTGTGGTGGAGAGAATGCACCAGATCTGGGAACAAGTGGTGGATAAGTTATCTCTCTCCCAGGAAAAGGCCCAGCGGTTTTCCAACCGACATAGGACCGTTGGTCTCCAGTTTAAGGTGGGTGATATGGTTTGGTTATCATCAAAAAATATCGCTATGAAGGTGGCTTCTCCTAAGTTTAAGCCTAGATTTATTGGGCCTTACAAGATTTTGGAGATCATTAATCTGGTCTCTTTTCGGTTGGCTCTTCCTTTCACATTTAAAATCCATAATGTGTTTCATAAGTCCTTGTTGAAGAGGTTTGTTGAACCAGTAGTTCCTGGGGTGGCACCTCCGAACCCTGTATTGGTTGAAGGTAACATGGAATATGAGGTAGAGAAGATACTGGATTCCCGTCTGGCTAGACGGAGACACCAGTATTTGGTTAAGTGGAAGGGTTATGGTCAGGAGGATAATTCCTGGGTCTCTGCCTCTGATATTCATGCCAAAAGATTGGTGCGTACCTTTCATCGGGCTCACCCTGGTCGCCCTGGTGGCGTGGATGAGGGTTCGGTGACCCCTCCTCAAGGGGGAGGTACTGTTATGAGTTCATATTCCCCTTCACCATTGAGGTCTGATGAACTCCCTCTTCTGGTGAAGGAAGGTAGTGAGGCTGATTACCAAGCACCTGAGCTGGGAGAGGATGACTGGGCGACGGGGATCTCTGACTGGATATAAGGCAGCCGACGCCCTTCTGCCTCGCTGGTGATTTCTCTGTGGAATTCTAGGAGACCAGTCTGATTCCTGCTCCTCAAAAGCTAAGTTTTCTGCTTTGCCTTTTTGCATTTTTGTCTTGGTTTTAGTTTGCCTTGCTTTTCTGGATTCTTCCATTCCCTGCTGGGGTGAACTGAATTCCTTTTTTGTCGGTTTGCTCTGTCTTCAGAAAATACCTGAGTACTGACTGACATAGTCTTTTTGAAGCCTAGCGTCTTCAGGGCCTTTCTCCCTGTCAGTCTGTTGGCTCTTATTTTGTTAGGGTTTTTCGTTGATTGCAGACAGCAGCTTTCCTATCCTGTCCTATGTAGTTAGCTTGGGCCCCATCATTTGCTCAGCTTATCTTTCTATCTGTGTTAGTGTTTTTTCTTCTTGCTTCACCGTCATTATATGTTGGGGGTTGCCTATTGCTTTGGGGTCTGCTCTGGGGCAGTTTAGATTTCCCTTTCTGTCTTTAGGCTATTTAGTCCTCCGGCTGTGATCGAGGGGTCTAGGTCATCGTAGGAACCCCCCACGGCTACTGCTAGTTGTTGTTGATAGGTTCAGGGGTCTGCAATCCGATAGCTGCCAACTTCTCTGGTTTTCTGGACTTAGCTAGCATTTCTGTTTTTGCCTCCTACGGTGACTCATTCATAACACCACACCTAGTGTAAATTCTTTGGTCAAGTAGTGCACAGTCTACTGTGAATGCTGTGGTCTGTCAGTTGACAGTTTTTATAAATACTTTCCTCAGTTTATGGTCACATAGTGTAAATGCTGTGTTCTGTCACGCTGCGGTCTAGTGTGAATGCTGGGGTCAGTCGCGTGTAATCAAGGTATTGATTGTTTCACCGCTGAAACAAGTGTATTTTATGAAATATAAGAGGGTATTCCCAATTTGGAAGAAAGTTGAAAATGAGAAAAAATGTTCCCGATCTCTGTACCTGAGATAAAGTGATGTTATTCTAAGAGTTGTGCATAGAAGATATACATTTAAGATAGCATCTACAGTATATTGTCATGTATCAGGAAGGTGTTATTACACCTCCGCAGCTCTAGAACTCAAGCCTAGACCAACAATTATCAGTAATAATTTGAAAATTAATTACCTTTTATATGATTCTGCCAATTGTCTTACTGGAGTTCACAAAGAAAAATTTTACCCTTCATTATGTCAATTAGAGCAGTAACCTGTAAAAAGACAAACATATGATAATATGTTCCTACTACATGCTATACACACCAATAAGTATAACTCCCTAGGGCCAAAATTACTTATTTCAGAGATAATGAATGTGGTCAATCTATCCACAGTTTATTGTCAAAGCTGTAGTCAGTCTGTCCACAGTATATTGTAAATGTTGCTTTCATAAGATATTTTTCGGACTTACTGTGCGCTGCTTGACAAAGTTCAATGGTACACCATGAAAGGTTTTAACTGTTTAATTCCCAACGCGTTTCGAAGTGTCTATCACTTCTTCCTCAGGGCATGACATGAGGAAGCAAGCGCACAGTAAGTCCGAAAAATATCTTATCCATAAGGATTCACATTGGCGGTCACGAGTGGACCTTCGGGCGTGCAGCAAGCTGACAGTCGGTTTATGTGCTCTTATCTCCCCTGGAAAAGGTGAGTGAATTTCTTTATATTCCTTCAAAACACCACCCGGATAAGACCCTATTGCGCTTTCTTATTTCCTTTAGCCTCCTTATATATTAAATGTTGCTTTCAGTCACTCCATAGTGAAATGTTAATATTGTAATCAGTTGGTCCTCCGTCCAGTATAAATACTGTGTTTAATTAGTCATCACCTAGTGTAAATGCTAGGATGACCCGGTATACAATTTATAATGAACATTGTGGTCCATCAGTCCACAGACTAGTGTAAATTGTATAGACAGTCATTCCACAGTTTGATATTATTACTGTGCTTAGTCAGTCTACACTTACCAGCAGTTGCAATACTTTACCCCACTGGTGCAGACCCTGATGATCCCTGTATAGGGGGTGGTTCCAATAGGTCAGTTCACTCAGGGTGGGTTGGTATCTCAGCCCAGAGGGTCCACTCCAAGAGTCGTAACAGAATAATCAGGTCATGGATCTCGCTGGTGCCTCTGCTGCCCAAAAAGAGTGGATATTTTTGCGGGAGAATCAGGGTCGCATTATGTCCTTCATGAAGTCCATGGATTTCCGATGGTCCGCTTTACAGGTCGCTGACCCAGAGAATGCTATTCAGCTTGCTAGTTTCCAGCAGGAGCTTGTTCAGCAGCACAACACGCAGGCCCACATATTGAGTAATATGGCCTCTGTGGATGACCGTCTGCTCTCTCTTCAATCTGCCGCCTCGACTTTGGTGCAGGCGTCGGCCTGTACCCCTGACTCTACTCCTCATCCCCCTCCTCGCCTTGTTAAACTGCCCCAGTGTAATGGCGATCCCAAGCTTTGCAGGGATTTTTTAAATCAGTGTCATCTGCATTTTGAGTTGTTGCCACAGCAATACCCCACAGATCGGGCTAAGGTGGTGTTTGTGGTTTCACATCTGGAGGGTGAGGCGTTGGCTTGGGTAAATCCCATTTTGGGAGCTAGACGATCCCATAGTCTCTCAGCTGCAAATTTTTTTGGAAACCTTCCACAGAGTGTTTGATGAACCGGGTTGCCTGGCCTCTACCACTGAGTCCCTCTTTAATCTCCGCCAAGGTTCACTTACTGTTGGGCAATACGCCATTCGTTTTCGCACTCTGGCTTCAAAGTTGGGGTGGACTCCTGGCTCCCTGGTCGAAATACTCCAACCTCTCCCGAAGATTTGATTTCTCTTATTACACATATTGATTTACGATTTCAGGAGCGTTCTCTTGAGGCTGCTTGAGATTAGAGACCTACTATCTAATCTCTAACCATCCACAGGCATCTAGCCCAGGTTCTGCGGTGTCTTCTTCGGCAGCAGCTGCTGAATCTATGCAGGTGGATCATCTTAAAATGTCGGAGCAATGCCGTCGTGAGAAACGCGTGCAAGGCTTATGTCTATACTGTGGACATGGTTCTCACTTGCTTCGTTCCTGCCCAGTGCGGCCAGGTAAGAGAGGCCTCCATAGGTGTATGTGATTCCTGCTCTCCCGCAGATGCGGGTTTCTTCTTTGTTAAAAAGAAGGATGGCTTCCTTCGACCCTGTATTGACTATAGAGCTGGCTTGAATAACATCACGGTCAAGAACAGGTATCCTCTACAACCAATTCTGGAGCTTTTTGATCGTTTGAGGGGAGCACGGATTTTCATCAAACTAGACCTTCATGGTGCCTACAACCTGATCCGTATCCACGCTGGTGGCGAGTGGAAAACCGCGTTTAATATGCGGGATGGAAATTACGAGTACCTGGTCATGACCTTTGGCCTCTGCAACGCACCCGCTGTGTTTCAGGAGTTTAGTTAATGACATTTTTCGAGACCTCCTGTATTACTGTGTTGTAGTATATTTGGACGATATTCTCTTTTTCTCTCCGGATCTGTCATCTCATCGGCAAGACGTTCGCCAAGTGCTGTTACGTTTAAGAGAGAACCGTCTCTATGCCAAGATCGAGAAGTGTGTCTTTGGGCAAACCCCGTTACCATTTTTGGGACACATTATCTCGGAATCCTGCCTGAACATGGATTCGAAGAAAGTATCAGCCATAATCAAATGGCCACTGCCTCTCGGGGTAAAAGCCATCCAACAGTTTCTTGGATTCGTGAACTATTACAGGCAGTTAAACCCACATTTTTCCTCATTATCTAAGCCTATCTCGGCTCTTGTCCGTAAGGGAGCCAACTCCCACATCTGGTATCTGGAGGCTAAAGATGCTTTTTTGTCTCTAAAGCAAGCCGCTGCAGCCGCCCCTGTGCTTCATTATCATGAGACTAACAAGTCGCTCATGCTCGAGGTGGATGCCTCCTCCACGGGAGCTGGAGCAGTGCTTCTCCAAAGATCCCCTTCCGGTCGCTTAGTCACCTGCGATATTTTCTACAAGGCGTTTTCCTCTGCTGAGTGCAATTATTCCTTCAGAGACAGAGTTGATGGCCATCAAACTGACTCTTGAGGAATGGTGGTACCTTAAAGAGGGGGCAGCCCATCCTTTCGTAATTTTCTCCGACCACAAGAATCTGTCCTACATCCGGTCGGCTCAAAGACTTAACCCCCGCAGGCCAGATGGTCCCTTTTCTTTACCCACTTCGATTTTGAATTTCACTTCCGATCAGGCCATTTTAACGTCAAGGTCGATACTTTGTCTAGGTCTTTCCAGCCAGCTGATGCAGAGGAGGCTCCTTCTCACATCATCGATCCCTCCAGGATTATAACGTTGACTCCCCTAGGTCTTGCTAACTTACCCCCGGGGAGGACGTTTGTCGCCGAGAATAACAGAAAGAAAGTCATGCTTTGGGGCCATTCATCCAAGATTGCCGGTCATGCGGGGATAAAGAAGACTAACTATCTCATATCTCGCCACTATTGATGGTCCTCTTTACGCCAAGACATCGAGGAGTTTATATCTTCATGTCCCTCATGCGACAAGAACAAGATTCCGAGGCAACTTCACTCTGGTACTCTGCAGCCTCTCCCGGTACCTTCAGCCCCATGGCAAAATATCACCATGGATTTCATCACAAATCTCCCTCGATCCTGTGGTTGTACGGTAATCTTGGTGGTCGTGGATCGGTTCTCTAAGATGGCTCACTTTATCCCTCTGCCGGGTTTGCCCTCTGCCTCCGAATTGGCCAAGCCTTTTATTGCTCATATCTTCAGCATTCATGGATTCCCGTAACGCATTGTTTCCGACAGAGGAATTCAGTTTACTTCTCGGTTTTGGAGAGCTCTCTGCAAGCTTATGAACGTGACTTTGGATTTTTCTTTGGACTATCACCCCCAGACCAACGGTCAGGTGGAACATGCCAACCAGATCTTGACATCGTACCTTCGCCATTTTTCAAATGCTCACCAGGATAATTGGGTCTGTCTTCTTCCTTGGGCCAAATTATGCCTATAACAATTATCCTGGTGACTCCTCCAACAAGTCTCCTTTTTTCATTGTCTCGGGACAAAATGCTAATATGCCCCTGCCAGTTCCACCAGTCTCGGGTGTACCAACAGTTGACTCCATGCCCGTGGAGTTCTCTAAAATTTGGGAGGAGCCCAAAGAAGCACTTATCAAAGCTGGTGACAGGATGAAGAGACATGCTGACAAAAGATGTTTGGACAAAGTATGGCTATCTTCCAAGTTTATCAGGCTTAAAAGTCCTTCCTACAAGTTCAGTCCTCGATACATCGGTCCCTTTGAGATCTTGGGACGAATCAATGACGTGGCCTACAAGTTGATGTTGCCTGCCTCGCTCCGTATTTCCAACACCTTCCATGTCTCCCTCCTCAAACTCGTTGTGTTTAATCATTATTATTCCTCTATCTGTCACACTCCTAACCCTGTTAGCCATGAGGACATTTTTGAGGTGAGGGATATACTCTCCATGAAAAGGTGAGAGAGAAAACGTTCTTTTTGATCGATTGCATAGGGTTTGGACCTGAGGAGAGGTCGTGGGAACCTTGGGAGAACATCACTGCACCTCATATCTTAGAGAGGTTTCTTTCTAGCCTCAAAAGGAGGTGATGTAAAGGGGAGGTACTGTTACAATGCCGCACGCCCCCCAGCAGCAGGAAACCTACCTTACTCGGCGTCCCGCTGACCGGGCTCCTCCGGAGGTCTCTCCTCAACTTCCGGCTTGGCGGGCACGTCAGGGATCCCATCCAACAGGAACACGCACCCGGCTGCTTAGGCCGCGGCGGCGCACTTCCTCCGATCATTATGCTGCCAGACCCGGAAGTACCTCATTCTTGGCCACAGCAACAGGTATTTCAGGATGCTATCTGCTAGAGGAAGCCACTGATTACTACTTCCGCATCTGTGCAGGTCTCAGTGCGGGTGCTTTTATATGCTAAGGTCCTACAGCGTGCGTCTCAGTGCGCGCTATGCACTCTCTGTATCTCAACGTGCTTCCTAGTGCGCGCTCTGCACTCTCTGTATCTCGGCGTGCTTCCCATTGCACGCTCTGTGTTCTCCTGTATTTCAGCGTGCTTCCTAGTGCGCGCTCTGCACTCTCTGCATCTCAGCGTGCTTCACAGTGCACGCTCCGTATTCTCCTGTTTCTCTACTTGCTTCCCAGTGCACGCTCTGTATTCTCCTGTTTCTCTACTTGCTTCCCAGTGCACGCTCTGTATTCTCCTGTTTCTCTACATGCTTCCCAGTGCATGCTCTGCGCTTTACTGTATCCAGCGTGTTCCCATTGCATCTCGTGTAATCATGGTATTAATTGTTTCACCGCTGAAACAAGTGTATTTTGTGAAATATAAGAGGGTATTCCAAATTTTGAAGACAGATGATAATGAGAAAAAATGTTCCCTAACTCTGTACCTGAGATAAGGTGGTGTTATACTAAGAGTTGCGTATTGAAGATATACATTTAAAATAACACATACAGTATATTGTCATGTATCAGGAAGGTGTTATTACACCTCCGATGATCTAGAAATAAAGCCTAGATCAATGATTATCAGTAATTAATTTGAAAATTAATTACCTTTTATGTGTTTCTTCCAATTGTCTTGTTGTAGTCCACAAAGAAAAATTTTACACTTCATTATGTCAGTGGGAGCAGTAACCTGTAAAAAGACAAACGTATGATAATATGTTCCTGCTACATGCTATACACACCAATAAGTATAACTCACTAGAGCCAAAATTACTTATTTCAGAGATAATACATGTGGTCAATCTATCCACAGTTTATTGTCAAAGCTGTAGTCAGTCAGTCCACAGTATACTCTTAAATGTTTTTGTCAGTCCATAGTGAAGTGTAAATATTGTAATCAGTTGGTCCTCCGTCCAGTATAAATGCTGTGTTTAATTAGTCCACACCTAGTGTAAATGCTGGGATGAGCTGGTCTACAATTTATAGTGAATATTGTGGTCTGTCACGCCACATAATAGTGTAAATTGTATAGACAGTCATTCCACAGTCTGATATTATTAGTGTGCTCAGTCAGACTACACTTAGTGTACATGCTATGGTCAGTTGGTGCACAATGTATTGTAAATGTTGTGGTAAGTCAGTCCCAAAACTAGTATAAATATTGTGCTAGGTCAGTCCACACCTAGTGTATGTAATATGGTCAATTAGTGAACAGTCTACTGTGAATGTTGTGGTCAGTCAGTCCACAGACTAGTTTAAATGATATAGACAGTCATTCCACAGTCTGGTATTATTACTGTGGTCAGTCGGTCCAAACTTAATGTAAATGCTATGGTCAGTCGGTGCACAATCTATTGTAAATGTTGTGGTAAGTCAGTCCTAAGTCTGGTAGTAATACTGTGCTCAGTCAGTCCACACCTAGTGTATATTATATGGTTAATTAGTGTACAGTCTACTGTGAATGTTGTGGTCAGTCAGTCAAGAGACTAGTTTAAATAATATAGACAGTCAGTCCACAGTCAGGTATTAATAGTGTGCTCAGTCAGTCCACACTGTTATGAGTTCATTTTCCCCTTCACCATTGAGGTCTGATGAACTCCCTCTTCTGGTGAAGGAAGGTAGTGAGACTGATTACCAAGCACCTGAGCTGGGAGAGGATGACTGGGCGACGGGGATCTCTGACTGGATATAAGGCAGCCGACGCCCTTCTGCATCGCTGGTGATTTCTCTGTGGAATTCTAGGAGACCAGTCTGATTCCTGCTCCTCAAAAGCTAAGTTTTCTGCTTTGCCTTTTTGCATTTTTGTCTTGGTTTTAGTTTGCCTTGCTTTTCTGGATTCTGCCATTCCCTGCTGGGGTGAGCTGAATTCATTTTTTTTGGTTTGCTCTGTCTTCAGAAAATACCTGAGTACTGACATAGTCTTTTTGAAGCCTAGCGTCTTCAGGGCCTTTTTCCCTGTCAGTCTGATGGCTCTTATTTTGATAGGGTTTTTCGTGGATTGCAGACAGCAGCTTTCCTATCCTGTCCTATTTGGTTAGCTTGGGCCCCATCAATCGCTCAGCCTATCTTTCTATCTGTGTTAGTGTTTTTTCTTCTTGCTTCACCGTCATTATATGTTGGGGGCTGCCTATTGCTTTGGGGTCTGCTCTGGGGCAGTTTAGATTTCCCTTTCTGTCTTAAGGCTAGGCAGTTCTCCGGCTGTGATCGAGGGGTCTAGGGCATCGTAAGAACCCCCCACGGCTACTGCTAGTTGTTGTTGATAGGTTCAGGGGTCTGCAATCCGATAGCTGCCAACTTCTCTGGTTTTCTGGACTTAGCTAGCATTTCTGTTTTTGCCTCCTACGGTGACTCATTCATAACAGAATCACCAGCCATACCGCAGATCCTAGGGTACTCAATAGCAGGAAAGAATTGAAAAAAGAAAAAAAAAAAAAGTGTGTATATTTTTTCCTCTATATCTCTAATGCCATAGGGGGAATTTTTTTTCTCTCAATGGAGATAAAGCAATTGTCTGATCGTGTGTAGCAGCTCGCTGCGGAAGTGCGGGGAATTTCCGCCTACCTTGCTCATTCACATGCTGCTGAACCAAAGATCCCTACTCCTGATGTGTTTTTTGAGGATCGGTCTAAATTTTTGAATTTCAAAAATAATTGTAAATTATTTTTTGCCTTAAAGCCTAACTCGTCAGGGAGCTCCGCGCAGCAGGTTAAAATTGTCATCTCTGCTGCGTGGCGATCCCTAGGATTGGGCGTTTTCTTTGAAACCAGATGATCCTATTCTGACTAATGTGAACGCATTTTTTCAAGCCTTGTGGTTGTTGTATGGCGAACCTAATGCTATTGATCAGACTGAAAAGACCCTGTTGGCATTGAGCCAGGGTCGAGATTCTGCAGAATTGTACTGTCAAAAATTCCAAAAGTGGGCGGTCCTTACTGCCTGGAATGATAATGCCTTGGCAGCTCTCTTTCGGAAGGGTTTGTCAGAAGCCGTAAAAGATACTATGGTGGGATTTCCTGTTCCCTCTGGTCTTGACGATTCTATGTCATTAGCCATTCAGGTTGATTGGCGTTTACGTGAACGCAGGACTGCACGAGAGGTGTTGCCACCTGTTGAACAAGTGTCTGAACCTATGCAATGTGATAAAGTTTTGTCCAGGGAGCAACGTCAGGAGTTCAGAAAGCGTAATAAGCTGTGTTTTTTTTGTGGAGATGCCTCGCATATTATTTCTGTCTGTCCTAAATGAGAGAAACGTTTTGCACACACGTTTTCTGTGGGTGGTGTTCAACCTAAGTTTCTTCTGGCAATTACTCTGATCTGCTTCCTTTCCACATTTTCCGCCAAGGCTTTTGTGGATTCGGGAGCAGCCCTGAACCTAATGGACTTGGATTTTGCTAAGCGTTGTGGATTTCCTATGACACCTCTGCGGACGCCTATCCCTTTGAGGGGGATTGATGCTACTCCTTTGGCGAAAAATAAGCCTTAGTTTTGGACCCAGGTGGTAATGCAGGTCGCCCCAAACCATCAAGAAAATTGCAGATTTTTGGTGTTGCATAATTTGCATGATACCATTGATCTGGGGTTTCCCTGGTTGCAAATTCATAATCCAGTTTTGGACTGGAAATCTGTGTCTGTGGTGAGTTGGGGTTGTCGGTGTGCACTTAGTGAGGCTCCGTTTTTTTCCACCTCTCCTCAGTCGCATGATGTTCCTGACTATTTGGCGGACTTTTATGATGTATTTAGTGAGAATGAGTCTGCGTCTTTGCCTCCTCATAGGAGTTATGACTGTGCAATTGAACTGAGCCCGGGGTGTAAATTTCCCAAGGGTCGGCTCTTCAATTTATCTGTACCCGAGCACGAGGCTATGCGATCCTATATTAAGGAGGTGTTGGAGTAGGGTCATATTAGACCATCCTCTTCACCATTAGGTGCTGTTTTTTTTCCGTGGCCAAAAAGGATGGTTCATTAAGGCCTTGTATTGATTATCGTGCCCTCAACAAAATTACTATTAAATATCAGTATCCGTTACCCCTGATTTCGGATCTATTCTCCAGAGTTAAAGTTGCTTGCTGGTTTACCAAGCTTGACCTCAGGGGGGTGAATAATCTTATCCGCATTAAGCATGGGGATGAATGGAAGACGGCGTTTAATACTCCAGAGGGACATTTTGAGTACCTGGTGATGCCTTTTGGGCTCACTAATGCCCCTTCTGTCTTCCAGTGCTTAATGAACGACATTTTCCGAGACTTTGTGGATACATTTTTGATTATCTATCTGGATGATATTTTGATCTTCTCCAAGGATTGGGATTCTCATGTGGAACATGTTCGGACGGTGTTCCGTATCTTGAGGGAGAATTCCCTGTATGTCAAAGGATCGAAATGCCTTTTTGGGGTACAGAGGAGTTCATTTTTGGGATTTATTTTGTCTCAGTCAACTATTGAAATGGATCCAGCCAAGGTACAGGCCATTTATGATTGGGTTCAGCCCACTTCTTTGAAGGCCCTTCAGAAGTTTTTGGGTTTTGCTAATTTTTATCGGAAATTTATAGCAAAATTTTCTAGTATTGCCAAGCCATTGACTGATCTGACTAAGAAGGGTGCTGATGTGTTGAATTGGTCTCCGGAGGCTGTTTCTTCCTTTCAGAAGCTGAAGCGAAGATTCACTTCTGCCCCGGTTTTGCGGCAACCTGATGTCTCACTCCCGTTCCAGGTAGAGGTGGATGCTTCTGAGATTGGTGCAGGAGCTGTTTTGTCCCAAAAGGATCCTGTAACATCTAAAATTAATCCCTGTGCTTTCTTTTCCCGAAAGTTCTCCCCATCTGAACGTAACTATGATGTGGGGAATCGGGAACTGTTGGCCATGAAATGGGCATTTGAGGAGTGGAGACATTGGTTGGAGGGAGCTAAACATCAAGTCGTGGTCCTCAGTGACCACAAGAATTTGATTTACCTGGAGTCGGCCAAACGCTTGAACCCTAGACAGGCTAGATGGGCCTTGTTTTTTACACGTTTTGATTTTGTGGTCTCTTTTCTTCCTGGCACTAAGAATGTCAAGGCTGACGCTCTTTCTAGGAGCTTCTTTGCTGATTCTCCTGTGGTGACCAAGCCTGCTACCATCTTAGGCGAAGGGGTAGTTCTTTCTGCCATCTCGCCCGATTTGAGACGTGCTCTGGAAGAGTTCCAGGAGGACAAACCTGAGCGTTGTCCCAGTGGAAAGTTGTATGTTCCTGACCAGTGGAAGAAGAGAGTGATGTCTGAAGTTCATTGCTCTGCATTGGCTGGTCATCCAGGTATTTTTGGTACTAGAGATCTGGTGAGTCAGTCTTTTTGGTGGCCCGCCTTGTCTCGTGATGTCAGGAATTTTGTGCAGTCCTGTGGGACTTGCTCCCGGTCTAAACCTTGTTCTCGCTCTAGTGGGTTGTTGATGCCTTTGCCGGTCCCCAGGAGGCCATGGACCCATATTTCAATGGATTTCATCTCTGATATGCCTGTCTCTCAGAGAATGACTGTTATTTGGGTGATTTGTGATAGGTTCTCTAAGATGGTTCATCTTGTACCACTCCCTAAGTTGCCATCTTCTTCTGAGTTGGTGCCCCTGTTTTTGCAACAGGTGGTTTGTTTGCACGGGATTCTTGAGAACATTGTATCTGACAGAGGAGTTCAGTTTGTGTCTAGATTTTGGAGGACGTTCTGTTCCAAGCTGGGAATTCAGTTGTCCTTCTCCTCTGCGTTTCACCCTCAGACCAATGGGCAGACGGAGAGAACAAACCAGACCTTGGAGTCATATTTGAGATGTTTTATTTCCGCTGATCAGGATGATTGGGTTTCATTTTTGCCCTTGGCCGAATTTGCTTTAAATAATAGAGCTAGTTCTGCCACTTTGATGTCACCTTTTTTTTGTAACTTTGGGTTTCATCCTCGATTTTCTTCAGGGCAGGTGGAGCCTTCTGCCTGCCCAGGTGTTGACACTGTGGTGGAGAGAATGCACCAGATCTGGGACCAAGTGGTGGATAAGTTATCTCTCTCCCAGGAAAAGGCCCAGCGGTTTTCCAACCGACATAGGACCATTGGTCCCCAGTTTAAGGTGGGTGATATGGTTTGGTTATCAGCAAAAAATATCGCTATGAAGGTGGCTTCTCCTAAGTTTAAGCCTAGATTTATTGGGCCTTACAAGATTTTGGAAATCATTAATCTGGTCTCTTTTCGGTTGGCTCTTCCTTTCACATTTAAAATCCATAATGTGTTTCATAAGTCCTTGTTGAAGAGGTTTGTTGAACCAGTAGTTCCTGGGGTGGCACCTCTGGACCCTGTCTTGGTTGAAGGTAACATGGAATATGAGGTAGAGAAGATACTGGATTCCCGTCTGGCTAGACGGAGACACCAGTATTTGGTTAAGTGGAAGGGTTATGGTCAGGAGGATAATTCCTGGGTCTCTGCCTCTGATATTCATGCCAAAAGATTGGTGCGTACCTTTCATCGGGCTCACCCTGGTCACCCTGGTGGCGTGGATGAGGGTTCGGTGACCCCTCCTCAAGGGGGAGGTACTGTTATGAGTTCATATTCCCCTTCACCATTGAGGTCTGATGAACTCCCTCTTCTGGTGAAGGAAGGTAGTGAGGCTGATTACCAAGCACCTGAGCTGGGAGAGGATGACTGGGCGACGGGGATCTCTGACTGGATATAAGGCAGCCGACGCCCTTCTGCCTTGCTGGTGATTTCTCTGTGGAATTCTAGGAGACCAGTCTGATTCCTGCTCCTCAAAAGCTAAGTTTTCTGCTTTGCCTTTTTGCATTTTTGTCTTGGTTTTAGTTTGCCTTGCTTTTCTGGATTCTTCCATTCCCTGCTGGGGTGAGCTGAATTCCTTTTTTGTCGGTTTGCTCTGTCTTCAGAAAATACCTGAGTACTGACTGACATAGTCTTTTTGAAGCCTAGCGTCTTCAGGGCCTTTTTCCCTGTCAGTCTGTTGGCTCTTATTTTGATAGGGTTTTTCGTGGATTGCAGACAGCAGCTTTCCTATCCTGTCCTATTTGGTTAGCTTGGGCCCCATCATTTGCTCAGCCTATCTTTCTATCTGTGTTAGTGTTTTTTCTTCTTGCTTCACCGTCATTATATGTTGGGGGTTGCCTATTGCTTTGGGGTCTGCTCTGGGGCAGTTTAGATTTCCCTTTCTGTCTTTAGGCTATTTAGTCCTCCGGCTGTGATCGAGGGGTCTAGGTCATCGTAGGAACCCCCCACGGCTACTGCTAGTTGTTGTTGATAGGTTCAGGGGTCTGCAATCCGATAGCTGCCAACTTCTGTGGTTTTCTGGACTTAGCAAGCATTTCTGTTTTTGCCTCCTACGGTGACTCATTCATAACACCACACCTAGTGTAAATTCTTTGGTCAATTAGTGCACAGTCTACTGTGAATGCTGTGGTCTGTCAGTTGACAGTTTTTATAAATACTTTCCTCAGTTTATGGTCACATAGTGTAAATGCTGTGTTCTGTCACGCTGCGGTCTAGTGTGAATGCTGGGTTCAGTCGCGTGTAATCAAGGTATTGATTGTTTCACCGCTGAAACAAGTGTATTTTATGAAATATAAGAGGGTATTCCCAATTTGGAAGAAAGTTGAAAATGAGAAAAAATGTTCCCGATCTCTGTACCTGAGATAAAGTGGTGTTATTCTAAGAGTTGTGCATAGAAGATATACATTTAAGATAGCATCTACAGTATATTGTCATGTATCAGGAAGGTGCTATTACACCTCCGCAGATCTAGAACTCAAGCCTAGACCAACAATTATCAGTAATAATTTGAAAATTAATTACCTTTTATATGATTCTGCCAATTGTCTTGCTGGAGTTCACAAAGAAAAATTTTACCCTTCATAATGTCAATTAGAGCAGTAACCTGTAAAAAGACAAACCTATGATAATATGTTCCTACTACATGCTATACACACCAATAAGTATAACTCCCTAGGGCCAAAATTACTTATTTCAGAGATAATGAATGTGGTCAATCTATCCACAGTTTATTGTCAAAGCTGTAGTCAGTCTGTCCACAGTATATTGTAAATGTTGCTTTCATAAGATATTTTTCGGACTTACTGTGCGCTGCCTGACAAAGTTCAATGGTACACCATGAAAGGTTTTAACTGTTTAATTCCCAACGCGTTTCGAAGTGTCTATCACTTCTTCCTCAGGGCATGACATGAGGAAGCAAGCGCACAGTAAGTCCGAAAAATATCTTATCCATAAGGATTCACATTGGTGGTCACGAGTGGACCTTCGGGCGTGCAGCAAGCTGACAGTCGGTTTATGTGCTCTTATCTCCCCTGGAAAAGGTGAGTGAATTTCTTTATATTCCTTCAAAACACCACCCGGATAAGACCCTATTGCACTTTCTTATTTCCTTTAGCCTCCTTATATATTAAATGTTGCTTTCAGTCACTCCATAGTGAAATGTTAATATTGTAATCAGTTGGTCCTCCGTCCAGTATAAATACTGTGTTTAATTAGTCATCACCTAGTGTAAATGCTAGGATGACCCGGTATACAATTTATAATGAACATTGTGGTCCGTCAGTCCACAGACTAGTGTAAATTGTATAGACAGTCATTCCACAGTTTGATATTATTACTGTGCTTAGTCAGTCTACACTTACCAGCAGTTGCAATACTTTACCCCACTGGTGCTGACCCTGATGATCCCTGTATAGGGGGTGGTTCCAATAGGTCAGTTCACTCAGGGTGGGTTGGTATCTCAGCCCAGAGGGTCCACTCCAAGAGTCGTAACAGAATAATCAGGTCATGGATCTCGCTGGTGCCTCTGCTGCCCAAAAAGAGTGGATATTTTTGCGGGAGAATCAGGGTCGCATTATGTCCTTCATGAAGTCCATGGATTTCCGATGGTCCGCTTTACAGGTCGCTGACCCAGAGAATGCTATTCAGCTTGCTAGTTTCCAGCAGGAGCTTGTTCAGCAGCGCAACACGCAGGCCCACATATTGAGTAATATGGCCTCTGTGGATGACCGTCTGCTCTCTCTTCAATCTGCCGCCTCGACTTTGGTGCAGGCATCGGCCTGTACCCCTGACTCTACTCCTCATCCCCCTCCTTGCCTTGTTAAACTGCCCCAGTGTAATGGCGATCCCAAGCTTTGCAGGGATTTTTTAAATCAGTGTCGTCTGCATTTTGAGTTGTTGCCACAGCAATACCCCACTGATCGGGCTAAGGTGGTGTTTGTGGTTTCACATCTGGAGGGTGAGGCGTTGGCTTGGGTAAATCCCATTTTGGGAGCTAGACGATCCCATAGTCTCTCAGCTGCAAATTTTTTTGGAAACCTTCCACAGAGTGTTTGATGAACCGGGTTGCCTGGCCTCTACCACTGAGTCCCTCTTTAATCTCCGCCAAGGTTCACTTACTGTTGGGCAATACGCCATTCGTTTTCGCACTCTGGCTTCAAAGTTGGGGTGGACTCCTGGCTCCCTGGTCGAAATACTCCAACCTCTCCCGAGGATTTGATTTCTCTTATTACACGTATTGATTTACGATTTCAGGAGCGTTCTCTTGAGGCTGCTTGAGATTAGAGACCTACTATCTAATCTCTAACCATCCACAGGCATCTAGCCCAGGTTCTGCGGTGTCTTCTTCGGCAGCAGCTGCTGAATCTATGCAGGTGGATCATCTTAAAATGTCGGAGCAATGCCGTCGTGAGAAACGCGTGCAAGGCTTATGTCTATACTGTGGACATGGTTCTCACTTGCTTCGTTCCTGCCCAGTGTGGCCAGGAAACTCCTCTACATAAGACAGGTAAGAGAGGCCTCCATAGGTGTATGTGATTCCTGCTCTCCTGCAGATACGGGTTTCTTCTTTGTTAAAAAGAAGGATGGCTTCCTCCGACCCTGTATTGACTATAGAGCTGGCTTGAATAACATCACGGTCAAGAACAGGTATCCTGTACAACCAATTCTGGAGCTTTTTGATCGTTTGAGGGAAGCACGGATTTTCATCAAACTAGACCTTCATGGTGCCTACAATCTGATCCGTATCCACGCAGGTGGCGAGTGGAAAACCGCGTTTAATATGCGGGATGGAAATTACGAGTACCTGGTCATGACCTTTGGCCTCTGCAACGCACCCGCTGTGTTTCAGGAGTTTTGTTAATGACATTTTTCGAGACCTCCTGTATTACTGTGTTGTAGTATATTTGGACGATATTCTCTTTTTCTCTCCGGATCTGTCATCTCATCGGCAAGACATTCGCCAAGTGCTGTTACGTTTAAGAGAGAACCGTCTCTATGCCAAGATCGAGAAGTGTGTCTTTGGGCAAACCCCGTTACCATTTTTGGGACACATTATCTCGGAATCCTGCCTGAACATGGATTCGAAGAAAGTATCAGCCATAATCAAATGGCCACTGCCTCTCGGGGTAAAAGCCATCCAACAGTTTCTTTGATTCGTGAACTATTACAGGCAGTTAAACCCACATTTTTCCTCATTATCTAAGCCTATCTCGGCTCTTGTCCGTAAGGGAGCCAACTCCCACATCTGGTATCTGGAGGCTAAAGATGCTTTTTTGTCTCTAAAGCAAGCCGCTGCAGCCGCCCCTGTGCTTCATTATCATGAGACTAACAAGTCGTTCATGCTCGACGTGGATGCCTCCTCCACAGGAGCTGGAGCAGTGCTTCTCCAAAGATCCCCTTCCGGTCGCTTAGTCACCTGCGATATTTTCTACAAGGCGTTTTCCGCTGCTGAGCGCAATTATTCCTTCAGAGACAGAGTTGTTGGCCATCAAACTGACTCTTGAGGAATGGTGGTACCTTAAAGAGGGGGCAGCCCATCCTTTCGTAATTTTCTCCGACCACAAGAATCTGTCCTACATCCGGTCGGCTCAAAGACTTAACCCCCGGCAGGCCAGATGGTCCCTTTTCTTTACCCACTTCGATTTTGAATTTCACTTCCGATCAGGCCATTTTAACGTCAAGGTCGATGCTTTGTCTAGGTCTTTCCAGCCAGCTGATGCAGAGGAGGCTCATTCTCACATCATCGATCCCTCCAGGATTATAACGTTGACTCCCCTAGGTCTTGCTAACTTACCCCCGGGGAGGACGTTTGTCGCCGAGAATAACAGAAAGAAAGTGCTGCTTTGGGGCCATTCATCCAAGATTGCCGGTCATGCGGGGATAAAGAAGACTAACTATCTCATATCTCGCCACTATTGATGGTCCTCTTTACGCCAAGACATCGAGGAGTTTATATCTTCATGTCCCTCATGCGACAAGAACAAGATTCAGAGTCAACTTCACTCTGGTACTCTGCAGCCTCTCCCGGTACCTTCAGCCCCATGGCAAAATATCACCATGGATTTCATCACAAATCTCCCTCGATCCTGTGGTTGTACGGTAATCTTGGTGGTCGTGGATCGGTTCTCTATGATGGCTCACTTTATCCCTCTGCCGGGTTTGCCCTCTGCCTCCGAATTGGCCAAGCCTTTTATTGCTCATATCTTCAGCATTCATGGATTCCTGTAACGCATTGTTTCCGACAGAGGAATTCAGTTTACTTCTCGGTTTTGGAGAGCTCTCTGCAAGCTTATGAATGTGACTTTGGATTTTTCTTTGGACTATCACCCCCAGACCAACGGTCAGGTGGAACATGCCAACCAGATCTTGACATCGTACCTTCGCCATTTTTCAAATGCTCACCAGGGTAATTGGGTCTGTCTTCTTCCTTGGGCCAAATTATGCCTATAACAATTATCCTGGTGACTCCTCCAACAAGTCTCCTTTTTTCATTGTCTCGGGACAAAATGCTAATATGCCCCTGCCAGTTCCACCAGTCTCGGGTGTACCAACAGCTGACTCCTTGCCCGTGGAGTTCTCTAAAATTTGGGAGGAGCCCAAAGAAGCACTTATCAAAGCTGGTGACAGGATGAAGAGACATGCTGACAAAAGATGTTTGGACAAAGTATGGCTATCTTCCAAGTTTATCAGGCTTAAAAGTCCTTCCTACAAGTTGAGTCCTCGATACATCGGTCCCTTTGAGATCTTGGGACGAATCAATGACGTGGCCTACAAGTTGATGTTGCCTGCCTCGCTCCGTATTTCCAACACCTTCCATGTCTCCCTCCTCAAACCCGTTTTGTTTAATCGCTATTATTTCTCTATCTGTCACACTCCTAACCCTGTTAGCCATGAGGACATTTTTGAGGTGAGGGATATACTCTCCATGAAAAGGTGAGAGAGAAAACGTTCTTTTTGATCGATTGCATAGGGTTTGGTCCTGAGGAGAGGTCGTGGGAACCTTGGGAGAACATCACTGCACCTCATATCTTAGAGAGGTTTCTTTCTAGCCTCAAAAGGAGGTGATGTAAAGGGGAGGTACTGTTACAATGCCGCACGCCCCCCAGCAGCAGGAAACCTACCTCACTCGGCGTCCCGCTGACCGGGCTCTTCCGGAGGTCTCTCCTCAACTTCCGGCTTGGCGGGCACGTCAGGGATCCCATCCACCAGGAACACGCACCCGGCTGCTTAGGCCGCGGCGGCGCACTTCCTCCGATCATTATGCTGCCAGACCCGGAAGTACCTCATTCTTGGCCACAGCAACAGGTATTTCAGGATGCTATCTGCTAGAGGAAGCCACTGATTACTACTTCCGCATCTGTGCAGGTCTCAGTGTGGGTGCTTTTATATGCTAAGGTCCTACAGCGTGCGTCTCAGTGCGCGCTATGCACTCTCTGTATCTCAACGTGCTTCCTAGTGCGCGCTCTGCACTCTCTGTATCTCAGCGTGCTTCCCATTGCACGCTCTGTATTCTCCTGTATTTCAGCGTGCTTCCTAGTGCGCGCTCTGCACTCTCTGCATCTCAGCGTGCTTCACAGTGCACGCTCCGTATTCTCCTGTTTCTCTACTTGCTTCCCAGTGCACGCTCTGTATTCTCCTGTTTCTCTACTTGCTTCCCAGTGCACGCTCTGTATTCTCCTGTTTCTCTACTTGCTTCCCAGTGCATGCTCTGCGCTTTACTGTATCCAGCGTGTTCCCATTGCATCTCGTGTAATCATGGTATTAATTGTTTCACCGCTGAAACAAGTGTATTTTGTGAAATATAAGAGGGTATTCCCAATTTCGAAGACAGATGATAATGAGAAAAAATGTTCCCTCTACTCTGTACCTGAGATAAGGTGGTGTTATACTAAGAGTTGCGTATAGAAGATATACATTTAAAATAACACATACAGTATATTGTCATGTATCAGGAAGGTGTTATTACACCTCCGATGATCTAGAAATAAAGCCTAGATCAATGATTTACAGTAATTAATTTGAAAATTAATTACCTTTTATGTGTTTCTTCCAATTGTCTTGTTGTAGTCCACAAAGAAAAATTTTACGCTTCATTATGTCAGTGGGAGCAGTAACCTGTAAAAAGACAAACGTATGATAATATGTTCCTGCTACATGCTATACACACCAATAAGTATAACTCACTAGAGCCAAAATTACTTATCTCAGAGATAATACATGTGGTCAATCGAACCACAGTTTATTGTCAAAGCTGTAGTCAGTCAGTCCACAGTATACTCTTAAATGTTTTTGTCAGTCCATAGTGAAGAGTAAATACTGTAATCAGTTGGTCCTCCGTCCAGTATAAATACTGTGTTTAATTAGTCCACACCTAGTGTAAATGCTGGGATGAGCTGGTCTACAATTTATAGTGAATATTGTGGTCTGTCACGCCACATAATAGTGTAAATTGTATAGACAGTCATTCCACAGTCTGATATTATTAGTGTGCTCAGTCAGACTACACTTAGTGTAAATGCTATGGTCAGTTGGTGCACAATGTATTGTAAATGTTGTGGTAAGTCAGTCCCAAAACTAGTATAAATATTGTGCTAGGTCAGTCCACAGCTAGTGTATGTTATATGGTCAATTAGTGAACAGTCTACTGTGAATGTTGTGGTCAGTCAGTCCACAGACTAGTTTAAATGATATAGACAGTCAGTCCACAGTCTGGTATTATTACTGTGGTCAGTCGGTCCAAACTTAATGTAAATGCTATGGTCAGTCGGTGCACAATCTATTGTAAATGTTGTGGTAAGTCAGTCCTAAGTCTGGTAGTAATACTGTGCTCAGTCAGTCCACACCTAGTGTATAATATATGGTTAATTAATGTACAGTCTACTGTGAATGTTGTGGTCAGTCAGTCAAGAGACTAGTTTAAATAATATAGACAGTCAGTCCACAGTCAGGTATTAATACTGTGCTCAGTCAGTCCACACTGTTATGAGTTCATTTTCCCCTTCACCATTGAGGTCTGATGAACTCCCTCTTCTGGTGAAGGAAGGTAGTGAGACTGATTACCAAGCACCTGAGCTGGGAGAGGATGACTGGGCGACGGGGATCTCTGACTGGATATAAGGCAGCCGACGCCCTTCTGCCTCGCTGGTGATTTCTCTGTGGAATTCTAGGAGACCAGTCTGATTCCTGCTCCTCAAAAGCTAAGTTTTCTGCTTTGCCTTTTTGCATTTTTGTCTTGGTTTTAGTTTGCCATGCTTTTCTGGGTTCTGCTATTCCCTGCTGGGGTGAGCTGAATTCATTTTTTTTTGGTTTGCTCTGTCTTCAGAAAATACCTGAGTACTGACATAGTCTTTTTGAAGCCTAGCGTCTTCAGGGTCTTTTTCCCTGTCAGTCTGATGGCTCTTATTTTGATAGGGTTTTTCGTGGATTGCAGACAGCAGCTTTCCTATCCTGTCCTATTTGGTTAGCTTGGGCCCCATCAATCGCTCAGCCTATCTTTCTATCTGTGTTAGTGTTTTTTCTTCTTGCTTCACCGTCATTATTTGTTGGGGGCTGCCTATTGCTTTGGGGTCTGCTCTGGGGCAGTTTAGATTTCCCTTTCTGTCTTTAGGCTAGGCAGTTCTCCGGCTGTGATCGAGGGGTCTAGGGCATCGTAAGAACCCCCCACGGCTACTGCTAGTTGTTGTTGATAGGTTCAGGGGTCTGCAATCCGATAGCTGCCAACTTCTTTGGTTTTCTGGACTTAGCTAGCATTTCTGTTTTTGCCTCCTACGGTGACTCATTCATAACAGAATCACCAGCCATACCTCAGATCCTAGGGTACTCAATAGCAGGAAAGAATTGAAAAAAGAAAAAAAAAAAGTGTGTATATTTTTTCCTCTATATCTCTGATGCCATAGGGGGAATTTTTTCTCTCTCAATGGAGATAAAGCAATTGTCTGATCGTGTGTAGCAGCTCGCTGCGGAAGTGCGGGGAATTTCCGCCTACCTTGCTCATTCACATGCTGCTGAACCAAAGATCCCTACTCCTGATGTGTTTTTTGGGGATCGGTCTAAATTTTGGAATTTCAAAAATAATTGTAAATTATTTTTTGCCTTAAAGCCTAACTCGTCAGGGAGCTCCGCGCAGCAGGTTAAAATTGTCATCTCTTTGCTGCGTGGCGATCCCCAGGATTGGGCGTTTTCTTTGAAACCAGATGATCCTATTCTGACTAATGTGAACGCATTTTTTCAAGCCTTGTGGTTGTTGTATGGCGAACCTAATGCTATTGATCAGGCTGAAAAGACCCTGTTGGCATTGAGCCAGGGTCGAGATTCTGCAGAATTGTACTGTCAAAAATTCCAAAAGTGGGCGGTCCTTACTGCCTGGAATGATAATGCCTTGGCAGCTCTCTTTCGGAAGGGTTTGTCAGAAGCCGTAAAAGATACTATGGTGGGATTTCCTGTTCCCTCTGGTCTTGACGATTCTATGTCATTAGCCATTCAGGTTGATTGGCGTTTACGTGAACGCAGGACTACACGAGAGGTGTTGCCACCTGTTGAACAAGTGTCTGAACCTATGCAATGTGATAAAGTTTTGTCCAGGGAGCAACGTCAGGAGTTCAGAAAGCGTAATAAGCTGTGTTTTTTTGTGGAGATGCCTCGCATATTATTTCTGTCTGTCCTAAATGAGAGAAACGTTTTGCACACACGTTTTCTGTGGGTGGTGTTCAACCTAAGTTTCTTCTGGCAATTACTCTGATCTGCTCCCTTTCCACATTTTCCGCCAAGGCTTTTGTGGATTCGGGAGCAACCCTGAACCTAATGGACTTGGATTTTGCTAAGCGTTGTGGATTTCCTATGACACCTCTGCGGACGCCTATCCCTGATTTCGGATCTATTCTCCAGAGTTAAAGTTGCTTGCTGGTTTACCAAGCTTGACCTCAGGGGGGCGAATAATCTTATCCGCATTAAGCATGGGGATGAATGGAAGACGGCGTTTAATACTCCAGAGGGACATTTTGAGTACCTGGTGATGCCTTTTGGGCTCACTAATGCCCCTTCTGTCTTCCAGTGCTTAATGAACGACATTTTCCGAGACTTTGTGGATAAATTTTTGATTATCTATCTGGATGATATTTTGATCTTCTCCAAGGATTGGGATTCTCATGTGGAACATGTTCGGACGGTGTTCCGTATCTTGAGGGAGAATTCCCTGTATGTCAAAGGATCGAAATGCCTTTTTGGGGTACAGAGGATATCATTTTTGGGATTTATTTTGTCTCAGTCAACTATTGAAATGGATCCAGCCAAGGTACAGGCCATTTATGATTGGGTTCAGCCCACTTCTTTGAAGGCCCTTCAGAAGTTTTTGGGTTTTGCTAATTTTTATCGGAAATTTATAGCAAAATTTTCTAGTATTGCCAAGCCATTGACTGATCTGACTAAGAAGGGTGCTGATGTGTTGAATTGGTCTCCGGAGGCTGTTTCTTCCTTTCAGAAGCTGAAGCGAAGATTCACTTCTGCCCCGGTTTTGCGGCAACCTGATGTCTCACTCCCGTTCCAGGTAGAGGTGGACGCTTCTGAGATTGGTGCAGGAGCTGTTTTGTCCCAAAAGGATCCTGTAACATCTAAAATGAATCCCTGTGCTTTCTTTTCCCGAAAGTTCTCCCCATCTGAACGTAACTATGATGTGGGGAATAGGGAACTGTTGGCCATGAAATGGGCATTTGAGGAGTGGAGACATTGGTTGGAGGGAGCTAAACATCAAGTCGTGGTCCTCACTGACCACAAGAATTTGATTTACCTGGAGTCGGCCAAACGCTTGAACCCTAGACAGGCTAGATGGGCCTTGTTTTTTACACGTTTTGATTTTGTGGTCTCTTTTCTTCCTGGCACTAAGAATGTCAAGGCTGACGCTCTTTCTAGGAGCTTCTTTGCTGATTCTCCTGTGGTGACCAAGCCTGCTACCATCTTAGGCGAAGGGGTAGTTCTTTCTGCCATCTCGCCCGATTTGAGACGTGCTCTGGAAGAGTTCCAGGAGGACAAACCTGAGCGTTGTCCCAGTGGAAAGTTGTATGTTCCTGACCAGTGGAAGAAGAGAGTGATGTCTGAAGTTCATTGCTCTGCATTGGCTGGTCATCCAGGTATTTTTGGTACTAGAGATCTGGTGAGTCAGTCTTTTTGGTTGCCCGCCTTGTCTCGTGATGTCAGGAATTTTGTGCAGTCCTGTGGGACTTGCTCCCAGTCTAAACCTTGTTCTCGCTCTAGTGGCTTGTTGATGCCTTTGCCGGTCCCCAGGAGGCCATGGACCCATATTTCAATGGATTTCATCTCTGATATGCCTGTCTCTCAGAGAATGACTGTTATTTGGGTGATTTGTGATAGGTTCTCTAAGATGGTTCATCTTGTACCACTCCCTAAGTTGCCATCTTCTTCTGAGTTGGTGCCCCTGTTTTTGCAACAGGTGGTTCGTTTGCACGGGATTCTTGAGAACATTGTATCTGACAGAGGAGTTCAGTTTGTGTCTAGATTTTGGAGGACGTTCTGTTCCAAGCTGGGAATTCAGTTGTCCTTCTCCTCTGCGTTTCACCCTCAGACCAATGGGCAGACGGAGAGAACAAACCAGACCTTGGAGTCATATTTGAGATGTTTTATTTCCGCTGATCAGGATGATTGGGTTTCATTTTTGCCCTTGGCCGAATTTGCTTTAAATAATAGAGCTAGTTCTGCCACTTTGATGTCACCTTTTTTTTGTAACTTTGGGTTTCATCCTCGATTTTCTTCAGGGCAGGTGGAGCCTTCTGCCTGCCCAGGTGTTGACACTGTGGTGGAGAGAATGCACCAGATCTGGGACCAAGTGGTGGATAAGTTATCTCTCTCCCAGGAAAAGGCCCAGCGGTTTTACAACCGACATAGGACCATTGGTCCCCAGTTTAAGGTGGGTGATATGGTTTGGTTATCAGCAAAAAATATCGCTATGAAGGTGGCTTCTCCTAAGTTTAAGCCTAGATTTATTGGGCCTTACAAGATTTTGGAGATCATTAATCTGGTCTCTTTTCGGTTGGCTCTTCCTTTCACATTTAAAATCCATAATGTGTTTCATAAGTCCTTGTTGAAGAGGCTTGTTGAACCAGTAGTTCCTGGGGTGGCACCTCCGGACCCTGTATTGGTTGAAGGTAACATGGAATATGAGGTAGAGAAGATACTGGATTCCCGTCTGGCTAGACGGAGACACCAGTATTTGGTTAAGTGGAAGGGTTATGGTCAGGAGGATAATTCCTGGGTCTCTGCCTCTGATATTCATGCCAAAAGATTGGTGCGTACCTTTCATCGGGCTCACCCTGGTCACCCTGGTGGCGTGGATGAGGGTTCGGTGACCCCTCCTCAAGGGGGAGGTACTGTTATGAGTTCATATTCCCCTTCACCATTGAGGTCTGATGAACTCCCTCTTCTGGTGAAGGAAGGTAGTGAGGCTGATTACCAAGCACCTGAGCTGGGAGAGGATGACTGGGCGACGGGGATCTCTGACTGGATATAAGGCAGCCGACGCCCTTCTGCCTTTGCTGGTGATTTCTCTGTGGAATTCTAGGAGACCAGTCTGATTCCTGCTCCTCAAAAGCTAAGTTTTCTGCTTTGCCTTTTTGCATTTTTGTCTTGGTTTTAGTTTGCCATGCTTTTCTGGATTCTTCCATTCCCTGCTGGGGTGAGCTGAATTCCTTTTTTGTCGGTTTGCTCTGTCTTCAGAAAATACCTGAGTACTGACTGACATAGTCTTTTTGAAGCCTAGCGTCTTCAGGGCCTTTTTCCCTGTCAGTCTGTTGGCTCTTATTTTGATAGGGTTTTTCGTGGATTGCAGACAGCAGCTTTCCTATCCTGTCCTATTTGGTTAGCTTGGGCCCCATCATTTGCTCAGCCTATCTTTCTATCTGTGTTAGTGTTTTTTCTTCTTGCTTCACCGTCATTATATGTTGGGGGTTGCCTATTGCTTTGGGGTCTGCTCTGGGGCAGTTTAGATTTCCCTTTCTGTCGTTAGCCTATTTAGTCCTCCGGCTGTGATCGAGGGGTCTAGGTCATCGTAGGAACCCCCCACGGCTACTGCTAGTTGTTGTTGATAGGTTCAGGGGTCTACAATCTGATAGCTGCCAACTTCTCTGGTTTTCTGGACTTAGCTAGCATTTCTGTTTTTGCCTCCTACGGTGACTCATTCATAACACAACACCTAGTGTAAATTCTTTGGTCAATTAGTGCACAGTCTTCTGTGAATGCTGTGGTCTGTCAGTTGACAGTTTTTATAAATACTTTCCTCAGTTTATGGTCACATAGTGTAAATGCTGTGTTCTGTCACGCTGCGGTCTAGTGTGAATGCTGGGGTCAGTCACGTGTAATCAAGGTATTGATTGTTTCACCGCTGAAACAAGTGTATTTTATGAAATATAAGAGGGTATTCCCAATTTGGAAGAAAGTTGAAAATGAGAAAAAATGTTCCCGATCTCTGTACCTGAGATAAAGTGGTGTTATTCTAAGAGTTGTGCATAGAAGATATACATTTAAGATAGCATCTACAGTATATTGTCATGTATCAGGAAGGTGCTATTACACCTCCGCAGATCTAGAACTCAAGCCTAGACCAACAATTATCAGTAATAATTTGAAAATTAATTACCTTTTATATGATTCTGCCAATTGTCTTGCTGGAGTTCACAAAGAAAAATTTTACCCTTCATTATGTCAATTAGAGCAGTAACCTGTAAAAAGACAAACCTATGATAATATGTTCCTACTACATGCTATACACACCAATAAGTATAACTCCCTAGGGCCAAAATTACTTATTTCAGAGATAATGAATGTGGTCAATCTATCCACAGTTTATTGTCAAAGCTGTAGTCAGTCTGTCCACAGTATATTGTAAATGTTGCTTTCATAAGATATTTTTCGGACTTACTGTGCGCTGCCTGACAAAGTTCAATGGTACACCATGAAAGGTTTTAACTGTTTAATTTCCAACGCGTTTCGAAGTGTCTATCACTTCTTCCTCAGGGCATGACATGAGGAAGCAAGCGCACAGTAAGTCCGAAAAATATCTTATCCACAAGGATTCACATTGGCGGTCACGAGTGGACCTTCGGGCGTGCAGCAAGCTGACAGTCGGTTTATGTGCTCTTATGTCCCCTGGAAAAGGTGAGTGAATTTCTTTATATTCCTTCAAAACACCACCCGGATAAGACCCTATTGCGCTTTCTTATTTCCTTTAGCCTCCTTATATATTAAATGTTGCTTTCAGTCACTCCATAGTGAAATGTTAATATTGTAATCAGTTGGTCCTCCGTCCAGTATAAATACTGTGTTTAATTAGTCATCACCTAGTGTAAATGCTAGGATGACCCGGTATACAATTTATAATGAACATTGTGGTCCATCAGTCCACAGACTAGTGTAAATTGTATAGACAGTCATTCCACAGTTTGATATTATTACTGTGCTTAGTCAGTCTACACTTACCAGCAGTTGCAATACTTTACCCCACTGGTGCTGACCCTGATGATCCCTGTATAGGGGGTGGTTCCAATAGGTCAGTTCACTCAGGGTGGGTTGGTATCTCAGCCCAGAGGGTCCACTCCAAGAGTCGTAACAGAATAATCAGGTCATGGATCTCGCTGGTGCCTCTGCTGCCCAAAAAGAGTGGATATTTTTGCGGGAGAATCAGGGTCGCATTATGTCCTTCATGAAGTCCATGGATTTCCGATGGTCCGCTTTACAGGTCGCTGACCCAGAGAATGCTATTCAGCTTGCTAGTTTCCAGCAGGAGCTTGTTCAGCAGCGCAACACGCAGGCCCACATATTGAGTAATGTGGCCTCTGTGGATGACCGTCTGCTCTCTCTTCAATCTGCCGCCTCGACTTTGGTGCAGGCGTTGGCCTGTACCCCTGACTCTACTCCTCATCCCCCTCCTCGCCTTGTTAAACTGCCCCAGTGTAATGGCGATCCCAAGCTTTGCAGGGATTTTTTAAATCAGTGTCGTCTGCATTTTGAGTTGTTGCCACAGCAATACCCCACTGATCGGGCTAAGGTGGTGTTTGTGGTTTCACATCTGGAGGGTGAGGCGTTGGCTTGGGTAAATCCCATTTTGGGAGCTAGACGATCCCATAGTCTCTCAGCTGCAAATTTTTTTGGAAACCTTCCACAGAGTGTTTGATGAACCGGGTTGCCTGGCCTCTACCATTGAGTCCCTCTTTAATCACCGCCAAGGTTCACTTACTGTTGGGCAATACGCCATTCGTTTTCGCACTCTGGCTTCAAAGTTGGGGTGGACTCCTTGCTCCCTGGTCGAAATACTCCAACTTCTCCCGAGGATTTGATTTCTCTTATTACACGTATTGATTTATGATTTCAGGAGCGTTCTCTTGAGGCTGCTTGAGATTAGAGACCTACTATCTAATCTCTAACCATCCACAGGCATCTAGCCCAGGTTCTGCGGTGTCTTCTTCGGCAGCAGCTGCTGAATCTATGCAGGTGGATCATCTTAAAATGTCGGAGCAATGCCGTCGTGAGAAACGCGTGCAAGGCTTATGTTTATACTGTGGACATGGTTCTCACTTGCTTCGTTCCTGCCCAGTGCGGCCAGGAAACTCCTCTACATAAGACAGGTAAGAGAGGCCTCCATAGGTGTATGTGATTCCTCCTCTCCCGCAGACGCGGGTTTCTTCTTTGTTAAAAAGAAGGATGGCTTCCTTCGACCCTGTATTGACTATAGAGCTGGCTTGAATAACATCACGGTCAAGAACAGGTATCCTGTACAACCAATTCTGGAGCTTTTTGATCGTTTGAGGGGAGCACAGATTTTCATCAAACTAGACCTTCATGGTGCCTACAACCTGATCCGTATCCACGCTGGTGGCGAGTGGAAAACCGCGTTTAATATGCGGGATGGAAATTACGAGTACCTGGTAATGACCTTTGGCCTCTGCAATGCACCCGCTGTATTTCAGGAGTTTGTTAATGACATTTTTCGAGACCTCCTGTATTACTGCGTTGCAGTATATTTGGACGATATTCTCTTTTTCTCTCTGGATCTGTCATCTCATCGGCAAAACGTTCGCCAAGTGCTGTTACGTTTAAGAGAGAACCGTCTCTATGTCAAGTTCGAGAAGTGTGTCTTTGAGCAAACCCCGTTACCATTTTTGGGACACATTATCTCGGAATCCTGCCTGAACATGGATTCGGAAAAAGTATCAGCCATAATCAAATGGCCACTGCCTCTCGGGGTAAAAGCCATCCAACAGTTTCTTGGATTTGTGAACTATTACAGGCAGTTCATCCCACATTTTTCCTCGCTATCTAAGCCTATCTCGGCTCTTGTCCATAAGGGAGCCAACTCCCACATGTGGTCTCTGGAGGCTAAATAAGCCTTTTTGTCTCTAAAGCAAGCCTCTGCAGCCGCTCCTGTGCTTTATCGTCATGAGACTAACAAGTCGTTCATGCTCAAGGTGGATGCCTCCTCCACGGGAGCTGGAGCAGTGCTTCTCCAAAGATGCCCTTCCGGCCGCTTAGTCACCTGCGGTATTTTCTACAAGGCGTTTTCTTCTGCTGAGCGCAATTATTCCATCAGAGACAGAGAGTTGTTGGCCATCAAACTGACTCTTGAGGAATGGTGGTACCTTCTTGAGGAGGCAGCCCATCCTTTCGCAAATTTTCTCCGACCGCAAGAATCTGTCCTACATCTGGTCGGCTCAAAGACTTAACCCCCGGCAAGCCAGATGGTCCATTTTCTTTGCCCGCTTCGATTTTGAATTTCAGTTCTGATCAGGCCATTTTAACGTCAAGGTCGATGCTTTGTCTAGGTCTTTCCAGCCAGCTGATGCAGAGGAGGATCCTTCTCACATCATCGATCCCTCCAGGACTATAACTTTGACTCTTCTAGGTTGTTTGTCGCCGAGAATAACAGAAAGTGCTGCTTTGGGGCCATTCATCCAAGATTGCCGGTCATGCGGAGATAAAGAAGACTAACTCTCTCATATCTCGCCACTATTGGTGGTCCTCTTTACACCAAGACATCGAGGAGTTTATATCTTCATGTCCCTCATGCGACAAGAACAAGATTCCGAGGCAACTTCACTCTGGTACTCTGAAGCCTCTCCCGGTACATTCAGCCCCATGGCAACATATCGCCATGGATTTCATCACAAATCTCCCTCGATCATGTGGTTGTTCGGTAATCTTGGTGGTCGTGGATCGGTTCTCTAAGATGGCTCTCTTTATCCTTCTGCCGGGTTTGCCCTCTGCCTCTGAATTGGAAAAGACTCTTATTGCTCATAACTTCAGCATTCATGAATTCCCGTAACGCATTGTTTCTGACAGAGGAGTTCAGTTTAATTTTCGGTTTTGGTGATCTCTCTGTAAGCTTATGAACGTGACATTGGATTTTTCTTTGGACTATCACCCCCAGACCAAAGGTCAGGTGGAACATACCAACCAGATCTTGACATCGTACCTTCGCCATTTTTCAAATGCTCACCAAGATAATTGGGTCTGTCTTCTTCCTTGGGCCGAATTATGCCTATAACAATTATCCTAGTGACTCCTTCAACAAGTCTCCTTTTTTCATTGTCTCGGGACAAAATGCTAATATTCCCCTGCCGGTTCCACCAGTCTCGGGTGTTCCAACAGCTGACTTCTTGTACGTGGTGTTCTCTAAAATTTGGGAGGAGACCAAAGAAGCACTTGTCAAAGCTGGTGACAGGATGAAGAGACATGCTGACAAAAGATGTTTGGACTCACCTCCGTACCTTCATGGTGACAAAGTATGGCTATCTTCCAAGTTTATCAGGCTTAAAAGTCCTTCCTACAAGTTGAGTCCTCGATACATCGGTCCCTTTGAGATATTGGGACGAATCAGTGACGTGGCCTACAAATTGACGTTGCCTGCCTCGCTCCGTATTTCCAACACCTTCCATGTCTCCCTCCTCAAACCCGTGGAGTTTAATCGCTATTATTCCTTTATCTGTCACACTCCTAATCCTGTTAGCCATGAGGACATTTTTGAGGTGAGGGATATACTTGCCAAGAAAAAGGTGAGAGGGAAAACCTTCTTTTTGATCGATTGGATAGGGTTTGGTCCTGAGGAGAGGTCGTGGGAACATTGGGAGAACATCACTGCACCTCGTATCTTAGAGAGGTTCTTTCTAGCCTCAAAAGGAGGGGAAGTAAAGGGGGAGGTACTGTTACAACGCCGCACGCCCCCCAGCATCAGGATACTTACCTCACTCGGCGTGAAGCTGACCGGGCTCTTCCGGAGGCCTCTCCTCAACTTCCGGCTTGGTGGGCATGTCAGGGATCCCATTCACCGGGAACACGCACCCGGCTGCTTAGGCCGTGGCGGCGCACTTCCTTCGATCAATATGCTGCCTGACCCGGAAGTACCTCATTCTTGGCCACAGCAACAGGTATTTCAGGATGCTATCTGTTAGAGGAAGCCACTGATTACAACTTCTGCTTCTGTGCAGGTCTCAGTGCGGGTGCTTTTATATGCTCAGGTCCTACAGCGTGCGTCTCAGTGCGCGCTATGCACTTTCTGTATCTCAGCGTGCTTCCTAGTGCGAGCTCTGCACTCTGTATCTCAGCGTGTTTACCATTGCACGCTCTGTATTCTCCTGTATTTCAGCGTGCTTCCCAGTGCGCGCTCTGCACTCTCTACATCTCAGCGTGCTTCCCAGTGCACGCTCTGTATTCTCATATTTCTCTACTTGCTTCCCAGTGCATGCTCTGTGCTTTACTGTATCCAGCGTATTCCCATTGCGTCTCGTGTAATCATGGTATTAATTGTTTCACCGCTGAAACAAGTGTATTTTGTGAAATATAAGAGGGTATTCCCAATTTTGAAGACAGATGATAATGAGAAAAAATGTTCCCTAACTCTGTAGATTAGATAAGGTGGTGTTATACTAAGAGTTGTGTATAGAAGATATACATTTCAAATAACAAATACAGTATATTGTCATGTATCAGGAAGGTGTTATTAAACCTCCGCAGATCTAGAAATAAAGCATAGATCAATGATTATCAGTAATTTATTTGAAAATTAATTACCTTTTATGTATTTCTTCCAATTGTCTTATTGTAGTCCACAAAGAAAAATGTTACGCTTCATTGTGTCAATTGGAGCAGTAACCTGTAAAAAGACAAATGTATGATAATATGTTCCTGCTTCATGCTATACACACCAATAAGTATAACTCACTAGAGCCAAAATTACTTATCTCAGAGATAATACATGTGGTCAATCGATCCACAGTTTATTGTCAAAGCTGTAGTCAGTCAGTCCACAGTATTCTCTTAAATGTTTTTGTCAGTCCATAGTGAAGAGTAAATATTTTAATCAGTTGGTCCTCCGTCCAGTATAAATAATGTGTTTAATTAGTCCACACCTAGTGTAAATCGTGGGATGAGCTGGTCTACAATTTATAGTGAATATTGTGGTCTGTCATGCCACATAATAGTGTAAATTGTATAGACAGTCATTCCACAGTCTGATATTATTACTGTGCTCAGTCAGACTACACTTAGTGTACATGCTATGGTCAGTCGGTGCACAATCTATTGTAAATGTTGTGGTAAGTCAGTCCCAAAACTAGTATAAATACTGTGCTAGGTCAGTCCACACCTATTGCATGTTATATGGTCAATTAGTGTACAGTCTGCTGTGAATGTTGTGGTCAGTCAGTCCACAGACTAGTTTAAATGATATAGACAGTCAGTCCACAGTCTGGTATTATTACTGTGGTCAGTCGGTCCAAACTTAATGTAAATGCTATGGTCAGTCGGTGCACAATCTATTGTAAATGTTGTGGCAAGTCAGTCCTAAATCTGGTATTAATACTGTGCTCAGTCAGTCCACACCTAGTGTATATTTTATGGTTAATTAGTGTACAGTCTACTGTGAATGTTGTGGTCAGTCAGTCCAAAGACTAGTTTAAATTATATAGCCAGTCAGTCCACAGTCAGGTATTAATACTGTGCTCAGTCAGTCCACACCTAGTGTAAATTCTTTGATCAATTAGTGCACAGTCTACTGGGAATGTTGTGGTCAGTCAGTCGACAGTTTTTATAAATAATTTCCTCAGTTTATGGTCACATTGTGTAAATGCTGTGATCTGTCAGGCTGCGGTCTAGTCTGAATGCTGCGGTCAGTCTCGTGTAATCAAGGTATTGATTGTTTCACCGCTGAAACAAGTGTATTTTATGAAATATAAGAGGGTATTCCAAATTTGGAAGAAAGTTGACAATGAGAAAAAATGTTCCCTATCTCTGTACCTGAGATAAAGTGGTGTTATACTAAGAGTTGTGTATAGAAGATATACATTTAAGATAGCACCTACAGTATATTGTCATGTATCAGGAAGGTGATATTACACCTCTGCAGATCTAGAACTCAAGCCTAGGCCAACAATTATCAGTAATAATTTGAAAATTAATTACCTTTTATGTGATTCTTCCAATTGTCTTGCTGGAGTCCACAAAGAAAAATTTTACCCTTCATTATGTCAATTAGAGCAATAACCTGTAAAAAGACAAACATATGATAATATGTTCCTGCTACATGCTATACACACCAATAAGTATAACTCCCTAGGGCCAAAATTACTTATCTCAGAGATAATGAATGTGGTCAATCTATCCACAGTTTATTGTCAAAGCTGTAGTCAGTCTGTCCACAGTATATTGTAAATGTTGCTGTCAGTCACTCCATAGTGAAATGTTAATATTGTAATCAGTTGGTCCTCCGTCCAGTATAAATACTGTGTTTAATTAGTCATCACTAGTGTTGAGCATTCCGATACCGCAAGTATCGGGTATCGGCCGATACTTGCTGTATCGGAATTCCGATATCGACTTCCGATATTTTTTCAATATCGGAATTCGGCATCGGAATCGGAAGTTCAAAGTTGATTGACAGACTGACGTCATCATGATGCGCGGTGTGTGCGCATCATGATGCGCCGTCATTTCGGGCCTTCCGGGGGTCTCTGCCGGCCTGCCGGGGGGCTGTGCCGGCCTGCCGGGGGGCTGTGTGGACTGCCCGGGGTCTGTACCGGCCTGCCGGGGGGCTGTGCCGGCCTGCCGGTGGTCTGTGCACCCTGTGGGGGTCTGTACCGGCCTGCCGGGGGGCTGTGCCGGCCTGCCGGTGGTCTGTGCACCCTGTGGGGGTCTGTACCGGCCTGCCGGGGGGCTGTGCCGGCCTGCCGGGGGGCTGTGCACCCTGTGGGGGTCTGTACCGGCCTGCCGGGGGGCTGTGCCGATGTCCGGGGGTCTGTGCAAGCATCGTCCGATGGGACTACAAGTCCCATCGGGCGATGCCTGCTACCATGACAGTGATTGACACATTAGCCAATGATGGGACAGTAGTAGTCCCATCATCCGGCTAATGTGTTAAATGTTAAAAAAAAAAAAAAAAAAAATACTACATACATACTACATGCATGCTACATACATACTACATGCTACATACATACTACATATATACTACATACATACTACATACATGCTACATACATACTACATGCATGCTACATACATACTACATGCATGCTACATACATGCTACATACATACTACATGCTACATACATACCACATACATACTACATACATACTACATATATACTACATGCATGCTACATACATACTACATGCTACATACATGCTACATACTACATACATACTACATACATACTACATACATACTACATGCATGCTACATACATACTACATGCTACATACATACTACATATATACTACATACATACTACATACATGCTACATACATACTACATGCATGCTACATACATGCTACATACATACTACATGCTACATACATACCACATACATACTACATACATACTACATGCTACATACTACATACATACTACATACATACTACATGCATGCTACATACATACTACATACATACTACATGCATGCTACATACATACTACATGCATGCTACATACATACTACATGCTACATACATACCACATACATACTACATACATACTACATACATACTACATGCTACATACATACTACATATATACTACATGCATGCTACATACATACTACATGCTACATACATACCACATACATACTACATACATGCTACATACATAGTACATATATACTACATGCATGCTACATACATACTACATATATACTACATGCATGCTACATACATACTACATATATACTACATGCATGCTACATACATACTGCATGCTACATGCATGCTACATACATACTACATACATACTACATGCTACATACATACCACATATATACTACATACATACAATACATTCATACAATACATACATAGACATACAGTACATATAACATAGAGTAACATACTTACCAATACTTGTCACATTGTTCCCCGAAGCCATTGTCTTTTCCGGAATAAATATTAACATAACAAACCACAAAAATACTCACCCACGATCCGAAGCAGTCCACGAGTGTGTCCCACGACGATCTTGGGTAGAGAACGGCAGCATCAGATGATGCTGCCGTTCTCTACGGGCTGCAGGAATCCAATGACGGAAGGTAGGTATCCTTCCGCACTGTATTCCTCCGCCACTTAAAAAAAAAAAAGTCCCTAGTCTCACTTTATGCCATTGCTGCGTGGGAAATCCCACGCAGCAATGGCATAAAGTGAGACTAGGGACTTTTTTTTTTTTAAGTGGCGGAGGAATACAGTGCGGAAGGATACCTACCTTCCGTCATTGGATTCCTGCAGCCCGTAGAGAACGGCAGCATCATCTGATGCTGCCGTTCTCTACCCAAGATCGTCGTGGGACACACTCGTGGACTGCTTCGGATCGTGGGTGAGTATTTTTGTGGTTTGTTATGTTAATATTTATTCCGGAAAAGACAATGGCTTCGGGGAACAATGTGACAAGTATTGGTAAGTATGTTACTCTATGTTATATGTACTGTATATCTATGTATGTATTGTATGAATGTATTGTATGTAGTATGTATGTAGTATATATGTGGTATGTATGTAGCATGTAGTATGTATGTAGTATGTATGTAGCATGCATGTAGTATATATGTAGCATGTAGTATGTATGTAGCATGCATGTAGTATGTATGTAGTATGTATGTAGTATGTATGTGGTATGTATGTAGCATGTAGTATGTATGTAGCATGCATGTAGTATATATGTAGTATGTATGTAGTATATATGTAGTATGTATGTTGCATGTAGTATTTATGTAGTATGAATGTAGCATGTATGTAGTATGAATGTAGCATGTATGTAGTATGCATGTTGTATGTATGTAGCATGTAATTTTTTTTTTTTTTTTTTTACATTTAACACATTAGCCGGATGATGGGACTACTACTGTCCCATCATTGGCTAATGTGTCAATCACTGTCATGGTAGCAGGCATCGCCCGATGGGACTTGTAGTCCCATCGGACGATGCCTGCACAGACCCCCGAAGCCTGCACAGCCCCCCGGCAGGCCGGCACAGCCCCCCGGCAGGCCGGCACAGCCCCCCGGAGCCTGCACAGCCCCCCGGCAGGCCGGCACAGCCCCCCGGCAGGCCGGCACAGCCCCCCGGAGCCTGCACAGCCCCCCGGCAGGCCGGCACAGCCCCCCGGCAGGCCGGCACAGCCCCCCGGAGCCTGCACAGCCCCCCGGCAGGCCGGCACAGCCCCCCGGCAGGCCGGCACAGACCCCCGGAGCCTGCACAGACCCCCTGGCAGGCCGGCACAGCCCCCCGAAAGGCCCGTACAGACCCCAGAGAGGCTGTACAAGGGCAGGAAAGGGTTTTTCTTATTCCGATACCGGAAGTCCCATAGACTTGAATGGGACTTCCGGTATCGGAATCGGCGATACCGATACTTTTTTTAAAGATCGGCCGATACCATCCGATACGATACTTTGAAGTATCGGACGGTATCGCTCAACTCTAGTCATCACCTAGTGTAAATGCTAGGATGAGCCGGTATACAATTTATCATGAACATTGTGGTCCGTCAGTCCACAGAATAGTGTAAATTGTATAGACAGTCATTCCACAGTTTGATATTATTACTGTGCTCAGTCAGTCTACACTTACCAGCAGTTGCAATATTTTACCCCACTGGTGCTGACCCTGATGATCCCTGTATAGGGGGTGGTTCCAATAGGTCAGTTCACTCAGGGTGGGTTGGTATCCCAGCCCAGAGGGTCCACTCCAAAAGTCGTAACAGAATAAGCAAGTCATGGATCCCGCTGGTGCCTCTGCTGCCCAAAAAGAGTGGATATTTTCGCAGGAGAATCCAGGTCGCATTATGTCCTTCATGAAGTCCATGGATTTCCGATGGTCCGCTTTACAGGCCGCTGACCCAGGGAATGCTATACTGCTTGCTAGTCTCCAGCAGGAACTTGTTCAGCAGCGCAACACTCAAACCAACATATTGAGTAATATGGCCTCTGTGGATGACCATCCGCTCTCTCTTTAATCTGCCGCCTCAACTTTGGTGCAGGCGTCGGCCCGTACCCCTGGCTCTACTCCTCATCCCCCACCTCGCCTTAGTAAACCGCCCCAGTTTAATGGCGATCCCAAGCTTTACAGGGATTTTTTAAATAAGTGTCATCTGCATTTTTGAGTTGTTGCCACAGCAATACCCCACTGATTGGGCTAAGGTGGCATTTGTGGTTTCACATCTGGAGGGTGAGGCGTTGGCTTGGGTAAATCCCTTGTGGGAGCGAGGTGATCCCATAGTCTCTCAGCTGCAAATTTTTTTGGAAACCTTCCACAGAGTGTTTGATAAACCGGGTCGCCTGGCCTCTACCACTGAGTCCCTCTTTAATCTCCACCAAGGTTTATTTACTGTTGGGCAATACGCCATTCATTTTGGCACTCTGGCTTCAAAGTTGGGGTGGACTCCTGGCTCGCTGGTCGAAATACTCCATCCTTTCTCGAGGATTTGATTTCTTTTGGTACACATATTGATTTACGATTTCAGGAGCATTCTCTTGAGGCTGCTCGAGATTGGAGACCTACTATCTCATCTCTAACCATCCACAGGCATCTTAGCCCAGGTTCTGCGGTGTCTTCTTCCGCAGCAGGAGCTGAATCTATGCAGGTGGATCGTCTTAAAATGGCGGAGCAATGCCGTCATGAGAGACGCATGCAAGGCTTATGTCTATACTGTGGAGATGGTTCTCACTTGCTTTTTTCCTGCCCAGTGCGGCCAGGAAACTCCTCTACCTAAGACAGGTATAAGAGGCCTCCATAGGTGTATGTGATTCCTATCTAACTTTAACCCTGACTATTCAGTGGTTCTCAGGTCCTAAACGCTATTCTGAGGTGGTTTATGTGGATTCGGGCGTGGCAGGGAACTTTCTCAGGCTTGAAGAAGTTGAGAAGTACCAGATCCCAGTTAGTACCCTGGAGAATCCTCGTTGGATTGCTTCTGTCTCTCCTCAACTTCCGGCTTGGCGGGCACGTCAGGGATCCCATCCACCAGGAACACGCACCCGGCTGCTTTGGTCACGGCTGCTCACTTCCTCCGATCATTATGCTGCCTGACCCAGAAGTACCTCATTCTTGGCCACAGCAAAAGGTATTTCAGGATGCTATCTGCTAGAGGAAGCCACTGATTACTACTTCCGCATCTCTGCAGGTCTCAGTGCGGGTGCTTTTATTTGCTCAGGTCCTACAGCGTGCGTCTCAGTGTGCACTATGCAATCTCTGTATCTCAACGTGCTCCCCAGTGCAAGCTCTGCACTATCTGAATCTCAGTGTGCTCCACAGTGCACGCTCTGCACTCTCTGTATGTCAGCGTGCTTCCTAGTGCACGCTCTGCACTCTGTATATCAGAATGCTTCCCATTGCACACTCTGTATTCTCCTGTATTTCAGCGTGCTTCCTAGTGCGCGCTCTGCACTCTCTGCATCTCAGCGTGCTTCCCAGTGCACGCTCTGTATTCTCCTGTTTCTCTACTTGCTTCCCAGTGCACGCTCTGTGTTCTCCTGTTTCGCTATTTGCTTCCCAGTGCATGCTTTACTGTATCCAGCGTGTTCCCACTGCGTCTTGTGTAATTATGGTATTAATTGTTTCACCGCTGAAACAAGTGTATTTTGTGAAATATAAGAGGGTATTCCCAATTTTGAAGAGAGATGATAATGAGAAAAAATGTTCCCTAACTCTGTACCTGAGATAAGGTGGTGTTATACTAAGAGTTGTGTATAGAAGAAATACATTTAAAATAACACATACAGTATATTGACATGTATCAGGAAGGTGTTATTACACCTCCGCAGATCTAGAAATAAAGCCTAGATTATCAGTAATTAATTTTAATATTAATTACCTTTTATGTATTTCTTCCAATTGTCTTGTTGTAGTCCACAAAGAAAAATTTTACACTTCAATATGTCAATGGGAGCAGTAACCTGTAAAATGACAAACGTATGATAATATGTTCCTGCTACATGCTATACAAACCAATAAGTATAACTCATTAGAGCCAAAATTACTTATCTCAGAGATAATACATGTGGTCAATCTATTCACAGTTTATTGTCAAAGCTGTAGTCAGTCAGTCCACAGTATACTCTTAAATGTTTTTGTCAGTCCATAGTGAAGAGTAAATATTGTAATCAGTTGGTCCTCCATCCAGTATAAATACTGTGTTTAATTAGTCCACACCTAGTGTAAATGCTGGGATGAGCTGGTCTACAATTTATAGTGAATATTATGGTCTGTCACTCCACATAATAGTGTAAATTGTATAGACAGTCATTCCACAGTCTGATATTACTACTGTGCTCAGTCAGACTACACTTAGTGTACATGCTATGGTCAGTTTGTGCACAATGTATTGTAAATGTTGTGGTAAGTCAGTCCCAAAACTAGTATAAATAGTGTGCTAGGTCAGTCCACACCTAGTGTATGTTATATGGTCAATTAGTGTACAGGCTACTGTGAATGTTGTGGTCAGTCAGTCCACAGACTAGTTTAAATGATATAGACAGTCAGTCCACAGTATGGTATTATTACTGTGGTCAGTCGGTCCAAACTTAATGTAAATGCTATGGTCAGTTGTGCACAATCTATTGTAAATGTTGTGGTAAGTCAGTCCTAAGTCTGATATTAATACTGTGCTTAGTCAGTCCACGCCTAGTGTATATTATATGGTTAATTAGTGTACATTCTACTGTGAATGTTGTGGTCAGTCAGTCCACAGACTAGTTTAAATTATATAGACAGTCAGTCCCCAGTCAGGTATTAATACTGTGCTCAGTCAGTCCACACCTAGTGTAAATTCTTTGGTCAACTAGTGCACAGTCTACTGTGAATTTTGTGGTCAGTTAGTCGACAGTTTTTATAAATACTTTCCTCAGTTTATGGTCACATAGTGTAAATGCTGTGTTCTGTCAGGCTGCGGTCTAGTGTGAATGCTGGGGTCAGTCTCGTGTAATCTAGGTATGGATTGTTTCACCGCTGAAACAAGTGTATTTTATGAAATATAAGAGGGTATTCCCAATTTGGAAGAAAGTTGATAATGAGAAAAAATGTTCCCTATCTCTGTACCTGAGATAAAGTGGTGTTATACTAAGAGTTGTGTATAGAAGATATACATTTAAGATAGCACCTACAGTATATTGTCATGTATCAGGAAGGTGTTATTACACCTCCGCAGATCTAGAACTCAAGCCTAGACCAACAATTATCAGTAATAATTTGAAAATTAATTACTTTTTATGTGATTATTCCAATTGTCTTGCTGGAGTCCACAAAGAAAATTTTTACCCTTCATTATGTCAATTAGAGCAGTAACCTGTAAAAAGACAAACGTATGATAATATCTTCCTGCTACATGCTATACACACCAATAAGTATAACTCCCTCGGGCCAAAATTACTTATCTCAGAGATAATGAATGTGGTCAATCTATCTACAGTTTATTGTCAAAGCTGTAGTCAGTCTGTCCACAGTATATTGTAAATGTTGCTGTCAGTCACTCCATAGTGAAATGTTAATATTGTAATCAGTTGGTTCTCCGTCCAGTATAAATACTGTGTTTAATTAGTCATCACCTAGTGTAAATGCTAGGATGAGTCGGTATACAATTTATAATGAACATTGTGGTCCGTCAGTCCACAGACTAGTGTAAATTGTATAGACAGTCATTCCACAGTTTGATATTATTACTGTGCTCAGTCAATCTACACTTATCAGCAGTTGCAATACTTTACCCCACTGGTGTTGACCCTGATGATCCCTGTATAGGGGGTGGTTCCAATATGTCACTTCACTCAGGGTGGTTGGTATCTCAGCCCAGAGGGTCCACTCCAAGAATTGTAACAGAATAATCAGGTCATGGATCCCGCTGGTGCCTCTGCTGCCCAAAAAGAGTGGATATTTTTCGGGAGAATCAGGGTCGCATTATGTCCTTCATGAAGTCCATGGATTTCCGATGGTCCTCTTTACAGGCCGCTGACCCAGGGAATGCTATTTAGCTTGATAGTCTCCAGCAGGAGCTTGTTCAGCAGCGCAACACTCAGGCCCACATATTGAGTAATACGGCCTCTATGGATGACCGTCTGCTCTCTCTTCAATCTGCCGCCTCGACTTTGGTGCAGGCATCTGCCCGTACCCCTGACGCTACTCCTCATCCCCCACCTCGCCTTGGTAAACTGCCCCAGTTTAATGGCGATCCCAAGCTTTGCAGGGATTGTTTAAATCAGTGTCGTCTGAATTTTGAGTTGTTGCCACAGCAATACAAGTGATAGGGCTAAGGTGGCGTTTGTGGTTTCATATCTGGAGGGTGAGATGTTGGCTTGGGTAAATCCATTGTGGAAGCGAGACGATCCCATAGTCTCTCAGCTGCAAATTTTTTTGAAAACCATCCACAGAGTGTTTGATGAACCGGCTCGCCTGGCCTCTACCACTGAGTCCCTCTTTAATCTCCGCCAAGGTTCACTTACTGTTGGGCAATACGCCATTCGTTTTCGCACTTTGGCTTCAATGGCTTCAAAGTTGGGGTGGACTCCTAGCTCGCTGGTCGAAATACTCCAACCTCTCTCGAGGATTTGATTTCTCTTGCTACATGTATTGATTTACGGTTTCAGGAACGTTCTCTTGAGGCTGCTCGAGATTGGAGACCTACTATTTCATCTCTAACCATCCACAGGTATCTTAGCCCAGGTTTTGTGGGGTCTTCTTCCGCAGCAGCTGCTGAATCTATGCAGGTGGATTGTCTTAAAATGGCGGAGCAATGCCGCCGTGAGAGACGCGTGCAAGGCTTATGTCTATACTATATATGGAGATGGGTCTCACTTGCTTCGTTCCTGCCCAGTGCGGCCAGGAAACTCCTCTACCTAAGACAGGTAAGAGAGGCCTCCATAGGTGTATGTGATTCCTATCTACTTTGAACCCTGACTGTTCAGTGGTTCTCAGGTCCTAAACACTATTCTGAGGTGGTTTACGTGAATTTGGGCGTGGCAGGGAACTTTCTCAGGCTTGAAGAAGTTGAGAAGTACCAGATCCCAATTAGGACCCTGGAGAATCCTCGTTGGATTGCTTCTGTGGATGGAAGGCCTTTACCTGAGGCGGTCACTAAGGTTACCAAGGAGCTGAAGTTGCAAGTTGGGGTTCTGCATCGGGAGAGGATTGCCATCTATTTTGTATCTGACATGGCCCACGCTCTTCTTCTTGGTCTTCCCGGGATAAGGACACATGAGCCAACCCATGATTGACGCTCTGGTAACATACTTCGCTGAGGTCAGTAATGCCAGGAGAGGTGCCGGCTGCCAGTTCGACCCTTTGGGATGTCACTGCCTCCTTCTGTTCCCATTGGATTACCCGCTGTCTACTGGCCCTTCTCGGATGTCTTCAACAAGAAGGAGGCAGAGAGTCATCCGCATCAGCCGTATGACTGCCCGATTGAACTCATTCCTGGTTCGACCCCTCCTTGAGGCAGAATATACCCGCTCTCTTCAGTGGAGACCCAGGCCATATCGTACTATATCCAAGAAAATCTGGCCAGGGGCTTTATTCGAAAGTCCTCCTCTCCCGCAGACGCGGGTTTCTTCTTTGTTAAAAAGAAGGACGGCTTCCTTCGACCCTGTATTGGATATAGAGGCTTGAATAACATCACGGTTAAGAACAGGTATCCTCTACCACCAATTCTGGAGCTTTTTGATCGTTTGAGGGGAGCACGGATTTTCATCAAACAAGACCTTCATGGTGCCTACAACCTGATCCGTATCCACGCTGTTGACTAGTGGAAGACCGCGTTTAATACGTGGGATGGAAATTACGAGTACCTGGTGTGAGAATCATGTGGGAATAGTGGATGAGGGCACGTATATCTCACCCAGATACCTTTCCTTTGTGGCCTAGTCTGGTCAGTATCTCAACTGGTTACTAATGAATAATGGGAGGGCGGATATAAAAGGATGTCAGGTGGTTGTGTGAGTGTCTCAGCCTGGGAACACAGAGAGCTTGTCTGTGTGAGAGACACTCGTGAGTGAAAGCAGTGCCCACTGCAACTGTGGTTTGGCTGGACGGGATAAGCCCGCCAGTTGGTAGTTAGGTTGTACTTTGTTTAGTTATTGCCGGACAGGCAAGGATTTGCTTTATGTTTTTTTTCCTTTATGCATTGCTGTCACCTTTAATAAACCTGACCCAGTGTCAGTTATACCCGGACCCCGGCTGTGCGCCTGAGTATCATGCTTAACGCGCGTGACCTTTGACCCCAGCAAAGGCGATCCCGGAGTGTTTCATTACATTGGTCACGACCTTTGGCCTCTGCAACGCACCCGCTGTATTTCAGGAGTTTGTTAATGACATTTTTTGAGACCTCCTGTATTACTGCGTTGTAGTATATTTGGGCGATATTCTCTTTTTCTCTCCGGATCTGTCATCTCATCGGCAAGACATTCGCCAAGTGCTGTAACGTTTAAGAGAGAACCGTCTCTATGTCAAGTTCGAGAAGTGTGTCTTTGAGCAAACCCCGTTACCATTTTTGGGACACATTATCTCGGAATCCTGCCTGAACATGGATTCAGAGAAAGTATCAGCCATAATCAAATGGCCACTGCCTCTCGGGGTAAAAGCCATCCAACAGTTTCTTGGATTCGTGAACTATTACAGGCAGTTCATCCCACATTTTTCCTCATTATCTAAGCCTATCTCGGCTCTTGTCCGTAAGGGAGCCAACTCCCACATCTGGTCTCTGGAGGCTAAAGATGCCTTTTTGTCTCTAAAGCAAGCCTCTGCAGCCGCCCCTGTGCTTCATCGTCATGAGACTAACAAGTCGTTCATGCTCGAGGTGGATGCCTCCTCCACGGGAGCTGGAGCAGTGCTTCTCTAAAGATCCCCTTCCGGTCGCTTAGTCACTTGCGGTCTTTTCTACAAGGCGTTTTCTTCTGCTGAGCGCAATTATTCCATCAGAGACAGAGAGTTGTTGGCCATCGAACTGACTCTTGAGGAATGGTGGTACCTTCTAGAGGGGGCGGTTCATCCTTTCGTAATATTCACCGACCATAAGAACCTGCCCTCCATCCGGTCGGCTCAAAGACTTAACCCCCGGCAGGCCAGATGGTTCCTTTTCCTGCTTCGATTTTGAATTTCACTTCCGATCAGGCCATTTTAACGTCAAGGTCGATGCTTTGTCTAGGTCTTTCCAGCCAGCTGATGCAGAGGAGGATCCGTCTCATATCATCGATGCCTCCAGGATTATAACGTTGATTCCCCTAGGTCTTGCTAACTTACCCCCGGGGAGGATGTTTGTCGCCGAGAATAATAGAAAGAAAGTGCTGCTTTGGGGCCATTCATCCAAGATTGCCGGTCATGCGGGGATAAAGAAGACCAACTCTCTCATATCTCACCACTATTGGTGGTCCTCTTTACGCCAAGACATCGAGGAGTTTATATCTTCATGTCCCTCATGCGACAAGAACAAGATTCCGAGGTAACTTCACTCTGGTACTCTGCAGCCTCTCCCGGTACCTTCAGCCCCGTGGTAACATATCGCCATGGATTTCATCACAAATCTCCCTCGATCCTGTGGTTGTATGGTAATCTTGGTGATCATGCATCGGTTCTCTAAGATGGCTCACTTTATCCCTCTGCCGAGTTTGCCCTCTGCCTCCGAATTGGCCAAGACTTTTATTGCTCATACCTTCAGCATTCATGGATTCCCGTAACGCATTGTTTCCGACAGAGGAGTTCAGTTTACTTCTCGGTTTTGGAGAGCTCTCTGCAAGCTTATGAACGTGACTTTGGATTTTTCTTTGGACTATCACCCCCAGACCAACGGTCAGGTTGAACATTCCAACCAAATCTTGACATCGTACCTTCGCCATTTTTCAAATGCTCACCAGGATTATTGGGTCTGTCTTCTTCCTTGGGCCAAATTATGCCTATAACAATTATACTAGTGACTCCTCCAACAAGTCTCCTTTTTTCATTGTCTCGGGACAACATCCTAATATGCCCCTGCCGGTTCCACCAGTCTCGGGTGTACCAACAGCTGACTCCTTGTCCGTGGAGTTCTCTAAAATTTGGGAGGAGAACAAAGAAGCACTTGTCAAAGCTGGTGACAGGATTAAGAGACATGCTGACAAAAGATGTTTGGACCCATCTCCATACCTTCCCAGTGACAAAAGTATGGCTATCTTCCAAGTTTATCCAGCTTAAAAGTCCTTCCTACAAGTTGAGTCCCAGATACATTGGTCCCTTTGAGATCTTGGGATGAATAAATGACGTGGCCTACAAGTTGACGTTGCCTGCCTCGCTCCGTATTTCTAACACCTTCCATGTCTCCCTCCTCAAACCCATGGTGTTTAATCGCTATTATTCCTCTATCTGTCACACTCCTAATCCTGTTAGCCATGAGGACATTTTTGAGGTGAGGGATATACTCGCCATGAAAAAGGTGAGAGAGAAAACCTTCTTTTTGATCGACTGGATAGGGTTTGGTCCTGAGGAGAGGTCGTGGGAACCTTGGGAGAACATCACTGCACCTCGTATCTTAGAGAGGTTTCTTTCTAGCCTCAAAAGGAGGAGATGTAAAGGGGGAGGTACTGTTACAACACCGCACGCCCCCCAGCAGCAGGATACTTACCTCACTCTGCGTGCCGCTGACTGGGCTGTTCCGGAGGTCTCTCCTCAACTTCCGGCTTGGCGGGCACGTCAGAGATCCCATCCACCAGGAACACGCACCCGTCTGCTTAGGCCGCGGCGGCGCACTTCCTCCGATCATTATGCTGCTGACCCGGTAGTACCTCATTCTTGGCCACAGCAACAGGTATTTTAGGATGCTATCTGCTAGAGGAAGCCACTGATTGCTACTTCCACATCTGTGCAGGTCTCACTGCGGGTGCTTTTATATGCTCACGTCCTACAGCGTGCGTCTCAGTGCGCACTGTGCACTCTGTGTATCTCAACGTGCTCCCCAGTGCACGCTCTGCACTCTCTGTATCTCAGCGTGCTTCCTAGTGCGCGCTCGGCACTCTCTGTATCTCAGCGTGCTTCCCATTGCACTTTCTGCATTCTCCTGTATTTCAGCGTGCTTCCTAGTGTGCGCTCTACACTCTCTGCATCTCAGCGTGCTTCTCAGTGCCAGTCATTCCACAGTTTGATATTATTACTGTGCTCAGTCAGTCTACACTTACCAGCAGTTGCAATATTTTACCCCACTGGTGCTGACCCTGATGATCCCTATATAGGGGGTGGTTCCAATAGGTCAGTTCACTCAGAGTGGGTTGGTATCTCAGCCCAGAGGGTCCACTCCAAAAGTCGTAACAGAATAAGCAGGTCATGGATCCCACTGGTGCCTCTGCTGAACAAAATGAGTGGATATTTTCGCAGGAGAATCAGGGTCGCATTATGTCCTTCATGAAGTCCATGGATTTCCGATTGTCCGCTTTACAGGCCGCTGACCCATGGAATGCTATACTGCTTGCTAGTCTCCAGCAGGAGCTTGTTCAGCAGCGCAACACTCAAAGCCACATATTGAGTAATATGGCCTCTGTGGATGACCGTCCGCTCTCTCTTCAATCTGCCGCCTCAACTTTGGTGCAGGCATCGGCCCGTACCCCTGACTCTACTCCTCATCCCCCACCTCGCCTTGGTAAACCGCCCCAGTTTAATGGCGATCCCAAGCTTTGCAGGGATTTTTTTAAAGAAGTGTCGTCTGCATTTTGAGTTGTTGCCACAGCAATACCCCACTGATTGGGCTAAGGTGGCGTTTGTGGTTTCACATCTGAAGGGTGAGGCGTCGGCTTGGGTAAATCCCTTGTGGGAGCGAGGCGATCCCATAGTCTCTCAGCTGTAAATTTTTTTGGAAACCTTCCACAGAGTGTTTGATAAACCGGGTCGCCTGGCCTCTACCACTGAGTCCCTCTTTAATCTCCGCCAAGCCTTATTTACTGTTGGGCAATACGCCATTCGTTTTCGCACTCTGGCTTCAAAGTTGGGGTGGACTCCTGGCTCGATGGTCGAAATACTCTAACCTTTCTCGAGGATTTGATTTCTTTTGCTACACGTATTGATTTACAATTTCAGGAGCTTTCTCTTGAGGCTGCTCGAGATTGGAGACCTACTATCTCATCTCTAACCATCCACAGGCATCTTATCCCAGGTTCTGCGGTGTCTTCTTCCGCAGCAGCTGCTGAATCTATGCAGGTGGATCATCTTAAAATGGAGGAGCAATGCCGTCATGAGAGACGCATGCAAGGCTTATGTCTATACTGTGGAGATGGTTCTCACTTGCTTTGTTCCTGCCCAGTGCGACCAGGAAACTCCTCTACCTAAGACAGGTATGAGAGGCCTCCATAGGTTTATGTGATTCCTATCTAACTTTAACTCTGACTATTCAGTGGTTCTCAGGTCCTAAACGCTATTCTGAGGTGGTTTACGTGGATTAGGGCGTGGCAGGGAACTTCCTCAGGCTTGAAGAAGTTGAGAAGTACCAGACAGATCCCAGTTAGTACCCTGGAGAATCCTCGTTGGATTGCTTCTGTCTCTCCTCAACTTCCGGCTTGGCGGGCACGTCAGGGATCCCATCCACCAGGAACACGCACCCGGCTGCTTTGGCCACGGCTGCGCACTTCCTCCGATCATTATGCTGCCTGACCCAGAAGTACCTCATTCTTGGCCACAGCAAAAGGTATTTCAGCATGCTATCTGCTAGAGGAAGCCACTGATTACTACTTCCGCATCTGTGCAGGTCTCAGTGCGGGTGCTTTTATATGCTCAGGTCCTACAGCGTGCATCTCAGTGCATCTCAATAATACGTATAGTTACATAGTCAGTGGTAAATCTTGCTCACTATCATAAATGATTGCCAATGCTACACTAGATAACACATATGTTTACATAGGCAATGGTATATATAGCTATCATAAATAATTGTCAATACTGCACTAAATAGTGCCTATGATTACATCGTAGTGATATAGATGTTTTTTGCTCAAAGAGCAAAGGCAACCAACAATAACAAGATGAGAATAAATAAGGTAGCCATAAATAGGTACACAAATAGCAAACTAGATGATAGTGAACCAAGCAGCAATCAAAGATATAGTTTCATATAGACATAATAATCTACCTGAACAAAATAGCAGCTGGCAGATGGAGAATCATAGGCGCTATTTAGTGTAGTATTGACAATTATTTATGATAGCTATATATACCATTGCCTATGTAAACATATGTGTTATCTAGTGTAGCATTGGCAATCATTTATGATAGTGAGCAAGATTTACCACTGACTATGTAACTATACGTATTATTCAGTACAGCATTGGCTACAGGAGTCCTTGTGTCCTCTTTTTGCTGTTTTTATTGGCTTTGTTTGGCTGTATAGTATGTCATGCTTCTACCTTGCCTCATCACAATAAAGCAAATTTACGTATGACCTTCAGTTGTATTTGTTGGATTCGTCCTTTCGCTTGTACTTACCAGCAGTTGCAATACTTTACCCCACTGGTGCTGACCCTGATGATCCCTGTATAGGTGGTATCAATAGGTCAGTTCAGTCAGGGTGGGTTGGTATCTCAGCCCAGAGGGTCCACTCCAAGAGTCATAACAGAATAATCAGGTCATGGATCCCGCTGGTGCCTCTGCTGCCCAAAAAGAGTGGATATTTTTGCGGGAGAATCAGGGTCGCATTATGTCCTTCATAAAGTCCATGGATTTCCGATGGTCTGCTTTACAGGGCGCTGACCCAGGGAATGCTATTCAGCTTGCTAGTCTCCAGCACGAGCTTGTTCAGCAGCGCAACACTCAGGCCCACATATTGAGTAATATGGCCTCTGTGGATGACCGTCTGCTCTCTCTCCAATCTGCCACCTCGACTTTGGTGCAGGCGTCGGCCCGTACCCCTGACTCTACACCTCATCCCCCACCTCGCCTTGGTAAACCGCCCAAGTTTAACGGCGATCCCAAGCTTTGAAGGGACTTTTTAAATCAGTGTCGTCTGCATTTTGAGTTGTTGTCACAGCAATACCCCACTGATCGGGCTAAGGTGGCGTTTGTGGTTTCACATCTGGAGGGTGAGGCGTTGGCTTGGGTAAATTCCTTGTGGGAGCGAGACGATCCCATAGTCTCTCAGCTGCAAATTTTTTTGGAAACCTTCAACAGAGTGTTTGATGAACCGGGTCGCCTGGCCTCTACCACTAAGTCCCTCTTTAATCTCTGCCAAGGTTCACTTACTGTTGGGCAATACGCCATTCGTTTTCACACTCTGGCTTCAAAGTTGGGGTGGACTCCTGGCTCGCTGGTCGAAATACTCCAACCTCTCTCGAGGATTTGATTTCTCTTGCTACACGTATTGATTTACGATTTCAGGAGCGTTCTCTTGAGGCTGCTCGAGACTGGAGACCTACTATCTAATCTCTAACCATCCACAGGCATCTTAGCCCAGGTTCTGCGGTGTCTTCTTCCGCAGTAGCTGCTGAATCTATGCAGGTGGATCGTCTTAAAATGGCGTAGCAATGCCGTCGTGAGAGACGCGTGCAAGGCTTATGTCTATACTGTGGAGATGGTTCTCACTTGCTTCGTTCCTGCCCAGTGCGGCCAGGAAACTCCTCTACCTAAGACAGGTAAGAGAGGCCTCCATAGGTGTATGTGATTCCTATCTACCTTTATCCCTGACTGTTCAGTGGTTATAAGGTCCTAAATGCTATTATGAGGTGGTTTACGTGGATTCGGGCATGGCAGGGAACTTCCTCGGGCTTGAAGAAGTTGAGAAGTACCAGATCCCAATTAGGACCCTGGAGAATCCTCGTTGGATTGCTTCTGTGGATGGAAGGCGTTTACCTGAGGCGGTCACTAAGGTTACCAAGGAGCTGAAGTTGCAAGTTGGGGTTCTGCATCGGGAGAGGATTGCCATCTATGTTGTATCTGACATGGCCCACGCTCTTCTTCTTGGTCTTCCCTGAATAAGGACACATGAGCCAACCCATGATTGACGCTCTGGTAACATACTTCGCTGGGGTCAGTACTGCCAGGAGAGGTGCCGGCTGCCAGTTTGACCCTTTGGGATGTCACTGCCTCCTTCTATTCCCATTGGATTACCCGCTGTCTACTGGCCCTTCTCGGATGTCTTCAACAAGAAGGAGGCAGAGAGTCCTCCGCATCAGCCGTATGACAGCCCGATTGAACTCATTCCTGGTTCGATCCCTCCTAGAGGCAGAATATACCCGCTCTCTTCAGTGGAGACCCAGGCCATATCGTACGATATCCAAGAAAATCTGGCCAGGAGCTTTATTCGAAAGTCCTCCTCTCCTGAAGACGCGGGTTTCTTCTTTGTTAAAAAGGACGGCTTCTTTCGACCCTGTATTGACTATAGGGGCTTGAATAACATCACGGTCAAGAACAGGTATCCTCTACCACCAATTCTGGAGCTTTTTGATCGCTTGAGGGGAGCACGGATTTTCATCAAACTAGACCTTCATGGTGCCTACAACCTGATCCGTATCCACGCTGGTGACGACTGGAAGACCGCGTTTAATATCCGGGATGGAAATTACGAGTACCTGGTCATGACCTTTGGCCTCTGCAATGCACCCGCTGTATTTCAGGAGTTTGTTAAAGACGTTTTTCGAGACCCCCTGTATTACTGCGTTGTAGTATATTTGGACAATATTCTTTTTCTCTAGCGGATCTGTCATCTCATCGGCAAGACTTTCACCAAGTGCTGTTATGTTTAAGAGAGAACGGTCTCTATGCCTAGTTCGAGAAGTGTGTCTTTGAGCAAACCCTGTTACCATTTTTGGGACACATTATCTCGGAATCCTGCCTGAACATGGATTCGGAGAAAGTATCAGCCATAATCAAATGGCCACTGCCTCTCCGGGTAAAAGCCATCCAACAGTTTCTTGGATTCGTGAACTATTACAGGCAGTTCATCCCACATTTTTCCTCGCTATCTAAGCCTATCTCGGCTCTTGTCCGTAAGGGAGCCAACTCCCACATCTGTTCTCTGGAGGCTAAAGATGCCTTTTTGTCTCTAAAGCAAGCCTCTGCAGCCGTCCCTGTGCTTCATCGTCATGAGACTAACAAGTCGTTCATGCTCGAGGTGGATGCCTCCTCCATGGGAGCTGGAGCAGTGCTTCTCCAAAGATTCCCTTCCGGTCGCTTAATCACCTGCGGTATTTTCTACAAGGCGCTTTCTTCTGCTGAACGCAATTATTTCATCAGAGACAGAGAGTTGTTGGCCATCAAACTGACTCTTGAGGAATGGTGGTACCTTCTAGAGGAGGCAGCCCATCCTTTCGTAATTTTCTCCGACCACAAGAATCTGTCCTACATCCAGTTGGCTCAAAGACTTAACCCCCGACAGGCCAGATGGTCCCTTTTCTTTGCCCGCTTCGATTTTGAATTTCACTTCCGATCAGGCCATTTTAACGTCAAGGTCGATGCTTTGTCTAGGTCTTTCCAGCCAGCTGATGCAGAGGAGGATCCTTCTCACTTCATCGATGCCTCCAGGATTATAACGTTGACTCCCCTAGTTCTTGCTAACTTACCCCCAGAGAGGAAGTTTGTCGCAGAGAATAACAGAAATAAAGTGCTGCTTTGGGGCCATTCATCCAAGACTGCCGGTCATGAGGAGATAAAGACATACTCTCTCATATCTCGCCACTATTGGTGGTCCTTTTGACGCCAAGACATCGATGAGTTTATATCTTCATGTCCCTCATGCACCAAGAACAACATTCTGAGGCAACTTCCCTCTGGTACTCTGCAGCCTCTCCCGGAATCTTCAGGCCCATGGCAACATATCGCCATGGATTTCATCATAAATCTCCCTCAATCCTCTGGTTGTACGGTAATTTTGGTGGTTGTGGATCGATTCTCTAAGATGGCTCATTTTATCCCTCTGCCGGATTTGCCCTCTGCCTCCGAATTGGCCAAGACTTTTATTGCTCATATCTTCAGCATTCATGGATTCCCATAGCGCATTGTGTACGCCAGAGGAGTTCAGTTCACTTCCTGGTTTTGGAGAGCTCTCTGCAAGCTTATGAACGTGACTTTGGATTTTTCTTCTGCCTATCACCCTCATCAATGACATTGTACCATAGCCATTTTTCGAATGCTCACCAGGATAATTGGGTCTGTCTTCTTCCTTGGGCCGAATTTGTCTATAACAATCATCCTAGTGACTCCTCCAACAAGTCTCCTTTATTCATTGTCTCGGGACAACATCCTAATATGCCCCTGTCGGTTCCACATGTCTCGGGTGTACCAACAGCTGACTCTTTGTCCGGGAAGTTCTCTCAAATTTGGGAGGAGACCAAAGGAGCTCTTGTCAAAGCCGGTGACAGGATGAAGACACATGATGACAAAAGATGTTTGGACCCACCTGCGCACCTTCCCGGTGACAAAGTATGGCTATCTTCCACGTTTATCCGGCTGAAAAATCCTTCCTAAAAGTTGAGTCCTCGATACATCGGTCCCTTCAAGATCTTGGGACGAATCAATGACGTGGCCAACAAGTTGAAGTTGCCTGCCTCGCTCTGTATTCCCAACACCTTCCATGTCTCCCACCTCAAACCTGTGGTATTTAATCACTATCATTCCTCTATCTGTCACACTCCTAGTCCTGTTAGCCATGAGGACATTTTTGAGGTGAGGGATACACTCGCCATGAAAAAGGTGAGAGGGAATACCTTCTTTTTGATTGATTGGAAAGGGTTTGGTCTTGAGGAGAGGTCGTGGGAACCTTGGGAGAACATCACTGCAACTCGTATCTTAGAGAGGTTTCTTTCAAGAGGAGGGGATGTAAAGGGGGAGGCACAGTTACAGCGCCGTGCACCCCCCAGCTCCGGGAAACTTACCTTACTTGGCGTGCCGCTGACCGGGCTCTTCCGGGGGTCTCTCCTCAGCTTCCGGCTTTGCAGGCACGTCAGGGATCCCATCCACCAAGAACACGCACCCGGCTGCTTAGGCCGTGGTGGCGCGCTTCCTCGGATCATTATGCTGCCTGACCCGGAAGTACCTCATTCTGGGCAACGGCAAAAGGTATTTCAGGTTGCTTCCTGCTAGATGAAGCACCTGATTATTACTTCCGCATCTGTACTGGTCTCAGTGCGGGTGCTTTTCTATGCTCGGGTCCCACAGCGTGCTTCCCAGTGTGCCTTCTGCACTTTCTGTATCTCAGCGTGCTCCCCAGTGCAAGCTCTGCACTAACTGAATCTCAGCGTGCTCCACAGTGCATACTCTGCACTCCATGTATCTCAGCATGCATCCCAGTGCGTTCTCTGCACTCTCGGTATCTCAGCGTGCTTCCCAGTGCACACTATGCACTCTTTGTATTTCAGCATGCTTTCCAGTGTGCGCTCTGCACTCTCTGTATCTCAGCGTGCTTCCCAGTGTGTGTTCTGCACTCTCTGTATCTCGACGTGCTTCCCAGTGCACGCTCTGCATTCTCTGTATCTTAGCGTGCGTCCCAGTGCACGCTTTGCCCTCTGCTGTATCTCAGCGTGCTTCTCATTGCATGTTCTGCACTCTTCTGTATCTCTGCGTGCTTCTCATTGCATGCTCTGCACTTTCCTGTATCTCAGCGTGCTTCCCAGTGCATGCGCTGCGCTTTTCTGTATCGAACTTGTTCCCAATGCGCGCTCGGCGCTCTCCTAGACCCTGCATGCACCCCAGTTTGTCGTAGCCCTTTTGGTCTCTTTCGAGCTGGCCTCCTGGTACCAGCATTTGCGGTACTTTACCCCCTTGGGTCTGCCCCTGACACTCCCTGTATAGTGGGTGGTTCCATTAGGTCAGCTGGCTCAGGATGGGTTGGTATCTCGGCCCAGAGGGTCCACTCCAGGAGTCGTAACACAGTCTATGGTCACATAGTGTAAATGCTGTGTTCTGTCAGGCTGCGTCTAGTGTGAATGCTGTGGTCAGTGTCGTGTAATCATGGCATTGATTATTTCAATGCTGAAACAAGTGTATTTTATGAAATATTAAAGGGTGTTCCCAATTTGGAAGACAGGTGATGATGAGAAAAAATATTCCCTAACGCTGTACCTGAGATAAGGTGGTGTTATACTAAGAGTTGTTTATAGACGATATACATATAAAATAACACACAGAGTATATTGTCATGTATCAGGAAGGTGTAATTACATCTACGCAGATCTAGAACTGAAGTCTAGACCAACAATTATCAGTAATTAATTTGAAAATTAATTACCTTTTATGTGATTCTTCCAATTGTCTTCTTGGAGTCCACAAAGACAAATTTCACATTTCATTATGTTAATAGGATTCAGTCACCTGTAAAAAGACAAACGTATGATAATATGTTCCTGCTACATGCTATACACACTAATAAGTATAACTCACTTGGGCCAAAATTACAGTGGCTGTCCATTCACTACAGGATCCAATTCATAGTACTTGTTCTCACCCACAAAGCTCTCCACAGTGCGGCACCCCCTTAAATCTCCTCCCTCATTTCTGTCTATCGCCTCTTCAAACGACTTTCGACTAACCTTTACACTAATCCGTACCTTCCACTCTCGACTCCTAAGACTTCTCCTGCGCTGCGCCAATCCTCTGGAATGCTCTACCCCAAGAAATTAGGACCATACACATCTTGCACAGTTTTAGGTGCTCCCTCAAAACACATTTGTTCAGAGTGGCCAATCATGTTCCCTAATCAAAGTCATTTTATGTGTAAGTGTGTGTGTGTAGCCCATTCACTATCTCTATCTATCCCCCACTCCCTCAAGATGGCTGGACCATCACTGTAAATACATCATTGTAAATACACACCTGTACTTTGTATCTCCCCCACCTCATTGTAGATTGTAAGCTCTCACAAGCAGGTTCGTCTTATTTTGCTTTAATTATTGTATTGTTAACGTTGTTACTTATGACTGTAGTGTTTGAAATTGTTAAACTGTAAAGCGCTGCAGAATATGTTGGCGCTATATAAATAAAGATTATTATTATTATTTATTATTATTATTTTAATGCATGGGAGCACTGAGGCTTTAATAGGAGGAAAATTACTTTGCAAGGACTTCAAAGTTCTGAGTTATGCTCTTCTGTGACCCTGACAAATAAATCCTATGTATGCCCCTGTGTATTTCTTTCCTTTTCCTATTGCCCCATTGCATAGTTAAGTTTCTTTCAGCTCTTATTATTTTTATATACAATTGAGATTGAGACCTCGGTCTGAAATCTATTCTGATTGATAATTAGGAATTACTTATCTGCCAGGGCCCTCAGCAGGCGGTGGCCCACTCACCATCGGGGACACCGGTGCACTATAGGTGCCCGATGTCTATGCCAGTGCTGCCGATCGCGAGTGGGCCCCCTAGCTTGCTCAAGGCCCCTGCACTTGTGATACTTACCTCTCCCAGCTCCACCGCTGAGGTGTCTTCCGCATCTCCTGACTGTGACGTTCAGGTCAGAAGGCGTCATGATGTCACATCTGAGCGCCTTCTGCCTGAACAGTCATAGTGCAATATATATGGGGATCATTATACCCTGGAGCATCATATATGAGCCCATTATAGACTGGAGCATCATATATGTTGCCCATTATACACTGAAGCATCATATATGGGGCCCAGTTTACCCTGGAGCATCATATATGTGGAAAATTATACACTTGAGCATCATATATGGTGCCTACTTACACACTTAAGCAACATATTTGGGTCCCATTATACACTGGAGCATCATATATGGGGCCCATTATATACTGGAGCATCATATATGGGATCCATCAAATACTGGAGCATCATATATGGGCCCACTAAATATATGGGGCTCATTATACTCTATGGGGCCCATCCTATACTGTATGGAGCATTATATGGGGCCCAATATATATGGAGCAATATATGGCACCCATCAAATACTGTAAGGAATATTATCTGGGACCCATTATGTATAGAGCAATATATGGCGCTCATTATTCTTTATGGAGCATTATATGGGGCTCATTATACAGTATGGAGCAATATATGGGACTCATTATACTGCATGGAGCAATATATGAGGCCTATTATATACTGTATGGAGCAATATATGCGGCTCATTATTCTGTATGGAGCAATATATTTGGCTCATTATAGTGTATGGAGCATTATATGGGGCCCATTATTCGGTACTGATCAATTACTGGTGCCCATAATACTGTGTGGAGCATTATATGGGGTTCATTATACTGTATGGCGTATTATACGGGCTTATTATACTGTATGGAGCATTATATGTGTCTCATTATACTGAATGGAGCATTATATGGGTCCATTATTTTGTATGGAGCAATATATGGGGCTCATTATACTGTATGGAGCAAAATATAGTGCCCATAATACTGTATGGAGCAATATATGGGGCTTATTATTCTGTATGGAGCATTATGTGAGGCCCATAATACTGTATGGAGCAATATATGGGGCTTATTATTCTGTATGGAGCACTATGTGATGCCCATAATAGTGTATGGAGCAATATATGGGGCTTATTATTCTGTATGGAGCACTATGTGATGCCCATAATAGTGTATGGAGCAATATATGGGGCTTATTATTCTGTATGGAGGACTATGTGGTGCCCATAATACTATATGGGGGATTATACTGTCCGGTGGAATTTACAATAGATATCACTCATGTAATGTAAGAAGCAAGTGAAATCTTTGGCATTGTACTATACCTATATTTCTCTGCTGTATCTGTGCATCATGTATTGTGGTATGTGTTGTTAAAGGGGCCCACTGAGACTCTTTTGCCCGGGGCTCAGGAAAACCTGGAGCCAGCTCGGCTTCTGTGTCATCTTGTCCTGTTTCACCCCTACTGATTGTGTGTGATGATAATGGCCTAAAATGTAACTCTACAGCAGCAGGTTCTAACATACGGTATATGATGTCAAGCCTGTATGACATCATAAAAGAAGATGGGGACAATTTGGTATGGGGGTTGGGTAAAGCGTGCCGCTATCTTACCTGCAATTTACTAATGTTCTGTAACTGTTTAAGCTTTAATTTGCTTTAGAGTATTTGATTTAATCATACATTTGTACAAAATTAAAAGATTGATCCATTTTTTAAATAAAAAAAAAGCTGAATTTGTTCCCTCCGTCCCAAGTTCTGGCAATATTATTACAGAAATATTGGTCATCAAAGCAAACAGATTTTTGCTTAAGGCCATGTTCACACATTCAGTATTTGGCCAGTATTTTATATCAGTATTTGTAAGCCAAAACCAGGAGAGAGGGTGATAAATACAGAAGTGGTGACGTGTCTCCATTATACTTTTCCTGATTGTTCCACCCCTGATTTTGGCTTATAAATACTGAGGTAAAATACTGACCAAATACTGAACATGTGAACGTGGCCGTAGAAGAGCTACGGAAACACGGGCACAGTAATTTATTTATGGGCATATATAACATTGATATTATGGACTGTGAGGATTGCTCAAACACAGAGAAAAAAGCATTCTGTCCGCCATGTATCAAATGTGTCTGCGACAATAAGTAGCCTTCTTTTCCAAAATCAGCAAATAAGCCCACTCAGCTCCATTCATTCTCTGGGGGACTGCTGGAGATCAATGAATACAGGCAGTGCCTTAGACAATGAATGAAGCAGAGATCTACATGCTGGACCTCTGCTCTGCATTGTCGAGATCGAGGGCGATCCTTGTTGTTAGATCCCCAGTGACCAAGACATTATCATCCATCCTATGGTAAAAATGAATGATGATGTTTGGAAGCAATCTGACCCAAGGACATTTTTCTGTAGATATATGAGTCCTTAATTACAGTAGTGTCACTTGCCGGCTTAGCATTAGCAGGTACTCTGATAAATATAATTATATAGAGTGATTACCCGTGCTGCGTCACCTCCTCCACATCTTCATGCTTCTCTAAAATGACATCAACTGCTCAACTGATTGGAACGTAGAGAGCTGAAAGTTCTAAGTAATTGTGACATCACCGCTCTGTGACATCATCAGTGAGGACCAGTAGAGGATGCAGGAAAAAGGACACTGGATGGTCACAATAAGTGTCACTATGGTGGAGAATGGTCAAGACATTGTAAGGGCAGATATTTAAGGGGTTAATAAAGCCCACGTGACCACACACCTTCCCTTATAATAACTACAATGCACACAGCCTCTTTATTGGAGCGATGTCTGATCACAGCTTCATTGAATGATGTATTCAACATGTTTTAGGAATTAATAAAAAGATAGGTTCAAGATCCCCTGTAGGTAAAGTCCTTGGCAATGATGGCTCCGTCACGAAATGCCGAAATCAGAAAAATAAGGTTTACAATTCTTTATATTCGGACCACATAAGCAGATACAGGCAATGCACACGTTGCATTTTTGCTGTTTTTTTTTATGCAAATTAAAAGCCGCTTTTTACAGAACCAGCGAAAGCTACGAGAGTCCGGAAATCTCATGCACACACATCGTTGTTTTTTTCCAATCTGAATTGGAAACCTGCGGCTTTTTTAAAAACGGCGTCATTGCAATTCTTTCAGGGTTTTTCACCCATAGAAAGCAATGAGTAAGTGCAGAAAAGCAGCAAAAACACAGCAAAAAAAACCACCGCCATCAGTTTTTGCAGTGTTTGTAAAAGATTCTCGACCGATGTGTGAAATTACACAATGCCTGCCGGCTCAGTGCGCTGCCAATGAGTTACATCTGCAATTGTGTATTGTTTGTGAATTCATATGAACTTCTATGTTCAGAATCGTCACTATTTTTTCTCACACAAAAATCTTTTTCCACTCAATAATTTGATCAAATTTCCTCTATTTTTTCAAAAATGGTTTTATGGTTTCACAAATGTTTTGCATTGGTGGCCTGACACCTTGTATTGTTCATGCTTGTATAGTGGAAGCAAAGCTGAACTTGGGGATCCTGAAAAACGCTGCAAAAGAAAGCGGCAAGAAAAGCAGCAAAAAAGCCATCAAAGGCTGCTTTCAGAAAAGAAAAAGCAGAAAAAAAACTATCATACTATATGTATGGGGGGAACTAGGGCCATCATACTATACAGTATATATGAGGGAACTGGGGCCATTATACTATACAAATGGGGACAAATGGGACCATCATACTATATACAGGTGCATCTCACAAAATTAGAATATCATTAAAAAGGTAATTTATTTCAGTTCTTCAATACAAAAAGTGAAACTCATATAATATATAGGCCGGGGTCAGACTTGTGAGAAACTGAGACGAGTCTCGTATGTCAATACCAGGCACTGCCGCCGGCACTCGGATCGGAGCGTTCAGGTGCATAGAAATACATGCAGCAAGTCTGACCCAGGCCATAGAGTCATTGCAAACAGAGTGACTTATTTCAAGTGTTTATTTCTGTTAATGTTGATGATTATGGCTTACAGCCAATGAAAACCCAAAAGTCATTATCTCAGTAAATTAGAATACTTTTATAATACCTGCTTGAAAAAATGATGTAAAAATCTGAATGTTGGCCTACTGAAATGTTTGTTCACTAAATGCACTCAATACTTGGTTGGGGCTCCTTTTGCATCAATTACTGCATCAATGCGGCGTGGCAGGGAGGCGATCAGCCTGTGGCACTGCTGAGGAGTTATGGAAGCCCAGGTTGCTTTGATAGCAGCCTTCAGCTCGTCTGCATTGCTGGGTCTGGTGTCTCTCATCTTCCTCTTGACAATACCCCATAGATTCTCTATGGGGTTAAGGTCAGGCGAGTTTGCTGGCCAATCAAGCAAAGTGATACTGTTGTTTTTAACCTCTTTTCTGACATATGACGTACTATCCCGTCCAGGTGACCCGGGCCCGAATGACCGTGGACGGGATAGTATGGCTGGGTGTAAGCTGATTATCACAGCTGACACCAGGCACTATGTGCCAGGAGTGGTCAGGGACCGCTCCCGGCACTTTAATCCCATCACACTGTGATCAAATATGATTGCAGCGTTCCGGTGGCATAGGGAAGCATCGAGCAGAGAGTGGGCTCCCTGCGTGCTTCTCTGTGACCCTCAGAACAACGCGATCTGATTGCATTGTTCCAAAGGCATCATCCCTGCAGGACCCTGGAACCAATATGGCCACGGGGTCCTTCTGGGTCCTGCAGTGAGGAGGCTTGTGAGCATCTGCTGAGAGCAGACACCGGCAAGCCTCTGCACTACTTGCCAGATCACTGATCTAACACTGTGCTCTGCAAAGTGTCAGATCGCTGATATATACGGACAAAGGAAAAAAGTTTAAAAAAAAATTAACATGGGTAAAAATAATTTTAACCCCTTCATGACCAAGCCTATTTTGACCTTAATGACCAGCCCATTTTTTGCAATTCTGACCAGCGTCCCTTTATGAGGTAATAACTCTTGAACGCTTCAACGGATTCCTAGCGATTCTGAGATTGTTTTTTCGTGACATATTGAGATTCATAATAGTGGTAAATTTAGGTCGACAATTTTTGCGTTTATTTGTGGAAAAAAAAATCAGAAATTTGGTGAAAATTTAGAAAATTTTGCAATTTTCAAATGTTGAATTTTTATTCTGTTAAACCAGAGAGTTATGTGACACAAAATAGTTAACAAATAACATTTCCCACGTCTACTTTACATCAGCACAATTTTGGAAACAAATTTTTTTTGTTAGGAAGTTATAAGGGTTAAAAGTTGACTAGCAATTTCTCATTTTTACAACAAAATTTATAAAGCCATTTTTTTTAGGGACCACCTCACATTTGAAGTCAGTTTGAGGGGTCTATATGGCTGAAAATACACAAAAGTGACACCATTCTTAAAACTGCACCACCCCTCAAGCTGATCCAAACCACATTTAAGAAATTTATTAACCCTTCAGGTGTTTCACAGCAGCAGAAGCAACACGGAAGGAAAAAATGAATATTTAACTTTTTAGTCATAAAAAATGATCTTTTAGCAACAATTTTATTTCCCAATGGTAAAAGGAGAAAATGGACCCCAAAAGTTGTTGTCCAAATGGTCCTGAGTACGCTGAAACCCCATTATGTGCCCGGGAACCATTGTTTGGGCGCATGGCAGGGCTCAGAAGGAAAGGAGCGCCATTTGACTTTTTGAATGGAAAATAGGCTCCAATCATTAGAGGACACCATGTCGTGTTTGGAGAGCCCCATGTGTGCCTAAACTTTACAGCTCCCCCACAAATGACCGCATTTTGTAAACCAGACCCCCTAAGGAACTTATCTAGATGCATAGTGAGCACTTTGAACCCCCAGGTGCTAGTGGAAACCCTCTCAATTCTAACCCCAACACACCTCTAACCCTAATCCCAACTATAACCCTAACCACAAGCCTAATCCTAACCCCAACACACCCATAACCCTAATCTTAACCCTAATTCCAACCCTAACCCTAATTGCAACCCTAAAGGAAAAATACAAATAAATGTTTTCTTTATTTTATTGTGTCCCTACCTATGGGGATGATAAATGGGGGCTTAATTTAGGTTTTTTTTTTGTATTTTGATCACTGTGAGTTTATCACAGTGATCAAATTGTACCTGTAAAATGAATGAATGAATCCGCCGGCTGGCAGATTCGCAGGCGCACTGTGCATGCGCCCGCCATTTTGTAACCGGGAGGTACCGGAACTCAGGAGGTACGGGGGGCTATAGGGGGGATCGGAAGGCAAGGGGAAACGCGGGGAAGAAAAGAGGGAGCAAATACTGACAGGGCGGAACATCGCCGCCGTGAGTCGGTGTGTGTGTGTTTGGGGGGGGGTGTCAGATCACGGTCTCCAGCCATGTCCGATGGTATTGCAGCATCGGCCATGGCTGGATTGTAATATTTCACCAAATATCATTGGTGAAATATTACTATTGCTCTGATTGGCTGTTTCACTTTCAACAGCCAGAGCGATCGTAGCCATGTGGGGGCTAAGCCACCCCCGTGAAGTACAAAGCCCCCTGAACGTGGGGGTCTGGTGACCTTTCAGTGACCCCGACCCGCAGGAGGGCAATTAATTCATGACGCCACATAGGTGTCGCTGGTCGGATTGGCAGAGCTTTTCATGACGCCTATGTGGCGTCATTGGTCGGGAAGGGGTTAAAAGATTCCTAAATAAAGAAAAAAGGAATTCCCCAATAAATGCATTTCTTTATGTAAATTAAAAAAAAATAAAAGTACACATATTTAATATCGCCATGTGCATAAGGACCCGCCCTATAAAACTGTCCCACTAGTTAACCCCTTTAGTGAAACTCAAAAAAAAAAAAAGCAAGGCAAAAAAATAATGCTTTATCATCATAAAAGGGGATTTACACGCGATCAAAAAGACGGATATAAATAAACATGGTACCACTGAAAACGTCATCTTGTCCCACAAAAAACGAGCCACCAAACAGCGTAAGCAGCGAAAAAGTAAAAAAGCTATAGCTTGCAGAATAAAGCGATGCAAAATAATAATTTTTTACATAAAATATTTTTTATTGTATTAAAGCGCCAAAACATAAATAAAGATATAGATGAGGTATCGCTGTTATCGTACTGACCCAAAGAATAAAACTGCTTTATTAATTTTACCACATGCGGAATGGTATAAACGCTCCCCCAAAAGAAATTCATGATTAGCTGGTTGTGGTGATGCAAAAACTATTTTTTGCAATAAAAAGCGTCTTTTAGCGTGTGACAGCTGCCAAACATAAAAACGCACTATAAATAGTAAATCAAATCCCCCTTTATCACCCCCTTAGTTAGGGAAAAATAATAAAATAAAAAAATTTATTTATTTCCTTTTTCCCATTAGAGTTAGGATTAGGGTTGGGATTATGTTAAGAGGTGTGTTAGGGTTAGGTTTGTGGATAGGGTTATGGTTAGGGTTGGGATTAGAGTTAGGGGTGTGTTGGGGTTCGGGTTGGAGTTAGAATTCGGGGGGTTTCCACTGTTTAGGCACATCAGGCGCTTTCCAAACGCGACATGGCATCCAATCTCAATTCAAGCCAATTTTGCGCTGAAAAAGTCAAACGGCGCTCCTTCCCTTCCAAGCTCTGCCATGTGCTCACAGAGTGGTTTACCCCCACATATGGGGTATGAGCGTACTCAGGACAAAATGAAAAATAACTTTTGGGGTCCAAGTTCTCCTGTTACTATTGGGAAAATAAAAAAAATTAGACCTGAATTCATTTTTTTGTGAAAAAAAGTTAAATGTTCATTGTTTTTATCATTCCAAAAATTCCTGTGAAACACCTGAAGGGTTATTAAACTTCTTAATTGTGGTGTTGAGCACCTTGCGGGGTGGAGTTTATAGAATGGTGTCACTTTTGGGCATTTTCTATCATATAGACCCCTCAAAGTGACTTCAAATGTGATGTGGTCCCTAAAAATAAATGTTGTAAAAATGAGAAATTGCTGGTCAACTTTTAACCCTTATAACTTCCTAAGAAAAAAAAATGTTGGTTCCAAAATTGTGCTGATGTAAAGTAGACATGTGGAAAATGTTACTTATTGAGTAACATATCTCTGTGATTTAAGGGCATGAAAAGACAAAGTGAGAAAATGTCAACATTTTTGCCAAATTTCCATTTTTTTTCACAAATAAACGCAAGTCATGTCAAAGAAATTTTGCCCCTATCATGAAATACAATATGTCATCAGAAAGCAATGTCAGAATCACCAGGATCCGTAGAAGCGTTCCAGAGTTATAACCTCATAAAGGGACAGTGGTCAGAAATGTATAAATTGGCCAGGCCATTAATATGCAAATCACAATTGGGGGTAAAGGGCTTAAATAAGGGCCTCCTGATTCACACCTGGTTCTTCACAGAATGATTGACCTCACTAATTGATCTCCACACTTATTATTTTGAACACCCCTCCTTTCAATTAATTATTCTCATACAGGGACTCAAAAACATGGAGATCATGAATGTCGAATGTGTTGGTTTTCCTATAATCTACTGCACCAACTAGTAAATTGTTTGACATGTGGTAAAATAATTTGTACCAAAAACTGTGATTAACCTGGTTAGTCATATTGGACTGCTATTGCTTTGAACACTGCTGTACATGGTGGCTTTGTCCCGAAGCACATAAACTTTGGATTAGAGTATAACTCTCATCCTCTCAGTCATGGGCCATAACCAAAAAAACCCTGAGTGGCCTTGTTAAATAAATGCATCCTCTATCTCTAAACATTCCCACACTCTAATTTCCTTCATTCTCCTTTCTACTAAACAGACCATTGCTTATACCCGGAGAAAACCAGGTTTAGACCTCATGGAAGTGAAGAAACAAATTTCCTAGTATACACTATGATCAATGAGAAACTGACTGCTATATTAACCGACAAGGTAGATAAACATGATAAAATCTGGTGACCCTGGGCAGAATACAGCAGCCACACAACCTTCGCTGCATCACCCCATCTACAACTTTTCATTCTCCCCAACAAACCTCCGCATTTAGGTAAAATACCTCTACCTCTTGGACAAGCTTCAACCTTTTGCCCCCCCTCGCTTGAGTTATCCCCCCCAACATTCTCTTTCTGCATTTTCTGTAATATAAAGGTTGTATTTTTGTCATTTAAAATGTTACATGTTTGTTATTAAGGTTTCAATAAAAATTTTCAGTAAAAAAAACAAACGAACAAAACACATTATTAGACCTAGTGGCCAGTGTGAAAATGAGAAGAACTGTGTGTTTTTTTTAAATAGTTATATGTAAAATTGGGAAAAAAATTTATCTATACTGGAGAGGCTGGACAGACAAAGAAAGAAAGAAGAGGACAGGACAACGGCCTGTGAAGTCAGCAAAGGGGGGGATATTAGTTTCCAAAATTTCTTATCTCAAAGATAATGAATGTGGTCAATCTATCCACAGTTTATTGTCAAAGCTGGAGTCAGTCAATCCACAGTATATTGTAAATGTTGCTGTCAGTCAGTCCATAGTGAAGTGTAAATATTGTAATCAGTTGGTCCTCCATTCAGTATAAATGCTGTGTTTAATTAGTCCACACCTAGTGTAAATGCTACAATTTATAGTGAATATTATGGTCAGTCACTCCACATAATAGTGTAAATTGTATAGACAGTCATTCCACAGTCTGATATTATTACTGTGCTCAGTCAGACTACACTTAGTGTACATGCTATGGTCAGTCGGTGCACAGTATATTGCAAATGTTTTGGTAAGTCAGTCCCAAAACTAGTATAAATACTGTGCTAGGTCAGTCCACACCTATTATAAGTTATATGGTCAATTAGTGTACAGTCTACTGTGAATGTTGTGGTCAGTCAGTCCACAGACTAGTTTAAATGATATAAACAGTCAGTCCACAGACTGATATTATTACTGTGCTCAGTCGTTCCACACTTTGTGCACCGACTGACCATAGCATTTACACTATTTATTGTAAATGTTGCGGTAACTTAGTACACAGTCAGGTATTAATACTGTGCTCAGTCAGTCCACACCTAGTGTAAATTCTTTGGTCAATTAGTGCACAGTCTATTGTGAATGTTGTGGTCTGTCAGTCGACAGTTTTTATAAATGCTTTCCTCAGTTTATGGTCATATAGTGTAAATGCTGTGTTCTGTCAGGATGCGGTCTAGTGTGAATGCTGGGGTCAGTCTCGTGTAATCATGGTATTGATTGCTTCACTGCTGAAACAAGTGTATTTTATGAAATATAAGAGGGTATTCCCAATTTGGAAGAAAGATGATAATGAGAAAAAATGTTCCCTAACTCTGTACCTGAGATAAGGTGGTGTTATACTAAGAGTCGTGTATAGAAGATATACATTTAAGATAGCACCTACAGTATATTGTCATGTATGAGGAAGGTGTTATTACACCTCCGCAGATATAGAACTCAAGCCTAGACCAACAATTATCAGTAATTAATTTAAAAATCAATCTTTTATGTGATTCTTCCAATTGTCTTGTTGGAGTCCACAAAGAAAAATTTTACGTTTCATTATGTCAATGGCAGCAGTAACCTATAAAAAGACAAACGTATGATAATATGTTCCTGCTACATGCTATACACACTAATAAGTATAACCACTTTCATTATCTCTGAGATAAGTAATTTTAGCCGTAGGGAGCTAAACTATCCACAGTTTATTGATCTTCTCCAAACTAGACTTCTTGGTGCCTACAACGTGATCCGTATCTGCGCTGGTGACGAGTGGAAGACCGCATTTAATACGCAGGATGGACATTACGAGTACCTGGTCATGCTCTTTGGCCTCTGCAAGGCACCAGCTGTATTTCAGAAGTTTGTTAATGACATTTTTCGAGACCTCCTGTATTCCTGTGTTGTAGTATATCTGGACGATATTCTCTTTTTCTATCCGGATCTGTCATCTCATCGCCAAAACATTCGCCAAATGCTGTTACGTTTAAGAGAGAACAGTCTCTATGCCAAGTTCGAGAAGTACATCTTTGACCAAACCTAGTTACCATTTTTGGGACACATTATCTCGCACTTCGGCCTGAAGATGGATCCAGAGAAAGTATCAGCCATAATCAACTGGCCACTGCTTCTCGGGGTAAAAGCCATCCAACGGATTCTTAGATTCGCAAACTATTACAGACAGTTCATCCCACATTTTTCCTCGCTATCTAAGCCTATCTCGGCTATTGTCCGTAAGGGAGCCAACTCCCACTTCTGGTCTCCAGAGGCTAAAGATGCCTTTTTGCCTCTAAAGAAGGCCTTTGCAGCCACCTGTCATGGGGCAGTAGTGGGAATACAGGGGACGAGGATCCTGGGCCCCTGAACTGCCCCTCACGCTAAGGGGGGCCCTGACTTTCCTTAACTTGGGACTTGATGGTGGTGAGGCCCAAGTCCCCGACCTATCCCAATTTCCTGTTTAGCCCTGAGCTAATCACCCAACCCCCTCCCCAGGAGGTGAGACAGGGAATGAAATGTACTGCAACAAAAACCAAAGGAAAGATAATACAGACACTGGAGGGTGAAATAAACTAAAAGGCAAAACTGCTTTATCTGCTGCCAATGCTCCAAGCAGAGTAAGGCACCCGATCAGCAACCAGCAGCAACACCACTGCTCCAGATAAGCTGAACCCCCTCTGCAACAGGTAGCTCCAGTCTTCACCAAGGTTGGTTAGCAAATGACCAGTATTACCAACAGAGAACTGCAGCACCTGGAGACCTTATATAGGACGTGGGAGTGGTCACCACCTGCTGACTAACTACACATGTAGTAACACCAGTGGCCACCGGGGGAAAAAACTAATATTAACCCTTGTTGGCCTGAAAGGAAAAAAGGTTATATCAGAGAATCCAGAATCTGACACAGATCCAAAAATGGATCGTGACAGTACCCCTCCTTCAATGAGGGGCCTCTGGACCCTCAACACTGCACCTCACTAAAAAACCACCTACAGTGAGGACGCCTAGACCCATCATAGTTCACCTCAACAACCACCTGACTCTCAGGTTCATGGCAAAAGTGGGCTGATGGATGTGGCAACGTATGCTCCGGAGGCGCCACAAATCTCCAGAGCGCCGACCTGGCGAATGAGTTGTGTATGGGCATAACAGGGGGTAACTCCAACTGGTAAGTCCCCAAGCCGAGAATGGCCGACACCCGATAGGGCCCAATCACCCGAGAACTCCAGACCCCAGCAGCACACTTCCACCAGATGTTTTTGGTGGACAGCCATACATACTCATTTACACACAGGTCTGGACCTGAACTTTTATTGCCATGCACACGTTTGCCACAAGATGGTGAACTTTTCACAGAACCGACAACAGAGGCGTCCCCCTGTGTCATCACACTCACACCCCCACAATGCTCAGAAGGAGTCATCACCTTCCTCTGACCCCTCTTCCTAAGAGGACTCCGACAACCAGGGTTAGCATGTGGTGAGGGTGGAGACTTGCCCCTACTCCCCGGCAGCACCTCTGTTGCCCCCACTGGAGAAGAAGGGGATGATTGTAGAAAGGCAGCAGAGACAGTAGCCCCCAGGCAGCCCTCACATGACTGATCCCAGCTAACTACTTCCCTAGACCGCCAATCTATTACCGGGTTGTGTCTTTCCAACCAAGGGATGTCTAAAACGATGGGTGATGGCATACCCCCCAAGACATAGCATGACAGGGACTCTTCATGCTGAGTCCCTATACCAAGATGTATATTTTCTACGACATGGGTCAACCTCCCCTGGCTCAGTGGGACAGAGTCAATGGCCTGGACGCTTAGGGGTCTAGCCAGCAACCAGCACTTCAGGCCATGAATCTGGACAAAGTGAGCGTCCACAAGATTGACTCCCGCTCCACAGTCCACAAACACCGGTATGCCCTCAGGTACCCCGCCAACCACCACTTCTGCTGATATAGTATACTGAGAGAGCAGGATAGAGGAAATATACACTCCCTGATCGCCTCCCTACACACGACCAGGGGGACGCGGCTTCTTGGGTGGTACAGAACTTTTGGCGCGAGCAGGGCAGACCCTGAAAAAATGGCCAGTCTGCCCACAGCAAAAGCATGATCCCACACCACGACAAACCACAGGCAACACCGTTGGGGAACCAACTCCTTCCACCTACCTGGGCTCATCCTCCTGTACCAGTGAGTCCTCCTCCCTAGCGAGGACCACAGGGGATATATTCGCCAAAGCTGCAAAAAACTCGTCCACCGACCGTAGAGATGGTGAATCGGCCAGCAGGGAGAAGGCCCAGGATAGGACATCACCTTCAAGCAGAGATATGATGAATCCCACCTGCTGTTCCTCACTCCCTAATGAATGAGGGCGGAGCCTGAAGCAGGCCTCCTGAAAAAACAAAAAATTAACTCTCCCTCCAGAAAACCTGTATGGGAGAGATAACTTGGGTTCTGTTTGAGCCTGCACCTGAGCTGAGGCCTTGAACCCCACCAACTGCTGCAGCTGCTGCTCCACCACACCACGCAGCCCCCCACGCTCCTCAGTGAGGGTCTGCAGCAATTGGACAAAGTTCTGCATTTAGGCCATGGCTCACCAGAAAAAAATGGGAGGTTGGGGGTTGGTAAAAATGTCACGGGGCAGTAGTGGGAACACAGGGGACGAGGAAACTGGGCCCCTGAACTGCCCCTCAGGCTAAGGGGGCCCTGACTTTCCTTAACTTGGGGGTACACTTGATGGTTTAGCCCTGAACTAAACACCCAACCCCCTCCCCAGGACGTGAGACAGGGAAAGAAATGTACTGCAATAAAAACCAAAGGAAATATAATATAGACACCGGAGGGTGAAATAAACTAAAATACAAAACATAGCTTTATCTGCTGCCAATGCTCCAAGCAGCAGAGTAAGTCACCCGATCAGCAACAAGCAGCAACACCACTGCTCCAGATAAGCTGAACCCCCTCTGCAACAGGTAGGTCCAATCTTCACCAAGGTTGGTTAGCAAATGACCAGTATGACCAATAGAGAACTGCAGCACCTGGAGACCTTATATAGGAAGGGGAGTGGTCACCACCTGCTGACTAACTACACATGTAGTAACACCTGCGGCCACTGAGGGGGAAAAGCTACCAGCAGAAAAACTAAAGTTGTAGTAACACCAGCAGCCACAGGGGGCAAAAACTAATATTAACCCCCGATGGCCAGAAAGGAAAAAAGGTTATATCAGAGCATCCAGAATCTGACGCAGGCCCAAAAAGGGATTGTGACACCGCCCCTGTGCTTCATGGTCCTGAGACTAACATGCCGTTCTTTCTTGAGGTGGATGCCTCCTCCACGGGAGCTGGAGCAGTGCTTCTCCAAAGATCCCCTTCCGGTCGCTTAGTCACCTGCGGTATTTTCTACAAGGCATTTTCTTCTGCTGAGCGCAATTATTCCATCAGAGACAGAGATTTGTTGGCCATCAAACTGACTCTTAAGGAATGGCGGTACCTTCTTGAGGGGGCGGCCCATCCTTTCGTAATTTTCTCCAACCACAAGAATCTGTCCTACATCCGGTCGGCTCAAAGACTTAACCCCCGGCAGGCCAGATGGTCCCTTTTCTTGCCCGCTTCGATTTTGAACTTCACTTCCAATCAGGCCATTTTAATGTCAAGGTCGATGCTTTGTCTAGGTCTTTCCAGCCAGCTGATGCAGAGGAGGATCCTTCTCACATCATCGATCCCTCCAGGATTATAACGTTGATTTTCCTAGGTCTTGCTATCTTACCCCCGGGGAGGACGTTTGTCTCCGAGAATAACAGAAAGAAAGTGCTGCTTTGGGGCCAATCATCTAAGATTGTCAGTCATGCGGGGATAAAGAAGACTTACTCTCTCATATCTCGCCACTATTGGTGGTCTTCTTTATGCCAAGACATCGAGGAGTTTATATCTTCATGTTCCTCATGCGACAAGAACAAGATTCCGACGCAACTTCACTCTGGTACTCTGCAGCCTCTCCCGAAACCTTCAACCCCGTGGCAACATATCGCCATGGATTTCATCATAAATCTCCCTCGATCCTCTGGTTTTACGGTAATCTTGGTGGTCGTGGATTGGTTGTCTAAAATGGCTTACTTTATTCCTCTGCCGGCTTTGCCCTCTGCCTCCGAATTGGAAAAGACTTTTATTGCTCATATCTTCAGCATTCATGGATTCCCGTAACGCATTGTGTCCGACAGAGGAGATCAGTTTACTTTGCGGTTTTGGAGAGCTCTCTGCAAGCTTAGGAAGGTGACTTTGGATTTTTCTTTGGCCCATCACCCACCGACCAATGGTCAGATGGAACATACCAACAAGATCTTCACATCGTACCTTCGCCATTTTTCCAATGCTCACCAGGATAATTGGGTCTGTCTTCTTGCTTGGGCAGAATTTGCCTATAACAATCATCTTAGTGACTCCTCCAACAAGTCTCCTTTTTTCATTGTCTCGGGACAACATCCTAATATGCCCCTGAAAGTTCCACCAGTCTCAGGTGTACCAACAGCTGACTCTTTGTCAGTGGATTTCTTCAAATTTGGGAGGAGACACAAGGAGCGCTTGTCGAAGCCGGTGACAGGAGGAAGAGACATGCTGACAAAAGATGTTTGGACCCACCTGCGTACCTTCCCGGTGACAAAGTATGACTATCTTCCAAGGTAATCTGGCTTAAAAATCCTTCCTACAAGTGGAGTCCACAATACATTGGTCCCTTTGAGATCTTGGGACGAATCAATGACGTGGCCTACAAGTTGAAGTTGCCTGCCTCGCTCTGTATTTCCAACACCTTCCATGTCTCCCTTTTCAATCCCATGGTGTTTAATCGCTATCATTCCTCTACCTGTTACATTCCTAGTCCTGTTAGCCATGAGGACATTTTTGAGGTGAGGGATATACTCGCCATGACAAAGGTGAGAGGGAAAACCTTCTTTTTGATCGATTGGAAAGGGTTTGGTCCTGAGGAAAGATCGTGGGAACCTTGGGAGAACATCACTGCACCTTGTATCTTAGAGAGGTCTCTTTCCAGCCTCAAAAGGAGAGTATGTAAAGGGGGAGGTACTGTTACAACGCCACGAGCCGCCCACCTGCAGGATTCTTACCCTCACTCGGCGTGCCGCTGACCTGGCTCTTCCGGGAGTCTCTCCTCAACTTCCGGCTTGTCGGGCACGTCAGGGATCCCATCCACCAGGAACACGCAGCCGACTGCTTAAGCCACGACGGCGCACTTCCTCCGATCATTATGCTGCCTGACCCGGAAGCATCTCATTCTGGGCAACAGCAACAGGTATTTCAGGCTGCTTCCTGCTGGAGGAAGCAACTGATTACTACTTCCGCATCTGTGCAGGTCTCAGTGCGGGTTCTTTTATATAGTCAGGTCCTACAGCGTGCTTCTCAGTGCACGCTATGCACTCTCTGTATCTCAACGTGCTCCCCAGTGCAAGCTCTGCACTCTGTGTATCTCATTGTGCTTCCCAGTGCACGCTCTGCACCATCCTGTATCCAGCGTGTTACCAATGCGCATCGTGTAATCATAGTATTAATTGTTTTACCGCTGAAACAAGTGTATTTTATTAAATATAAAAGGGTATTCCCAATTTCGAAGACAGATGATAATGAGAAAAAATGTTCCCTAACTCTGTACCTGAGATAAGGTGGTGTTATACTAAGAGTTGTGTATAGAAGATATACATTTAAAATAACACATACAGTATATTGTCATGTAACCGGAAGGTGTTATTACACCTCTGCAGATCTAGAAATAGAGCCTAGATCAATGATTATCAATAATTAATTTAAAAATTAATTACGTTTTATGTATTTCTTTCAATTGTCTTGTTGTAGTCACAAAGACAAATTTTATGCTTCATTATGTCAATGGGAGCAGTAACTTGTAATAAGACAAAACATATGATAATCTGTTCCTGCTACATGTTATACACACCAGTAAGTATAACTCCCTGGGGCCAAAATTACTTATCTCAGAGATAATACATGTGGTCAATTTAACCACAGTTTATTGTCAAAGCTGTAGTCAGTCAGTCCACAGTACACTCTTAAATGTTTTTGTCAGTCCATAGTGAAGAGTAAATATAGTAATCAGTTGGTCCTCTGTCCAGTATAAATACTGTGTAATTAGTCCACACCTAGTGTAAATGCTGGGATGAGCTGGTCTACAATTTATAGCGAAAATTGTGGTCTGTCAATCCACATAATAGTGTAAATTGTATAGACAGTCATTCCATAGTCTGATATTATTACTGTGCTCAGTCAGACTACACTTAGTGGACATGCTATGGTCAGTCGGTGCACAATCTATTGTAAATGTTGTGGTAAGTCAGTTCTCAGTCTGTTATTAATATTGTGTTCAGTGTGTCCACACCTAGTGTATATTATATGGTCAATTAGTGTACAGTCTACTGTAAATGTTGTGGCAAGTCAGTCCCAAAACTAGTATAAATACTCTGCTAGGTCAGTCCACACCTACTGTATGTTTTATGGTCATTTAGTGTACAGTCTACTGTGAATGTTGTGGTCAGTCAGTCCACAGACTAGTTTAAATAATATAGACAGTCAGTCCACAGTCTGGTATTATTACTGTGGTCAGTCGGTCCAAACTTAAGGTAAATGCTATGGTCAGTCGGTGCACAATCTACTGTAAATGTTGTGGTAAGTCAGTCCTAAGTTTGGTATTAAAACTGTGCTCAGTCAGTCCACACCTAGTGTATATTATATGGTTAATTAGTGTACACTCTACTGTGAATGTTGTGGTCAGTCCAGAGACTAGTTTAAATTATATAGACAGTCAGTCCACAGTCAGGTATTAATACTGTGCTCAGTCAGTCCACACCTAGTGTAAATTCTTTGGTCAATTAGTGCACAGTCTACTGTGAATGTTGTGGTCTGTCAGTCGACAGTTTTTATAAATACTTTCCTCAGTTTATGGTCACATAGTGTAAATGCTGTGTTCTGTCAGGCTGCAGTCTAGTGTGAATGCTGGGGTCAGTCTCGTGTAATCAAGGTATTGATTGTTTCACCGCTGAAACAAGTGTATTTTATGAAATATAAGAGGGTATTCCCAATTTGGAAGAAAGTTGATAATGAGAAAAAATGTCCCCTATCTCTGTACCTGAGATAAAGTGGTGTTATACTAAGAGTTGTATATAGAAGATATACATTTAAGATAGCACCTACAGTATATTGTCATGTATCAGGAAGGTGTTATTACACCTCCGCAGATCTAGAACTCAACCTTAGACCAACAATTATCAGTAATAATTTGAAAATTAATTACCTTTTATGTGATTCTTCCAATTGTCTTGCTGGAGTCCACAAAGAAAAATTTTACCCTTCATTATGTCAATTAGAGCAGCCAGTAACCTGTAAAAAGACAAACGTATGATAATATGTTCCTGCTACATGCTATACACACTAATAAGTATAACTCCCTAGGGCGAAAATTACTTATCTCAGAGATAATGAATGTGGTCAATCTATCCACAGTTTATTGTCAAAGCTGTAGTCAGTCTGTCCACAGTATATTGTAAATGTTGCTGTCAGTCACTCCATAGTGAAATCATAGAATCGTAGAGTTGGAAGGGACCTCCTGGGCCATCTGGTCCAACCCCCTGCTCAAAACAGGATTCGCTAAATCATCCCAGTCAGATGTCTGTCCAGCCTCTGTTTGAAGACTTCCATTGAAGGAGAACTCGCCACTTCTCGTGGCAGCTTGTTCCATTTATTGATCACTCTAAGTGTCAAAAAGTTTTTTTCTAATATCTAATCTGTGTCTCCTCCCATTCAGTTTCATCCCATTGCTTCTAGTCTTTCCTTGTGCAAATGAGAATAAAGTTGATCCTTCTACAATGTGACAGCCCTTTAGATATTTGTAGACGGCTATTAAGTCTCCTCTCAGTCTTCTCTTTTGCAAACTAAACATTCCCAAATCCTGCAACCTTTCCTCATAAGACAGGGTTTGCAGACCGGTCACCATTCTGGTCGCTCTTTTCTGAACTTGCTCCAGGTTGTTGATGTCTTTTTTAAAATGTGGTGCCCAAAACTGGACACAATATTCCAGATGAGGTCTGACCAAAGAGAAGTAGAGGGAAATAATGACCTCACGTGATCTAGACTGTATGCTTCTGTTAATACATCCTAGAATTGCATTTGCCTTTTTTGCTGCTGCATCTAAACATTCCCAAATCCTGCAACCTTTCCTCATAAGACAGGGTTTGCAGACCGGTCACCATTCTGGTCGCTCTTTTCTGAACTTGCTCCAGTTTGTTGATGTCTTTTTTAAAATGTGGTGCCCAAAACTGGACACAATATTCCAGATGAGGTCTGACCAAAGAGGAGTAGATGGAAATAATGACTTCACGTGATCTAGACTGTATGCTTCTGTTAATACATCCTAGAATTGCATTTGCCTTTTTTGCTGCTGCATAACACTGTTGACTCATATTCAGTCTGTGATCTATTAGTATACCCAAATGTTAATATTGTAATCAGTTGGTCCTCCGTCCAGTATAAATACTGTGTTTAATTAGTCATCACCTAGTGTAAATGCTAGGATGACCCGGTATACAATTTATCATGAACATTGTGGTCCGTCAGTCCACAGACTAGTGTAAATTGTAAAGACAGTCATTCCACAGTTTGATATTATTACTGTGCTCAGTCTACACTTACCAGCAGTTGCAATATTTTACCCCACTGGTGCTGACCCTGATGATCCCTGTATAGGGGGTGGTTCCAATAGGTCAGTTCACTCAGGGTGGGTTGGTATCTCAGCCGAGAGGGTCTACTCCAAGAGTTGTAACAGAATAATCATGTCATGGATCCCGATGGTGCCTCTGCTGCCCAAAAAGAGTGGATATTTTTGCGGGATAATCAGGGTCGCATTATGTCCTTCATGAAGTCCATGGATTTCCGATGGTCCGCTTTACAGGCCGCTGACCCAGGGAATGCTATTCAGCTTGCTAGTTTCCAGCAGGAGACTTTGGTGCAGGCGTCGGCCCATACCCCTGACTCTACTCCTCATCCCCCACCTCGCCTTGGTAAACCGCCCCAGTTTAATGGCGATCCCAAGCTTTACAGGGATTTTTTAAATCAGTGTCGCCTGCATTTTGAGTTGTTGCCACAGCAATACCCCACTGATCGGGCTAAGGTGGCGTTTGTGGTTTCACATCTGGAGGGTGAGGCGTTGGCTTGGGTAAATCCCTTGTGGGAGCAAGACGATCCCATAGTCTCTCAGCTGCAAATTTTTTTGGAAACCTTCCACAGAGTGTTTGATGAACCAGGTCGCCTGGTCTCTACCACTGAGTCGCTCTTTAATCTCCGCCAAGGTTCACTTACTGTTGGGCAATACGCCATTCGTTTTCGCACTCTGGCTTCAAAGTTGGGGTGGACTCCTGCTCGCTGGTCGAAATACTCCAACCTTTCTCGAGGATTTGATTTCTCTTGCTACACGTATTGATTTACGATTTCAGGAGCGTTCTCTTGAGGCTGCTCAAGATTTGGAGACCTACTATCTCATCTGTAACCATCCACAGGCATCTTAGCCCAGGTTCTGCGGTGTCTTCTTCCGCAGCAGCTGCTGAAGCTATGCAGGTGGATCGTCTTAAAATGGCGAAGCAATGCCGTCGTGAGAGACGCGTGCAAGGCTTATGTCTATTCTGCGGAGATGGTTCTCACTTGTTTCGTCACTGCCCAGTGCGGCCAGGAAACTGCTCTACCTAAGACAGGTAAGAGAGGCCTCCATAGGTGTATGTGATTCCTATCTACCTTTAACCCTGACTGTTCTGTGGTTCTCAGGTCCTAAACGCTATTCTGAGGTGGTTTACGTGGATTTGGGCGTGGCAGGGAACTTCCTCAGGCTTGAAGAAGTTGAGAAGTACCAGATCCCAGTTAGGACCCTGGAGAATCCTCGTTGGATTGCTTCTGTGGATGGAAGGCCTTTACCTGAGGCGGTCACTAAGGTTACCAAGGAGCTGAAGTTGCAAGTTGGGGTTCTGCATCGGGAGAGGATTGCCATCTATGTTCTATCTGACATGGCCCACGCTCTTCTTTTTGGACTTCCCTGGCTAATGACACATGAGCCAACCCATGATTGACGCTCTGGTAACATACTTTGCTGGGGTCAGTACTGTCAGTACAGTACTTTGGGATGTCACTGCCTCCTTCTGTTCCCGTTGGATTACCCGCTGTCTACTGGCCCTTCTCAGATGTCTTCAACAAGAAGGAGGCAGAGAGTCCTCCGCATCAGCCATATGACTGCCCGATTGAACTCATTCCTGGTTCGACCCCTCCTAGAGGCAGAATATCCCCGCTCTCTTCAGTGGAGACGCAGGCTATATCGTAGTATATATCCAAGAAAATCTGGCCAGGGGCTTTATTCGAATGTCCTCCTCTCCCGCAGACGCGGGTTCCTTCTTTGTTAAAAAGAAGGACGGCTTCCTTGGACCCTGTATTGACTATAGAGGCTTGAATAACATCACGGTCAAGAACAGGTATCCTCTACCACCAATTCTGGAGCTTTTTGATCGTTTGAGGGGAGCACGGATTTTCATCAAGCTAGACCTTCATGGTGCCTACAGCCTGATCCGTATCCACGCTGGTGACGAGTGGAAGACCGCGTTTAATACGCGGGATGGAAATTACGAGTACCTGGTCATGACCTTTGGCCTCTGCAACGCACTCGCTGTATTTCAGGAGTTTGTTAATGACATTTTTCGAGACCTCCTGTATTACTGTGTTGTAGTATATTTGGACGATATTCTCTTTTTCTCTCCGGATCTGTCATCTCATCGGCAAGACGTTCGCCAAGTGCTGTTAAGTTTAAGAGAGAACCGTCTCTATGCCAAGTTCGAGAAGTGTGTCTTTGAGCAAACCCCGTTACCATTTTTGGGACACATTATATCTGAATCCTGCCTGAACATGGATTCAGAGAAAGTATCAGCCATAATCAAATGGCCGCTGCCTCTTGGGGTAAAAGCCATCCAACAGTTTCTTGGATTCGTGAACTATTACAGGTAGTTCATCCCACATTTTTCCTTGCTATCTAAGCCTATCTCGGCCTTGTCCGTAAGGGAGCCAACTCCCACATCTGGTCTCTGGAGGCTAAAGATGTCTTTTTGTCTCTAAAGCAAGCCTCTGCAGCTGCCCCTGTGCTTCATCGTCATGAGACTAACAAGTCGTTCATGCTTGAGGTGGATGCCTCCTCCACGGGAGCTGGAGCAGTGCTTCTCCAAAGATCCCCTTCAGGTCGCTTAGTCACCTGCGGTATTTTCTACAAGGCATTTTCTTCTGCAGAGCGCAATTATTCCATCAGAGACAGAGAGTTGTTGGCCATCAAACTGACTCTTGAGGAATGGTGGTACCTTCTAGAGGGGGTGGCTCATCCTTTTGTAATTTTCTCCGACCACAAGAATCTGTCATACATCCGGTCGGCTCAAAGACTTAATGCCCGGCAGGCCAGATGGACCCTTTGCCCGCTTCGATTTTGAATTTCACTTCCGATCAGGCCATTTTAACGTCAAGGTCGATGCTTTGTCTAGGTCTTTCCAGCCAGCTGATGCAGAGAAGGATCCTTCTCACATCATCGATCCCTTCAGGATTATAACGTTGACTCCCCTAGGTCTTGCTAACTTACCCCCTGGGAGGACGTTTGTCACCGAGAATAACAGAAAGAAAGTGCTGCTTTGGGGCCATTCATCCAAGATTGCCAGTCATGCGGGGATAAAGAAGACTACTTCTCATATCTCGCCAGTATTGGTGGTCCTCTTTACGCCAAGACATCGAGGAGTTTATATCTTCATGTCCCTCATGCGACAAAAACAAGATTCCGAGGCAACTTCACTCTGGTACTCTGCAGCCTCTCCCGGTACCTTCAGCCCCATGGCAACATATCACCATGGATTTCATCACAAATCTCCCTCGATCCTGTGGTTGTACGATAATCTTGGTGGTCGTGGATCGGTTCTCTAAGACGGCTCACTTTATCCCTCTGAGGGGTTTGCCCTCTGCCTCCAAATTGGCCAAGACTTTTATTGCTCATACCTTCAGCATTCATTGATTCCCGTAACGCATTGTTTCCGACAGAGGAGTTCAGTTTACTTCTCGGTTTTGGAGAGCTCTCTGCAAGCTTATGAACGTGACTTTGGATTTTTCTTTGGACTATCACCCCCAGACCAACGGTCAGGTGGAACATACCAACCAGATCTTGACATCGTATCTTCGCCATTTTTCAAATCCTCACCAGGATAATTAGGTCTGCCTTCTTCCTTGGGCCGAATTATGCCTATAACAATTATCCTAGTGACTTCTCCAACAAGTCTCCTTTTTTCATTGTCTCCGGACAAAATGCTAATATGCCCCTGCCAGTTCCACCAGTCTCGGCTGTACCAACAGCTGACTCCTTGTCCGTGGAGTTCTCTAAAATTTGGGAGGAGACCAAAGAAGCACTTGTCAAAGCTGGTGACAGGATGAAGAGACATGCTGACAAAAGATGTTTGGACCCACCTCCGTACCTTCCCGGTGACAAAGTATGGCTATCTTCCAAGTTTATCTGGCTTAAAAGTCGCTATTTTTCCTCTATCTGTCACACTCCTAATCATGTTAGCCATGAGGACATTTTTGAGGTGAGGGATATACTCGCCATGAAAAAGGTGAGAGGGAAAACCTTCTTTTTGATCGATTTGGATAGGGTTTGGTCCTGAGGAGAGGTCGTAGGAACCTTGGGAGAACATCACTGCACCTCATATCTTAGAGAGGTTTCTTTCTAGCCTCAAAAGGAGGGGATGTAAAGGGGGAGGTACTGTTACAACGCCGCACGCCCCCCAGCAGCAGGATACTTACCTCACTCGGCATGCCGCTGACGGGCTCTTCCGGAGGTCTCTCCTCAACTTCCGGCTTGGCGGGACGTCAGAGATCCCATCCACCAGGAACACGCACCTGACTGCTTAAGCCGCGGCGGCGCACTTCCTCCGATCATTATGCTGCCAGTACCTCATTCTTGGCCACAGCAACAGGTATTTCAGGTTGCTATCTGATAGAGGAAGCCACTGATTACTGCTTCCGCATCTGTGCAGGTCTCAGTGCGGGTGCTTTTATATGCTCAGGTCCTACAGCGTGCTTCTCAGTGCGCGCTATGCACTCTCTGTATCTCAACGTGCTCCCCAGTGCGCGCTCTGCACTATCTGAATCTCAGCATGCTCCACAGTGCATGCTCTGCACTCTCTGCATCTCAGCGTGCTTCCCAGTGCACGCTCTGTATTCTCCTGCTTCTCTACTTGCTTACCAGTGCATGCTCTGTGCTTTACTGTATCCAGCGTGTTCCCATTGCGTCTCGTGTAATCATGGTACTAATTGTTTCACCGCTGAAACAAGTGTATTTTGTGAAATATGAGGGTATTCCCAATTTCGAAGACAGATGATAATGAGAAAAAATGTTCCCTACCTCTGTACCTGAGATAAAGTGGTGTTATACTAAGAGTTGTGTATAGAAGATATACATTTAAGATAGCACCTACAGTATATTGTCATGTATCAGGAAGGTGTTATTACACCTCTGCAGATCTAGAAATAAAGCCTAGATCAATGATTATCAGTAATTAATTTGAAAATTAATTACCTTTTATGTATTTCTTCCAATTGTCTTGTTGTAGTCCACAAAGAAAAATTTTACACTTCAATATGTCAATGGGAGCAGTAACCTGTAAAAAGACAAACGTATGATAATATGTTCCTGCTACATGCTATACACACCAATAAGTATAACTCACTAGAGCCAAAATTACTTATCTCAGAGATAATACATGTGGTCAATCTATCCACAGTTTATTGTCCAAGCTGTAGTCAGTCAGTCCACAGTACACTCTTAAATGTTTTTGTCAGTCCATAGTGAAGAGTAAATATTGTAATCAGTTAGTCCTCCGTCCAGTATAAATACTGTGTTTATTTAGTCCACACCTAGTGTAAATGCTGGGATGAGCTGGTCTACAATTTATAGTGAATATTATGGTCTGTCACGCCACATAATAGTGTAAATTGTATAAACTGTCATTCCACAGTCTGATATTATTACTGTGCTCAGTCAGACTACACTTAAGGCCCTTTTACATTTAGCGATCCGACCAGCAATATGACCCGGTCAGGATCGCTGGTGCATCGCTAAATGATCGCTAGTGAGCTTCCACACAGGAAGATCTCACAGCGATGCAGCAGTGACCCAGCGGACGATACTCACCTTTCACACACAGCGATTCAGACGTCCTCCCGCCCGCGTCCAGCGTCGCTCGTCTCACACAGCAGGAAGCCCAGCAGGAAGCAGACGACGAGAAATGGAGCCGCCCGACCTCGCGCGATCAGCGACAGACAGCGGGGGAGCCGGTAGGAGGTAAGTATCACACATAGCGATATCGCTAGCAATATCGCTATAACATCACAAAATCAGTGACGTTTTAGCGATATTGCTAGCGATATCGCTATGTGTAAAACCCCCTTAAGTGTACATGCTATGATCAGTCGGTGCACAGTGTATTGCAAATGTTGTGGTAAGTCAGTCCCAAATCTAATATAAATACTGTGCTAGGTCAGTCCACACCTAGTGTATGTTATATCGTCAATTAGTTTACAATCTACTGTGAATGTTGTGGTCAGTCAGTCGACAGTTTTTATAAATACTTTCCTCAGTTTATGGTCACATAGTGTAAATGCTGTGTTCTGTCAGGCTGCGGTCTAGTGTGAATGCTGGGGTCAATCTCGTGTAATCATGGTATTGATTGTTTCACTGCTGAAACAATTGGATTTTGTGAAATATAAGAGGGTATTCCCAATTTGGAAGAAAGTTGATAATGAGAAAAAATGTTCCCTATCTCTGTACCTGAGATAAAGTGGTGTTATACTAAGAGTTGTGTATAGAAGATATACATTTAAGATAGCACCTACAGTATATTGTCATGTATCAGGAAGGTGTTATCACACCTCCACAGATCTAGAACTCAAGCCTAGACCAACAATCACCTTTTATGTGATTCTTCCAATTGTCTTGCTGGAGTCCACAAAGAAAAATTTTACACTTCATTATGTCAATGGGAGCAGTAACCTGTAAAAACACAAACGTATGATAATATGTTCCTGGTACATGCTATTGTGGTGTCCCCAGGAGTATGGTCGCCACAGTGGCATTGCCTTCCTCCTAGGGAGTGTGATGTGATGCTTCGAAGCAATAAAGGATCTCTCTAGCAGTTAACCACAACACAGTTTCCATTCCAGGTCAGCAGAGGGAGCTCTGAACCAAAACTTGGGGAAGAGCTACTCTCTGGGGGCCAGGAGGGAAAACTGGAGGAGTTTGTGTGAGAAGGGCAACCTGTGTGGACGTGGAGGAGAATAGCTGGGAGATTGAGCAGAGAGTTCAGGCTCATTCTCAGCTATAGCGCATGATCTGGACTCCAAAGCTGTACGGACACTGATGGTCCTGCAACAGAAACCGGAGGAATAGGAAGCTGTAAATGCTCTATTCCCACATAAGACTCAGAGGCACAACAGCGACGTGTGAGCCAGAAGAGGAAGGCTACAGCTGTCTGCCATACGAGGGAGTTCTAAAGAGAATAAGCAAGTGGAACTTCAGTGTAACACAGTACTGCAAGTACCTAAAAATAAGCGCTAGGAAGGAGACTACACAACCCATCTGCATAGAGAGATTCCTAAGTTGCTTCCAGGCTAGCCAGCTCCTGTGCCATCTGTAATCTGGATCCTGGACTGCATTTGCCAAGCATAGTAAAGGTAAAGAAACTGCACCCTGTTGTGTCCTTGCCTTCTTCCTGCTACACCCTCAGCACTGCTACATCTCTGTGCCTGACACTGCACCATCTACGTCTCTCCCCTATCTCTTTACCTACACTGCCCTGGGACTACTGCCCTACCTGTGGAGGGCCACAACATCATTGCTGCACCACACCATCTGTCCCAGAGGATCTGTCTGGAGCGTCGGCTTAACATCTTCCTTGCCGAACACCACATTTGGCGTCACGAATCATTCACTCATAAACTTTATTCCATCACCTAACCCCTTTTACATGGGCGCCCAGGGCCATGGACTGGATCACAGCTGCTGTGACATTCCCCTGTGAGAGACCGGCCGTGTACTGAGTACCCCACAGCCCTGGGAGGGCGACCCATTTTGGCGTCGCGAACAGGATAAACGGAGCCCCGTGTCCCCGGGTCCTGTGTGCCACAGACTGTCGGCGCCATTACCCCGCTGCTTGGTGTGCGCAGGAAACCAAAGGGGCGGGCCGTTGTGGGTGGAGCCAGCCGAAGAGCGCGAGAAAGTGAAGCGGTGCGAGGGAAGAGGCCAGCGCGTGAGAAGTGAGAAGCCGTGGCCCGCAGCCCCGGCGTCCCCCAATCGTCCAGCCGGTGGAGCGGTAACCGGTAAGCCAGCGCAACCCAGGGCCTGGTCAACGTTAACTGGGGGGAAGAGAATGTCTGAAGCAAGAGCAGACGCAGCGGCGGATGCCACTGCAAACCTCACAGCGCCACAAGCTGCAGGGCCCAGCGCAGCTGCGGCTCCCATAGCGCCGCTGCATCCAGCAGCCAGCGCTGCCTCCACAGCGCCTCAAGAATCAGCGCCCACTGCAGCAGTCCCCATAATGCCGCTGTCCATGCCCTATATACCGTGAGCGGCCTGGCTACCGCAGTACTCAGGTGAGTCACATACCCTGAGTGAATTCAAAGAGAGACTGTGCAGTTTGTTTGAGGTGTATCCTCTGTCTGAAAACCAAAAAGTGAATATCCTTATTGGGCAGCTAACAGGTGCAGCACAGAGGGAAGTAAAAGCCTGGCAGGACAGTGATAAAGAGACTGTTAAAAAGATTCTGGCTAAGCTAAGAAGCACCTTTTACACTCGCACTGCAGCTGAAATAAAAATGAGATTCTTTGGGTGTAAGCAGAGAGCGCAGGACAGTATACGGGACTATGTTCTTAACCTACAGGAGGCGCTGCGAGCCATAAAGCAGATTGACCCAGACAGTGTGAAAGATGGAGACAGACTGTTAAAGGAGCAATTTATGGAGGGACTCCTATCCAGTACCCACAGAGCACAGCTGCGCATCATAGCCCTACAAAACCCTGACCTAGACTTTGCAGACTTCAAGGACAGGGCTATTCGGGTGCTGCATGAATCAACTGTCAGCCGCCCAGCGCCCCCTAGGTGCCCAGCGATCACATACCATCAAGAAGCAGCATCTTTCCCTCTAAGCCCTGTGGAGGCTGATGCACAGACTCTGGACAAAGACCCATCTGCCGAACTGCATCTTCAGGTCCAGGAGTTGACCAAAAATATGGCTGCACTTGCCAAAGCCGTGCAGTCCTTGCAGGTGTCCTCAAAGGAGAAGATCCAGCTGGCCTCCAGTCTAGAGGATGTCCCATGGCTACGGAAGAAGAGGATCTCGCCACGCCGAGGGAGAGACAACGATCGCTATGACCAGGACGGACGTCCCATCTGTCGTCGCTGCTGCAAGGCAGGCCAAATCGCAAGATTCTGTTATTTAAACGAGCAACCCCTGGGGCAGAGGGTCAACCCCCAGGAGTAGGACCACAAGGCCCAAAGAACTGGCGAGCCAAGTATGTTGGAGGGCGACCGATCCTCCCAGTGGTGATTGATGGCATCCCCATGAACGCTTTGCTGGACACTGGCTCTCAGGTGACAACTATGCCATATATCCTTAACAAGCGGTATTGGGCTGACTCTGAACTTACTCGTGGCCCAAGTGATGAACTGACAGTAGTTGCCAGCAATGGTCAGTCCTTGCCGCAAGTAGGATGTAAAGAGATTACTATTAAAGTGGGGCGAGTAGAGTTAAAATCTCAAGGTCTGATAGTTGTAGACATGGATCGACGAGAATGTAACCCAATGATGACCCTAGGTACTAATGTGATTGAAAATTGTCTTGCCAAGGTTATTGTTTTGTTGCAACAGGTAGCTGAGATTGCTGGTTCCAGTGAACAACGAGTCCTGCAGAAGGAGATCAAGGCCCTGTTGCAAAGACAGCAGGTAGAACTGTCTGGTGGAGAAATTGGCAGCATCAGAGTGAGTGATTCTTTCCCCATTGCGATACCCCCCAGATGTGAAATGTTAATTTGGTGTCGGGCAGCCATAGGCCTCAGAGGAAAAGATTACCAATCATTGGTAGAGCCAGTATACTCTGATAGCCGGCCCACTGTCCTGACAGCCAGAGGGGTAGTTGCTGTTCGCAAAGGGAGAGTACCTGTACGTCTCTTGAATTGTGGGGAAGAAGATGCCACAATACCTCGATATGCCACAGTTGCTAAGCTGCTTACTGTCAGTAACAATGCAATACGGGCAGCAGAGCCCTTGGTCTCATCCGACCAGGTGGAGGACAATGGCTCTGTAAAGCAGCTGGAGGAGTGGTGTAAGCAGCTGCATGTGGGAACTGACTCCCACCCCTTCATACCAAAAGAGTGGGGTTTACCGAGTGACTCAGGAGTACGAGCAGGTATTCAGTAAACACCCCCTAGACTTTGGGAAGGCAAAAGGGGTTCAACACCATATCCCCACTGGAGATCATGCACCCATTAAAAAAATGTACCGGCCTATACCCCCAACACAATACCAATGTGCCAAAAGTATGTTGCGGGAAATGAAGGAAGCTGGGGTGATCAGAAACAGTTGTAGCCCCTGGGCAGCCCCAATAGTCTTTGTGAAAAAGAAAGATGGTACCATGAGAATGTGTGTTGATTACAGAAAAATTAACAGCATTACACATAAGGATGCCTACCCATTACCCAGAATTGAGGAGTCATTAGCCGCACTTAAAACTGCTAACTATTTTTCCACCTTAAATCTCACTAGTGGGTATTGGCAGGTTCCCGTGGCAGAGGCAGACAAGGAGAAAACAGCGTTTACCACCCCAATGGGTCTCTGCGAGTTCAACTACATGCCGTTCGGGCTCTGCACCGCCCCGGGACATTTCAATGGCTAATGGAGTGCTGTCTTGGACACAAGAACTTCGAGACAGTCCTGTTATACCTTGATGATGTCATTGTTTTCTCTAAGACTTATGAAGACCATCTGAAGCACCTGGCTGAGGTGTTTGAAGCCTTGTCCAGCTTTGGCCTGAAAGTGAAGCCATCCAAATGCCACCTCCAGGCACAGGTACAGTACCTCGGTCATGTAGTGAGTGCAGAAGGTGTGGCACCGGATCCTGATAAAGTCACTGGCATCCGGGAATGGCTGAAGCCCAGCAAACTCCATGAGGTACGTCAATTCCTCGGGTTGGTAGGCTACTACCGAAGGTTCATCAAAGGCTTCACTGAGATAGCCATGCCTATGCAAAATCTTCTGGTGGGCCAGCCCAAGAAAGCCAGGAAGAAGAGTCCTACATTTGAATGGAATGAGGAACTGGAGAGGTCCTTCACTCGAATGAAGATGGCTCTCACAGGAGATGAAGTTCTGGCCTACCCAGATTATGACCAACCATTTGTGTTGTATACTGATGCCAGCAACGTGGGACTGGGAGCAGTACTGTCACAGGTACAGAAAGGCAAAGAAAGAGTGATCTCCTACGCCAGCAGGAAGCTTCGTCCCACTGAAAGGAACCCTGACAACTACAGTTCCTTCAAACTGGAGTTCCTCGCCATAGTCTGGGCTGTGACTGAACGATTCAAGCATTACCTAGCTTCAGCCAAGTTTACCATCTTCATGGACAGCAACTCGTTGACTCACTTGGAAACTGCCAAACTAGGTGCACTGGAGCAGCGATGGATGGCCCGGCTGTCTAACTACGAATTCACCATCAAGTATCGAGCAGGGCACAAGAATGCCAATGCTGATGCGCTGTCCAGAATGCCTAATCTGCCAGATGCAGGAGAAGACCCTGAGGCACTCGAAGAAATAGAGTTACCTGCCTTCCACCAGCCAATTGCGGCCCAACGTGCCCAAGGAGTGAGAAACAGACGGTCAATCGTGAAAGAGGCCAGCCTAAATCCATTGCCTCATCATGACTGGGCTGAAATGCAGGATAGCGATCCCGCAGTCCGCCTGGTTAAGGAGCTACTGTCTTAAGCTGACTCACGCCCAGATCCAGATGCTCCTGAAGAAACCCAGCAGTTGTGGAAGGAAAGAGGTCAGCTGTTCATCTATGAGGGAAAGCTGTGTCGGAGGAGTATCAATGCCCGCACTCATGAGTTGGTCTGGCAAGTGGTAGTCCCAAAGAGGGAGTCATCAATGGTCTTAGAAGCCTATCACAATGGAGCTGGACACTTCGGATGGAAGAAGTTGGAAGCCTTGCTCCGGGAGAGATTCTACTGGGCTGGAATGAGGAAGGCCATTGAAAATTGGTGCCGAGAGTGTGGACAATGCAACCTGCACAAAAAGGACCGTAACAGCCAGCGAGCTCCTTTGCAGCCAATAATAACCAAAAAGGAGATAAATCCAGCGAGCCAAGTTTGAAGTACATAAAAAATCTTTTTATTTCAAACGTAGATTAAAAATATTTATCCATAGCAGCATATTATTGATATAGGCAGAGATAGGAAAAATTACTGCTGTAAAGCGCACAGCAAGACGCGTTTCGGATAGACCTTTATCATTGCCATAATACACATTGCTATTTTTCTGGGATATAAGAAGGAAAAAATCCTAAGATAGGTGGTGCCTTTACACATTTTTGGAATAAAAATTCAGTGAATTTTCTAGATGTCACATTAACAGCAGGTCTAGATGAAAAAGATAATAAAAAAATCTTTATTAGCCCCTACCGCAAAAGCACTGCCAAAAATACATTACTGGCAGCTGATTCTTGCCATCCTCAACATGTGATTAAAAATATCCCCATAGGAGAGCTTATAAGGTATAAACGAAATTCGACTGATCCAAAAACATATAAAAATGCACAGGAATTAGTTAATATGAGACTAAAAAATAAAGGATATCCAAATTGGATGTTACAGAGAGCAACCAAAATAGTCAAGGATATTGATAGAAAGGATTTAATAATAAATAAAAAAACAACACAAAAACCACAATTTTCAAATAATAAAAAAATATTTTTTTTTCTACTCCATATAGTCTACAGTATGACAACATAGTCTCTATTATAAAGAAATATATTCCAATGTTAAGCCAGGATCCAAAACTAAAACAGATTATTGCAGAGAACCAAATTACTTATGTAGCAAAAAAAGCAGCCACTTTGCAGGATAAACTATCGCCGAGTCTGTATATGAATTCCTCGCTGGAAACCAGTGACATCTGGCTGAAATTAAAGGGGTTTTTTAAATGTGGAAATAAGAGATGTACTTGTTGTCAATATGCACATAAAATCAACAAATTTTCCTCATTCCATAGCAACAAAGAATATCCTATTAACAGTTTTTTGAACTGCAATTCCACCTATGTAGTATATTTGATTGACTGTACATTATGTTGTAAACAGTATATAGGTTGTACAACGGGAAAACTGAGGAAAAGAATTAGAAGACACATTTCTGATGCTATTAACCCCTCCAGCTTCAATCCATCAGCGGTCTCCAGGCATTTTTCACAATATCATTCTGGTAATTTTGATAGCTTCAGGTTTAAAGCAATAGAGTTAGTAACACGGTCTACCAGAGGGGGCGATAGAAAACGTAAACTACTTAACAGAGAATCTGCTTGGATTTTTACTTTGGAAACTAGGAAGCCAATTGGCTTAAACAATAGACAAGATCTAATTAGAATTTATTAAAAATCCTAAAATTATGATTCTTATGTTAATAACTATAACCTGCTCTGTCCTAAGTTTATAAATATATTTTTTTGAGCAAAAATTATATTATAGAAGTATTATGGAGGATAACATGAGAATATAATCTCTGTATATATATTCTGTTATATCATGTATTGTAAAATATTTGTAAAATATATGGAAAAATTACTGCTAGCGTATTAGCTTTTGTTAGGGTTAACACTTGTTTTTAAATAGTTAATCTTATAGGTGGATGCCCACAAGTGTGATCTATTAACGCTTATTCAACTATAGCACCACCTATCTTAGGATTTTTTCCTTCTTATATCCCAGAAAAATAGCAATGTGTATTATGGCAATGATAAAGGTCTAGCCGAAACGCGTCTTGCCGTGCGCTTTACAGCAGTAATTTTTCCTATCTCTGCCTATATCAATAATATGCTGCTATGGATAAATATTTTTAATCTACGTTTGAAATAAAGAAAAAGATTTTTTATGTACTTCAAACTTGGCTCACTGGATTTATCTCCTTTTCGCAAGTATTGTTGGCAAGAGCTCCTGTCATTTATCCGTTGCTGAGAGCCTATACAGTATAGCAGCTTATCTTTTGAACCAACTAGGTAAGCTGGCATTTTTTCTTTTTTAATAATAACCAAACAGCCACTCAAGTTGGTCGCCCTGGACCATGTGAAGCCGGTCCCAAGCCGTTCAGGCTGCGTTTATGCTCTTACCATCGTTGACCACTACTCGAGATTCCTGGTAGTCGTGCCTGTCAAGGATCAAACAGCCAGGACAGCAGCCAGAGCATTCCAACAGCACTTTTGTAGACCACACGGATATCCCGAGTGAGAGCTTATAGATCAAGGTCCAGCCTTTGAGGCGGAAGTGTTCCAGGAATTCTGTAACTTGTACGGTTGCAAGAAGATCAGGACAACACCGTACCATCCACAGACCAATGGCATGTGTGAAAAGATGAATCAGGTGGTGATCGACCTACTAAAGACCTTGCCTTTGGAAGAGAGGAATCTGTGGCCAGAGAAGTTGCCAGATGTGGTAGACCTCTACAATCACATACCTGTGAATTCCACCAACTGCACTCCAGCCTACCTAATGAGAGCGAGGCCTGGCAAGCTGCCTATTGATTTTGATATGGGAGTCCTTACACCTGAGGTGACATCACCAGATGCTGACTGGGATACAGAGCGGAAGCAGCAATACCGAAGAGTACAGGAGTGTGTAGAAAAGAGTCTAGCTCAGGCGAGACAAAAGCATAAGAAGAACTACAATCAACATGCACCTGCAGTTCCCTTGTCACCAGGAAAACAAGTCCTAAAGAGGAAAAGGAGGATGCATAAATTGGATGACCAATGGGAAGCTGAACCCTACACCGTCTTACCATTAAACTTCGACAACACCAAAGTGTGCCTTATCAGTAAGGATGGAGGAGAAACATTATCAGCAGTATCGAGGGATCATCTGAAACTGTGCCCTGACCAGCTAAAGGAAAGGATGGGAGAACAAAACAACCTTCAACCCATAGAAAAAGAAGAAAAGGTCAACACTGTACTCGGAGAATTTCCTGCAAACTGGACAAGAATGGATCAAGCCATCGTAGTTCCTGTCCTAATCTTTCTCCAGCCTACTGCAACTGAAGTAGCAGAGACTCAAGACAACTCTGAAAATCAGGAAGTTCAGGGATGCTACACCAGCAGTGGAGTCAGAAAATCTTCGCCCTGCCAGTGGTGAATCTGTCATGCCCACAGTGAGTTTAAGAGTTTGCAGACTGCTACTACCCAGTTTACCCATATCAGTGCTACGTAGGTCTGTCCGTAGTACCCAAGGTATTCCACCCCTAAGGTTCCGCATATAGATAAGTTTTGTAAATGTTAATCTGTAAATATGCAACGTTTCAAGTTTTGTGCCTACAGAGACTCTGTAAGACTTTTTGGATATTTTATTTTGTTTCAATGGACAATTGGGCCACAGGACTATGTGTGGTCAAAACTCTACTTGTAAATAGTTTACCAACTTGCTCAGGAATTGGACCATGGACATTGACGCTTGGACTAATCGTCATCAGGACTATTTTTGAGCTTTGGGTTTTTCTTTTTGTGCTTTTTTTGTATTTTTCACTTTTGGAAATCTTGTTATATTTATAATTGTTTATATGTTTACATGTTTTCTCTTCAGTCCAGGAGTACTGAATTGCACTAGGGGGGAATGTGGCACCCCCAGGAGTATGGTACCACAGTGGCATTGCCTTCCTCCTAGGGAGTGTGATGTCATGCTTGGAAGCAATAAAGGATCTCTAGCAGTTAACCACAACACACAACACAGTTTCCATTCCAGGTCAGCAGAGGGAACTCTGAACCAAAACTGGGGGAAGAGCTACTCTCTGGGGGCCAGGAGGGAAAATTGGAGGAGTTCGTGTGAGGAGGGCAACGTGTGTGGATGTGGAGAAGAGCTGGGAGATTGAGCAGAGAGTTCAGGCTCATTCCCAGCTATAGCGCATGATCTGGAGCCCGGTCTCCAAAGCTGTACAGACACTGAAGGTCCTGCAACAGAAATCAGAGGAATAGGAAGCTGTAAATGCTCTATTCCCACATAAGACTCGGAGGCACAACAGCGACGTGTGAGCCAGAAGAGGAAGGCTACAGCTGTCTGCCATACGAGGGAGTTCTAAAGAGAATAAGCAAGTGGAACTTCAGTGTAACACAGTACTGCAAGTACCTAAAAATAAGCGCTAGGAAGGAGACTACACAACCCATCTGCATTTCCTTTATTAAACCAGCAACAAGACATGCTTTTGCAGCGGTTTTCTAAAATGTAGTCAATGTGTCATAGTAGCAACATTCTAACATAGTATTATTGAAACAGTAATGAAGTTGCATAGTTATAATCATTTGATTCTGTTTTTCGTTAATTAGCAAATCAAAAGCAAACAATCTTATTGAAATTATTACATTGCTAAATAACATTCTTAAACCCAATATTGCCATTTCCTTGAGTGGTTCCAGCATAACTCATAAGCAGCACGCTCACGGTTTTGTGTCATGGAATTAAATCTCATTAAGAACTTTCTGGAAACCTTTGCTGGATTTATCATATACAGCTATGGCAAAAAATAAGAGACCACCACATCAAAACCCTGTCATGGGCAGCCCAATCTCCAGACCTGAACCCCATTGAAAACCTCTGGAATGTAATCAAGAGGATGATGGATGGTCACAAGCCATCAAAGAAGAACTGCTTAAATTTTTGTACCAGAAGCAGTATGAAAGACTGGTGGCAAGCATGCCAAGACACATGAAAGCTGTGATTAAAAATCATGGATATTCCACAAAATATTAATTTCTGAACTCTTCCTGAGTTAAAACATTAGTATTGTTGTTTCTAAATGATTATGAACTTGTTTTCTTAGCATTATTTGAGGTCTGACAGCACTGTTTTTTTTTTTTGTTTAAATTCTGACCATTTCTCTTTGTCAGACAAAAATGCAAAATTTATTGCTTGGAAATTCGGAGACATGTTGTCATGAAGGATGCACACTGTGGGCAACGCGGTTACATAGGCAGTGGCCCCCACCATCTTAGAGAAGGGCATCCAAGTGATTGGCTGGCTTTGTGTGGCGCCACAGTGGCTATAAAAGGCCGTGACCGCCGACCGCTATATTACTTCTGCCGATCTTAGCATAGGGAGAGGTTGCTGCTGCTCGTTCTCAATAGGGAGAGTTTTTAGGCAGGAAAAAAAAATGTGCTTCTGCTGATAGCGATTTTCACTGTACTACACAACTGTATAGTGTGCAGTGACAGGGGAGGATATATTTGTGTGCAGCAGCTCTGTTGGTTATTAGGCTGCCTTATAAGGCTCCCTGATAGCTGCATTGCTGTTTGCACATTGCTGTGCAGAGTGCTTTTTTAAAAGCAAAAATACTTTTATTCCATTTCTCTGCACAGTTACCAAGCGTTCATTTTTTCACACTTTTGTGTGCAGCAGCGCTGGTGGTTATTAGGCTGCCTTATAAGGCTACCTGATAGCTGCACTGCTGTGTGCACACTGCTGTGCAGACTGCTTTAAAGCAAAACTACTTTTATTCCTTTTTTTCTGCACAGTAGATGCTGAGCGTAAATATTTGCACACACCGTATAGAGGTGTACGCTCCTCACACACTACCTTGTACCGGCTGGTATCACGGACAAATACATGCTATATGTGTGTGGCTCCATAAAAAAATACATGGAGATTAACATTTTTCCATACATACACACTATAGAGGTGTCCGATTCTCAAACAGTATCGGATATCTGGTGTTCTTATTACGGTCACATCTACACAGAAGTCAGCGTGTGTGTGTGACACTCCGTAAATACTATACATATACGGACATTTCCATTTCTCCATACACCATATGGAGCTGTCCGATTCTCAAACAGTATTGTATATCTGCGGCTCTTATTGCGTTCACATCTACACAGAGTCAGCGTGTGTGTGTGACATTCCGTAAATACATACTGTATACGGACATTTCCATTTCTCCATACACTGTATTGAGCTGTCCGATTCTCAAACAGTATCGGATATCTGGTGTTCTTATTACAGCTACATCTATACAGAGTCAGCGGGTGTGTGTGACACTCTGTAAATACATATACGGAGATTGACAGTTTCACCAACAATGTATACAGCTGTACACTTCTGATACAGTACCGTATAACTGCTTGTTGGATTATGGTGATATACATACTGGGTGAGCGTCTGTGACTCACAAAATATATACAGAGATTTTACTTTTTACATACACCTTACACAGCTGTACGCTCCTCTTACAGTACCATTTCTCTGCTGGTATTTTTGGTACATTTTCCCAAACATGAGGAAGTATGGTGGAAGAGGACGCGGATATGGGCGGGGGGGTGCAGCTGGTACTGATGGTGGTGGTGGTGCATCGGCTGGTTCTGGCAAAAGCACAATAGCAGCTAAGGCAGGAGGTGTTGAGCCTTCATCATCGTCTGGCACAAGAAGGCCTTTAAGGTTCCATTTTATGGGAGTAGGTAAACCGCCTTTAAAGCCGGAGCATCAGGATCAGGTTTTGGCTTACATTGCCGAAAAACAACCTCCAGCTCTATTGCCTCCTCTTCTGAAGTTACAAAAACTGCAAGCACAGAGTTTTCAGTGCAAGCTTCTGGTCAGGAACAACACCTTTCCTTGCGTCCTTCACCCACACCAAAAGTGAAGGATGCCGCAGCACACACTTCAGATTACTCCATGGAGCTCTTTTCACAAACCATTCCTGGGTTATCAAGTCAAATCCTGAATTCCCCAGTCCAAGATGAATCTGACATGGAGTGCACCGATGCACAGCCACTGCTTGATGATTCTGCTAGTACATTCACCCACAGCACTACATTGTCCTCGCTGAACCCGAATCAGACCCTGATGAAACTCAGGTGCCCCTTCCCACATACTATACCACCTTACACGGTGACACAGAGGAAGGTGCAGATGACATTGAAGACGAGGTCATGGATGACCCAGTTGTTGACCCAGATTGGCATCCATTGGGGGAAGAGGGTGTCGGTGACAATAGGTCAGAACAGGAGAAGGATCCGCAGCAGGCATTGTCATCACAGCAGCGGTTATCAGGCAGGCCCGTAGCTGTCAAAAAACTTGGTAAGAAAACTAAAAGAGTTGCAGGACAGCTTAGCCAGATGGTCAAATTAGCACAGCATGCAAGCCCTGAAAATTTGTACCATAGTAGGAAGAGTGCAGTGTGGCACTTTTTTGAACAAAATCCTACTGATGACGCAAATGTTATCTGTAAGAAGTGCCAAAGGACCTTTAGCAGAGGGAAAAATCTACGAAATTTGAATACCAGATGCATGCTTAGACATTTAACCAACATGCACTTGCAAGCACGGACAGACTACAAAAGCTCAGGTAGCACATGTGCACCTACTCTGACTGAAGTTAGCCGGCAACACTCCATCGCTTCCCCCACTGTAAGGCCACCGCTAAGCACACCACCATCAAGAAATGTTGAGGTGTCATCGCTAGGCCAAAGCAGCCAGGGAATCACAATATTTTTGCAAGAAAACACTGAATCTAGGCCATGAACACCCTCACCATCACCAACCCCTTCTCAGTCCGTCAGGTCCAACGCTAGCTCCCCAATATGCAGCTCTCAAGTCCAGCTCACCCTACCACACACTCTCTGTAGGACAAAAAAGTACTCATCCTCTCATCCGTGTACACTGGCTATAAACGCCAAGATTGCCAAACTGATCTCATTAGAGATGATGCCCTTCCATTTGGTTGAAAGCGAAGCTTTCCGAGAGCTCATGGCCTACGCTGTCCAACGCTATGACCTACCCAGTCGGCACTTCTTTTCTCGAAAAGCTATCCCTGCCCTCCACCGGCATGTGAAAGACCGCATTGTCCATGCACTAAAACAATCAGTGAGTGGAAAGGTGCACCTCACAACAGATGCATGGGCCAGTAGGCATGGCCAGGGCCGTTATGTGTCCATCACTGCGCACTGGGTTAATGTGGTGGATACAGGCTCCACAGGGGACAGCGGTGGTGGAACAGTGCTGCCTAGCCCACGGTATAGGAAACAGTTGGCTGAAGGCATTCAACCGTCCTCCTCCTCCAGAAGCGAAAGCTCGTCGACAGAGCGCAGTCGCACGAGCACTCCATCCACATCTGTCAGTGTTGCACATGAGGTGTCCCACTATCGAACAGCTAGTTGTAAGCAGCAGCAGGTTGTTTTAAAAACGATGTCTTTGGGCGACAGCATACACACCGCGGAGGTACTGGCCGACTACTTGCATCGACAAACTGAATCATGGCTGGGCAGTCTACATCTTGAGCAAGGCAAGGTAGTCAGTGATAATGGGTGGAATTTTGTGGCAGCCATAGCCCTTGCAAAACTCACACACATACCTTGCCTGGCTCACACCTGGAATATGGTGGTGCAGTGCTTCCTAAATAATTATCCGGAGTTATCAGCCCTGCTCCATAAGGTGCAAAGACTGTGCTCGCACATCCGTCGCTCTCCCGTACACTCCAGTTTTATGCAGAAGCTGCAGCGATCACTCCACCTCCCCAAGCACTGCCTAATCATAGACGTTGCTACAAGATGGAACTCCACCATGCACATGGTTGAGAGGCTGTGCGAACAGAGGCAGGCTGTAATGCATTTGTGGGAGGATACACGGGCAGCCAGTTTGAGGGCAGACATAGAGTTGTCAGGTGTGCAGTGGTCAAAGCTGAAAGACCTCTGTCAAGTCCTTCAGTGTTTTGAGGAATGCACACGGCTTGTAAGCGCAGATGATGCTATCATAAGCATGAGCATACCACTTATGCGTCTGCTCATGCAAACTTTGACGCATATTAAGGATCAGGCATCTGCAGCTGAGGAGCAACAGGAGAAGGAGGAGGAGAAGGGAAGCCTTGATGATAGCCATAGTCTGGTCAGGGAACTGTCGTGGACGAGGCGGAGGTAGAAGAGGAAGATGAGGAGGAGGATGAGGGGGATGATTATTTTGGGGAGGAGGATGCCTCTCAGGGGGCAAGAGAAAACGTGGGCGTGCTAAGGTCAGGTACAGGGTTTGTGCGTGACTGGAGAGATGTGGATTTTCCAGAAAGTGCTCCTCCACCCACCACTGGCAGTGCAGCATTGACACCTGGAATATTGGCCCACATGTGTGGTTATGCCTTGCGGATCCTAAAAAGGGACCACCGCATTGCCAAAATGATGAGGGATGACGACTACTGGTTGGCCAGCATCCTCGATCCATGCTATAAAGGCAAATTACACAACATCATGCCACAGGAGAACCTATAGCTAACATTGGCTAACAAGCAAGCAACTCTGGTAAACCGTTTGTTTGAGGCATTCCCAGCACATAGCAGCGGAGCTGGTTCTCCCATGAGCCATAGTGGGCAAAATGTAAGAGGTGTTCGTGGTGCACACAGCCGAACTTGCATTGGAGACAGGGGTTTCCTGACCATGTTGTGGTCTGATTTCTCAAGTACCACGCACACGACAGCTAATACAGAATCGATTGCAAGTGACAGGAGACAGCAGTTGTAAACTATGGTTACAAACTACTTTTCCTCCCATATCGAGGTTTTCCCTCACGGGTCATTCCCCTTTGATTATTGGGCCTCTAAACTGGACACATGGCCTGAATTGGCACAATATGCCTTACAGGAGCTCGCTTGCCCTGCTGGTAGTGTGCTATCTGAAAGAGTCTTCAGTGCTGCTGGATCAATCCTGACAGAAAAAAGGACCCGTCTGTCAACCCAAAATGTTGATGATCTAACCTTCATTAAAATGAACCATGCATGGGTTTCAAAGTATTTTGTTCCACCTTCCCCTGATAAAAAATAAGTTGCCAGAAAAAAGGCTCGCTTTTGTCCTCCTCTTCCTCGGACTTCTCCAATTCCTCCATTTGCAGCTGCTGAAAGTCCAGCCTACACATCAACATATACCATTTTTTAAACCTCTCTAACTGGGCTGCCCCCCCCAGGACCAGGGTCATCACCTGACGCACCAGGGCAAGTGCTGTTGCCCTGAACTGGTGTGTGGCCCCACCCTTGGGTGACGGCACTGGCACAGGGCCTCTCATAGTGCAATAAAGTGTCTCTGACGGTGGGGGGGCCCACTCGCCATCAGACACACTGGCGTACTATGAGGGGCCCTGTGCCAGTACCGGCGCCCACGAGTGGGTCCCCCCCTGCTTGCTCAGGGACACTGCACTTGCAATACTTACCTCTCCCTGCTCCACCGCTGTGTAGTCTGGCCAGTAAAATCCTTCACAGGGACGGCCACTACAAATTTGGTGTACTGATCGATGATGGTTAAGATGTAGCTATGTCCTGTCCTGCTGGCCTCTACCTTCAGATTACCAATGGCTACCATTTGTAATGGACGTCAACTCACAATCGGATGCAGTGGTGCTTTATGATCACCTTTCACAGTTTTCATAGTCACAGACGTGTGACATTCCTGCCACCATTTTTCAATGTCTCCTCTCATGGCAATCCAATAGAATCCCCTACGGCCTGTGGCTTGTGTGTTTTGCACTCCAAAGTGACCAGACAGATCATGATAGGCAGTGAGGACCATGTGTACAGCTCTCCCTGTGATCACAATTTGATGGAGACGAGTAACGGTGATGGGATCGACACTACTGCGATACAGCAACCCTTTCTTCACTAATTTCCATTTTTGCTGTATCCACAGTAAAAGTAATTGAAGGTCAGCATCGCCTCCTGGGAGGTTTTCCCGTGATTAGTAATTCAAACATTTCTGAAATCACTTGACTTTCCGTCTGTACTTTTATCCATCTAGCTTCCTGTAACGGAGAGTCTGGACTGGCTTATTGAGACTGAAATATATATAGGAAGAATTCAACGTATCCGAACACTGTATACTGGAGTACGTTTTGAATACATTTCCCGTTTTCTCATTTTTATATTCTGGTGTAATCCATACTGAGCCTGTGAGAGTTTGTGTCTTACTCTGGTAAAATATAAGGAGATTTAAATTGACACCAACACTGTATGCAGCTGAATGCTTGTAAAACATTACCCTTTTTCAAGTTTTTAAATTCTTGTCTATTCCATACTGAGCCTGTGATTGTCTTTGTCTGAATCCTGAAATATAGGTGGAGATTTACAATTACCCCTAGACTGGAAACACCTGGGATCTGCTGATACAGTACCTATTTCCAACATTTTGTATTATGGTTAAATCCATACTGACTAATAGATTGACCAAGTAATAGAAGACAGAGATGCCCGTATGAAAGGTTCTGCAGCCCTGAGTCCACCTTCCAAAGCCCGGCTGGACTCAAAGAAACCCGTTTCTTCCGCATCCGGGGACAATTACTGAAAACGCTACCACTGTGAACGAGATAAAGAATTAACAATGGAATTCCTAATACCTGCCACCTGAGAAGCTGTCGCTTGAGCATTAAGCGATAAACAAGTCAAAATTAAGTGCCGCAGGACTCGAGTCACTGGAGGAGAGGACGCCATCAAGCTGCTAATGGAACACACAACTCCCATGTTGTCACAATTAATACGGATCCTTCTGTCCCGAAACTCCTCCTTGCATAGGTTCACAGCCACCAGTATAGGCAAAATGTCCAACAAAGCAATATTCCTAACAAGGCTCAGTTGAAACCACTCCTCAGGCCACACAGCCGCGCACCACAGGCCCCTAAAATATGACCCAAAGCGCACTCCATCACACGCATCTGTGAACAACTCCTCCAAGTCATCATTTACAACTGCCTCCTCCATGAGCAAAAAACATCCGCTGTATTGATCCAAAAAATAGTCCCACAATTCCAGATCAGCCTTATGTTCACTGTAAAGCCGAACAAAATAATGCGGAGCCTGCACTCCCGCCATAGCGCTCGCCAACCGCCGAGAAAAGACCCGACCCGTTGTAATAATGCGACAAGCAAAAGTGAAATTCACAAGTAGTGACTGCACCTCTCTCAACGACAATCTCTTCAACCGTCTTGCCCGAGACACCTCATCCCGCAACGCCTTTACCTTATCCTGCGTCAAACGGAACTCACATTTTACCGAATCAATCACGATTCACAAAAACGATAGGCACGTACAAGGTCCCCCTGTTTTACCCGGAGCAAGCGGTACAACAAAACGCTCCGCCACCCATTCCACCGCTCTAAGTAACCTCTCCCAACAACCAGAATTAGCCGCACCGATACACAAACAATCATCCAGGTAATGAATCAAGGAATCAAAAGCCGATACTTCACGGACAACCCATTCTAGAAAAGAACTGAATGCCTCAAAAAACGCACAAGACACAGATCAACCCATTGTCAAATACCTATCAACGCAAAAAACACCACCCCAGTAACACACCAACAACTTAACACTATCCGGATGAACAGGGATCAACATAAACGCCGACTCAATATCCGTTTTAGGCAAAAGTGCCCCCTTCCAACATTTCCGGACAAACTTTGCCGCCTCATCAAATGACGTATAAAACAAAGTGCACAGCTCCGGGTCAATTCCCTCATTCACCGACCTACCATGAGGGAAAGACAGATGATGAATGAGCCTAAAATTATTCTGCTGTTTCTTTGGCACTACATCCAGGGGCGAGACTACCAAATCCTCAAACGAAGGATCCCTAAACGGCACAGACATCCTTTCCAACTTAACCTCCTTCCCCAACTGTTACGACACCACCTCAGCATATTGGTCAGCTGACCTCAGATTGTTAATCACCCGTGGTATCTCAAAAGGAGGGGCGGGAATTTTAAACCCGTCACTGAAAACGGACAACAGTTCCGACTTAACCCCATCCGGAAACCTACTTACATAAGGGACCATCACGGCCAGTTTCACTGGTGTCTACCCCTTTGGAATTAGCACTCTCTGCTTCTCCTTTCTGCTTCCTAAAGCATCTGGAAGCACCATGCGAGGTTCCTTTGCAATGGGATCAACGGTGCTTGAATTTGCAGCAATCTAGTCCCAAATGTACACTGGCCATCATTCAATTGCCAGCAGATACCCTGCTTCTGGCTGACCGATTGCCCCCGACTGACCCCCTTGCCCCTTGTCCACTGCTTTGTGCATTTGGCGAACCGGCCCCCCCGGCACCCCCAAGAAAGGAATGGCCGAACTTAGTCAGCGTCATAACCTTCAACCACAGACGTATGTCTTTCTTGTCCCACCGAATTGCCGGATGAACCGCCTTCCTATGCCTAAACTGTTTGTTGTAGCGGAGCCAAGCCTGAACCCCCTACACCCTATAAGCCTCCCCAATCGAATCCAAGCAACAAAAAAGAGAACAATTCTCAGGCGACTTCTCTCCAACCACGCTAGCCAAAATATCGAATGCCTGTAGCAAATTAGCTAATCTGTGCGGAATCAATCGCCATCTCCATTTTTCCTCCTCTTCTTGGCTATCATCCTTCTTCCCTTTGTCCAAGTTAAACTTTTCCAAAGGGAGCAGTGAAAAAATTGCGACATATTCGTCCTTCTATATCTTCTCCCGCACCTCCTTCTTACGATGAGCGCCCAGTGGGCCCTCAAAGCATACATATACCTCCCCATGCGCCCTGTCATCTACATGGATCTGACATTCCTTTTCCTTCTGTCTGAACCGAAACAGACACAGGGTCAGCTCGGCCAACTGCCACCCCGGTAACCGCCCCCGACAAACTGGTCCCTTGCTCCTGCGACCCCACCCAAGCAGCTAAATGCACCGGGGGCACTCAAAATCCCTTCATCCGAGACAACAAATCCCACATGGAAGTCAACATCTCCCCAGCCCCCCCAATCCATGAAGGAACTTGGTCCACAACTCCCTGACCTAACGCCACCAGCTGGCCCCCCAACCCACTCCCGACTGCAGGGGACCTCACTAGAGAAGAGGACAAACAAGACATGAAGCCATACTCACCGGGCTGCGATGACGCTATGACTCCTCCAGCCGCCAATCCCGTATCCCGCTGTGTGTCAACTCCGGAGCTTCCCCTCAGACCCTCTGTCCCCAGAGGTCCGTCACCTTGTGAAACAGGCTTTCTCGACGATGACGCCCTCCCGGGGAACTCCGTTCTGGGCTCTTTGCTTCTCCGGCCCCCGCTGAGGCAAGCGGGCTGCACAGCCACAGGGGCTTCTGCCTGCAGACATCCACCCCCCGCAAACCCCACCGACTGCCTGACGCACCGTCCGTGCTGATCCACCGCCGTTGTTGTTCTGGTCAGGGTGCCCGAGGTACTGGGCATAGCTGACAGCCTTGGGCAACAAGGGCTACTGCCCAACGACCCCCCCTCTGGGTAACTCCCACCGCCGCCCCAAGAAGAGAAAGCAGACCGCCCGGCTCCATGATGGCCTGCCGTGACATCATTGTTCATCGCCGACCCGGCGAGTGCAGGCCCCGCCTCTGCTCTGGGAAGAAGAACTTACAACCACCACAGGACCCAGCCCGGTTCGTGGATTCCTCCCAGCCCGGGGCCTGCCCGTATGCTTACCAGCAGGCACCCGACCCGGAGAGTCCCTGGAAGGGGCTCCGTCGCCTGCGCTGGATCCTGGGATCTGCGTCGGGGGATAAACACTCCGTGGCCCTTGACCGCCACCTTGCACGGGAAGAGACACCAGCGGCCGACCCGCTGCTTCCACCGATGATCCCCGTGACCTGCTCCTCGATCCACCCGGCAGGCTGCAACTCCGCTGCAGCGCGCAGCCTCTCCAATCCAGCTGATATGGACTCCATGCCGTCTGGGCGTGGGACAGTCTCTGCAGCTCTGTAGTGGGAAGCCCACTTCAAATACCCCCCTTATTTCCATACTCCACTCCCCCAGGGACAGTTAACTCCTCCCTTTCATACCACTGTCGTGTGGGCCTCCACTTACGCCTCTGGGGAGGGGGGGTTTGGCTCGCTCTGGCCCCCGTCTTTAGGGAGACACTTAGGCCTGTAAACAGAAGTTCTTATGTGCTTGTGCTGAACACAATTGTTGGGTACAGTTAGTGTGCAGTGACAGGGGAGGATTTTCTTGTGTGCAGCAGGGCCAATTATTAACCTGCCTTATAGCAGTATTGCTGTGTGTACACTGCTGTGCAGACTGCTTTTTACATAGTGACAGCACTAATACTTTTATTCTTTTTTCTGCACAGTGAACGAACGTTCATTATTTCCCACACCGTAGAGCTGTACGCTCCTCACAAAGTACCGTGTCCTGGCTGGTATCACGGAGAAATACATGCTGACTATCTGTATCTGACTCCGGAAATATATAGGGCGATTTACATTTTCAATTATCTAATATATAAAGCTCAATGTGGGTGTCTATGTATGTATGTATGTATATGTGTATGTATGTGTGTGTGTGTGTGTGTATGTCCGGGATTGGCATCTGCACCGTCGCAACTACAGCCACAAAATTTGGCACAGTCACACGTATGGACCTCGAGTGTCCTAGGCTATGTTGTGAGGCAAAATTTTAACCCCGCGCGTTCCAATTCACCAAACAATTTTGCCCCTATCTACAGTCATGGCCAAAAGTATTGACACCCCTGCAATTCTGTCAGATAATATTCAGTTTCTTCCTGAAAATGATTGCAAACACAAATTCTTTGGTATTATTATCTTCATTTAATTTGTCTTAAATGAAAAAACACAAAAGAGAATGAAGCAAAAAGCAAAACATTGATCATTTCACACAAAACTCCAAAAATGGGCCGGACAAAAGTATTGGCACCCTCAGCCTAATACTTGGATGCACAACCTTTAGCCAAAATAACTGCGACCAACCGCTTCCGGTAACCATCAATGAGTTTCTTACAATGCTCTGCTGGAATTTTAGACCATTCTTCTTTGGCAAACTACTCCAGGTCCTTGATATTTGAAGGGTGCCTTCTCCAAACTGCCATTTTTAGATCTCTCCACAGGTGTTCTATGGGATTCAGGTCTGGACTCATTGCTGGCCACCTTAGAAGTCTCCAGTGCTTTCTCTCAAACCATTTTCTAGTGCTTTTTGAAGTGTGTTTTGGGTTATTGTCCTGCCGGAAGACCCATGACCTCTGAGGTAGACCCAGCTTTCTCACACTGGGCCCTAAATGATGCTGCAAAATTTGTTGGTAGTCTTCTGACTTCATAATGCCATGCACACAGTCAAGCAGTCCAGTGCCAGAGGCAGCAAAGCAACCCCAAAACATCAGGGAACCTCCGCCATGTTTGACTGTAGGGACCGTGTACTTTTCTTTGAATGCCTCTTTTTTCTCCTGTAAACTCTATGTTGATGCTTTTGCCCTAAAAGCTCTACTTTTGTCTCATCTGACCAAAGAACATTCTTCCAAAATGTTTTAGGCTTTTTCAGGTAGGTTTTGGCAAACTCCAGCCTGGCTTTTTTATGTCTTGGGGTAAGAAGTGGAGTCTTCCTGGGTCTCCTACCATACAGTCCCTTTTCATTCAGATGCCGACGGATAGTACGGGTTGACACCGTTGTACCCTCGGACTGCAGGGCAGCTTGAACTTGTTTGGATGTTAGTGGAGGTTCTTTACCAACATCCGCACAATCTTGCGTTGAAATCTCTTGTCAATTTTTCTTTTCCGGCCACATCTAGGGAGGTTAGCTACAGTGCCATGGGCTTTAAACTTCTTGATGACACTGCGCACGGTAGACACAGGAACATTCAGGTCTTTGGAGATGGACTTGTAGCCTTGAGATTGCTCATGCTTCCTCACAATTTGGTTTCTCAAGTCCTCAGACAGTTCTTTGGTCTTCTTTCTTTTCTCCATGCTCAATGTGGTACACACAAGGACACAAGACAGAGGTTGAGTCAACTTTAATCCATGTCAACTGGCTGCAAGTGTGATTTAGTTATTGCCAACACCTGTTAGGTGCCACAGGTAAGTTACAGGTGCTGTTAATTACACAAATTAGAGAAGCATCACATGATTTTTCGCACAGTGCCAATACTTTTGTCCACCCTCTTTTTTTATGTTTGGTGTGGAATTATATCCAATTTGGCTTTAGGACAATTCTTGTTGTGTTTTTTCATTTAAGACAAATTAAATGAAGATAATAATACCAAAGAATTTGTGTTTGCAATCATTTTCAGGAAGAAACTGAGTATTATCTGACAGAATTGCAGGGGTGTCAATACTTTTGGCCATGACTGTACATAATGGGGAAAATGTGTGTGTGTCAAGCCCCGCCCCTCATTATGATGTCATAATGGTTGCCATGGCAACGCTGATGTCATCAAAGGTTGCAAGCCCCGCCGCTTATTATGATGTCATAATGGTTGACTATGGGATGGAGGATGTGTGATGGGTATATGGGCACTGGACTATGAGATGGAGGATATGTATGACGGGTATATGGGCACGGGACTATGGGATGGAGGATGTGTGATGGGTATATGAGCACTGGACTATGGGATGGAGGATATGTATGACGGGTATATGGGCACGGGACTATAGGATGGCGGATATGTATGATGGGTATATTGGGTATATGGGCATGGGACTATGAGATGAAGGATGTGTGATGGGTATATGGGCACTCGACTATGGGATGGCGAATATGTATGATGGGTATATGGGCATGGGACTATGGGATGGAGGATGTGTGATGGGTATATGGGCACTCGACTATGGGATGGAGGATATGTATAATGGGTATATGGGCACGGGCCTATGGGATCGTGGATATGTATGATGGGTATATGGGCACGGGACTATGGGATGGAGGATAATTATAATTTGCTATAACTAACCACATTTAGTTACTATGCCCGGGCAGCGCCGGGCTCTTCAGCTAGTACTATATGCAACTGGTATCTGCTGATACAGTACCTTTGTTCTAAATTTTTTACTACAGTATAATCTATAGTGAGTGAGCATGTGTGGTTTAGTCCTTCAATATATGCGTAGATAAAAAGTTTACCCTATACTATATACACCTCCTATCTTGTGATACAGTACCTTTGATCAATATTTTGTATTATGGTCAAATCCGTACTGAGTGCGCATCTGAGGGTGACTACGGAAATATATACGCAGATATAAACTGTACCCTATAATATATATACACTTGCTATCTGCTTATCCTGTACCTTTTTTCAACATTTTGTATTATGCTCAAATCCAGACTGAGTGAGCGTGTGAGGGTGACTCCGGAAATAGATCCCAAAATGTAAAATTTGCCCAACACTGGATACAGCTGTACGCTAATGATACAGTACCCTTTTTTGCTATTTAGATTCTGGTGTAATCCATACTGACCCTGTGAACGTCTGTCTGTAACTCCCGAAATATATTTGTAGATTTAAGATTACCCATTTACTGCTTTTTATATTGTGGTCTAATCCATACTGAGCCAGTGAGAGTCTGTTTCTGACTCTGGAAATATATACTGAGATTTACAATGACCCCTAAACTGTATACAGCTGTACACTTCTGATCCATTACCCTTTTACTGCTTTTTATATTGTGTAATCCATAGTGACCCTGAGAGCATCTGTGTCTGCCTCCTGAAATAAATACGGAGATTTATAATGTTTAAACAATACTATATCTACCTTGTATCTGGTGATACAGTACCCTTTTTCTACTTTTTAGATTGTTGTCGAATCCATACTGGCTGTCACGTGGACCCGTCCTGTGTGACATGACCCGCAGGTCGGTAACTAAAACAAAAAGACATGGGGGAAGGGAAAACAGTAACAACGGTGGGCCCTGCAATAGGGAACGGGGACTTGGAGACCTCCTGCACTCCTCTGAGTCAGTGTCCCTCACAACTCCTAACGATCCCTAGGCCGGTTCCGCACTGGGCGCCGATCAGGATACCTGTCACCCTAGCACGCCCTGCACCTATCCCTTGCTAGGGAGCTGGGTGGTGCAGGCACTGGCCCCACCGCTGTACTAATACACACCAGAGAAAAATACAAACAGGGAAACACCACTTAGCTTTGCTCTGTTGCTCTTGCTCCCAGCAACAGAGTCCACCACCAGAATGCAGCTTTCCTCCTGAATAGCTGCCACCAAGCTCTGTCAGAGCTGCAAGGAAATCCTCTCTGACTCCTTCCACACCAGGACTCTGACTGAGCTGTCAGGAACTCTCTCTCTCCTTCCTTCACCAGTCTTGGTTGGAAATGAGCAATATCACCAACAGTGATTGCAACACCTGACACTCTTTTATAGCAGAGCCAGAGCAATCACACCTGCTTTATAATCACATGCACTAAACTAAAGAAACAAGTGCAATGACCCTAATGGCCACCGGGGGCAAAACTATTTTTAAGCACACAGCTTAAGGGAAAAAAAAAAGGTTACTAGTGCATTTATCTGTCACAATCCAACCTGTATCATGACAGTACTCTCCCTCAATAAGGGGCCTCTGGACCCTCAAGACCGCTCCTCATCAGGGAATCACCTACAGCAGGGACACCCAGATCCAGAGTTCACCCCTGCAACTACCTGAACATCAGTTTTATGACAAACAAGCACCGCTGGTATTGGCAATGTATGTTCTGGAGGCACCACACATCTCCAAAACACTGACCTGGGTAACGAGTTGTGTATGTGCATGTTTGTGGGTAACTCCAGCTGGTAAGTCTCCAGGCCCTGGATAGCCGACACCAGATATGGCCAAATCACCTGAGAATTCCAGACCCCCGCAACACACTTCCACTGGATGTTTTTGGTGGCCACCCATACAAGCTCGTTCACACACAGGTCCAGACCTGAACGTTTATTGCCACACATTCGTTTGTCAAAATAGGGTGAACTCTTTCTGGCACTGACAACAGAGGCATCCCCCTGTGTCACCACACTCACACCCCCGCAATTTACCAAGGGAAACACCACCCTCCAACCCCTTCCACCACGAGGTCTCCGCCTCCCAGGGTTGACTAATGGCGAGGGTTGAGACTTGCCCCTCTTCTCCTGCAGCACCTCCACTGCTCCCACTGGAGAGGAAGGGGACGCTTGTAGAGAGACGGCAGGGACAGTAGCCCCTAGGCAGCAGCCCTCACACGACTGCTCCCAGCTGACTACTTCCCTAGTCAGCCAATCTGAAACCGGATTGTGTTTTTTAGACAAAGGGGGGCCCACAATGATAGGTGCTGGATTTCCCTCCAAGACGTAGTATGACTGGGACTCATCATGATGTTCACTATACAGCACAATGTCTTCTATGACTTGGTTTAACCCCCCTGGCTCAGTGGGTCAGAGTTAATGGCCTGGACGCTTATGGGTTTGTCAGGCGTCTCACCACTCAGACCATGAGTCTGGACAAACTGAGCATCCACCAGACTGACTTCTGCTCCACTGTTAACAAGCACCGGTATGCCCTCAGGTACCTCGCCAACCATCACCTCTGCTAACATAGTACCTTCTGAGGGCGAGGAGGAAATATACACTCCCAGGTTGTCTTCCTCCACACGACCAGGGGGGCATGGCTTCTCTGATAGTACAGAAATTTCGGCATCAGTGTCAAGGACTAAATCATTAGTCTGCTCACTACAGGGACATACCCCTTCACCTTGGGGAACACCAGGCAGCACCATGGGGACACCGACTCCACCCACCTGCCTGGGTACGTCTGCCTGTATAAGCAAGTCCTGCTCCCCAGCAGGGACTCCACGGCACATCCTAGCCAAAGCCATATATGGACCCTCTAGTTGATGCAGAGGATAAGCCTCAGACCCATAATTCCGCTGCAGGTGCTGCTGAAACACATCATTCAGCTCCTCAGTAACCTCAGTGAGGACCAGCAGCAACTGCTCACCGGTCTGCACTTGGCCCATGGCTCAACAGAGAAAAATGTTATGGTTGGTGATAATGTCACGTGGACCCATCCTGTGTGACACGACCCGCAGGTCGGTAACTAAAACAACAAGACAGGGAGAAGGGGAAAACAGTTACAACGGTGGGCCCTGCAATAGGGATCGGGGACATGGAGACCTCCTGCACTCTCCTGAGTCAGTGTCCCTCAGACTCCTAACGATCCCTAGGCCGGTTCCGCACCGGGCGCCAATCAGGATACCTGTCACCCTAGCATGCCCTGCACCTATCCCTTGCTAGGGAGCTGGGTGGTGCAGGCACTGGCCCCACCGCTGTACTAATACACACCAAGGAAAAATACAAACAGGGAAACACCACTTAGCTTTGCTCTGTTGCTCTATCTCCCAGCAACAGAGTCCACCACCAGAATGCAGCTTTCCTCCTGAAAAGCTGCCACCAATCTCTGTCAGAGCTGCAAGGAAATCCTCTCTGACTCCTTCCACACCAGGACTCTGACTGAGCTGTCAGGAACTCTCTCTCTCCTTCCTTCACCAGTCTTGGTTGGAACTGAGCAATATCACCAACAGTGATTGCAACACCTGACACTCATTTATAGCAGAGCCAGAGCAATCACACCTGCTTTATAATCACATGCACTAAACTAAAGAAACAAGTGCAATGACCCTAACGGCCACTGGGGGCAAAACTATCTTTAAGCACACAGCTTAAGGGAAAAAAAAGGTTACTAGTGCATTTATCTGTCACAATCCAACCTGGATCATGACACTGGCCATAACAGCGTCTGTGTCTGCCTCCTGAAATATATACGTAGATTTAGGATGTTGAAACTATACTATATATCCCTGGTATCTGGTGTTAAAATGAAACGTCATGAAGGGCCGGGGGTTACTCAGTACCGGGCCTTTCAGGCTCTTTTAAGGGGGAAGTATGTCACGGTGGTGATTGGGACCCGGTCCGTGGCCCTGGGTGTCCAATAAAGAAGATGACAGTTCAGATGAGGGGGAAGATGGTATGATAATTATTTTGGAAAAGGGGGATCATGACGCCACCCGTGGTACTCGGCTAGGGTAGCAGACGCTGCAATGCAGATCCTCTGGGACGGTGTTAAAGCAGCCAAGATGATGAAGATCTCCATGGGCAGAGCTGTATCCCAGGGCAGTTGAGATGGTGTTTGTGAGCCGTTGATGGTGATGGTGAGGGTAGCGTGTGTAGCAGGCGAGTTGTAAAAGACACCAAGGACACAGTTAGGTGCAGTTTCTGAGTTTTTCCTCAAAAGTTTTGTGCACAAGATGACCCGCTTGATACGGTGTCCTCCTAGGGAGGGGTCCGTCAAACTCCAAGGTAGATCAGGAACACCTGTTCTAGACTCCTCCTTGTGTATCCTTTATAGGCCATGTCTCTGTGCTGATCTCTCCCTTCCTTCCTGCTGTGCGCCTTCGCAAACAGTGTCCCAAGCCGGCAGCCACGGATCACACCGGGCGAAGTGGGTTAGGCCCTGGGGTCCTTTATTCCAATTGCTGCCTTTTTTAGTATTGAATGCGGCTGCGACTGAGGCACTCAAAGTTACCTCAGCCTCCGTCTTTCTAGCTGAGCCCTGTATTTCTCCACTACCTTCAGGAGCCCCCTTCCCCAATGAGGCCTGGTCCTTCCTTCTCCTGAAACGGGCTTCACAGGTGGCTTATTGCACTTCCCATGCCCCAAGGACCTCTTCCTTCCAGTCTAGGAGCTTGGACAAGATGTTTCTCTCTTCTCTGACCCTCAGCCCTCTCATAGCAATCCTGCTCTTACTCTGTTCTGTCACCAACTGACAACTCTCTAGAAAGATCCATTTACCTCAGACTAGCTCCACCAACCATCACCTTGCTCTCTCTGATTGGATGCCCAAAATCTCTCCACTACCTAAACTCCTCCCACTGTACCTACCTTCCACACTAACCCCCAACACCCTTTCCTAGTCAGTCTGGGATGAGGCCATCCTCCCACCAGGTACACCCAGAAAGCACAGACTAACTAGTGTGCGTGTTGAGTGCAGGGTTAGTACTGATGGTGGTGATGGTGGTGGTGGTGCTGGTACTGATGGTGGTGGTGGTGCATCTGCTGGTAGTGCCAAAAGCACAATAGCAGCTAAGGCAGGAGGTGTTGAGCCTGCGTCATCATCTGGCATAACAAGGCCTTTAAGACTCCCTTTTCTGGGAGGAGGTAAACTGCTTTTAAAACCGGAGCATCAGGAACTGGTTTTGCCTTACATTGCTGAAACAGCTTCCAGCTCTATCGCCTTCTCTTCTGAAGTTTAAAAAAATGCAAGCACTGAGTCGTCAGTGCAGGCTTCTGGTCAGGAACCACCCCTTTCCTTTTCTCCTTCACCCCCACCAAAAGTGAAGGATGCGGCAGCCCACACTTCAGATTACTCCATGGAACTCTTTTCACATGCCATGCCTGTGTTATCAAGTGAAATCCTGAATTCCCCAGTCCAACATGAATCGGAGATGGAGTGCACTGATGCACAGCCACTGCTATATGATTCTGCTGGTACATTCACCCACAGCACTACATTCCCCTCACACTCTACAGAGCCAGAATGTGACACTGATGAAACTCAGGTGCCCCTTCCCGCTTACTATACCACCTTACACGGTGACACAGAGGAAGGTGCAGATGAAAGTGCCGTTTCCCTGAGCAGGTGGGGGGGTCATACTCGTGGGCGACGGCAGTGGCACAGCGCCCCTCATAGTGCGCAAAAGTGTCTCTGCTGGTGGGAGGGTCCACTCGCCGTCTGACATACCGTCGTACTATGAGGGGCCCTGTGCCAGTGCCGTCGCCCACGAGTGGGCCCCCCACGCTTTCTCAGGGCCACAGCACTTGCAATACTTACCTCTCCCTGCTCCACCACGGTGATTTCTTCCACCTTTCCTGACAGTGATATTCAGGTTAGAGAGCGTGATTACATCACATCTGTATGCCCTCTACTGAAACAGTACAAGTGCAGAGAGCTTGAAGATGGCAATGGTGAGGAGTCCAGAGTAGAGCAGTGCGCAGCGTGGAGAGGTATTTAATTTTTTTAAATGTTGGGAGCATTTTTTTGGAGCAATATACACTGGAGAATGATATATGGGGCCCATCATACACTGGAGCATCAACCATTTGGCCCATCATATACTGGAGCATTCCAAATGGGGGACATCAGACACTGGAGCAGCACTTAAGGGGCCCATTATACACTGGAGCATTAGAAATGGGGCCCATAATATATGGAGCATTATTTGGGACCATAAGACAGTGGAGCATCATCCATGGGGACCAACATATACTGTAGCATTATGTGGAGCTCATCATATACTGTATGGAACATTATATGGGACCAATGATTCTGTATGGATAAATATATGGGCCTCATTATTTTGTATGGTGCACTAGGTGGTGGCCATAATACTGTATGGAGTAATATATTGTCTGATTTTTGAGCTATTGTAGAATTTAAAATAGATATCAGTCATGTCATGTAAGCAGTGAAGTATTTTTCATTGTACTATACCTATATTTCTGTGCCGTATCGGAGCATTATTGTCATGATCCCAGTGCAGGTTTTGACCTGCACGTCAGGGGTTAATGTCTTGAGCTCAGTGCAGGCTTTGACCTGCACGCCTGGGGTTAATTATTGTGGTTCCTCCACCAGAAACATTGTCAAGGTTGTTTGTGCAGCATGTGGTCCGATTGCATGGGGTACCCCTGAATGTGGTGTCTAACAGAGGTGTGCAGTTTGTGGCCAAATTTTGCAGGGCATTCTGTATTAAATTGGGCATCTCATCCTCCTTCTCGTCGGCATATCACCCGGAGAGTAATGGTCAGACGGAACGCACCAATCAATCCCTGGAACAAATTCTCAGGTGTCTGACCTCCGCCAGACAGGAGGATTGGTGTGATGCGTTACCGTTGGCGGAATTCGCTTTTAACAACCGGGTGAGTCAGTCCACCAACATGTCCCCATTCCTAATCGATTATGGGTTTAATCCTCATTTTGGGGAGTTTTCACAGGTGGATTCCGTTTGTCCAGGTGCAGAGTGGTCCGTCCAATGGTTAAAAAACCTCTGGGCTGAAGTCCAGCATAATATCTGTCGGGCCCAGGGGAGGTACAAATATCCCGGTGGCATATAGGTTGCGTCTCCCCGCCTCCTTAAAAATATCCATTGTGTTCCATAAATCTCTGTTGAAACCCATGGGGTCTGTCAAGGAGGACTCCGAGTCTGTTGTTCCTCCAGTGTTGGTGGAGGGTCACTTGAAGTATGAGGCCGGGTCATACATGGGAATCAAACAAGCAATGCATACACGCACACCAGGGGGGGTCGGTCAAACACACAGCCAGAATAACAGTATAGCTGACAGATAATGGTAGTCTGGAGTGAGTATAAATACCCCTCCCAGATCCAAAGAGAGGCCGGCAAAAGTTAACCCTGTGAGAACACGACATTAGCCATGTCCTAAACATGACAACTATGAATTGTGGTATGTGTTAAAAGGGCGCACTAACACTCTTTGGCCCAGGGCACACGAAAACCAGGTGCCAGCCCTACCCCCCCACAACTTTAGCCAAATAACCCCCAGTTTTCAATGCGTAACAATTATTATTAAATAAATTAAGGTTGACAAGCTTCAGTAATAAGAATTGATGTCGTTGGCATTGAAATGGGCACTGTAGGTGTGTTTCCTGTCCTCCACTCCCTGACGACTTTGCTTCCCCATTAACTTGCATTGGGTTTCGTGTTTCAGTCGGACCCCGACTTTTCCCTATAGTCGGCCGATTTCGTTCGACCCGACTTGACCCGAAAAAAGGCAAAGTCGCTCATCTCTATTTGTCAGAAGTTTATAGACAAAAAGAACAATTTACATTTTACTGAAAAATGTACCTATAAAGAGAAAGACAAACTGAACATTTGAAAGTGGCCTCTTTGAATAATTTGTATAGAATACAAATTATTATTACATTGCATATGGGGAAAAATAGAGAAAAATACGTAAGTAACATATTGAGCATCATATGGTGACACTAAGAACACTTATGGCTCTGCTGTGTGCAAGAAGCATAGTAGTGTATGTAATTTTTCAGGAAATACTCCTATGTTGTCACATACTAAGTTCTTGGTTTCATGTTGCTGTATCTCTGATTTGGATGATTATAATTAGTACTTTTTATCATTGCAATGCACATGTGCCATGTGAGATCTGATAAAAGTACACTCATTCCCTCTTCCTGTAGAGGATTTTTTGCAGGCGCACACATACTGTGCTGGACAGTCAGTTCCTATCGCTAATGACTGGCAGGTCAATCCCTTTTTTACAAACATGATACAATATTCTCATCAAATGCTTTTTCATGGTGTCTGCCAGCAGATCAGTGTTCATGTGCAGTAATTAGGGTAAACTGCAACTGGAGGATCATAAGCGAACCATGGCAAACATACATATCAGAGGTTGCCATTACTGTAGTTGGTTTCCATGTCCTTTTCCCTAATGATGAGAAATCACATAACCGTATTATTGCTTGCCTCCTTTTAATTCCTCCTATTAGCATGTAATAGCGGTAGAAGTTAACTTGAATTACATGACTTAAACGACATTAAAAGCAGCCCAAGCATGCAAAATAAAATGTTTTTTTTTACATATTGAATGTTTTAATAGTAAGTCATGAACAAAATTGGTTAAAAAATCAAAAATCTTTAAAGGGTTATTAAGCCTTTTAAAAAATTGAAGGCATATCCTTAGTAGACACCATCAATATTAGATCTGCAAGGGTCCATCTAGCTGTTTGAAAAGCCTGTGATGTTGATGGGTGCACAGCAGCTTCTTCAATGTTATCGGCAGGTATCAGACATATTGATACTTGTTTGCGCCATATTTAATTTCTAGCAGCACACGATTCTTCAGAGTTGTTCCATTCACGTCAAAAATTATGGAACAGGTCAGTTCAAAACCTGCCTGCAAGCTGCCGTAAACATTGAAGGGGCAATGGCCTTCACACAAGTCCTGGAACATCTTTGAAGAGCTGTCTGGATGGGTGCAGATAGTTGGACCCCGATTCAATATGGAATTTTCGTAACAAAGGATCATGCAGACGAGCGTTTTAATCGGATGAATGCTATCCGTGGTTTTGACGGTTAGCATTCATACCCATGTTATTGTATGGGGCTGTGCACAAGTCTAATACAGTGGCTCCAGCATCATATTGCATTTTGATTTTACTACTTTTATTACTAACAATAATAAAATAATAAGGCTTCATGGCAAATGGGCTTTCTGCAGCTTCTGTATGATGCTGAATCCCTCAGTTTTTTTCTCTGTTGCTTTTATATCTAATATATAAAGCTCAAAGTGTGTACGTATGTGTGTATGTGTGTGTGTATGTGTGTATGTCCAGGATAGGCAACCGCACCGTCGCAGCTACAGCCACAAAATTTGGCACAGTCACACGTCTGGACCCCGAGAGCGTCCTAACCTATGTTGTGAGGCAAAATTTTAACCCTGCGCGTTCCAATTCACCAAACAATTTTGCCCCTATCTACATACTGGGGGAAAAAGTGTGTGCGCGTCAAGCCCCGCCCCTCATTATGATGTCACAATGCCCCTATTTGCATACTGGGGAAGCAGTGTGTGCGTATCATGCCCCGCCCCTTATTATGATGTCACAATGGTTGCCATGGCGACGCTGATGTCATCATAGGTTGCAAGCCCTGCCGCCGCTCATTATGATGTCATAATGGTTGACTATGGAATAGAGGATGTGTGATGAGTATATGGGCACCGGACTATGGGATGGAGGATATGTATGATGGGTATATGGGAACGGGACTATGGGATGGAGGATGTGTGATGGGTATATGGGCACTGGACTATGGGATGGAGGATATGTATGATGGGTATATGGGCACGGGACTATGAGATGGCGGATATGTATATGGGCACAGGACTATGGAATGGAGGATGTGTGATGGGTATATGGGCACTGGACTATAGGATGGAGGATATGTATGACGGGTATATGGGCACGGGACTATGAGATGGCGGATATGTATGATGGGTATATGGGCACAGGACTATGGGATGGAGGATATGTATGATGGGTATATGGGCATGGGACTATGAGATGAAGGATGTGTGATGGGTATATGGGCACTCGACTATGGGATGGTGAATATGTATGATGGGTATATGGGCATGGGACTATGGGATGGAGAATATGTATGATGGGTATATGGGCATGGGACTATGGGATGGAGAATATGTATGATGGTATATGGGCATGGGACTATGGGATGGATGTTGTGTGATGGGTATATGGGCACTCGACTATGGGATGGAGGATATGTATGATAGGTATATGGGCACGGGCCTATGGGATCGTGGATATGTATGATGGGTATATGGGCATGGGACTATGGGATGGCGGATAATTATAATTTTCTATAACTAACCACAGTTAGTTACTATGCCCGGGCAGCGCCGGGCTATTCAGCTAGTTGTAAATAAAAGGAAAAAACTGACCATGGAAATTTAAGGCCAGTTGTTCGCAGTATAGTTTTGTATCTTTTAGTCAAACCACAGAGTGGACACAAACACTACCATTAACGTTCCCTCACAACTAGTGTTGAGCATTCCGATACTGCAATATCGGGTATCGGGCGATATTCGCTGTATCGGAGTTTCGATACTGAGTTCTGATACTTTTAGAATATCGAATACCGGAATCAGAAGTTCCCATAATGCAATGAGCCAGTTTGATTTTATTCAGCCAATGAGGAATCCTAAGAAGTGTGGGCACATCCTGTTATGCATGTTAGGCATGTTAACTAATGGCATGGCTGTGATTGGCTGCGAGCAGACCACCCAGCTGCTCCTCCCCCAGACACACGCTGAACAGTGATCTATGGAAAGCGAAACTAGTGAGGGAGGAGGAAACGACCAGTTCTCATTTCAATGCCAGGACACACCCCCCGGACGTTTATCTTAGAAGCAAGAGATGATATCTTGGAAACCGTGCAGACTAGCCACAGAAGGTAAATTACTTATTGTCAGCATTCTGCAGCCCAGATATGCACTGAGATTATGTGAAAAGCCCGGACAACCCGTTTAACATAGTCAATATCTTTGTAACTCTAAACGTCTTAAAAAAAAAATTAATTCCTGCTATTCCATTTGATTGGGCTAAACCTCTATGCCTTTAATGTCTCCTCCACCTCCCCCAATACAGTCTACATTATTCTTAGTTGTTTTCCTTCATGAAGAATTAACCTACAAGGAAAGTAAGGGTTTATTTTCATTCCGATATTTGTGTCCCATTGACTTGCATTGGTTTCCGGTATCGGAAATGACGATATCCGATATTTTTGGGGTATCAGTCCGATCCAATCCGATCCAATATTTCCCGATAAAATTCTGCAATAAAATTTGATCTATAATTATAAAAAACAAAAACTCAAGAAAATTTCAATTCACCATCATCATGGGAACCTAGTTACCTTATTTTTCAGATTATAATACACACTTTTTTACCCAAAATTTGGAAGGAAAATTGAGGTGCATCTTATATTCCATATATAGCTTACCAGATGGGTGGCTGCGGTGGAGCCGGGTCCAAGGAGGCAAGTGCTTTGCTGCAGGAAGCTGGCGGCAGCAGGAGTGGGGCGAGGTTGCGGACCCTGGGCTGCGAGGATAGTGTGTTAGACGGTGCCAGGTTGTGTAGGGAGATAGACCAGACAGCAGGTACCTGCATGCCAGGTCTGGAACTAGAAAGGCTGCATCCTTTGTTCCTGGGTGGAAGCCTGAGCAAAGCGGACCTTCCTGAGGATGGAGAAGGGTGGGGAGAGCGAGAAAAGGATGCACAGCAGCAGAGGCATAAAAGAAAAAAGCATGCGAAGCGGGCAGTCTGGCGCCGGCAGGGAGCAACAAAGAGAGCAGTGCGCAAAGTGGAGAGCAGCACGCTCTGCTTTCCCCACCATAGAGTACTGGTGTGGTGACGGGCTATGGCCCGTCACCACACCGGTACTCTATGGTGGGGAAAGCAGAGCGTGCTGCTCTCCACTTTGAAGGAGTATATAGAAGGAGCCCCTGTCGCCAGCAGATCAGAGCCATGCAAAGCCATGTCTGCAGAGCAGTGCCATGCAGAGCCATGCACACAGAGCAGAGCTGAGCCTGGTGTTGCAACAGTGAGAGAGAGAAGTGCTCCATCCAGAAAGCACCAGCCCCACACAGACCAGCGACCGCTGTCGCCCGCCACCAGTCACTGGGACCAGAGAGAGAGAGATGGGCAGTATGTGCCCGGTGGCCGACGTAAAGCCAGGAGCCAGACACTTCAGGATCATGAGTACCATGCATGTGCCGCCTGAAAGAGACCAGTAGCGTGACTGTAACCTACACCCTGACTGTGCTAGTAAATCTCGACCCCAGACACTTGTGACTTGACTTGGCCTTCGTATACTTGCAGAGCCACTCTGGGCTTGTACAGGACTGTGACCCTTACCATTGTTCAGCCGCTACGGTAAATGGACTAGGGGCAGTGGAAGGTACCGGAGACCAACTACTGTCACCAGAAGACAGTGTATTGTCATCTACTTGGCCCCGCTAGAAAGGACATCGCGCCAGCCGCTGTTGGCGCAATTGAGTACACCGGAGCTGCAGATTTAGGACTTCCTAACACGCTTGCTACTGAATTGCCGTTAACTGTACCGTTCTACCTCAGCTTGCAAAATCTGTTGTCATTTATATTGCTTAACCTTTTACCTCACTGCGTGGAGTATTCCTGTTCTGTCTCCGACATAAATAATGACTCTTAAATGTTTGTTTCCATTACATAAATTCAGTGATAATGCTCAGTTTGCCATACAGTTTGATGTGCATTGTTTCCAGCTCCATCTAGTGGCCAAAAATAATAACTGCAGTGTTATTATTCTCTTCCTGCTTTGTTTCATTTTCCCTCCAACTCCCACTGTATCATGGGTAAATTTGCAAGGGATTATGGTCTAGTCCAGCCCCATTTCCCTGTCCAGTCCTCCATTTTCAATCTGCTTGCATACTGGAAACACCTCATCCATCTTCTCGCCCAGTGTTAGCATCGCTGGTAATTGACATGCTCCCATTATAATTCCCTGTCTCTCTTACTGGCCAGCTTAGATAGTTTCCTTGTTCAGCCGTTAGTGCAGTCATGTACGTTATGCATATATGCATTTTCTATGTACCCAACACTGATTGTCTTCATGTATTTCTGTTCCTAGTTTCACCTCATCTATATACCTACGTTCAATAAAACACAGATTCAACTACAGTCTCCCTTATTGGACCCGGTATAGCGGTTTAGCTGCTTGCTAAGCTATTTGAATCCCGTTCATTTAGTGAGAGCATGACAGTGAAACAGCGGCTTTCCAGCTAGTGGGAATACAGAGAGGAGCTTTCCATCTTGCAGGACGCTAGTGAAACAGCGGCTTTCCAGCTAGTGGGAATACAGAGAGGAGCTTTCCATCTTGCAGGACCCTAGTGAAACGACGGCTCTCCAGCTAGTAGAATACAGAGAGAAGAGCCTCCATACAGTTTTCAGGAACTAGTGATGCTGCAGAAATTCATCTAGGGAGATTCAAGTCACCGGCTACACAGAGACTGATACAGCTACAGCAATCTCTACACAGCCAGACATCCCTCTAAGACAACATGTCCCACAAATCACACAGGACAAAATCTGCTACATCCGTCTCCTCAAAGACTGTATCTATACAGCAGCGCGGTCGCCATTGCCCGCACAAATGCTGAGGCCGCCAAAATGCGAGCAAGGTATGCTGAAGAAGAGATGCAACTTAAACTAGAGAAAGCATGCATAGATAATGAGAGAGCTGATCAAGAGAAAAAGGCACTGTTAGAGAAGGCACGCATAGATGAAGAAAGAGCCGATCAAGAGAGAAGGTCACAGATAGAAAAGGCACGAGTGGATGCTGCCTTAGAGAGCCTAGCTGCAAAAAAGGAATCGGCTGCAGCACTCGCAGAGGCAGAAGCACTGGAAGCCGCACACAACCCTTACCTGCATAGTCGCAGCAATACGTCAAGTCTGAAGTTGCCGCTGCAAGAATCACCACAACGCACATCTCAATATGTTAATGAACTTCCTGATCCAAACTATAACTAGGAGCACGACACATCCAGTGAAACGAGTGAGAGTCATCATGAGGCTCAGCTCCAGGAAAACGTGAAGCAAAGCAACTCTCCTATCTTCCTTGCCCCTCACCAGGTAACCAACGTGAATCACCTTGCTGACACACCGCATGTCAGACTGAAGCAATATGACACCGGCTGGCGCCACCCTGAGGATACTAACAGGTATGAACGCACCTCACATCACTATCAGGGTGACCCATCACCAGTATACTCTGCTGACAACTGGTTCACATCAGTACTTGCTAGGATCTTCACACGACGTGATCTAGTTGCCAAGGGACTCATGAAATTCACTGACCACGCTGAAGGTTACAGAGCTTGGAAAGCTTCCTTTCAAAATGTTACCAGTGACTTGGGGCTAAAAAACAGGGAAGAGATAGACCTCTTAGTCAAATACCTGGGAGAAGAGTCTGTCAAACACGCAGTAAGGATCAGAGACATTAATATAAACCACCCTCATATAGGCCTTAAAGAGATCTGGAAGAGGCTAGATGAGTGCTACGGCTCTGCAGAGGTAATTCAGAGAGCCTTGTTCAAAAGAATCGATGACTTTCCTAAAATATCTAAGAAAGGTCTCCCAAAACTTAGAGAGCTAGGTGACCTGCTACAAGAGGTCCTAGTTGCCAAATGTGATAGTGACCTACCGGGACTCGCATACCTCGACACAGCCAAAGGTGTTAACCCTATAGTCCAAAAGTTGCCCTACAATCTACAGGAGAGGTGGCTCACACGTGGCTCCACGTACAAATACAAACACAGTGTTTCATTCCCTCCCTTCTCCGTTTTTGTACACTTTATTTCTTTATACAGAAATGATCCCAGCTTTGACCTTACAATGTCATATGCCGCACCACCACCAGCAGCAAACCCACGCAAAACATCTGTGGCAGTGCACAAGACTAAAGTTTCTTCTCTAAGTTCCAATTACAGGTCTGCTGGCTGCTCTCAATCAGAGACAAAGGTACGAGAACCTGACAAGCAGTGCCCACTCCATCAGAAGCCTCATCCTCTCCTGAAATGCAGAGCCTTCAGAGGAAAATCTATGCCGGATCGCAGAAGCTTCCTGAAAGAGAACGGTATCTGCTACAAATGCTGCTCATCCACCACTCATCTCGCCAAGGATTGTAAGGTCAGTGTAAAATGCACAGAATGTGGAACCACAGATCATAACACTGCCCTACACCCTGGCCCAGCTCCATGGAGTGCGCAAAATACGCCAGCTGACAGTGAGCATGGCGGGGAGGAAAAGAGCACCGATGCAGCTACACCAGAGATCACTTCACAATGTACTGAAGTCTGTAAAGGGACAATAGATAGTAGGTCTGGTTCAAAAATATGCCTCATCAAAGTGTACCCAAAGGGCCATAGAGACAAAGCTGTGAGACTGTATGCTATCTTGGATGATCAAAGTAACTGATCCCTGGCTAGATCAACATTCTTTGACCTATTCAACATTAAAGGACCAAGCACTCCTTACTCATTAAAGACATGTGCAGGTACTGTGACAACAGCGGGCAGGAAAGCCACTGATTACCAAATTGAGTCATTAGACGGACAATTCTGCCTGCCACTACCTACAATCATCGAGTGTAATCAGATCCCAGACAACAGGTCTGAAATCCCTACACCAGATGTGGCAATCCATCATGCTCATTTAAAATGCATAGCACACCTCATACCGGAACTCGTTCCTCAGGCACAGATAATACTGCTGTTGGGAAGAGACATTCTGCAGGTTCATAAAGTGAGAAGTCATATCAATGGACTCAACAATGCTCCTTATGCACAAAAGCTAGACCTAGGATGAGTCATAATAGGAAACGTATGCTTGGGACACATGCACGCCCCATCTTCTGTGACAAGCATGCTAACAAATACACTGGAGAAAGGGCGCCCATCTCTGTTTCAACCTTGCAACAATGAGTTCCATGTCAAGGAACTACCACACAGCATCCAACTACCCAATCACTTAATAGACTTTACTCATGACAGCAGTATGGTGTCAGGAAGCTATGAGGATCAGCTGGGGTGCACAGTCTTCCAGAGAACTAAGCAAGACAACCAAGTAGCAATGTCGGTAGAGGATAAGCTGTTCTTAGAGGTAATGGACAAAGGGCTCATAAAAGATGAGACAAACAGCTGGGTCGCACCTCTTCCCTTCAGAACCCACAGACCATGTCTACCAAACAACAGAGATCAGGCATTCAAACGTTTCTCCTCTCTCAAACACAATCTTCAAAAGAAGCCAGAGATGAGAGATCACTTCTTCTCCTTCATGTCAAAGATATTTGAGAACTGCAATGCAGAACTAGCTCCCACTCTCAAAGACTCTGAAGAAAGCTGGTTCCTACCCATGTTTGGAGTATACCACCCTAAGAAACCAGGCCAGATTAGAGTGGTGTTCGACTCCAGTGCTAAGTTTGATGATGTCTCCCTGAATGATGTTCTACTGACAGGACCAGATCTCAATAACAAACTACTGGGAGTACTTATGCGCTTCCGTAAGGATTCCGTTGCCTTCATCGCTGACATCCAGCAAATGTTCCATTGTTTCCTTGTGAGAGAGAGAGACAGGAACTTCCTAAGATTCTTCTGGTACAGAGACAATGATCCTACTAAAGAAGTCACAGAGTACCGCATGAGAGTGCACATCTTTGGCAATAGCCCTTCTCCTGCAGTCGCCATCTATGGACTCAAAAGGTCAGCTGTAGAAGGAGAAACAGAATACGGGTCAGATGTCAGACAATTCATAGAGAAAGACTTTTATGTTGATGACTGTCCGAAAGCCATGCCTTCAAATGAGACTGCCATCAGACTTCTCAAGAGAGCCCAAGAGATGCTTGCTTGCTCTAACCTCCGGCTTCACAAAATAGCTTCAAACAGCCAAGTGTTATGATTGAGTCACCGTAGGAGGCAAAAACAGAACTGCTAGCTAAGTCCAGAAAACCAGAGAAGTTGGCAGCTATCGGATTGCAGACCCCTGAACCTATCAACACAACTAGCAGTAGCCGTGGGGGGTTCCTACGATGCCCTAGACCCCTCGATCACAGCCAGAGAAATAACTAGGCCTAAAGAAAGAAAGGGGAAAACTAAACTGCCCCAGAGCAGACCCCAAAGCAATAGGCAGCCCCCAACATATAATAACGGTGAAGCAAGATGAAAACACTAACACAGACAGAAAGATAGACTGAGCAAAGACGGGGCCAAACTACCTACATAGGAAAGGACAGGAAGGCTGCTGTCTGCAATCTGTGAAAAACCCTATGAAAATAAGAGCCAACAGACTGACAGTGAAAAAGGCCCTGAAGACACTAGGCTTCAAAAAAGCTATGTCAGTACTCAGGAATATTCTGAAGACAGAGCTACAGGCAAAAGGAGATTCAGCTCACCCCAGCAGGGAATGGCAGAATCCAGAAAAGCAATGAAAACAAAAACTAAACACTAATGCAAACAGGCAAAGCAGAAAAACTTAGCTTAGAGGAGCAGGAATCAGACTGGTGTCCTAGAAGTCCACAGAGAAATCACCCGCAGGGCAGAAGGGCGTCGGCAGCCTCATATCCAGTCCGTGACTCCACTCAGCCAGTCATCCTCATCAGGCTCAGGTGCTTGATAATCAGGCTCATTACCTTCCTTCACCAGAATAGGGAGTTCACCAGACCTCAGTGACGAAGGGGAAAATGAACTCACAACAGCCAAGAACTCATGAAAGCATTCCCTTCACAAGACTTGTGTAACGGTCTCAGAGACCTGGACCTGGGGTCAGACCCCACACCAATGCAACACAGCCTCAGGCTTCTCTGGAATCTACAATCAGACACTTTTACCTTTCAGGTCAGCCAGGAAGAAAAGCCTTTCACACGCAGAGGTGTCCTGTCTACCATCAACAGCCTGTACGATCCCTTAGGTTTTACAGCTCCTGTTACTATCCAAGGCAAAGCCATACTAAGAAACTTAACCAAGGAGTCTTCTGACTGGGATGCACCTCTGCCACCTGATAAGAGATCCCAATGGGAAGCATGGAAGAACTCTTTAGCAGCTCTCTCCAACCTGAATGTGCCAAGGCCATACACCCCTGTGCCGTCTACAGAGATACAGAGCCAAAGACTGTATGTATTTGCAGATGCTTCTGTCAAAGCAATTGCTGCTGTTGCTTATCTTAAAACTGTGGACTCCAAATGTCAAAGCCACATTGGATTTGTCATGGGGAAAACCAAACTTTCTCCACAACCAGAGCACACCATACCAAGATTAGAACTTTGTGCTGCAGTCTTAGCCGTCGAGTTAGCAGAATTCATCACATCCGAGATGGATATCGACCTGTCACAAGTAGTGTTGAGCGATACCACCCGATACTGAAAAATATCGGATCAAATTGGATCGGCCGATATCAAAAAAGTATCGGGTATCGCCGATTCCGATCCCGGAAGTCCCATTCAAGTCAATGGAACAGAAATATCGGAATTAAAAAAAAACCCTTTCTTTCCTTGTAGGTTAATTCTACATGAAGAAAAACAACTAATAATAATGTAGAATGTATTGTGGGAGGTGTAGGAGACATTATAGCCATAGAGGTTTAGCCCAATCAAATGGAATAGCAGGAATTAAATTTTTTTTTTTAAAGACGTTCAGAGTTACAAAGATATTGACTATGTTAACCTCTTTTATATTTTGTCAGATATGTATGTTTCACTACTTCCATGCTCTTCACCTTCTATTTTACTTCTCCCACACTTTCTCCTTCATGATCCTCAGCAGCAGCATCTTTTTCATCAACTTCTTCTTCACCTTATTCATCTTCTTCTTCTTCACCTTCTTCCTATTATTCTTTTTTTGTACATTATTCATATTGTTCTTATTCAACGATTATTCTTCTTCATATTCTACTTCTTCATCGTCTTCCTATTCTTCTTCTTCATCATATTCTTATTTGTGACAGGCAATCCTGTAGTTGTTATCTATAAAAGTTTGAAGATTACACCTTCCGTTCTGCCTGTCACAAAAGATTTACAACAGGATTTGTCTGCGTTCAGTTTGGCCTGCAGCAGCAGGCATTTTCCAGGGGCACCACAAGGAGGAACGGACTCACCCCCATACACTGCTTAGTCTTCTGCTTATAATTTAGATAATATTTTTTGCTCTGATTTTTAGTCTTATGCTTAATGTTCTTCTGCTTTTGGTTCTTCTGCTTCTTCGTCTTCTGTCTCTTGTTGTTCTGCATCTTGGTGGTTGTCTTCATGCTCTTTGTACTCTTGGTCATCTTCTTCAGGGTCATCTCTTTGGTCTTCTTCGGTGTGGTCTTCAGGGTCATCGTCTTCAGGGTCATCGTCAGGGAGATCCAGAGTGAGAACCAAAAACCATTTCCACGAGCTTGAACTTGGAAAAGTAGCAGAAGGTACAAGAAGGCTGAGGAACTGCCGAGAACCAGCTGACGGTACTTGAACCCAGATGGGTAGCAGAAGGAACAAGAGCAAATGGAACGAGCGAGGACCAGCTGACGTTCCTGGAACCCGGAGGGGCAGCAGAAGGAACAAGAGCCAATGGCACAACCGTGGACCAGCTGACGGTGCTGGAACATGGTTACTAAGCAGGAGGTACCTGTGCTGCAAAGCACTACCAAGGACCAGCTGACGTAGCTGGAACTCGGATACCGAGAAGGAGGCACCTAGGCCAAAGGCACTGCCGAGAACCAGCTGATGGTGCTGGAACCCGGATGGGTAGCAGAAGCTGCAAGAGCAAATGAAACTAGCGAGGACCAGCTGACGGTGCTGGAACCCAGAGGGGCAGCAGAAGGAACAAGAGCCAATGGCACAACCGTGGACCAGCTGACGGAGCTGGAACACAGTTACTAAGCAGGAGGTACCTGTGCTACAAAGCACTACCAAGGACCAACTGACATAGCTGGAACTCGGATACCAAGAAGGAGGCACCAAGGCCAAAAGCACTGCAGAGAACCAGCTGACGGTGCTGGAACCCGGATGGGTAGCAGAAGCTGCAAGAGCAAATGAAACTAGCGAGGACAAGCTGATGGTGCTGGAACCCAGAGGGGCAGCAGAAGGAACAAGAGCCAATGGCACAACCGTGGACCAGCTGACGGTGCTGGAACACGGTTACTAAGCAGGAAGTACCTGTGCTACAAAGCACTACCAAGGACCAGCTGACATTGCTGGAACTCGGATACCGAGAAGGAGGCACCTAGGCCAAAGGCACTGCCGAGAACCATCTGACAGTGCTGGAACCCGGATGAGTAGCAGAAGCTGCAAGAGCAAATGAAACTAGCGAAGACCAGCTGACAGTGCTGGAACCCAGAGGGGCAGCAGAAGGAACAAGAGCCAATGGCACAACCGTGGACCAGCTGACGGTGCTGGAACATGGTTACTAAGCAGAAGGTACCTGTGCTGCAAAGCACTACCAAGGACCAGCTGACGTAGCTGGAACTCGGATACCGAGAAGGAGGCACCTAGGCCAAAGGCACTGCCGAGAACCAGCTGACGGTGCTGGAACCCGGATGAGTAGGAGAAGCTGCAAGAGCAAATGAAACTAGCGAGGACCAGCTGACGGTGCTAGAACTCGAGGGGGAGCAGCAGAAGGAACAAGAGCCAATGGCACAACCGTGGACCAGGTGACGGTGCTGGAACACGGTTACTAAGCAGGAGGTACCTGTGCTACAAAGCACTACCAAGGACCAGCTGACGTTGCTGGAACTCGGATACCAAGAAGGAGGCACCTAGGCCAAAGGCACTGCCAAGAACCAGCTGACGGTGCTGGAACTTGGATGGGTAGCACAAGGTACCCATAATAAACAAAGTTGCAAGGCCGCGAGCAGGACGCAGTTACCGAAACCCACAGTCCAACAGGGGGTGCTTGTCCTATTGGCACTATGGATCCAGCCTTTATTACCAGAACCCGCAGCCCACATAGGAAGCACCGAAACTGCAGGCACCATAGACTCGGCTAACCCGACCGCAACACGACAGGACAACGTATTGGTGGCAAAGTGACGTTGACACTACCCGGAAACAGCAGGCATGCTGGATCTGGCTGGGCAGGAGGGAGAACACGTGCCAAAGACACTTCTGAGCAGCAACTGGTGATGTTGGAGCCCAGGGTCAATCATGCAGCAGGCTGAGGCCTACTTGGAGCGAGTAGAAAATAAGATGTAGTGTGATTTTTGGAGGCAGCAGGAGACTTTGTCGTCCACACAGCAGGGGAGCAGCTGGCGTTACTGAACCCCACTAACACTGGAGCATGTGTTTTTCTCTGTGCAGACGGCACTTCCGAGCAACAACTGGCTGTGTTGAAGCCCAGGATCAATCAAGGAGCAGGCTGAGGCCTACTTGGAGCGAGTAGAAAATAAGATGTAGTGTGATTTTGGAGGCAGCAGGAGACTTTGTCGTCCACACAGCAGGGGAGTGTTATGGAAATATATATGTATTTCATATAGATCTCACTTGCCTGCTATAGGCTATATACTCATGTACTCTTATATAGGCTATATACTGCTATATACTCATATATACTGCACACAGATACATATTCACAGTTTGAACCTTATAACTAGTTGGTGGAAATAACCTGCTACTCAGTCATCTCATTGTCTTGTGACTTGAGAAATATCTAGCAGACATAGGGAATGAGGAACTTAGGCCAGGTGGTCCGGCCGATATTGGAGACTTGCTGACAAGTGCAAGACTCCGGACAGTAAATCACGTGGTGTCTAAATAACCCCAGGTTGGACACCCATTTATGTTCATGCATTTAAACTGACCAATTAGCTAAGAAGTAAAGCCTTTATGTTAATGAGTAACCACTCCTTTATAGGAACTGATAAAAGACCATATACGAATAAAGTTTCCAGAGTTCTGCTGGAATGAGTTGTTGCTAACTAAGTGTAGCTTCCTCTTTTCCTTTGAGCGCTCAATAAGACTCTGTCTAATCAGGACAGGCCACAATACGCACAGGGGTAAATCTACCCAAATCAAAAATAAATCCACATCAAGTGGCGCCCAACGTGGGGCCGTGGACGAACACGCACGGGGATCCTGCTGACCGGAGAGGACAGGTGACGGCCAAGGTCTTAGCTCATGGGAACGGAGATTTGTGCAACTCCATAAGTAAGGTAAGAAAATCTAGTTATCTTACCTGAATGTTCCCTGTGCTCAGTCCGGGTCAGCAGCTCTAGCCGGTCAGTGTGGTCACCAAACCCAGGTAGTGTAAAAAAGTCCACGGGCAAATCCAAACCCTGGGATAAGCTAAGTGTCTACTGTGATCCTGAGTGTCTGAGATCCGGTGAGAGAGTTGGTGGAGACTGTGACTTGATTTGTAGCTGCTGAGACACCGATAGCAACACTGCGTCCCTCTGACTAAGTCAAATCACGTCCCCGCACCACGCGGAGGTTTTGACTTAGACGGGATATCACAGGTGAGTTCCTCTGAAAAAGCTGTCACGGTCCCCGCACACACACACATGGAGGTGTCAGCTTCAAGGAGGTTTCACAGGTGAATCCCACGGCTGTTACGGTCCCCGCACACACACACGGAGGTGTCAGCTCAAGGGAGGTATCACAGGTGAATCTCTCGGCTGCCACAGTCCCCGCACACAAGTGGAGGCTGGCAGACTGAGGGGTTATCACAGACTGATCACTGGAGAGATTATCACGGTTCTCGGGTGCACACGGAGGGGTGATAATCTAGTGGGATATCACAGCTCCCGTCTCCCAGCAGATGGAGGGTGATACATCCCGGTGCTAACCAAGTGCCATGGGTGATTGGCAGTTACCGGTTGTCAGCAGCTGTTTGACATGTCACAGAAGGGCTTTCGACCTCTCTCCCCGGACGTCTATATGTGAATTCATTGCAGGTTTCCGCAAAGATCTGAAGCAGAAAGAGTTTTGCCTTTTTTATTGTAAACTTCCTCTTTTGCCTGCAGGGTGTGCCCCTGATATATATATATATATATATATATATATATATATATATATATATATTCATATTGTTATATTTTGTACTCTGCTTTTCCCTATTTTATGTTTTATTTTGCATTCTTGGTAGTGGTTTTTGTTACTGTAGTATGAGAATTTTCGAGAAAGCTGGGTCATTTTGAGTATACCACTGCAGTCACAGTCTGTTTTTTTTTTGTTTCCCATTGTTCTCAGATTTTACAGAGACGCAGGCATAAAAAGAGGAAGTTGGGTGCCTGCATTCTGCATTAACCCTTTTATTATTGGAAGTGTACTCGTATTTGTTTTTTTTTATTTTTCTAAGTGTTTTTTTTTTTTAAATTTATATACTTTTTTGATTTTATCAATTATTTTTGGGTTTCATCCTCAATAAATCTTTTTAAGGAAAAAAAAGAAAAGAAAATCATTTTTCCCTTTTTATCTCTTTTTAGTTTTCTTCCACTTTTTGTAACATTTTATCAGTTTTTTAGGTTTAGTTTTCACTTCTTTCTTTCAGTTTTGTTAAAAAGAGAATTTTTACCTGCGTTGGGTTATTCACTAAATATTCTTGTTTTGTTCCCTTTTAAGCAGGTTAAAAGGGGTTGCAAAGTGTTTAACAGTTTAATCACTCACTTTTTTGAAGTTTTTGGAACAGACACAGTAGGTGTTATTCAGAAACTTAAGCATGTCATTTTCTACGGGCAGCTTCGTATGCTGCAGCATGGTATGATGTACTGAAAGGAAAAAGGGAAGTAGCTAGTTGAGCTCAATTACTGTCTGCATTTTGTTAAAGTGACAGAAGATTTTAACAGTGCAGAAGGTGATAGCAGATAGTGAACAAGAAAGGATTGTTTTTTTTACGTGTAGAAAAAGTGTTTTCAGCGGCATATTAATCTGTGCCGTCTGAGAAGGACCACAGGTCTAAGAATGCCTTCCGTGATGGCAGGGGGGGGAAGCAGTCCGCCCCCCATCTCCTCTCTCCTCACTCTTCCCTCCTCCCATCTCTCTCCTCCCTCTATCTCCTCCCATCTCTCCTCCTATCCCTCCTCCTACTCCTCCTCCTTTTCTCTCTCCTATCTCTCCTCCTATCCCTCCTCCTCCTTTTCTCTCTCCTATCTCTCCTCCCTCTCCATCTTCATCACCAACGCCCACCTCTCATCCCTCTCCTCTTCCCTCCTCCTTGTCTTCACCATCTCCTCCCTTTTTGTCTCCTCCCCACTCTCCTCCACTATCTTTTACTTCTCCTCCTATTCCAAATCTCTCCTCCACCCTTCCCTCTTTTTCTTTTCCTCTCCCACCAACGTGGGGCTTTCCTCACCCACCTCTCAGTTCATTGTCACCCGCTGGCCCAGTGCCAGATCTAGACAATGAGGTGTCCTTAGTTCCACAGGGCACTCTCTCTAAAGAGACAGTTATGACACTGGGAGAAGAAAGTGAATCACCCCCCCCACACACATGACAACACAGGTGCCCTCTCAATACATCAGATAGCAGAAAGGAGGTGTGGGCCATCAGACACTGCACTTGCTGAGACTGAAGATCCTATGTGCCACACGGAGCTCCAGTCTCGGGGGGGGGGGGGGAGTACACACACACAGAAAGACAAATCACACAGTGGCACAGTTCCTCCTCCGATGAACATGAAGAGGAGATTATGCTGCATAGTAGGCAGGGGCAGATAGAGCCAGAACTCTTACACTATGTGCCCTTCACCCCTAGTCGGGTGTTCAGTATTCTAAAATCATGAAGGAACATTTCAAGCTTCCATCAGAATTAGATGTGCATTTCTGGGAATCAGGATCAAAGCTAATTGAACAGCTTAGAGAGTGGGCCAACGCGAGACAAGCACTCAGCCTGCATAGCATGAGCCAAGCCGAGACAGAGTCTGTAGACGAGTTTCATTGCGGAGTGAGGCAAATATTCCAAATTTTAGGCTTCACTATTCATGATCAGGTACACGGACAAATGCTGGCACAGGCCTTTGTGCATGGACTAAGAGAACCAATCAAGAGACTGCTGATAGTGGCCAGACCTGAGTACAGGACAATAGTAGTAGATGTCCTGCTTACAGTAGCCAGAAGAATTGAGTCCCTCCCGGGAGTACGGAAGACATGCCCTCCCGTGATGGCCACTGACGTGGAGGAGCAACCACCCTGCAGAGACAGAAGACCTGTCAGGTGTTTCAACTGTGGCAACCTTGGCCATTTCCGGAACCGGTGCACAGCACCCCGGCAACCCAGGTTATCACGCAGAGGAGTAGGCCAAGAAAATAAACACAGAAGACAATGAAGAACCCTGTCCATAGGACAGAGGCAAAACCAGGTCCGCCAGACGTCACGGCCCTGACAGCGGACCCAATACCTCAAATCACTGGGAGCTGTCATATCTTTCCTTGTGGACACTGGTGCAGTCAGAAGTGAAAATCCCCGACCCCACCAGTCTATCAGAACACTCTGTGTCTTGTATGGGGATTAAAGGTCGAGACAGACGTTCCCCAGCTTGCAAGCCCCTGAGCATGAGGACACTGCCAGGACACTCCATCCTGTTCCAGTTTACGGTGGAGACCTGCCCACCCCACCTGATGAGCACAGACCTACTGCAGGAACTGAAGAGGACCAAAGTGTCCCATGAAGATGTGACCTTGACCTCTTCTCCACCTCAGACCCAAGAAGAATCAATCATGCCCATGCTGGAGGCCCTACAAGAGCCTCGCTCGAATAACCGGTGCAAGCCTACCCAAAGAGGTGCTGGACATAGCACCCAGAAGCCTATGGCCCAACGGAGACTTCAAGTTGCGCCAGTGCGGGTGTCACTCAAGTCTGCAACCCTGGGCGCTCCGAAGGCCCAGCATCCGCAGCTCATCACCCAGAGCTAAACTGCCTCTGACCAACTGGAGGTCTAAGTGGAACTGCTGTTCAAGAAATGGCCTAACAACTTTGGCATGGGCCAGGAAAACTCTCAACCCAGAGGGACCACACCCTCTTCGTGAAATGGCTGCACTGCTTCCGGCTCCAGCGCCAGAGGATCATCTTGGACAAGATTCTGAGGTTGCTCCCTGAAGTTAATCCAGGCCCTGGACCAGAAGACAGCCAGTCAGCTCCTCAAATTGGTTAACAAGATGCTGACCAGAAATCAAGCTGGATGAAAGGAACTGCTGCTGGCTGGTAAAGAAGACGCCCCAGCAAGAAAACCCCCTGTGAGAGCAAGAAAGCTCAGCTGGACGTCACCTCTGATGAAAAAAGGACCCCAGCAAACGGTTTGGTTTCCTGCCAGCCCTGTGCCAGAAGATGGGAGTCACTCACGGCACTGTGAAGAGCAAGGCCAGATTGAGCCGCCTCACCCACGGGAATCATCATGCGGTCCCAGCTTCTCTCGATCAAGAGGAAGACTGTGAAAGGAGAACCAGACCAGATTGAATAGTGCATAACCTGAGGGCTGTGAGCGAAGCAACCGTATTTGAAACCCCAGTTGTGCCAGAACTGCACACTTTGCTGACAAACGTGCCAGCCACAGCAACGGTGCTCACGGCAATGGATCTGCCCGAAGCTCCCCTCAATGTTCCCCCTCACCTGGACGACCAGTTCCTGAAAACGCACAAGGGGGGTAAGGAACGAATGGACAGTGAGGCCCAAGAGGGCCCGGAACAGCCTTTCACAGCTCGCCAGAGCATTGTCCTCCATCCCCATCAACTGGATTGCGGAGCATGCAGATGTCATCGACACCGCTACCCGCACAGCCTTTCCATGTCTCCTCTACTCTACCTGACGGAGCAGCAATGTAAGTTCTGCAAAACAGAGTCCAGTGGTGTCTAAAGCAAGTTCCTGAAGACACCGTGTCGCCCACTAGATGAAACACTTGACAGATGACCGCAGGGCCGCGGAGGAGAAGATGGCTCCCTCAACAACTCCGAAGATGCAGGCCTTCCTTAGTCTAGTCTCATACTGCAGAACTTGGATCCCTGGTGCTCCAGGCTTAATGCAGCCTCTGTTCAATTTCATCAATGCATTGCAACCGTCATCTCGTACAGGAAACTGAAAGACTTCATAGTCTCTGAGCCAACTCTAGGCCTCACTGAGTACGAGAAGCCATCCCGTCCTGACCAAAATGGAAAAAGTAGGACCAAGATGGAGAAGGTCATGCTACTGGTCAGGCTTAAAACAGACCCATGGAAGAAAACCAGAGGCCTCTAGACTACCTCTCAGCCGGCCTGGATCCAGTTGCAAGGGGGGGCCCTCCTGCATGAAAACAATACCCGCAGCACACGCCCTCCTGACAAGGCTGCTCTCCACCACTCTTCAGTGCTCTCAGCCGTTACCTGTCTTTACTCCCACTCCCAAGGGGGGATGCGGATACGGACCCTCAGATGAAAAGTCTGCAAGATACTGTAGATGGCTCCAGTTTTGCAAATGATGAAGGAAGGTTCCACACGGGATGTGCAGCGACCAGCAATCAAGACATTCTATGGTCCAGAAGGTTGTCAGCCCAAGAGCCCAAGAAACGGAGCTGATAGAGCTGACGAAAAGACCTGCCAGATTGCGAAGAACAAAAACTTCCAGGTACTCGCATGACATGGCACACGACTTTGGACCCATCTGGGCTGTAAGAAACTTCATCACAGCAAGCGGATCGACCGTGAAGCACCATGGAGCCATCAGAGACCTGCTGGACACTCTTCAACTAATATAAGTGGTGGCAGTGTTGAAGGTCAAGGAACACGGAAAACTGAACACAGTAGAGACACGGGGCATCAACATGGCAGACGTGGCAGCCAAAAAAGCAGCCAGAGGAAAACAATATGGAAAATGGGAGAGGTCGTAGAGCCGGACGGCTACTACATGACGACTGAAGACGAGAAAACCTGGCAAACAGAAGTCAATGGGAAAACCGTTGAAGATGCCATCTCTGAATTGGACAGAAGTGCTGCCTCCTCCTCCACCAGCCAACAAGCTGAATCACTTCCAGGATGAAGACTCTGACGTGAATATAAATTCTGAGGCAGAAGAATGGTGCCCACCTTTACCAGAAAGGACGTATTTGATGGAGAACATTTCAGAAGATTGTCCTCCACCGCCCTCTCATGGGGAAGCTTCTTCTTCAGCACAGTCCTACGATTGGCAGTCCATGGCAACACTCCCCGAGATGAGCTGCATGAGTCCAAAGGTATCCCAAGGCTACAACAGTTTTGACCTTTCCCCCTCATCCCCGGAGAATACCGGCTGGATCTGTACCAATGCAAAGAGTCCCAAGTCCTCCTCTGACACAGTCTAACCCGAGTCTTCATACAGAGGGAGGCGCGGACAAAGACGAAACCTCAGCTAAAATCCCACCATCAGCTCAGAGAATGTCAATTACCACAACCCAGTCACTAAACCTGACAAAATGACTTCCTGAAACCTGTACAAGAAGTAACAGGATCAGACTCGGAAGGAGAAGAAGGCAAGCTGGATGCTGAAGGCCAAAAGCACTGGGCTCCAAGAAACCGTCTACCTCAAAACGTCTACCTCAAGACAGACCCAGTCTATCTCAAAGTGTGTACCCTACGGTGGTTCAATGGGCACATGGCCCCCTCACAGAATTGAAGACACAGATGAATGACCTGATTGGACTCAACTCACACCTCAACAGCAAAGATTCCCAGCAGCTGTTTGGCCTCCGACAAAATTCAACATCGGACAAGCGGGAAAAGTTTCCCCATATCATCTGACCTGAAGACTTCCCAGTAAGGAACCAGTTGGCGAAGACTACTGCAAAGAAGATACTCTCAAAAATAGTGTGAAGATATGGGGTTTCCAGAAGCAATAGCAAGTGATCAGGGACCCACATACACAGCAAACCTAGAGACCTGATCAGCAGTAGGGTCAGACTTAGGCCTACACACTACTCACCATCCCACACCATAGACTAGGTGGGACACTTAAGAGCAGCATGCTAAAGAATTTGCCCAAGAAACAGACAAACCCTGGCATTAGACACTCCCGTAGGCTCAGAAAAAAAAGCTGTCACCAATATGAAACTTTATTTGTGTCCAAACCCATTTTAGGGGTATTCTTCACTTAGCAGTTGACTATGCAATATGATACTTTGTCTGCATGTGTAATTGAATTTATCAAGAATCTTGCTAATGTCCATTCTCGAGTTTTCTCCTTCATTGCCAGGTCCAGATTCGGTGCCTGGGATGCACGCCCTGAAGTCAGGAGACTGCTGAGTGTTGATGGGAAAAGTCTGTAAAGAGAAGCACTCGATCCCAGATCTGATGGCCCTTCTCCAAGTGCTGACGCCACCGACCTGGAGAGAAAACCCCACCTGGATCCATGCATCGCATTGCAGGAAAAGGCCTTCATACCAGAAGATACACCTGAGCTGGAATGATGCTGTGGATGACCTACCTGACAGAATAAATTACCTACCTGATGGGGACAGATACAGAGACCTGAGTAGTCTCGAAAGCTTGCAATGTATTACCATCTTTTCAGTTAGCCATTAAAAGGTATCAACTACTGAGGACTCTCAATCCTGAATATTTTTCTACCTGATGGAGAATACACATGCACTGACTGCATAGACTGCTAACTAAGAGACTTTGATTACATTGCACCACACCCCCTTTAGGGACAGATCTCCTGACCGCCCATTTGCGAAAGTCTGTACAGAGGAGGATGTATGCACTAGGCATATGTCAGTCCACTGGCAGCATAAAAGAGTTGCAGCGCTTTGGGCCAGGAGCAGGATTTTAGGGCAAGTGTTATCTAAGGGGGGATTGTTATGGAAATATATATGTATTTCATATAGATCTCACTTGCCTGCTATAGGCTATATACTCATGTACTCTTATATAGGCTATATACTGCTATATACTCATATATACTGCACACAGATACATATTCACAGTTTGAACCTTATAACTAGTTGGTGGAAATAACCTGCTACTCAGTCATCTCATTGTCTTGTGATTTGAGAAATATCTAGCAGACATAGGGAATGAGGAACTTAGGCCAGGTGGTCTGGCCGATATTGGAGACTTGCTGACAAGTACAAGACTCCGGACAGTAAATCACATGGTGTCTAAATAACCCCTGGTCGGACACCCATTTATGTTCATGCATTTAAACTGACCAATTAGCTAAGAAGTAAAGCCTTTATGTTAATGAGTAACCACTCCTTTATAGGAACTGATAAAAGACCATATACGAATAAAGTTTCCAGAGTTCTGCTGGAATGAGTTGTTGCTAACTAAGTGTAGCTTCCTCTTTTCCTTTGAGCGCTCAATAAGACTCTGTCTAATCAGGACAGGCCACAATACGCACAGGGGTAAATCTACCCAAATCAAAAATAAATCCACATCAGGAGCAGCTGGCGTTACTGAACCCCACTAACTCTGGAGCATGTGTTTTTCTCTGTGCAGACGGCACTTTCGAGCAACAACTGGCTGTGTTGAAGCCCAGGATCAATCAAGGAGCAGGCTGAGGCCTACTTGGAGCGAGTAGAAAATAAGATGTAGTGTGATTTTGGAGGCAGCAGGAGACTTTGTCGTCCACACAGCAGGGGAGCAGCTGGCATTACTGAACCCCACTAAGGCCTCTTTCACACTTCCGTTTTTGACAATCAGTCAAGATCCGCCGATTTGGAAAAAAAACGGATCCGCCATTTTTCTTTGCTGATCCGTTTTTTTACCCATTGACTTTCATTATTGGCGGATCTTGACGGATTGCCGTCCGTTGCATCCGTTTTTGTGAGGATCCGCCAAAATGTTGCAGTCCGTCAACATCCTCAAAGACTTCCAAACGGAGCTTGCAACGTTTTTTTGGCCAGCGGATCCTCCACACACTGATTTAACCCGAAATTCTGTCTGGGTGCCGGACCAAAAAAAAAAAAATTTTCTCTCTCTCTCTCTCTCTCTCTCGACATTGCCGTCCACACAGCAGGGGAACAGCTGACGCTACTGAACCCCACTAGCACAGGAGCTACTGTGTTTTTCTCTGTGAAGACGGCACTTCTGAACACCAACTGGCGTTGTTGGAGCCCAGGATCAAGCATTGAGCAGGCAGAGGCCTGATGTTTTTTGAATGTGGAGGCAGCATGAGACATTGCCGTCCACACAGCAGGGGAACAGCAGACATTACTGAACCCCAATAACACAGGAGCTAGTGTTTTTCACTGTGCAGATGTCACTTCTGAGCGACAACTGGCTGTGTTGAAGCCCAGGGATTACAGTTCAGGTGGTAGAAACATGAACACAACAGGAGACCTGGATACTGTTGCCAACCAATTATTTATTCTGGTAGAGGACTGGCAAATTCTGGTGAGATCCAGGCCTTGTTCATTTTCAGAAAAGTTAGCCGGTCAACGTTATCGGAGGATAGTCACGTGCGATGGTCTGTTAGTACACCACCTGCGGCACTAAAGACGCGTTCCGATAACACACTGGCAGCAGGACAATCCAGCACCTCCAATGCATACTGGCTAAGCTCTGGCCATGTATCCAGCTTTGAGACCCAAAACTTGAAGGGGGAAGAGCCATCTGGGAGTACACACTGACAGGGCAAGACATGTAGTCTGTCACCATCTGACGGAAACGTTGCCTCCTGCTGACTGGAGCCATCTGTGATGGTGTAGACATTTGTGGCGGACACACAAAACTTTGCCACATTTGGGCCATAGTGGTCTTGCCTTGTGCTGAGGTGTTGCCTCTGCTCCCTCTTTGTGTCGAGCTTCCTCCACTGCCTCGACGTACAGAGCTGCTTTGTAAAGCACTAGCAGCACTGCTGTCGGGTGGAATGGAGAACATGATGGACTCCACCAGTGTGTCTTGGTACTCCTGCAGTTTACGCTCCCGGCTCATCGGTGCTATGAGGCTTTGTAAGTTGTCCCGTAGCGAGGATCTAGGAGGGTGTACACCCAATAATCAGTCATGTTGAGAATGTGGGCGATGCGGTGGTCGTTTCTCAGGCACTGCAGCATGAAATCAACCATGTGCTGCAGACTCCCAACTGCCAAAGAACCGCTGTCCCCTGCTTGAGGCGTGATCTCTGCCTGCTCTGCATCACCCCACCCTCGCTCTACATACTGACTAGAGCTTTGTGTACCTCCCTCCTCTGGAGAGATGTCTTCCTCCTCCATCGACTCCTCCTCATCCTCCTCACAAAGTGTCCCCTGCCTAGGCCTTTGTGAGGAACCACGTAGCGCAGACTGTCCAGAAGCAGATGGCATTTGTGACTCCTCATCCTCCACCTTTTCCAAAACCTCCTCCCTTAGTGCTTGCAGTGTTTTTTGAAGCAGGCAGATAAGAGGGACAGTCATGCTGACTAGTGCATCATCTGCACTCGCCATCCACGTGGAATCATCGTAGGCACGCAAAACAAGGCAGATATCCTTCATAGAGGCCCACTCAGTGGTGCTAAAGTGTGACCGGCGCACAGTGCAACTTGTTTGCGCCTGATGCAGCTGGTACTCCATGACTGCTGCCTGCTGCTCACACAACCGCTCCAACATATGTAACATTGAATTCCACCTGGTGGGTAGGTCACATATGATGCGATGTTCCGGAAGGCGTAATCGGCGCTGCAGAGCAGCAAGGCACGATCTTGCCGTGCTGGAACGCTGCAAGTGAGCGCACTCTATGCGGACCTTGTGCAGCAGTGCATCAAGATCGGGATAGTCCCTCAGAAAGCTCTGCTCGACCAAGTTCAGCACATGTGCCAGACATGGAATGTGAGCGAGGTTGCCTAGGCCCAGAGCTGCCACCAGATTTCGGCCATTTCGGCCATTGTCACACACTGCCAAGCCCGGGTGGAGATTCGCTGGCACAAACCACACGTCGCTCTCCTGCTTGATGGCATTCCAGAGCTCCTGCGCTCTGTGGCTTCGATTCACCAAAGAAATTAATTTGAGTACGGCCTGTTGACGTTTGGCCATGGCTGTGCTCTTATCGGTCGTAACAGGCTCCTGCAGCGCTGTTTCTGAGGAACTTGAGTAGGAGGAGTCTATGTGTACAGACTGGATTCCTGCAATCCGTGGAGTTGGCAGAACACGTACAGCGCCACTCTCCAGATCTGTACCCGGCTCCACATCATTGACCCAATGGGCAGTGAGGGAAAGGTATCGTCCCTGTCCAAAGACCACGCACTGCAAGTCTTGTGAGCGCCCGTTTTAGCTTTTGAAAGAGGAATGCTCCTAACGGGTGCCGAAGTGGAGGCTACAGGCAACCAAGTCTGCCCCCTCCCTCTCCCTCCTGTTTTGCCCGTTCGGGGAATCTCTTCCTCAGAGCTGCTCCCACCACCTTCCTGTTCCACACGCCATGAGGACCTCATCATCTACACTCCCCTCTTCAAACACCTGCTTCTCCTGGGTTGTCTCGCCAGCACCGTACGCACCAGAAAGTGGCACCTGAGTCTCATCATCATCTGATGCATACTGAGGTGTGCTGACCATAGGCACTGGCCCACCCGCCTCTTCAGATTCAGAGGGACAAAGAAGTTGCGCATTACTGCATACTCCCTCTTCTTCACATTCTTGAATGCTGCTTGGCTGGCCCCCTCTTTCCAAGCTAACAGATTCAGAGAACAGAAGTAGAGACTGTGATGGCTCCTGTCCAGGGCTCTCTGACTGCCTGGGCACTTTGGCAGGTGGTGAAGAGACAGATGGTTGTTCTTCAGTGCTCTGGCCCTGAGAGGACGTGGAAGTCATTGAAGTCGATGCGTTAGCTGCCATCCATCCGACAACGGCTTCAATTTGTTCCTCCCGCAGCAGTGGGGTACGGCAAGGTCCTACAAAGATGCGCATAAAGGACTGTTGCCTGCTAAAACTGGGTGATGCTGACTCACTAGTGCCCGCAGCAGGCACAGAATCCCCATGTCCTCTCCCTGCAGAATCCCCATGTCCTCTCCCTGCAGAATCCCCACGTCCTCTCCCTGCTGTAACTCCACGCCCACGCCCGCCTTACTCCCTGCCTTCTTCATCTTGGTAGACTGATAAAGATAGGCAGAAAAGTACAAAGGGGAGGCTTAGTGTGATTATTCCTGAACAGCTGGTAACAGGTATAAGAAACACTAATTTTATGAAGTGTGTGTGTGGACTACACTTTAAAAGGAGCTAATGTGGCCTACTCAACTGTCAAATGGAGTGTTTGGTGAACTTTATTTTTTTTATTTTTTTTTTTTAAAACTAAAAGGATGTGACCAAAGATCTGAAAGCGATAGTATCACAAATTTTTTGGCGCTATTACAATGCAGGAAGGTAACCTACAATGCAAAAGATGAGGCTCCAAAAAATAGGGCAATACTAATCTGGCTGCAGCTGAAGGGCACAAGCCAGAAAAAAGGCTCCTCTATCTACTCGTATATAGTGTTTGCAACCAACCATTGTAGATGGATACGGATGGATGCACACTAATAGGAGAATAAAAAATGAGCTGCAATAAAAGAAAAATATGTGTGAGGCAGTAACGCACGCTGAGCGGCCTACAACCAGACGTAGCTGCAGGACACACTACTCAGCATGAGCTGCACTCACACACAGTCAGAGATCTCTCAGACAGCCGTGAACAGTGCAGATAAGTGGGCACTAGCACTGAAAGGCTGCAGAGAGGGTCCGCTGTCTACTCCTATAGTATTTGCAACCAACCAATGTAGATGGATACGGATGGATGCACACTAATAGGAGAATAAAAAATGAGCTGCAATAAAAGAAAAATATGTGTGAGGCAGTGACGCACGCTGAGCGGCCTACAATCAGACGTAGCTGAAGGACACACTACTCAGCGTGAGCTGCACTCACACAGAGACCTCTCAGACAGCCATGAGCAGTGCAGCAAACTGGGCACTAGCACTGAAAGGCTGCAGAGAGGCTCCGCTGTCTACTCCTATAGTGTTTGCAACCAACGTATATGGATACAGATGGATGCACAGTGCACACTAATAGGAGAATGAAAAATGAGCAGCAAAAAAAGAAAAATATGTATGAGGCAGTGACACACGCTGAGAGGCCTACAACCAGACATGGCTGCAGGACACACTACTCAGCGTGAGCTGCACTCACACAGACCTTGCAGACAGCTGTGAACACTGCTGAAAGGCAAAAGAAAGCTACAGTGGTGGATTATGTAGCCTTGGTAATGCACACTACGATTGTGAAAATCGCTATCTCTAACAGTCCCTCACAGTCTTGAACAGCAGCCTGTCCCTAACTGAATTCACAGCAGAGTGAACCAGAAATGGCGGCGGCGGCTTTTATAGTGCATCATGACATCATTTCAGCAGCAAATCACAGCCATGCCATTAGTTAACATGCCTACATGCCTAACAGGATGTGCCCACACTTCTGAGGATTGTCATTGGCTGAATCAAATCAAACAGGCTCATAGCATTATGGGAACTTCCGATTCCGGTATTCGATATGCTAAAAGTATCGGAATTCCAATACAGTGAATATCGGCCGATACCCGATACTTGCGGTATCGGAATGCTCAACACTAGTCACAAGCCAAGTTCTACTCAGACAGCAAGGTAGTCCTGGGATACATCCACAATGAAACCAGGTGATTCTATGTTTATGTCAACAACAGAGTGCTACGAATTAGGAGATCAGTTAATCCAAAACAGTGGCATTACGTCCCCACGGACCAAAACCCTGCAGATCATGCAACTAGAGCAGTTGACGCTAGTCGACTAGAGAGCACAACATGGCTCTCAGGACCAAAACTATTGTACACTGAGGAGCGTTGTCCAGACACCTTTGAACTGATAGGAGAGGATGCTGAAATCCGCCCTCAGGTGTCCACACTTCATACAATGGCTTCTGATATTCAGCTTGGATCCCACAGATTTGACAAATTTTCAAGTTGGAAGTCACTTACTCGAGCCATTACCTGCCTGACTCATATAGCTCGCTCATTCAAGACCACCAGAGTTTGTGACACAGAAAAATGTAAAGGTTGGCATCTCTGTAAAAGCACCTATGTTACCTCTGACTTGGAATCTTCCAGAAAACACATCATCTCTACAGTTCAGAGAGAAACCTACTCTGTAGAAATCCAATGTCTCATTAACAAAGCTCCAATACCAGCGAGCAGCTCATTGAGAAAACTCGTTCCATTCATCGACAACAACGGCCTGCTGAGAGTAGGAGGTCGCCTCAAAGAAGCTAAAATGGAGTTTGAAGAGAAATTCCCTCTTATCATTCCTGGAAAATGTCATGTTGCTTACCTAATCGTGCAACACTACCACAATCTGGTCAAACACCAAGGAAGACTATTTACAGAAGGAGCTATCAGAACTGCCGGCCTGTGGATTGTCGGTGCAAAGAAACTCATCTGTAGTGTCATCTACAAATGTATTACCTGCCGTAAGCTTCGTGGTTCCACTCAAACCCAAAAGATGGCTGACCTACCAGCAGATAGACTCAGCCCAGAACCTCCTTTTACCAGCGTTGGTCTCGATGTGTTTGGATCTTGGTCAGTTGTTACTCGTCACACGAGAGGCGGACAAGCCAATAGTAAACATTGGGCCGTCATGTTTACCTGTCTGTCAATCAGAGCCATCCACATAGAGCTCATTGAGTCACCTGACACATCAAGCTTCATCAACGCTTTGAGACGTTTCTGTGATATACAATGTCTGCAAAATATGTTTTCTGTTGGAATGTGCTAGAGATCCTCCATTCTATGACACTGTAAACTGTAGGTAGTAGGAATCCCTTCCCCCCCAAGTGTTATCAACCCTGCCACTCCCTCTGGAAGAGCAGGAATGTTAATTAGCTAGGGGGAAAAGATCCCTTTGTTCTCTGAAAGTGTGCTGGGATCAATATAGGAGATATTAAAAAGAAGCCTGGCTCGCAAACCATACATGACAGAGAAACAACGATCATATTTCTTTGATCCGAGTGGACCCAACTTCGCTGTGGTGCCTGTTGCAAAACTCTCGGATCATCAGAACCTGAGATATGGGTTCCTGCTAAACGGTGTATCAGAAATACTGCATATTTGGGCTTGAATGATTGTACTCGACAAATTACAACCAATGATGCCATATATGTGTCTGTGCGGGCTTCCCTCGCTAAGTTATGACGATTATAAAGTTTGGTAAGATTTCTACCTTGGAAAGAGAGAGGTGGGACTACCCCAGAATGCATCTCTCCGTGATGTCACATAGCAGAGTCTATAAGGCATTCCCTTGGCAAAACCAGCTCAGAACAGCTGCAGAGTCCATGCTGAGCAGAACCCAGATGAGTGGAGACGTGTGGCTCCGCCTTCTCCTTCCCCCACTCAGCCACTTGGTTTTGCCTAAAGAGTCATGAACAACCGTGAGTGTTACTTTCGATGTTCATCCATCTTTTATTTTATATTTGTAACTGTACATATGTAATGTCTCAATTTTATAGCAACTTTTATCTGTATAATCACTGCCCTCTTTCAGGGAATAAATGATTTAATATTTAGTTCTGTCTCCATGCTCTAAGAATTGAACTATACGCCTTTGTTAGATAATCGCTACTAAATTGTCGGGTTGGCTTCGAACCCCTCCCTTGAGTCTATAACTTAAGCGGAGAAACCAGGAGCTGGTGGCAGCGCAGCGCGTTGTGTATGGTTATTGCGGCTTGCTGGCAGTCCAGAAGGGTCTTATATTGCTGAGTGAGGGGCTGCGGCCACAGCATTGATAATTCCCTGACTGCAGAAGCCTAATTGCTGGTTCACAACAAGCAGCCCGTCCGGCGACTAATTATCCTAGGTGCAGTTCCCTGACTGACCTGAGGGTAAGGGGGCGCCAGAGAGCTGCGAGTTCCAAAGTGGAACTGAGAAAGTGGGATGTACATAACTCCCCGCAGTACTTAGAAGATTGATAGCAGTGGTGGGGCATCCAAAATACCCCTCTGCAGCAAATTGTAGAGCGAGATTAGCTTGCTGGATATTTTTGTCACATGGTGCTAGTGGTGGGATAACTAAGATAAGCCCCCACTGCACCTGTGATAGCCGTGTGCCGGCAGTGTGTCACGTCCCTCCGTCCGCTGATACACCCGTGTCAGTGGTGGGATTGTGACATAGTGGTGACACAGGGTCCGCTGTCTGTCGCGTTTTGGTGGCAGCGGGACCCCCGTTAGTCTCCGTATTGGGCGAACAGCGGTGGGCTGTTCGTCACATATTGGTGGCAGAGCGGTGGGATAATCCTAGAGCATTAGTGATTTGGATTGAGCAATCATTCCTCTCACTAAAAACCTGCACGGTTCCTGCATCATAGGTTTTGGAGAACAGACTCAGTGGTTATTAGTCCTGAGACATTTTTGTGTACGTGCAAGTATCCCCTCCCGTTTCTTCGTTTTTCTTTCCTAACTTTTATTTGGCAACCATGGCTACGCGGGGAGAATCTTATTATAAGCAGCTTAATAAGGACACCCTGAGGTCCCTGTGCACGTCAAGGCAGATTGATGTCACCGACAAGACCAAAGCCCAGTTGATCACGGCTCTAGTGCAATGGGAAGAGAGCCAGGGCGCAGAAGGCAGCAACAGTGCCGATGGTGCAGCCGCAGGGGTCCAGCTGGTGCAGTCCGGAAGCCAGGAAGTCCTGGACCCATATCTGCAATTGGCCCTGCAGCAACTCCCTGCCGAAGACCATGTGGGATGTCTGCAAATGATCCAGCTATACCGGCAGGAGGCCCAAGCCGAGCGCCAAGCTCAGAGAGCCCATGAGCTGGAGATGCTCCAGCCGGGGGTGGAATGCCCCCACAGCCCGAAGCAGGGAGCCCAGCAGCGTCCAGACTCCTAAACCCTGGCCAGAGCATTTTCCCGTGATGGAAAAGGATGGGGACTTGGACACGTTTCTGCGAGCCTTTGAGAAAGCCTGCAGACAGTACCAGCTGCCTAGAGACCAATGGGAAAGGTACTTGACCCCAGGGCTAAAAGGCAAAGCCCTGGAGGCATTTGCTTCTCTTCCGCCAGAAGCCGATGACGACTATGACGCCATAAAGCAGGCGCTGATCGCCAAATACCGGCTGCACCTGAGGTATACCGAAAGAAGTTCCGGCACTTCCAACGTGGCCCACACGATAGCTACAGTGATGTGGTGCAAGGACTCAGGACCCACTTTGACCAGTGGATCCATGGACTGTCCGTTGAATCCTTTGAGCAGCTTCGGGACCTGATGATCAAAGACCAGTTCCTACATCTCTGCCCAGCTGAGGTCCGACAGTTCATCCTGGACCGCGAACCAACGAATGCGGACAAAGCGGCGCAGATCGCCGACAACTACGAGGCCAACCGGAAGCCAGAGACGCGGAGGCCAGTCACCACCAGCTGGAGAGGGGGTAAGCCTGCACCCAACCCCAATGCCCCAGCTAGCCGTCCCTCCGGAGGCCCTGTCCCTGTTGCCAACAACAGGCCGGCTACTGACAGTCGCCTGTGTCACCACTGCCAGCGGCCTGGTCACTTCTTTTACGCCTGTCCGAATAGGCCGAAGAACCCCCCAGCCAAGGCCCCCGGGCCCAACGCCTCTGTTCTTTTGGTGGGAGGTGTGGTTGGGAGGGCTGACGACAACGTTCAACCTGTTCAGGTGGGGGCCCGTCTTGCTACAGGCCTCAAGGACACTGGGGCTGAACGAACCCTCATCCGTCCTGGACTGGCGGCCCCTGAAGAGTTTGTTGAGGGGAAAACCCTGACTGTCACCGGGATTGGAGCCACCCGTTGTCCCTTGCCAGTGGCCCGGGTTTTTCTTGATTGGGGTGCTGGGAGCGGGTTGAGGGATGTGGGAGTGGCTGAAAACCTGCCCACTGATGTTTTATTGGGGACTGACTTGGGGCGGATGGTTGCATACTATGTCCCTGACACCCTTCCCCAATCTGATAATAAGGGTAATGTTAACCCTGATGTTGATGATGCTGATGGTGATGTGAATGTACCAAAGCAATCTGATAACCATTTTTGTCCTAGGAATGGTGATAATAATGTTGATGTATCTGTGCCGACTGAACCCGTTAACCCTTTCTTTGAAACGGTAGATGTGTCCACAGGTACCGAAGTGCTCAGCCCCGTCACTCTGCGGAGTGAGACGGCTGAGGAACCCCTGGCAGGAGCAAGCAATGGTGCTCAAGGAAATGGGGAGGTGCATGGGGACCATGAGGAAGGTAATGCCATGCAACTGACCAGTGCCACCGAGGAAGGTAACTGGCCCATAAGTAGCACTGCTCCTGAAGTGTTGGGGGTGGATGGGGAGGTAGAGCTCAGGGCAGCACCGGCTGGTGGGTCTGTAGAAATCCCCAGGGAGGCAGCATACATAGCAGCTGTCACACGCAGTCAGAGTGCCCAGATCGCAGGCAACGCACTGTCTTATGGACCCTCTGCTGCTACAGGAGAGACTGAACCAGAGGTGAACCAAGAGCCGGTTCCAGAGGGTCCCAGTAAGGAAGGTACCCTGACGTCACTTCTGGCAGGCTCCAGCAAGGAGTTCCAGGCTGCTCTGCACTCAGATGAGAGTCTGGAGAAATTGAGAGGTCTCGCCAAGACGCCCACCTCCGAGGCTGATAAGGAGAGGGTGTTCTGGGAACGAGGAAGATTGTACCGGGAGACAGTACCCGGAGATCCCCAAAAGTAGTGGTTGAGGGAGAGACAGCTAGTCGTTCCCCTACAGTTCAGAACTGAGTTGTTGCGGATTGCCCATGAGATTCCACTCGCTGGACACTTCGGGATCACCAAAACAAAGGCACGGCTGTCTCAACACTTCTATTGGCCCAAGATGGGGACAGATGTAACACACTACTACCGCTCCTGTGCCACCTGTCAAAAAGTGGGTAAGGCGGGGCCTGCTCTTAAGGCTCCCCTTATTCCTTTGCCGGTGATAGAGGAGCCTTTCCAGAGAATCGCGGTGGACATTGTAGGCCCGCTGGCCGTCCCCAGCAGCTCTGGAAAGCGATACATTCTCACCGTGGTAGACTACGCTACCCGGTGCCCAGAGGCAGTAGCTCTGTCTTCAACCAGGGCAGATAAGGTGGCTGACGCACTGGTGACCATCTTTTCAAGGGTAGGATTTCCCAGGGAGATGCTTACCGATCAAGGGACCCAATTCATGTCTCGCCTAATGGAGGCTCTCTGTGAGCAAATGCAGGTGAAGCACCTGGTATCGAGTGCGTATCACCCACAGACTAATGGTTTGTGTGAACGCTTCAACGGTACCCTCAAACAGATGCTCCGCATACTGGTTGAGACCCAAGGGCGCGACTGGGAGCGGTACCTCCCACACCTGCTGTTCGCTTACAGAGAAGTTCCGCAGGCCTCAACCGGGTTCTCCCCCTTTAAGCTCCTGTATGGCAGGTGAGTCCGGGGACCCCTTGGGTTGATAAGAGAATCCTGGGAAGATGAGCCAAACCCCACAGAAGTGTCCATCGTGGATTATGTCATGCGCTTCCGTGACAAGATGCAGACCTTGACGCAGTTGGTGCATGACAACATGACGCAGGCTCAGGCTGACCAGAAGCACTGGTATGACCAGAACGCCCGGGAGCGGACCTGCCAGGTGGGTCAAAAGGTGTGGGTGCTGGTCCCTGTACCAACGGATAAGCTTCAGGCAGCCTGGGAAAGCCCATACTTCGTCCACCAACAGCTCAACCCGGTCACTTACGTGGTCACGCTTGACCATGCTCGGGGTAGGCGCAAGGCCTTTCACGTCAACATGCTGAAGGCGCACTACTAACGTGAAGCTTGTGTCCTACCGGTCTGCAATCTGCCAGAGGATGGGGAGGAAGATCCCCTCCTGGACATGCTGGCCCAAGCCAAGGCTGATGGGTCCATGGAGGACATGGAGATAAGTGGTTTGCTAACCGTATCCCAGCGCTTGCAGTTGATGGCCATTCTGGAACCCTTCCAGGCCGTGTTCACCAACCAACCTGGGAGGACGGAGTTAGCGGTTCATGAGGTGGACACCGGGAATCACGCCCCATTATGGCGAACACCTTATCGGATCTCTGAGGTGGTGCAACAAGTCATGCGCCAAGAGAACGATGATGTTAAGGCTAGGGGTGATTTGACGGTCAAAAAGCGCGTGGGCTTCACCTGTAGTCCTCGTGCCTAAAAAGGATCGAACCACCCGGTTCTGCGTGGACTACAGGGGGCTCAACGCCATCACAACCTCTGATGCCCACCCAATGCCGCGCATCGAGGATTTGCTTGAGCGGTTGGCAAAAGCCGAGTACATATCCATCATGGATTTGAGTCGGGGATACTGGCAGATTCCCCTGAGCCCTGAGGCGCAGGAGAAATCTGCCTTTATCACCCCCTTTGGACTGTACGAGTCCATAGTCATGCCCTTCGGCATGAAAAATGCCCCTGCCACTTTCCAGCGGATGGTCAACCACCTGCTTCGGGGACTGGAGGAGTACGCGGTGGCGTACTTAGACGATATTGCCATCTTCAGTTCCACCTGGGAGGAACACCTTCAGCACCTCCAGGAGGTGCTCAAGCGTCTTCACCAGGCAGGTCTGACTATCAAGCCGGGAAAGTGCCAGATAGGCATGCACAAGGTCCACTACCTGGGGAACCGGGTAGGCGGGGGTTTCATGAGTCCGGAGCCAGAAAAGGTGGACGCAATCGTGTCCTGGCCCACCCCCAGGACCAAGAAAGAGGTGAAGTCCTTCTTGGGCACTGCAGGGTACTATAGGCGGTTCGTGCAGGACTATAGCGCCCTTGCAAAACCCTTGACTGACCTCACCAAGCAGAGGCTACCCCAAACAGTCAACTGGACAGATGACTGTGAGGCGGCTTTGCAAGCTTTGAAAGCAGCCCTGTGCAGCTCTCCAGTGTTGAGAGCAGTCGACAGCAGTCGCCCGTTTCTGGTACAGACCAACGCCAGCGAGTTTGGCCTCAGTGCTGTGCTCAGCCAGGTCGACTCAGGGGACCAGGAGCACCCCGTTTTGTACCTGAGCCGGAAACTTCTGCCTAGGGAAGTGGCATACTCGACCATCGAGAAGGAGTGTCTGGCCATGGTGTGAATACAAAAAGGGTGGGGGAACAAGAGGCGCAATAGTGCCCTATCACTAGTGACACTACGATGTGAGTGGTGTAATGCAGTTCCACTCACCTATTCCAGTTGTGTGACCCACAACTGGCTTGAAGACATAACACAGTATCAGCTGCTGCAGGACCTCCACCGACCACTCCAAAGTGGAAAAACTGCCAGAGAATATGGGAAGCAAGATGTGCCACAGTCCGCGCTGCTGAATCCACAAAATCACCTGGGATGCAAGATGTAGTAACAAAGTACATCTTTATTCCTTCCTACGCGTTTCGGCGCCCTTCCTGGCACCTTCCTCAGGTATATTACACCAGCCATAGGAGCAGGGAATTTATAGCCCCTTCCATTAGCAATTATGGGTGTGTTCTGTTTACATATGATGTCATAATGGTCATCACTGGGGGAGGAGCCACCATTTTTGGCACAATTTCACACAAATAACATAATAAAACAAGAAAATCCTTCAAAATACTTGCTAAAATGTACATAAAAATCCTACCAGTAAAATGATATAAAGACCTTCATAAAAATTGCAGCGGAAACATTGCCAAAGTATCCAGACTGTCAATGCAAAAACAAAAAAATTTTTTTAAAAACATTATCTCCCAACTTTCAGGGTAGTAGAACCCATGTGTTTACTGGTTTCATTGTTTTCTCTTGTGACTTATGTTGAGCGCCACCATTCTGCTGGTATCAGTGCCTTTGGAACATAGGTTCTATGAACTATTTTTTCACAAAACTATCCTGTTAAATATGTGATACTATGGTTTGTTAAAAAGTTATTACAAAAAATTGCAATGAACAATTTTCTTTATTTTTGTTTTATAGGAGGGAATCAAGGAGCGATGCCACTATTAAATAAAATGGATTATTTCTGAAATTAACTGCTTTTAAAAAACTTTTATTTTTATTTTCATTTTTATTATTTATTATCAATAAAGAATTATCTAAAAATTACTATTATATAATCGTATTATTAAAAATGGCCTGAAGAAAGTATCTATCATCTTCCGTATAGTTATGGTCACTATTTTGTACATTAATTGTGGTGGTGTCACCCATGAAACGTGTGTCTTTTGGTCTAGCACACCTGGGTTCTAGTCCCCAGGAAAGTCACAGGTCTCCATGCAGGCATAAATGACATTGTCTTTTGTACTATCAGGAAAAATTATAAATTGTTATGAGCTTATGCATATTAAAATAGGGAATTGTGAAATTCTAGATAGGATACCAACTTTGATATATATTTAAACAAAATAAATGTGTCATTAGGTGTATGTGAGACATTAAGTGTTTAGATATACCCGTGCGATCAAAAAAGTAGTCAGATGAAAAAATAAATAAAATGAAAAAAGATAGAATGAAAAAATAAAGTGAGGTTTGCTTAAGTGTGTGACATAAGGATGCAGGAATTCCTCCTACTATGGTGCGCCTTTCTTACCCACTCAGGATGTGACCAAGAGAGGGGGGGGTTGGGGGATTATAATTTATATTAGTTCTGAAATTATGTTTAGCCCTCTCGGTTTTAATGTGTCCAGTTTAAACATCCAATATTTTTCACGTTTTTTGAGCAGCTCGAATCTGTTGGGTATATTCACTGCTATATGATCGATCGGGGTTATCTTGATTGCTGTTGCATCTCTGTTATGATACGTGTCATAATGGAATGACACTCCATGTGCTCTATACCCACTCTTTATATTTGAACGATGTTTGTTTAGCCGCTCATGAAGTGGTCTGATAGTTCTGCCAACATACTGCATGCCACATGGACACTCAAGCAGGTAAATTACAAACTCTGTAGAGCAATTCATGTCATGTTTAATGGTAAAGGATTCATTCGTTGATGCGGATTTAAAGTTGCTTGTCTGTTGGATGCTCCGACAACAAAGGCATCTATTTTTTCTACATTTTGATGTCTTTTTCTGCAGTACTTTGGCATAATTCGTGGTTGTCTTCTGTTTGAGCCTACTAGGAGCTATTATCCCTTTAATGTTTGGCGCCCTGCGGAAAGTAATTCCTGGTCTATCAGGTACAATGGATTTTAATATTGGATCACTTAGAAGTAAGTGCCAGTGTGTATGAAGGCATTTTTTGATTGACTTGTGACAATTATTATAAGTCGTTATAAAATTAAATGCTTTGTTCTTCTCTGTCCCTTTTCTGTCTTTCTGTATAAGGAGGGTTTCTTGAGGGATTTCTCCACTGTGCTTTTGTGTGCTGGATATCAATTTTTTTGGGTATCCTTTCTCTAGGAATCTTTTTCTGAGTATTTCAGATTGAGAAGCGTAGTCATCCTTGGAAGTGCAATTCTTCTTAATCCTTCTAAATTGATTGGCCGGTATATTACGCAGCCATTTTGTGTAATGTCCACTCCTGAAGTCAATATATGAATTCCTGTCCGTAGGCTTAAAGTATGTTTTTGTATGTATCCTTGTGCCATCAGAGAAAATTGTTAGGTCCAGGAAATTGATGCTTTCTTCATGTATTGTTCATTCAAAATTTATCCCCCAGTGGTTATTAATTATGTCACTGAAAAACTCCTCCATGTCACCAACTTCCGTGTCCCAGATCAGGAATAAGTCATCAATAAACCTTTTATATAAAACCAAGCCATTCTTGTATTTGTTTCCATATATATGTATGTCTTCAAAAAGACCCATAAAAAGATTAGCGTACGAGCAAGCTGTTTTCGAACCCATAGCTGTACCATACTTTTGATGGTACATGTCACCATCAAAGGTGAAAAAGTTATTGTTTAATATGAAATTTAGGCCATCCAGAATGAAGTTGATGTTCCTTATATCCAATTGTATGTCTCTTTTTAGATAGTATTCAATACAGAGTAATCCTATTTCATGACCTATATTCGTGTACAATGATGTAACATCCATGGTGACAAATCTATATGATTTTTTCCATGTGATTCTTCCCAAAATCCTGATCATATCCGTAGAATCCTTAATATAGCTTTCTAATTTCACCACGTATTTCTGTAAATTTCTATCAATATAGGTGGCAAGGTTACTTGTCAGGGAATCAATTCCTGAGATTATTGGTCGCCCATCGAGAAGGAGTGTCTGGCCATGGTGTGGGCACTGCAACGTTTGCATCCCTACCTGTACGGGCGCGCCGTCACAGTGGTAACTGACCACAACCCTCTGAGCTGGTTGCACACAGTGTCCGGAACCAATGGAAGGTTGCTCCGCTGGAGCATTGCCCTTCAACAGTACGACTTTACTGTAAAACATCGGAAGGGCAGGGAAAACGGCAATGCCGATGGGTTGTCCCGCCGGGGCAAACCCGCTGAGGTGCGCATGGCCGATTACCAAGAGGTAATGCCTCCTTAGCGCCCTCTTAAGGGGTGAGGTGTGATATACAATGTCTGCAAAATATGTTTTCTGTAGGAATGTGCTAGAGATCCTCCATTCTATGACACTGTAAACTGTAGGTAGTAGGAATCCCTTCCCCCCAAGTGTTATCAACCCTGCCACTCCCTCTGGAAGAGCAGGAATGTTAATTAGCTAGGGGGAAAAGATCCCTTTGTTCTCTGAAAGTGTGCTGGGATCAATATAGGAGATATTAAAAAGAAGCCTGGCTCGCAAACCATACATGACAGAGAAACAGCGGTCATATTTCTTTGATCCGAGTGGACCCAGCTTCGCTGTGGTGCCTGTTGCAAAACTCTCGGACCATCAGAACCTGAGATATGGGTTCCTGCTAAACGGTGTATCAGAAATACTGCATATTTGGGCTTGAATGATTGTACTCGACAAATTACAACCAATGATGCCATATATGTGTCTGTGCAGGCTTCCCTCGCTAAGTTATGACGATTATAAAGTTTGGTAAGATTTCTACCTTGGAAAGAGAGAGGTGGGACTACCCCAGAATGCATCTCTCCGTGATGTCACATAGCAGAGTCTATAAGGCATTCCCTTGGCAAAACCATCTCAGAACAGCTGCAGAGTCCATGCTGAGCAGAACCCAGATGAGCTCCGCCTTCTCCTTCCCCCACTCAGCAACTTGGTTTTGCCTAAAGAGTCATGAATAACCGTGAGTGTTACTTTCTATGTTCATCCATCTTTTATTTTATATTTGTAACTGTACATATGTAATGTCTCAATTTTATAGCAACTTTTATCTGTATAATCACTGCCCTCTTTCGGGGAATAAATGAGTTAATATTTAGTTCTGTCTCCATGCTCTAAGAATCGAACTATACGCCTTTGTTAGATAATCGCTACTAAATTGTTGGGTTGGCTTCGAACCCCTCCCTTGAGTCTATAACTTAAGCGGAGAAATCAGGAGCTGGTGGCAGCGCAGCATGTTGTGTACGGTTATTGCGGCTTGCTGGCAGTCCAGAAGGGTCTTATATTGCTGAGTGAGGGGCTGCGGCCACAGCATTGATAATTCCCTGACTGCAGAAGCCTAATTGCTGGTTCACAACAAGCAGCCCGTCCGGCGACTAATTATCCTAGGAGCAGTTCCCTGACTGACCTGAGGGTAAGGGGGCGCCGGAGAGCTGCGAGTTCCAAAGTGGAACTGAGAAAGTGGGATGTACATAACTCCCCGCAGTACTTAGAAGATTGATAGCAGTGGTGGGGCATCCAAAATACCCCCCTGCAGCAAATTGTAGAGCGAGATTAGCTTGCTGGATATTTTTGTCACATGGTGCCAGTGGTGGGATAACTAAGATAAGCCCCCACTGCACCTGTGATAGCCATGTGCCGGCAGTGTGTCACGTCCCTCCGCCCGCTGATACACCCATGTCAGTGGTGGGATTGTGACATAGTGGTGACACAGGGTCCGCTGTCCGTCGCGTTTTGGTGGCAGCGGGACCCCCGTTAGTCTCCGTATTGGGCGAACAGCGGTGGGCTGTTCGTCACAGTTTCATTGCCATCCGTGGTCCTATCAAGCATATACGTTCAGACAGAGGTACCAACTTCATTGGTGCAGCGAAGGAATTGGGCATACCTTCAAATTTAGACCATAAGACTCTCGAGAAGTTCCTCAGTGACCAAAGTTGCACCTGGTCATTCAACCCACCTCACACCTCACACACGGGTGGATCTTGGGAACGAATGATGGTCTAGTACGAAGAATTCTTGACTCTACTCTTCTTCAGGAAGGAGCAGCAAGACTTACCCACGAAAGTCTAACCACCTTCATGGCAGAAGCCGCAGCTATAATCAATGCAAGGCCCTTGGTTCCAGTTCCTATTGACCCTGAGGAGCCCTTGTTACTGACTCCAGCTACTCTTCTAACCCAGAAAACAGGACTATCCAGTGCCCCTCCAGGAGGATTCGACGCTAAGGATCTCTACAAGCGCCAATGGAGGCAGGTACAAAGTCTTGCCAATACATTCTGGGACAGGTGGTGCAAACAATATTTGTCTACCTTGCAGCCACGGACAAAGTGGCAATCTACCAGGCCTAATCTTCGGATTGGTGACCTCATCCTTGTTAAAGACTGCCAGGCCCATCGGAACCAGTGGCCACTGGGACTAGTTACTGTCTACGTTCCCAAGTAAAGATGGCCATGTCCGCAAAGTCGAACTCAGGATGACCAAAGGAGATGGACCTAAGACATTCTCCAGACCAGTGACTGAGCTGGTTCTGTTCGGAGGATAAGAATGGTGGCATCTGTTCAATACCAGACGGGGAGTGTTCTGTCTCTGACATAAATAATGACTCTTAAATGTTTATTTCCATTACATAAATTCAGTGATAATGCTCAGTTTGCCATACAGTTTGATGTGCATTGTTTCCAGCTCCATCTAGTGGCCAAAAATAATAACTGCAGTGTTATTATTCTCTTCCTGCTTTGTTTCATTTTCCCTCCAACTCCCACTGTATCATGAGTAAATTTGCAAGGGATTATGGTCTAGTCCAGCCCCATTTCCCTGTCCAGTCCTCTATTTTCAATCTGCTTGCATACTGGAAACACCTCATCCATCTTCTCGCCCAGTGTTAGCATCACTGGTAAGTGACACGCTCCCTTTATAAATCCCTGTCTCTTACTGGCCAGCTTAGATAGTTTCCTTGTTCAGCTGTTAGTGCAGTCATGTACGTTATGTATATATGTATTTTCTATGTACCCAACACTGATTGTCTTCATGTATTTCTGTTCCTAGTTTCACCTCATCTATATACCTACGTTCAATAAAACACAGATTCAACTACAGTCTCCCTTATTGGACCCGGTATAGCGGTTTAGCTGCTTGCTAAGCTATTTGAATCCTGTTCATTTAGTGAAAGCATGACAATTCCCCTGTAAATAAACCTGTTAACCCTTGTTCTGCCTGCATCCCGACACTGCATCCCACGTTCCTGCTTGTTACCTTTACAGTTGCATGGGCTCTAGACTTTCAGAAAATGTTGAGAATCCCTGCGCTTCACTTCCTTTTAACTGCGGTGGATGCTGGAGGCAGCAAATGCACAGATTGAGACCTCAGCTCCCAAGATGTGAGACCAGTGAAAGTAAGGGTTTATTCAGATGTCAGTTTTTGATATACGAGTTTTATCCATATTTTTCACAGTTAGAACTCGTATTAATTATAGTTTTTGGGGCTGTTCACATTTCTCTGTATTTTTGCAGACTGACTGGTGCCCACAAAAACACGGACACGTCCGATTTTGATCAAACTTGAAAGTGCAAGTCTATGGATCTGTGTGCTAGCCATTTTTCACTGCCTTTTTTTTATAGGAAAAGCTGGAGAACCCATCATTTTATTTTTTTTACAGATAAGAAAAACTGATGAAACTCCGATGGTAAAAACTGATAAAACACTGATGAAAATCTGATCCAAAACTATGATCAATATCGATCAATTTTTTGAGTACGAGAAAAATCACTGCCATGTGAATGAGGCCTCATCGTGATAGCAACCCGCTGATGCAACGTCTAGTTCTACTTGATGGTTCTAAGATATTCTAGTGCTGCTGTGCAAATGTAGGGCATAAAAAAGTTTCTCAGCCTTTACCCTTAAGAAAATCCAATAAAATGCGTAGATCATAAATTTAGAAGAGTATGTACTACAGGAATCTGATAATTGGTTATATCGGTCATGGGCCTGGTCACATTTGTTAGTAAATTTAACTAACATATGACAATTGACACAGAGATATAATTGGATGATTTATTTATTTATTTTAGATTTGTGGTGCTTTTAGATGAACTGTATGTTTTAGTTTGCTGCCTGTTTATTTCGTTATTTCATTAATTCTCTGCTGTTACTGAACAGATAGTCTCAGGGTTAAGTGCTTTTGCTTTAATAAAAAGGAAAAAATGGCCAAACAGCGGTGAACGACCATTACTGCCAACTAAATCAGCTATATATATGATTTGTTGTTGCTTCAGCTCACTATCTATTTAATCAAAGATAAAGAAGTAAACTGAGAATATATTATGAGAATATATTATGTACATTTATTCATTTAAATATCCACTCTGGTGTTAAGCCGCGGTCTGTTTTCTATATCATTATTTTATTTCTGTCCTAGGTAACATTTGTAAGGAAATTACATTTGGGAAAAACTATTTGCAGGCCAAGATTCTATGGTGGAGCATAATAGCATTATAACACACAGGATTATCAACTAGCTGTCCCAAGAAAATGACTTATATGTGCAGAGTGGCTCATAAATCACATAAATTTCAGATTTCCTGCAGAACATGCTTTAATCGATTGTTGCAGAGACTCGCTGATGAGCTCCTCTGAAATGTTTTTATTTTCACCGTCCCCATAAATCTGAGTTCACAACCTCTGCCATTAGGAAACATTTCCACTTTTCTAGAACACCCCCCACTGCCTCCCTTCCAGACTCGTGTGGAGTGCGGCACTGTCAGAGGTAATATCAGGGGAAGTTTTTCTTCTTATAGAGATTAGAGAGAAACTCCGAATTCCCATTTCTCTGAATCGGAAATAAAAATGAATCATTTGGCGCTATAATAGAACTTTTCCTAGCAATAGCAACCAATCACCCAGCTTGTTTAAGTTGAAACATAAATGGTCGAGAAGGAAGTCAATGTTCCCTGCTGAATGGCTCTGCCTTAGTTCATAAGGGGTTTTGGACGACAATTGGAGGTGAAGGAGTTTAGAGAGTTCTACAATTTTTTTTACCTTGCTACTCGTACTGTTGGGACTGATGGGAATAGTTTTCAGAAGAAAGCTTCACAAGGACTAACTACCTGTATTTAAAGTGGAACCACAGAAAGAGTAGAAGCCAATCTAAAACTCAACTTTTATCATTTTTCTCACAAAATATTAATAACACGCACACAACATATAATGTAAGCGTTAATTTATCGTAGAAAAAAGATTGGTGGTAATAGGGAGAACAATATGCAAGATATATATATAAATGAATATGTGTGTGCTGTTCAAAAGAAGCTGAGCTGTGATTGGTTGCTATGAGCAACAGTTTTACTTGCAAACAATCACTAAGAATCTCTCATTTCACCAGAGCTGGTTAAAAGAAGCTGAGCTGTGTTGGTTGCTATGACCAACAGTTTTCCCACTTGACAACACCTCAGCAGACACTGACATGGTGGGAGAAATCTAGCCTCCCTGGGAACATAAGCTCTCTGTCTGCCCCCCTGAAAGGAGCAGCGAGCACATGACAGAAATGAATCCCCCCCTCCCTGCCCATATACCCATCACACATCCTCCATCCTATAGGTACATCTTCCCTCTTAAAGGGATCCCCGGTATGGAAGTCAGGGCAATTGCCTTCAAATGCTCTGGTACTGACCCCAGGTTCTCTTAAAGGGATCTCCTGTATGTAAGTTAGGGCAAATCCCTCGGCGCTCTGATTCTGACCCCTGGGTTCCATTAAAGGGATCATTGGTATGCAAGTCAGGGCAAATCCATTCAGCACTCTGGTTCTGATCTCAGGCTCTCTTAAAGGGATCCCCGGTATGGAAGTTAGAGCAAATCCACTCAGCGTTCTGGTTCTGACCCAAGTCCCCTCTTAAAGGGATCCTCGGTACAGAAGTGAGGGAAAAATCCACTCTGTGCTTTGGTACTGACCCCAGGCCTCTCTTAAAGCGATATCCGGTATGGAAGTTAGGGTAAATTCCTCAGCGCTCTGATTCTCACCCCAGGCTTCTATTAAAGGGATCATTGGTATGGAAGTCAGGGCAAATCCACTCAGCGCTCTGGTTCTGACGCCAGGCCTCTCTTAAAGGGATTCCCAGTATGGAAGTTAGGACCGTTCCACTCAGCACTCTGGTTCTGACTCCAGGCTGACGGGATGATGTGGGATATTAGTGGTAGTTGTCCAGTGGCTCTGGCTGATGGGATAATGTGGGATATTAGGAGTAGTAGTCCAGTGGCTCTGGCTGACGGGATGATGTGGGATATTATGGGTAGTAGTCCGGTAGCTCTGGCTGATGGGATGATGTGGGATATTAGTGGTAGTTGTCCGGTGGCTCTGGCTGATGGGATGATGTGGGATATTATGGGTAGTAGTCCAGTAGCTCTGGCTGACGGGATGATGTGGGCAATTATAGTGAATGTGGCTATGCGGAATGGGCGGGACTCTACACTCAGCTTTATATATGTAGATATAATATTATAATTTGTAGTTAGTCAGTTACTATGCCCGGGAAGCGCCAGGCGCTTCAGCTAGTGTATAAATATATAAACTAGCTGAAGAGTCCGGCACTGCCCGGTCATAGTAACTAACTGTGGTTAGTTATAGCAAACTATAAATATCTTTCATCCCATAGTCCCGTGCCCATATACCAATCATACATATCCACGATCCCATAGGCCCGTGCCCATATACCCATCATACATATCCTCCATCCCATAGTCGAGTGCCCATATACCCATCACACATCCTTCATCTCATAGTCCCATGCCCATATACCCATCATACATATCCTCCATCCCATAGTCCCGTGCCCATATACCCATCATACATATCCGCCATCCCATAGTCCCATGCCCATATACCCGCCATACATATCCTTCATCCCATAGTCCAGTGCCCATATACCCATCATACATATCCTCCATCCCATAGTCCAGTGCCCATATACCCATCATACATATCCTCCATCCCATAGTCCAGTGCCCATATACCCATCACACATCCTCCATCCTATAGTCCCGTGCTCATATACCCGTTATACATATCCTCCATCCCATAGTCCAGTGCCCATATACCAATCACACATCCTCCATCCCATAGTCCCGTGCCCATACACCCGTCATACATATCCTCCATCCCATAGTCCAGTGCCCATATACCCATCACACATCCTCCATCCCATAGTCCCGTGCCCATATACCCGTTATACATATCCTCCATCCCATAGTCCAGTGCCCATATACCCATCACACATCCTCCATCCCATAGTCCCATGCCCATATACCCGTCATACATATCCTTCATCCCATAGTCCAGTGCCCATATACCCATCATACATATCCTCCATCCCATAGTCCAGTGCCCATATACCCATCATACATATCCTCCATCCCATAGTCCAGTGCCCATATACCCATCACACATCCTCCATCCCATAGTCCCGTGCCCATATACCCGTTATACATATCCTCCATCCCATAGTCCAGTGCCCATATACCCATCACACATCCTCCATCCCATAGTCCCGTGCCCATACACCCGTCATACATATCCTCCATCCCATAGTCCAGTGCCCATATACCCATCACACATCCTCCATCCCATAGTCCCGTGCCCATATACCCGTTATACATATCCTCCATCCCATAGTCCAGTGCCCATATACCCATCACACATCCTCCATCCCATAGTCCTGTGCCCATACACCTGTCATACATATCCTCCATCCCACAGTCCAGTGCCCATATACCCATCACACATCCTCCATCCCATAGTCAACCATTCTGAAATCATAATGAGCGGCAGGGCTTGCAACCTATGATGACATCAGCATCGCAATGGCAACCATTATGACATATAATGAGGGGCGGGGCTTGATGCACACACACTTTTTCCCCATTATGTAGATAAGGGCAAAATTGTTTGGTGAATTGGAACGCGCGGGGTTAAAATTTCGCCTCACAACATAGCTTAGGACACTCTCGGGGTCCAGACGTCTGACTGTGCCAAATTTCGTGGCTGTAGCTGCAACGGTGCGGATGCCTATCCCGGACATACACACATACACACATACACACACTTGAGCTTTATATATTATATATATATATATATATATATATATATATATATACTAGATTATGGCCCGATGCTATCGCATCGGGAGGATGCGATAGCATTACACCTCTTGCCATGTTAACCCTCAACACACACACTCCTCAACACACACTCCTCTCACCTTTCACCATCTCCACTCACTCTTTCACTCCACATACGACCCCTTCTCTCACTCCGTCTCTCATACTCACGCCGTCATCGCCGCTGCTCCACGATCCCCGACATCTTCTTCCGCCGGCGCCATCCTGGATCCAGACGTTGTCCACGCCGGCGACATGTTCTTGCGGCGACGCCATCTTGAGTATCGTGAAATCCCGCGATAGTCAAGATAGCGTCGCCGGAACAACATGTCGCCGGCGTGGACGACGTCGGGATCCAAAATGGCGTCGGCGAAATCTCGCGAGTTTTCGCCGACGCCATTTTGGATCCCGACGTCATCCTCGCCTGCGACATGTTCTTGCGGCGACGCCATCTTGACTATCGCGGGATTTCGCAGATCCAAAATGGCGTCGCCGCAAGAACATGTCGCCGGCGTGGACGACATCGGGATCCAAAATGGCGTCGGCGTAATCTCGCGAGATTTCGCCGACGCCATCTTTTTGGATCCCGAGTCGTCCACGCCAGCGACATGTTCTTGCGGCGACGCCATCTTGAATCTCGCGGGATTTCACGAAATCCAAGATGGTGTCGCCGCAAGAACATGTCGGCGGCCTGGAGAACGTCTGGATCCAGGATCGCGGCGGCGGAGGAAGATGTCGGGGCAGCGACGATGACGGTGTGAGTATGAGAAACGGAGTGAGAGAAAGGAACGTATGTGGAGTGAAAGAAAGAGTGAACGTGAGTGGAGGTGAAAGGTGAGAGGAGTGTGTGTTGAGGCGGTGTGGTGTGTTGAGGGTTAACGTGCGTGTGTGTGGTGACGTCACCGGTTACTACTGGACGGAAGTTGTTACAACCGGAAGCTGGTTAGGGCATTTATTATTATAGATGATGAGGAAGAAGCCGTCTGTTGTTGGCGGTGATGGCGTGTAGAGGCTTCTTCAGCCAATGTAATAGATTTAGAGTTAGGGGATTCGTGTGTGAGACAACGGCATTTATAAGCCTTAATCTTGTCAAGTCGATTCTGTTTTTCCTCAGGAGTCTCATTAGCACGGCGTTGTTTTTGTCGTAGTGCTAAAGCTGCTTTCCTTTCACTGGCATTGGCATACTGTGCATCGGTATTGAATGGTGGTATTGATAGGGCAGAAACAGATTGCTGATTAGTTATGTCAGTGAACGGCATATGGGATGAAGTGTAGCAGTAAATTGTTCCACATGCTGATGTGGAAGCATCCTGTTGTGAGTCTAATAATAATGATGAGGAAGAGGCCGTCTGTTGTCGGCGGTGACGGCGTGCAGAGGCTTCTTCAGCCAATCTTATGGATTTAGAGTTAGGGGATTCGTGTGTGAGGCGACGGCGTTTATAAGCCTTAATCTTCTCAAGGCGATGGTGTTTTTCCTCAGGTGTCTCATTAGCACGGCGTTGTTTTTGTTGTAGTGCTAAAGCTGCTTTCCTTTCACTGGCATTGGCATACTTTTTGTTATGACTCATGTTGGCACAGGTAAAGGAGTCTATTTGGCAGTTATCTGGCAGTGAAGAAGGCGTCCTGGAGTATTGTAGAGTAAACAGATACTAATTGACCCTGTAATTGCCCAGCAGTAGTTATGAAGTGGTAGTGGCAAATTGGCCCTGTAGTTAGACACCGGCAGAGGAGCAAGGCAGCAGTAGTTATGGCGGTAGAGGCAAATTGGCCCTGTAATTAGACACCGGCAGAGGAGCAAGGCAGCAGTAGTTATGGCGGTAGAGGCAAATTGGCCCTGTAATTAGACACCGGCAGAGGAGCAAGGCAGCAGTAGTTATGGCGGTAGAGGCAAATTGGCCCTGTAATTAGACACCGGCAGAGGAGCAAGGCAGCAGTAGTTATGGCGGTAGAGGCAAATTAGCCCTGTAATTAGACACCGGCAGATGACCAAAGCAGCAGTAGTTATGGCGATAGAGGCAAATTGGCCCTGTAATTAGACACTGGCAGAGGACAAAGGCAGCAGTATTTATGGCAGTATAGGCAAATTGGCCCTGTAATTAGACACCGGCAGAGGAGCAAGGCAGCAGTAGTTATGGCGGTACAGGCAAATTGGCCCTGTAATTAGACACCGACAGTGATCAGGCAGAGGACCAAGGCAGCAGTAGTTATGGTGGTACAGGCAATGCCAAGCGTCCGCACAGCAAGTCGGCGTGAGGTAAATGACGCAATTTCACGAATGCAAGATGGCGTCGGCGAAATCTCGTGAGATTTCACCGACGTTGTTAACACCTCTTGCCATGTTAACCCTCAACACACCACACCGCCTCAACACACACTCCTCTCACCTTTCACCTCCACTCATGTCCACTCACTCTTTCACTCCACATACGTTCCTTTCTCTCACTCCGTTTCTCATACTCACACCGTCATCGTCGCTGCCCCAACATCTTCCTCCGCCGCCGCGATCCAGGATCCAGACGTTCTCCAGGCCGCCGACATGTTCTTGCGGGACGCCATCTTGGATTTCGTGAAATCCCGCGATATTCAAGATAGCGTCGCCGCAACAACATGTCGCTGGCGTGGACGACATCGGGATCCAAAAAGATGGCGTCGGCAAAATCTCGTGAGATTACGCCGACGCCATTTTGGATCCCGATGTCCCCCACGCCAGCGACATATTCTTGCGGGACGCCATCTTGGATGTCGTGAAGTCCCGCGATATTCAAGATGGCGTCGCCGCTACAACATGTCTCTGGCATGGGCGACATCGGGATCCAAAATGGCGTCGGCGTAATCTCGCGAGATTTCGCCGACGCCATCTTTTTGGATCCCGATGTCGTCCACGCCAGCGACATATTGTTGCGGTGACGCCATCTTGAATCTCGCGGGATTTCACGACATCCAAGATGGCGTCCCGCAAGAACATGTGCCGACATGTGCCTGGAGAACGTCTGGATCGCGGCGGCGGAGGAAGATGTCGGGGCAGCGACGATGACGGTGTGAGTATGAGAAACGGAGTGAGAGAAAGGAACGTATGTGGAGTGAAAGAGTGAGTGGACGTGAGTGGAGGTGAAAGGTGAGAGGAGTGTGTGTTGAGGCGGTGTGGTGTGTTGAGGGTTAACATGTGCGTGTGTGTGTGGTGACGTCACCGGTTACAACTGGACGGAAGTTGTTACAACTGGAAGCTGGTTAGGGCATTTATTATTGTAGATGATGAGGAAGAAGCCGTCTGTTGTTGGCGGTGATGGCGTGTAGAGGCTTCTTCAGCCAATGTAATAGATTTAGAGTTAGGGGATTCATGTGTGAGATGACGGCGTTTATAAGCCTTAATCTTGTCAAGTCGATGCTGTTTTTCCTCAGGAGTCTCATTAGCACGGCGTTGTTTTTGTCGTAGTGCTAAAGCTGCTTTCCTTTCACTGGCATTGGCATTCTGTGCATCGGTATTGAATGGTGGTATTGATAGGGCAGAAACAGATTGCTGATTAGTTATGTCAGTGAACGGCATATGGGATGAAGTGTAGCAGTAAATTGTTCCACATGCTGATGTGGAAGCATCCTGTTGTGAGTCTAATAATAATGATGAGGAAGAGGCAGAGGAGCAATGCAGCAGTAGTTATGGCGGTAGAGGCAAATTAGCCCTGTAATTAGACACTGGCAGAGGAGCAAGGCAGCAGTAGTTATGGCGGTAGAGGCAAATTAGCCCTGTAATTAGACACCGGCAGAGGAGCAAGGCAGCAGTAGTTATGGCGGTAGAGGCAAATTAGCCCTGTAATTAGACACCGGCAGAGGAGCAAGGCAGCAGTACTTATGGCGGTATAGGCAAATTAGCCCTGTAATTAGACACCGGCAGAGGAGCAAGGCAGCAGTAGTTATGGCGGTAGAGGCAAATTAGCCCTGTAATTAGACACCGGCAGATGACCAAAGCAGCAGTAGTTATGGCGATAGAGGCAAATTGGCCCTGTAATTAGACACTGGCAGAGGACAAAGGCAGCAGTAGTTATGGCAGTATAGGCAAATTGGCCCTGTAATTAGACACCGGCAGAGGACAAAGGCAGTAGTTATGGCGGTAGAGGCAAATTAGCCCTGTAATTAGACACCGGCAGAGGAGCAAGGCAGCAGTAGTTATGGCGGTACAAGCAAATTGGCCCTGTAATTAGACACCGGCAGAGGACAAAGGCAGCAGTAGTTATGGCGGTATAGGCAAATTGGTCCTGTAATTAGACACCGGCAGAGGAGCAAGGCAGCAGTAGTTATGGCGGTACAGGCAAATTGGCCCTGTAATTAGACACCGGCAGTGATCAGGCAAGGGACCAAGGCAGCAGTAGTTATGGTGGTACAGGCAATGCCAAGCGTCCGCACAGCAAGTCGGCGTGAGGTAAATGACGCAATTTCACGAATGCAAGATGGCGTCGGCGAAATCTCGCGAGATTTCGCCGACGTCGTTAACACCTCTTGCCATGTTAACCCTCAACACACCACACCGCCTCAACACACACTCCTCTCACCTTTCACCTCCACTCATGTCCACTCACTCTTTCACTCCACATACGTTCCTTTCTCTCACTCCGTTTCTCATACTCACACCGTCATCGTCGCTGCCCCGACATCTTCCTCCGCCGCCGCGATCCAGGATCCAGACGTTCTCCAGGCCGCCGACATGTTCTTGCGGGACGCCATCTTGGTTTTCGTGAAATCCCGCGATATTCAAGATAGCGTCGCCGCAACAACATGTCGCTGGCGTGGACGACATCGGGATCCAAAAAGATGGCGTCGGCGAAATCTCGCGAGATTACGCCGACGCCATTTTGGATCCCGATGTCGCCCACGCCAGCGACATATTCTTGCGGGACGCCATCTTGGATGTCGTGAAGTCCCGCGATATTCAAGATGGCGTCGCCACAACAACATGTCGCTGGCATGGGCGACATCGGGATCCAAAATGACGTCGGCGTAATCTCGCGAGATTTCGCCGACGCCATCTCAATGTATAAAAATATAAAAATAAGTACATTGAGACTAACTCAATGTATAAAAGACTAGGGACTTTTTTTTTTTAAGTGGCGGAGGAATACAGTGCGGAAGGATACCTACCTTCCGTCATTGGATTCCTGCAGCCCGTAGAGAACGGCAGCATCAGCTGATGCTGCAGTTCTCTACCCAAGATCGTCGTGGGACACACTCGTGGACTGCTTCGGATCATGGGTGAGTATTTTTGTGGTTTGTTATGTTAATATTTATTCCGTAAAAGACAATGGCTTCGGGGAACAATGTGACAAGTATTGGTAAGTATGTTACTCTACGTTATATGTACTGTATGTCTATGTATGTATTGTATGAATGTATTGTATGTAGCATGCATGTAGTATGTATGTAGTATGTATGTAGTATGCATGTAGTATGTATGTAGTATGCATGTAGTATGTATGTAGCATGCATGTAGTATGTATGTAGCATGCATGTAGTATGTATGTAGTATATATGTAGCATGTAGTATGTATGTAGCATGCATGTAGTATGTATGTAGTATGCATGTAGCATGTAGTATGTATGTAGCATGCATGTAGTATATATGTAGCATGCATGTACTATGTATGTAGCATGCATGTAGTATGTATGTAGCATGCATGTAGTATGTATGTAGTATATATGTAGCATGTAGTATGTATGTAGCATGCATGTAGTATGTATGTAGTATGTATGTAGCATGTAGTATGTATGTAGCATGCATGTAGTATATATGTAGTATGTATGTAGCATGCATGTAGTATGTATGTAGCATGCATGTAGTATGTATGTAGCATGCATGTAGTATGTATGTAGTATATATGTAGTATGTATGTAGCATGCATGTAGTATGTATGTAGTATGTATGTAGCATGTAGTATGTATGTAGCATGCATGTAGTATATATGTAGTATGTATGTAGCATGTAGTATGTATGTAGCATGCATGTAGTATGTATGTAGCATGCATGTAGTATGTATGTAGCATGCATGTAGTATGTATGTGGTATGTATGTAGCATGCATGTAGCATGCATGTAGTATGTAGCATGTATGTAGTATGCATGTAGTATATATGTAGTATGTATGTTACATGTAGTATATATGTAGTATGCATGTTGCATGCATGTAGTATATATGTTGTATGTATGTTGCATGTAGTATATATGTAGTATGAATGTAGCATGTATGTAGTATGTAGTATGAATGTAGCATGTATGTAGTATGCATGTTGCATGTAGTATATATGTAGTATGCATGTTGTATGTATGTAGCATGTAGTATATATGTAGTATGTATGTAGTATGTATGTAGTATGTATATAAGTAGTATGTATGTAGCATGTAATTTTTTTTTTTTTTTTTTTACATTCAACACATTAGCCGGATGATGGGACTACTACTGTCCCATCATTGGCTAATGTGTCAATCACTGTCATGGTAGCAGGCATCGCCAGATGGGACTTGTAGTCCCATCGGACGATGCCTGCACAGACCCCCGAAGCCTGCACAGCCCCCCCGGCAGGCCGGCACAGCCCCCCGGAGCCTGCACAGACCACCGGCAGGCCGGCACAGCCCCCCGGCAGGCCGGCACGGCCCCCTGGAGCCTGCACAGCCCCCCGGCAGGCCGGCACAGCCCCCCGGCAGGCCGGCACAGCCCACCGGAGCCTGCACAGACCCCCTGGCAGGCCGGCACAGCCCCCCGAAAGGCCCGTACAGACCCCAGAGAGGCTGTACAAGGCAAAAACAGGGTTTTTCTTATTCCGATACCGGAAGTCCCATAGACTTTAATTGGACTTCCGGTATCGGAATCGGCGATACCGATACTTTTTTTTAAGATCGGCCGATCCATTCCGATCCGATACTTTGAAGTATCGGACGGTATCGCTCAACTCTACTAATGATACGTTTTAGATAACAAACAATAATAATAGTGAATACTTATTTTTGCTGTGTATGTACTTTGGAACAACTAAAAAATATACCCCAATAGTACAGATTAGCGGATCTTTTGAAGTTCAACTTTGCCAAAATTTCCCACAAAAATTCAATTTGCTGTTAAAAAATTAGCATGAATCTCAGTATGAAAAATTGCTAAAAAAATACTTGTTGGGGAGAAGATAAAGAGGACTCCACTGACCATGAGTTGACACTTTACAGGTGAGAGAGAGAGGACCCTGCTGACCATAAGAGCTTACCCTCTAAAGAGCCAGAGCAAGGACCCTGCTTACACTCTACAGGAGAGAGAGGATGCCACTGATCCTAAGAGCTTACACTCTAAAGGAGAGAGAGGACCCTGCTGATCATAAGAGCTTACATTCTACTGGAGAGAGAGGACCATGCTGATCATAAAAGCTTACCCTCTACAGGAGAGAGAGGACCCCGCTGATCATAAGAGCTTACACTCTTCAGGAGAGAGAGGACCATTCTGACCATAAAAGCCTACAGTCTACAGGAGAGAAATAGAGTACCCTGCTGACCATTAGAGCTAACTCTCTAGGGAGACAGAGCAAGGACTCTGCTCATAACAACTTAAACTACAGTAGAGAAATAGAGAAGACTCCACTGATCATAAGAGCTTACACTCTACAGGCGAGAGAGGACCACGCTGATCATAAGAGTTTACATTCTACAGGAGAGAGAGGACCATACAGACCATAAGAGCTTACACTCTACAGGAGAGAAAGAGAAGACCCTGCTGATTATAAGAGCTTACACTCTACAGGAGAGAAAGGACCCCACTGACCATAAGAGCTTACACTCTACAGGAGAGAGAGGACCCTGTGACCATAAGAGGTTTTACTCTATGAGAGATAGACTTACCCAGTGACTCTGGGGCTGGAAAACAAGTCTGCCTTACAAACTGTGCTCCACTGTGAAACGCAGATCTGTGATAGCTCAGGTACTAACCCCACTATACAGGGTATGATAATGCATAAGCAGGGAACGCAAAATGATATTAACCTTCCCTCGGAGGCCTCAGTAGTGTAGGAAATAGCGCCACTTAGGTTTTTTTTTTTTTTGCGAATTGCGAATTGAATGTTAAAATGTTTGAATTTTATTGAAATCGCAAATTTCAGTAAATTTGACTTTACCAGAATCCTTTCAGGATCAATCCGCTCATCTCTACTCATTATATAAATAGTAAGTAGCTGATTCAATAGAACTCACTTATTGTTTGGAGTCCTACCTTATATATACTGGTGACGTTAAACATTTCAGCCTCTATTGGGGTCTTTATCAGGTAAATGAAATATTTGATAATAATTTGTATAGAAATCTATATTAAAACTATTTTTTAAAATTAAACCAATTGTCTATTTTTCAAATCAGTGTAAAAAGATTAATTAAATAAGAAAATAATATTTTTGCATCTCATTTGCTGTATCCGGTAATAGCTAAAAGGACTATTTATAAATTTGGTAATGCTTTTCTAAATTGCAGACATGATTTGTTCTCTCGCGTAAAGTAAGAAAGTCTGGAAGGCATGATAAACGATGCAAGATTTAATTGCAAAATTATTAATATGCTTTAGACAAACGCATTTCTGTGCTCTGTTTTTCCTATTATGTATGCAGGGATGAAGAGAGGTAACATGGATTAGGGGAGTTATTTTATTTCCTGGAGCTTTTGATTTCATTCCTCGCAGCAGGTGCTTTGCATGCTGCTGTATTTGTGAGAAAAATGTAATAAACACTTAGACCTTGAGAGGAGAAGCAGAGAATGGTAACCTGTAGGGAGTCAATGAAGGGAGCAGAGTGTTCTGAGTGATATCAGCAGTTGAGTTTCAAAAACCCTTGGGGCCGCTCTCTGTAACACAAATAAATATTGTTCTCGCTCTGTGGGTTCCTCAAGTTTGAGAAATATGCACTATATTTGGTTCTATACTAGGATGATATCTGTGTTGGGTGAGTTTACTGTATATAGTATATATAGTTTTGGACTTAAAGGGAATATGACAACATAATTTCACCCCTCAAACAATTTGAATATCTATGTAGTTATTTTCAGGACAAGTCCAGCATACATCTTTACACTGCTAATCCATTCCTCAGAATTTTGTGAGAAATCATAATTTGATTTGATATGAAGGACTAATGCAGATCATAATCACTCAGTCACTCCTCCTCCTGCTTGAATGATCCTCCTTTGCTCAAAGTCACACAGTATGGAACCTGACGGTCAGAGGAGGAGGTGGCGGCACAGGGCAGGCAGTAGAGCTGCAGTGACAGAAGCAACAGATCTACCATAGCTCTTCAGCCTCATTTGCATATCAATTCAAATACTGATTTCTCAGTAATGGAAGAATGAACTGGCCATGTAAAGGTATTGGCGAACCTGTCTTTGAAAGAGCTACATACATATGCTGCAAAATAGGGTTTATTTTTGAGAGGGGGGAGGAATCACACTGAAAGATTCAGTTTTTAGATAATTTTTGCTATAGTATATTGCTTGATTTTTAATCATGTTTTGAGCTGGGTTTTGAATATTCTTCAAGTTTATGTATAGTTCCCAAAAGTGGGGAACTTTTGCCCAAAGTCCATAATAAAAATAAATTAAGCTTGAAAAACTTGTGCATTGTACTGTGACTGTGTTCATATTAGTAGAGTTGTAGACATAACCTATTCACAAAAAAATGGAATAATTTACGATCACTAAGGGTCAGATCCAAAGTTTCATGTGTGAATGTAGCCATACAGAGCATCTTCAATCACTGCTCCATTCACTGTCTGGCTGGTTGCCATTGCTAATGACAGTTCCATTCACAGGGTGGAGTTTACTCTCTGGATCAATTGGGGTTTCAGCAGCCAAATTGTCAGTGATCATGCATTTATCATCTATCATAATGATAATAATAAATATTTTCTGTGTCATGGGAAATCACAATAAAATATGCTTCTATTAAGTGTGAGACAGTGACCAGCATTGTTGTAAATGGCCGGTATGTGTAGCAGAGGGGGGGGGTGCTCTGTGCTGTAAGCCAGTAATGTTGCTCTGGGACTCGTGACTCTACGAGCTTTTTTATGTTTGTAAGGGAGGCTTACAGGGTTAGCTGGAGAGCTGGGCGGGACTGGCTAACCACACACACATCCCACCTATGGGGGTAGTTTCAGCTACATAATGTGACCATGGTTTTTGTGACATGGGTTCAGTGTGTAAGGTCCTGGGTGGCCTGTGTGTTGGAAGGTCCTGTGAACAGGACCAGATTCCTGAAGAGCACATGGTGAGGCCATGGACTTGAAGGCTTGTGTGTTAGAAGGTCCTATGATTGGATGGATTTCCTGAATAGCACACTGAGAGGCCATGTACCTTAAAGGTCCCAGTGTTGGAAGGTCCCATGAGTGGACGGACTTCCTGAAGAGCACATGGTGAGACCATGGACTAGGATGGTCACTGTTTTGGAAGGTCACACGAGGGGACTGGATTCCTGAAGAGCACAGGGTAAGACCATGTGTGTGCAGAGTCTGTGATGGTACTGCGTTGGGGAAGCTACCGACCCTCTGAGGGTCTGGACTGTCGGGAATGCCCTTGTCCCAAGGCATCTGATGAGATGGTGATCCCAGTAAGGCAGTTTCTCCGGGAGAGAGGATGGACAAGGAGTCAGCATGTGGAACAGGAGCTCCTGTATGGTAACTCCAGATAAGGGGGTTATAGGCAGACAACTATCTGCCATTGGAACAGACAGTTGGTGCTTGTTGTGTTCCATAGATGTTAATTAACTGTGCGGTCAACCATGGTAACTGGATGGAGTAAGGTCCAGCATGTTTAGAGACTGCAACTTAACGTATGTTGGTACCTGTTGTATTCCGTTGACATTAATGAACTGTTCGGTGTGCGGTCACCCACGGCAACTAGACAAAGAAGTCCGGCGTGTTAAGGGACTGCGAGTAAAGCCATATATTATGAAGTGCTATGGACTATGTGTGTGATGTGTAACATGGCGGTTTATGCTGAGAAAAATAAACACAAATAGACTGTTTTGTGAGAAAGACATGCCTGTATGCCTTCATTCTGTTGCTAAGCGCGTGTCCCCAACACATGCAGTAAGTGCTGCCTGAGATAAGATACTTGGACTAAATATTAACCCCTTAATGCATACATCCATCACGCAGCAGGTTATGGTGTCAGGAGATGGTATACGACCTGGCTCCACACCAAAGTAATGCAGGCTGTGCTACATAGCTGGCATCTGTCTCTAAAAGCTGCGATCAGAGCTCCACTTGCTGTTGTTAACACTTTAGTATGCTGCTGTCAATCATTGATAATGGCATTTTAGCCATGTGATGCCCATCGACCTCCTCTGATGTGATTGTAGGCTGCCCATGGGTTTTCACAGTTGCAGGGATCCTATTGAATGTCTCAATTTCTGCCATGTTAGCACTCTTGTGAGGTTCAGCTTGTGGTTGGGCTTTTGTACGAGACTTTAATTAGGGCTATATACTGCAAAATTATCCGTTTCAAGTCCCCTATGGAGACTAAAAAAATAGTGAAAAGTAAGAGTTATTAAAAATTAAAATAAACAAAAATTTTCATCGCCTCACTTGTCTCTAGTTAACATTAAAGAAATTGTGTAAAAGGCTGGAAAGACAATAGCGCAAATTAAGGCTTTTCTCGGGAAGAAATGTGGAAGAAATGAGGGAATTTCGTTACGTTGTTCATCTGTAGGGATATGGACTTTCTTACCCGTGAAGACAAAAACCATACTGTGTGAATAGTGTCATACGATTTTACTTATAATAGTGATGTGCGTCTTATACAATGTGTTATGGTAATGTACAACATATAAGTCATGTAAAGTGTAATATGAGTATACTGTATATAGTGCAGAAAACGCATAAGATTAGCTTTGAGATAGCATAAGTATGGTTATATAGTAACTGTTTTAGCAAAAGTAAAGGACACTCTTACTAAGTTATAACAGTGCGAGTTACATTGTTTGAAGACCATTTTCACTAAAGGGTTGAAACAAAAGCGCAATAGGGTCTTATCCGGGTAAAATGTACAAATACTGAAAGTATTAAACTCACCTTCTCAAAGAGAAAATAAAGCCTGTATAGTAAGTCAGCCTGCTGCACGTCCAACGGTCCACAGCGGAACCGTACCACAGTTCAATAAGGAATAAATTCTTGGACTTTGAGTGCGCTGCCAGACAGATTCAATAACCACACAAGGTTAAAAAAGTTAACCCTTTAATCCCTACGCGTTTCGAAGCATAACGCTTCTTCTTCAGGGGACGCGTAGGGATTAAAGGGTTAACTTTTTTAACCTTGTGTGGTTATTGAATCTGTCTGGCAGCGCACTCAAAGTCCAAGAATTTATTCCTTATTGAATTGTTTGAAGACCGACACAAATAGACATATGTCTCCGTGTCATATATAACTTAGTAAGATTGTCGGTCATGTTGCTATGCACTTTTATGGAGCAACTCTTTCTGTATCACAACATCCTAGTGGAGGCATACAGCTAGCTGATTTAATTGGAATTGATTCGGCCATATGTCATATTTATTTTTAAGGAGAATAATATATTTATATACATTTTATTCAGATTTTATTGATTTTAACTAGGATTTTTTGTAACACAGAAGGAACAATTTTATTTCATACAAAATTAATTTTATTTGATACAAAAAAAATTTTTTTAAAATAAATAAATATATATAGATTTTAGCAATGGTGGAATTACAACTTTTGAATAAATACTAATATTCCTATGTCTTTTCCATCGGGATCTGTGGCACGTATGGTCAGTAAGGTGGATTGAGGGCAGCTTGCTCTACTACATCCCTTGTAGGTTCTTTTCTCATATATATTTTATATATATGTAACATTTCTCATTATCTTCTTTTTATATTCCTTTTTTTGCTCCATAAATGAACCTGTAATGTAATAGAAATTGTTATAAGCAAATGTAATTTTATTTTGTGATTTTAGCAAGTCTTTATCAACTCGTATCATGTCATGTGTTGTACCATGTGTCAATGTCATGAACTCTGGACACTGGTTGTCAGGTGGTTCTTTTGGGCCGGATTTTGAATTTTGAGCCTACTTATACAGCAAACTATCACTGTATTTTGCTTTTTTTGTATAAACCCCCCATTCCTTTTCTTCAGTACGGCCAGACTTCAATTTGTTCAGCAGTGCGGATGATGTCCACAAAATTCCTTTGTATCTATTCCACATGTCAGCACCTGATGAACTTGAACTGACCAGTACACGATTGCCTGTTGTAAAGGACTTGATGTCCCCTGAATTGTGTGTGATGGCTCAGAGGATGGAAGCCTGGAGGCATTGGAGTTCTGCAGTCTACAAGTGAGTGTGATGCACCCAATACCTGTCAGCACACTGGGACACAGTTTGTCTGTAAAGTGACAGAGGATAACTGGACAGCAGCTCGGTCATGATTACCACTCTTCAGCACTTTACAGATCCACAACCACAGATAACACTAGAAAAAAGCTACCAAAAAACCACAAGGAGGAGATGAGTGCTGAGGAAAAAATGGATTAAATCCTGCACTGCCAGATAAAATGTTTTTTTTCACCACTATTACTCACTTGGAATTTTTCTTTCAATTTTTCTGAACACTGTATGCTAAAGAGAATAGTGTCTTTAAATGATTGAACTCATTCAGCAAAACAGCTGTCATATGGTTATGCAGATGGAAAAATAAATGGCTAGGCCATTCCAAAATAAATGGCTAGACCATTCCCAACCTCAGATCTTCTCTTTCAAAGCCATTCTTTTATTGATTTGGAGGTATGTTTAGGGTTATTGTCAGACTGGAAGGTGAATTCCTCTTTGATTTTTTAGCAGAAGGCTGAATGTTTTGATGGTAAATTGACTAATATTTGGAACTTTTCATTATTCCCTCCATCTTGACTAAAGCTCCAGTTTGAGCTGCCACAAAACAGCCCCAATGAATAATGTTGCCTCCACCAAGCTTAACTGTGGGTATGGTTTTGTTTTGCTAACACAGAGTGTTTGCTTTGTACCAAACGTATTTAAAAGTCCAACTTTGATCTCATCAAAATATAACAATTTCCCACAGGCTTTTAACAGACTTGATTTAGGTCTTGGCAAAACACAGCAGGGCTCATAAGTTTGCTGTTTGCAAGAAAAGGCTTCTTTCTTGACCCCTACATGATAAACTAGCTATATGAAGTATATGGGAGACTGTTGAAACATGCAGTATTTGTCAGAAATTCCTGAAACTCCTTTTATCAAGCTGTAAGCGTCTTGTCAGCCTCCTGGAACAATTTTCTTCAAGTCTTTGCATCAATTTTTGAGGGATGCCCAGTTCTAAGTAATGACACTGCTGTTCCAAATATAAGCAACTTCTTCACAATCATCTTCACAGTGTTCCAATGTATATCTAATGCCTTGAAAAAATGCATTCCTTTGTCCTGACTGATAACTTTCTGCGACACCCCAGAGTCTGGTTGTCACAGTGACATTGCCTCCCTCTAAGAGGTGAAGTCATGCTTGGAGGCAGAAAGGGGACCCCCATGCCAGGTAACATAGATTAAATCACAATTCCTGCTGCAGGTCATAAAAGGGAGCTGCCTTATAAATTCTGGCCAGCAGAGGGGATTGGTGAGTCAGCTAGAAGTGAGCTGAGGGAGTTGTCATGGAAATGAGAGCAGCTGTGAGCAAATGACAAGACAGTTAAACGTGAGGTAAAAAGATCTTTCTGGAAGATCCAGTGAGTTCAAGACGGGGAGCTGATCTGTGAGGAGCTGGTGAGGAGAAGCTGATCTGTGAAGAGTGAAAGGACAAGAGCAGAGACAGAGAGGCTCTGGGGAAGCTAAAAAAACTGCGAATAACAGACCCCAGAGTGAAGTGCTAATAGAGAGAAAGAGGACGCCAGAGTCCTAGGCTGACAGGAGCTGTACGCCCTGATAGCCGAATCTGAAAGTACAGGGGATTGTTAATTCCTGTGCGAGATTGAACACCTGAGGGCATGGCAGCAGATAAGGAGCCAGGGGCTGATGGTGAAAAGGACGGTACCCGTGGAATAGGCTCATGCTGACAGCAGTACAGGTTAGTGAAATCATCACGCAATTGAGGGTCTCAGCTTAGTTACAAACAGCAGAGACCCACACAAAAAGCGCAGAAGGAAGGTCCTAAACCCCCACCTGGCAAGGTGGATCCCCTGAATGCCTCCAGGTGAGCCGGACTCAAGCCATCACCTGTATGTGGTACTCCGGATTGCAACCAATTGCCAGTAAAAAGTAAAGAAACTGCACCTCTCTGTGTCCTCCTCTCATTTCTCTGCACCCCAACGTTCACAGCCATCTTAACAATTAATCAAACATCTTTGCCCTGGGACTATTGCTCTACATGTGGAGGGCTCTTTTCACCTCAGCTGCGACACACTAACAGTCTCAAGGGAACAACACCGCAGCGCTGGTCACCTCTGACAAGAATACCACAGGTGGCGTCACGTATTTAATCATCTATAAACTTTATCTTCATTTTTACCACATCTAACAACATCACAAACAACTTTTCCCCCTATCCTATTTATTATTTAATGGACGTCCCAGGGCCACGGACCGGGTCACCGCCGCCGTGACACCGTCCCCCATTGAAATTGATGGGCCCGGTACTGAGTACCCCACAGCCCTCTGCCAGGGCACTCCATTTCACCAATGAGATCCCTTTGCTGTTTTGTAAGTAGAGATGAGTGAACCCGAACTTAAAAGTTCGGTGTTTCTCCCGGACATTCGTTACAATGTTTGAAGTTCAGGGGGAAGTCCATTGCCAAGAGAGAGACATTTTCCAGCTCAAAAGTACAGGTTGCCATTGTTTTCAATGGAGTCTGGGTTCTGGGTAGACTTCAAGTCTGAGTACAATTCTTATACCCAAACCAAACTTTGGAATAAAGGTTGGGTCCGATACCAGAACTCAAGCTTCCACGGGTCCGCTCATCCCTAGTTGTAAGCTCTTTACGAACCACAAATTTTGCTGTAAAATGCAACTAAGAAAATGTCAGCAAAATCCTAATAGAACAACTAAACTTCATATAGCTTTAAAAGAAACTGAGCACTGACTACTAATTTACATCAGTTTAATTGTGATCAGCTAATTCTGAACACAACCCAGTCCTCAATTATAAGAAGCTCTTCACACTTTTGCAACCACATTGTTTAAGTTTTGTTATTTTCATTTTCCCTCTTAAAATATACTGATATTTTCACAGGGGTGTACATTTTTATATTCACTGTAACATATCTTAAAAATATTATGTTTGATACTGTAGAAAGAAAAATATGATGACAAAATTTTGATGAGGGTGCTTCTATATCTAACTAGTGTCTTGCCATGGTTTATGACCTATGACATGAAATATGAATAAAGTCCTGTGAATGATTATATGGCCCCCACAGAGGCTTGATTTCAACATCATATAGTTTGGGATTACATGATAAGACTGAAGAACTTTTGCACGCCTACATTTACAGAACATCTGTGGTCAGTTGTACAAAATGTTTGAAGCAACCTTCCTTTAAAAACTTTGTGCAAGGCTAGCTTCACACTAGCATTACCAGGCACAGCGCAGGGCCACCGCTATGCTCTGCCCCCGGCCATGCCCCTCCGGTCAGCTCCTCCTATGATCGCATGAAGCTGCATGCGATCAGCGTACCTTACATTTAGCGTTGGGTACACTGGCCGTGTGCTGGTTTGTTTTTGTCGGCACATGCACCCTTTTGGCGCTGCGCCGAGAGCACAAAAATGCAACACGGTGGATTTGGCATACGTCGGCGCAGCGCCAAAAGGGTGCATGCACTGGAAAAAACATAGTAGCGCACGGCCAGCGTACCCAATGCTAAATATAGGGTACGCTGATCGCATGCAGCCTCAGGCGATCATAGGAGGAGCTGACCGGAGGAGGAGTGGCCTGGGGCGGAGCTTAGCGGCGGCCCTGGGCTGCGCCTCAGAACGCTAGTGTGAAGCTAGCCTAAGTGCACCTTGAAGAATCAATGTAGTTATGAAGGTAAAAAATTATCACACTAAAAATTGACTTGATTTAAACTTCTCTTTTGGTCAATCACATTTAAAAAATAAAGGGAAAAGGATCTTATCACTCCTGCCTCACATGAGTCCATCAGAGGATCAACCGATGGGGGCCATATCTCTTGCTGGTGCAGGACAGCAGCAATGGGTGGGAAGAGGATGAAGAGAGCTGCAGTTCCAATTGGTGAATAAAATCGAAAAAAAAAATCTTTATTCTTCAATCCATAAAAATGGTAGACAAATGAGATTAAAACAACTAATGCGTTTCTAGCATCTTGCTCACCCTTAAGGCCCTTTTACATTTAGCGATGCACCAGCGATCCGACCAGCGATCCGACCCGGTCAGGATCGCTGGTGCATCGCTAAATGATCGCTAGTGAGCTTTCATACAGAAAGATCTCACAGCGATGCAGCAGCGACGCAGCAGACGATACTCACCTTTCACACACAGCGATCCTGCGTCCTCCAGCCCGCGTCCAGCGTCGCTCGTCGTCACAGCAGGAAGCCCAGCAGGAAGCGCCCGACGAGAAATGGAGCCGGACATTCTCGCGCGATCAGCGATGGACAGCGGGGGAGCCGGTCGCTGGTAAGTATCACACATAGCAATATCGCTAGCAATATCGCTATAATGTCACAAAACCAGTGACGTTTTAGCGATATTGCTAGTGATATCGCTTAGTGTAAAACCCCCTTAAATCATAGTATGCTAGATTCATTACAATAGTCTTGTTTTAAGCTAAATGGAACAAATCACAGTAAACTCATGAATGACATACAGTATATGCTACCACAATGGAAACGTGCATTAAGTAAATATATATATAAAAAAAATCACTCTTAAAGTTTATAACTTCTGGATACTTAGTATCTAATTTTAGTATCCAAAAAACCCCCGCAACATGAGACTTTTTGCCAGTTACCTCCTCTGGGCGAGTGAGGAACTTTTTCTGACGTGAAGAATTTGAAGCGCGTTAAACCCATTGTGTGCAATAACATAATGCTTAACCGTACCAGAATATCAACCATTCTTTTTTTATAATATTTGCTAGTTAGTCAGAATATATATTTGCTACTTATTTTCCACCATAATATGCAAATAAAATGAAAAAACAACAGACAATGTGATTTTCTGGATTTTTTTTTCTCAGTTTGTCTCCCATAGTTGAGGTCTACCTATGATGTAAATTACAGACGTCTCTCATCTTTTTAAGTGGTGGAACTTGCACTATTGCTGACTGACTAAATACTTTTTTGCCCACTGTATATACTACATATAGAATAGCCAATGAAATAGGTCACATATGTGAAACCCATCAAAAGAATGTATGCAAGATGTAGTCATGATTCGCGCAAATGCCTGGGCTGCTGGATCCAAATCACATCAATCTGGTACAAGAAGGTGGTCCCGGGAGAGACAAAGTATCCTCATGGTCACTAGATATAAATTATTGACAATAAAGGAAAATTAGTGAATAAAATAAAGTAAAAACAATATAAAAACAACACCCTGCCAGGGATAAGATAGGAGTATAGTCAGGACATGCGGAGGAAAAAACAGGAGAAGCACTCATAACCCAATTGTTATGTACAAAAATATCCATAAGTCCCCATGGAATGTACCATGGGCGAGAGAGGGATATCATGTGGAATGGGAGTCCAATACCAAAAATATATGTATATATTTAAACAGAAGAACTCCTAATATCTAATAAGAATGTCCCCAGAGGTTATAAAAATGGGACGAAGCTCAAAGATTCATTGAGTCCTTTAGGGGTCATTGTGTCAAGCTGGACAATCCACCTGACTTCCATCTGTGACAGGATTTTTTTGGTGTCACCACCCCTGATCCCCATATGGAGGACATCAATTCCTCTAATCTTTAGTAGGGCCGCATCACTATTATGACATGATCTGAAATGTCGGGGAATGGTTTTCAAATCCCCAATATCGGACACCGTCCTGGCTGCGCCAATGTCCCGCACATGCTTGCGTACCCGAATCCTAAGCTCCCTTGTTGTCAGACCCACATATATTTTGGGACAAGGGCACGTGGCGTAATAGATCACATTTGAAGTTCCACATGAGATTCTCTGTTTGATCTGGAACTCCCTTGTTCCGTCTGACGAGCTAAAACTTGAGCAGCGCAGGACATTGGCGCAAGCCAGACAGTGTCCGCATGAAATTGATCCCAGAAAGGGGCCTCTGGTACCAAAGAAATTACTGGGGACAGGAGTATAGTGACTTTGGACTAATAGGTCATTAAGATTTTTGGATCTCCGTGGCATCATGGAAGGAGAACGGCCCAAGAAGGCCCCCAGGGCTGGATCAGCACCCAAAATCGACCAATGCCTATTCAATATGGCTTGCATGTTATGCCATTCGTGATTATGAGTTAAAATAAACCAAATCAATCCACCATCCTCATTTTTTCTTCTATTACTCTTGCTGGGATGCAGCAGACTGCCGCGTGGAGTGCGTCTAGCCCTGTCATAGCCTGCTTTTATACATCTCCGGCTATAACCACGTGCCAGAAAGCGATTTTTCAGATCTGTAGCTTGTTCCTCAAATTTGGTATCAGTGGAACAAATTCGCCGCATCCTAAGAAACTGTCCGACCGGGATGGCCCTAATGGTGGCATAATCATGGGTGGATGCAGCATGTAATAAAGCATTGACAGATGTGGGCATCCTGTATACGTCCGTCTGGATGTGTCGGCTGGAATCAACCTCCAGACGCACATCCAGGAAGTCCACAGTCTTGGTGTCAAACGCATAAGTTAAATGAATGTTAAAAGTATTATCATTTAGAGCGCCCATGAAATCCACAAGCTGGTCGGCTGTCCCATCCCACAAAAATATGATGTCATCTATATAGCAGTACCAGCACAGCACATGGGAAACGTCCCGTGGGCCCTCGTCACCAAAAATAATTCTCTCCCAGGCACCCAGGAAGAGATTAGCGTACAAGGGCGCACAGGCCGCTCCCATGGCTGTGCCCAGCTTCTGTAAATAAAAATTGTCCTTAAAGACAAAAAAATTGTGGGTAAGGACAAAGTCGACCAGATCGAGGATCAAGCCACACAGAGGGCCATCCAGGTCGGAGGTTCCAAGGAAGCGGCGAACAGCATCAAGTCCCTGTCGGTGGTCTATGCAGGTATAGAGACCCTCCACGTCGGCAGTAACCAGGAGAGTGGATGGTTCCACAAAGACGCCATCAAACCGTGCCAGTGCGTCCGTCGTGTCTCGTATATAAGAGGGGAGTGACTCGACCAGAGGTTTTAAATAAAAGTCGACAAATCGACAAATAGGTTCGCACATCCCCCCAATGCCCGACACGATAGGACGCCCCGGGGGGTTGAGGGCGTCTTTGTGGACCTTTGGTAAGAGGTAAAAGGTGGGGGTCCTGGGGGATCTAACTATCAATCCATCAAAGATCTTCTTATTGATAGTATTATTTTTCAATGCCCAATCCAAGATTAACTGTAATTCATGCGAAATGGAGGCCTTAGGATCAAAAGAGAGTTTTTGATAGGTATCGGGATTTTTTAGTTGGCGAAAAGCCTCCCGTTCGTATTTACAACTCGGCCAAATGACTATATTCCCCCCTTGTCAGCGGGTTTTAAAACAACATCCCGCAAAGACTGTAGTTGGGAGATAGCTTGTCGTTGTTTAAGCGTCAAATTATCAAATCTCCTTTTCGAGGAAAGTTTTTTAAAATCTTCACTCACCAACTTAGTAAAGATCTCAATAGAAGGACTAAGCGACATTGGGGGGAAACGAGTCGACCTAGGCCGAATTGGAGGGGGAAACTTACTTGTATCGGGGCCACTTTGTTCCCCAAGTAATTCCTCCAAATCCCGAAGTGCAGTTCTCTCAAGATCACTCATGGCCTCAGAAGTGTGACTTTTCGCATGAAGTTTCTTCAAAAGAAGTTTTCGTGAAAACAGCTGTAGATCTTTCAATGCTGTAAAATAGTTAAATGCATTAGTCGGTGCAAACGTAAGACCCTTCCCCAGGACCTCAGAAAGTATATGGGTCGAAAGATTGAGTACCTGTAAATCACCCCGGGGACCGACCTGGGCCGCTCCCGCCCCAGAAGCCTTGTTCTTGGAAGACTGTCTAGTTTCAATTTTCTTAGAGAGCGTGGAACTGAACTTGCCACTGGGTCCCACATTCACAGGTGTGAAATCCTCATCATTAGTAGACAGATTTGAGCGTATAGATGCTGATCTGGTTCTGGAATAGGATGTATTTCTAGATTTGGAACGAGAATGACCAAGTCCATTGCGCCATCTGTAGACCCTGGATAGCTGTTTATCCTCTACATCTCTTTTAAATTTTTTGCTTTTGTAGACTGAATATCTTGGACCCAATTTTGCAATTCAGTGTCAATTTGATCATTAAATTTTTTAAGAGCATCACTTGGCATGTCCTTTTGGAGATTGACCTGTAATTCATCAATTTCTTTTTCAATGGCAATAAGGGAGTCGTGGTTCATTTGTTTAAGTAAGACCATGAACCCCTTTGAGCAAGTATTGGTCAACTCCTCCCATTTATTTTTAAAAATCTCGTCCGAAATCGGAAACGATGGAAAGACATGAATCCGGAGTCCCCTCGGGATCAGGTCTTTTTGGATATATTGATCCAGAAATTCATGGTTCCACCAGATCCTAGTTCGTTTACGCAATAATTCTTTGAAACGGAAAATAACCTCCTGTAGGTCTTTATTAGAACCTCCACACGCCCCATCTGCATTATCATGAAACACTTTGTTAAGTTGTGCCCGCCACGTACGGTCACATGCGCAGAAATACATTAAACAATTGGGAAAAACTGGGAAAAACACAGAAACAGTTATTATAAACAGGAATCCCATATAAGTTGCTAAATTGCCAAAGGGTGATATCAAAACAATTTGTTCACCCATGGCACAAGCCACATCAGCTCCAATAGTCCATTGAAAGCCAGAGAAAAAAAGGAGCAAATGATGATTTGCAAAAAGTATCAATAATTTTTATTAATAAATAACATACACAAAAGTGCACAAGGTCATATTAAAGTGTCAATGTGACGCAGATGAGTATACACCTAAACAGTCCCTCCCCCAAGATGGAAAACAGTATCCTCATATAAGCAACATCATGCCACAGGAGAACCTAGAGATAATATTGACTAACAAACAAGCAACTCTGATAAACCGTTTGTTTGAGGCTTTCCTGGCAGACAGCAGCGGTGATGGTTCTTCCACGAGCCGTAGTGGGCACAATGGAAGAGGTGTTCGTGGTGCACACAGCCAAAGTGGCATTGGAGACAGGGGTTTAATGTCCATGTTGTGGAATGATTTCTCAAGTACCGCTCATATGGCTGATAATACTGCATCGATTAAAAGTGACAGGAGACAGCAGTTGTCAACTATGGTTACAAACTACTTCTCCTCCCATATCGATGTTGTCCATCACAGGTCATTCCCCTTTGACTATTTGGCCTCTAAACTGGACGCCTGGCCTGAATTGGCACAATATGCTTTACAGGAGCTCGCTTGCCCTGCTGCTAGTGTGTTATCTGAAAGAGTCTTCAGTGCTGCTGGATCAGTCCAGACAGAAAAAAGGACCCGTCTGTCTACCCAAAATGTTGATGATCTAACCTTCATTAAAATGAACCATGCATGGGTTTCAAAGGATTTTGTCCCACCTTCCCCTGATGACACATAGGTTGCCAGAAAACTGCCTCGCTTTTGTCCTCCTCTTCCTCGGACTTGCCCAATTCTGCCCTTTGCAGCAGTTGAATGTCCAGCCAACACATCAACATATGCCATTTTTTAAACCTCCCTAAGTGGGCTGCCCACCCCCCCAATGGCTGGGCTCAACACCTGGCGCACCCGGGCAAGTGCCGTTGCCCTGAACAGATGGATGGGCCCACAGATGGCCGACGGCACTGGCACAGGGCCCCTCATAGTACAATACAGTGTCTCTCATGGTGGGGGGCCCAGTAGCCGTCAGACACACCAGCATACTATGAGGGGCCCTGTGCCAGTACCGTCGACCACGAGTGTGCCCCCCTGCTTGCTCATGGCCACAGCACTTGCAAGATGCAATACTTACCTCTCCCTGCTCCACTGCTGTGTAGTCTGGCCAGTTAAATCCTTCACAGGGACGACCACTAGAAATTTGGTGTATTGATCGATGATGTTTAAGATGTAGCTATGCCCTGTCCTGCTGGCCTCTACCTTCAGATGATCAATGGCTACCATTTGTAATGGACGTCAACTTACAAGCGGATGCATTGGTGCTTTATGATCACCTTTTACAGACGTGTGACATTCCTTCCTCCATTTTTCAATGTCTCCTCTCATGCCAATCCAATAGAATCGCCTACGGCCTGTGGCTTCTGTCTTTTGCACTCCAAAATGACCAGACACATCATGATAGGCAGTGAGGACCATGTCTACATCTCTCTCTGTGATCACAATTTGATGGAGACGAGAAACGGTGATGTGATCCACGCTACTGCGATAAAGCAATCTCTTCTTCACAAAGAACCACTTTCACTGTCTCCACAGACACAGTAATTGAGGGTCTGCATCGCCTTTGCAACATCTACCGGGAGGTTTTACAGCGATGAGTAATTCCCAAATTTCTGCTAACACTCGACTTTCCGTATGTACTTGTATCCATGTAGTTTCCAGTAGCGGAGAGTCTGGACTGGCTTACTGAGATTGAAATATATACAAAGATTTAAATGTACCACAACACTGTATACTGTTGTACGCTTCGACTACCTTTCCCTTTTTTTACTTGTTAAATTCTGGTGTAATACATACTGAGCCTGTAAGTGTCTGTGTCTGACTCCGGAAGTATAGATGGAAATTTACAATTACCCCTAGACTGGATACACCTGGTATGTGCTGATACAGTACCTTTGTTGAAAATTTTGTATTACGGTATCATCCATAGTTAGTAAGCGTGTGTGGTTTACGCCTTCTATATATACGGTGAATCGAAGATACCAATTTTTACCCTATTCTCGATACAGCTTATATCTTGTTATACAGTACCTTTGTTCGACATTTAGCATTACGATCAAATCCATGCTGAGAAAGCGTCTGAGAGTGACTACGGGACTATGTATACGGAGATTTCAATTGTACCCTATAATATATATACTTGCTATCTTGTTATCCAGTACCTTTTTTGCAACATTTTTTATTATGGTCAAACCCAGACTGAGGGAGCGTCTGAGGGTGACTTCAGCAATATATACCGAGATTTCAAATTTGGCCAACACTGTATACAGCTGTACACTTGTGTTACATTACCCATTTACAGCTTTTCATATTCTTGTGTAATCCAAACTTGGCCTGAGAGTGTTTGTGTCTGCCTCCTGAAATGTTTACGCAGATTCAGAATGTTTACACTATACTATATATACCTTGTATCTGGTGATACTGTACCCTTTTTTGCCTTTTTATTTTATTGGGTTATCCATACTGAGCCTGTGAGCGTCTGTGTATGACTCATGAAATATATACGGAGATTTACTGTTATCCCTAGACTGTATAGAGCTGTACGCTTCTGATACAGTACCATATATCTGCTGGTATTTGGGGTCAATTTTCTAAAACATGAGGAAGTATGATGGAAGAGGACGCGGACGTGGGCATGGGGGGCCACCTGGTACTGATGTTGGTGTTGGTGCATCTGCTAGTAGTGCCAAAAACACAACAGCAGCTAAGGCAGGAGGTGTTGAGCCTGCATCATGGTGTAGCTCTGGAAGGCCTGTAAGGCTCCGTTTTCTGGGAGTAGGTAGACTGCTTTTAAAGCCAGAGCATCATGAACTGTTTTTGGCTTACATTGCTGTAACCTCCAGCTCTATCGCCTCCTCTTCTGAAGTTTAAAAAAATGCAAGCACTGAGTCGTAAGTGCAGGCTTCTGGTCAGGAGAAACCACTTTCCTTGTGTCCTTCTCCCACACCAAAAGTGAAGGATGCGGCAGCACACACTTCAGATTACTCCATGGAGCTCTTTTCACATACCATGCCTGGGTTAATTAAAAATGGGACCCATCATATACTGGAGCATTCAAAATGGGGGACATCTGACACTGGAGCATCATCCATGAGGCCCATCATATACTGTAGCATTCCAAATGGGGCAGATCAGACACTGGAGCAGCATCTATGGGGCACATGATACACTGGAGCATTAGAAATGGGGCCCATTATATATGGAGCATTATTAGGGCCCATAAGACACTGGAGCATCATCCATGAGGCCCATCATATACTGGAGCATTCCAATTGGGGGACATCAGACACTGGAGCAGCATTTACGGGGCTCATTAGACACTGGAGTATTAGAAATGGAGCCCATTATATATGGAGCATTATTAGGGCCCATCATACACTGGCGCATCATCCATGAGGCCCATCATTTACTGTAGCATTATGTGTAGTTCATCATATATTATATGGAACATTATATGTGACCAATTATTCTGTATGGAGAAATATATGCGGCTCATTATTCTGTATGGCGCACAATGTGGTGGCCATAATACTGTATGGAGTAATATACTGTCCTTTTTTTGAGCTATTGTACAATTTAAAATAGATCAGTCATGTCATGTAAGCAGTGAAGAATTTGTCATTGTACTATACCTATATTTCTGTGCCGTATCGGAGCATCATGAGTTGTGGTATGTGTTAAAGGGGCGCACTGACACTCTTTGGCCCAGGGCACACGAAAACCTGGAGCCAGCCCTACCCCCCCCACAACTTTAGCCAAATAACCACCAGTTTTCAATGCGTAACTATTATTATGAAGTAAATTAAGGTTGACAAGCTTCAGTAATAAGAATTGATGTTTTTGGCATTGAAATGGGCACTGAAGGTGTGTTTACTGTCCTCCACTCCCTGCCGACTTTGCTTCCCCTTTGACTTGCATTGGGTTTCATGCTTCAGGCGGCCTCTGACTTTTCCCTATAGTCGGCCAATTTCATTCGACCCGACTTTTGTGAAAGTCGGGTTTCATGAAACCCGACTCGACCCTAAAAAGGCTCATCTCTAGTGACAGAAATAACTTGAATCTGACAAAAGTAATAATAAATAAAAAATCTATGAAACTGAACAAATGAAAGTCAGACATTGCTTTTCAACCATGCTTCTGGGTCGCCCCCGTCCCAGGGCTGTGGGGTACTCGGTACCGGGCCGGTGTCAGGGGGATGCGCTGCGGTGGCGGTGACCCAGTCCGTGGCTCTGGGCACCCAAATACAATGGCGGTTCTTTGTGATAGTTTATAGGAATAGTTCGTAACGCCACCTGTGGTGTTTGGCAAGTGTGATGTTAAGCCAACGCTGCGTGCAGATCCACTGGGACTGATGGTGTGTGCAGCATAGATGGTGAAGCTCCCGACAGGTGGAGCTGTAGTCCCAGGGCAGTGGAGATGTAGTTATGGAGGAGAGGCGCGGATGGTATGGAAGTTGGTACCCAAGTGTAGCGGTGCTCGAATAACTGGAGGACACCAGAGTGTGCAGTTCCAAAGCTTTACTCACTGTTTGCAGTTCACACAGGTGCCTGCCTCCGTACTGTGTTCTTCAGGTCAGGGCTCCAGCCAACCTCCAGGCAAGATAGGATTCTCCCTTCCACACTCCGCCAACATGTACCTTTCAGAACGACTCCTTCAATGCGCCGTTAGGTGCGAAACACTCCAGTACTTAGTTACCCTGGAATACCTCTATCTAGGTGTTCCTAGTCTCTACTTGTATGACAGACAGCTGTAGCATCTTTCGGGGACTCCTCACTCCGGAGTCCTGGCTCACTATCCAAGTGCTGTTGTGTCCCAAGTCTATGATGGGAGCAAGGCGTTAGCGGCTCACTACTCCACCGGTGTCTGTTGCTAGATATTAAGGATCCGATCAACCTCGGGGACCGGGCCCCGGCCTTGCGCTTTGGACTGGAAGGGTTATCTATCTCTCTAACTCACTTCCCACCGTCCTTCTGTTCTCCTTCATTCCGAACTGTTCTGTCTTTCTATGGAAGCTGTAGTTTCAGGTCTATGTTTCTTCTCCTTCCTTTCCTTTCCGTGCCAGCTGGCCCAGATCACTGGGGCAGCTGCAGCACTCCTTCCTCCATCCCTTCTTCTAGGGATCCTCACTCCTCACCGAGTGACTGTCCTCAGACTGACTTCAGACTGACCTAACATCCTACACTTTCCCCTTCTTTTATACTAACTCCACCCACCTCCACAGCACCTCTCGGGGGACCACAAAAGGTACTCTATTACCTTTCCAGCATAAAGCATGGATGGGCCCCTGCTGAACTATCCTGTGTGTGGGGTGCAGGTGTTGGAGCGTGGTCAGGAGTTCCCACCTTACCTGGATGGTGGGGCACTACACCTTAGGAGAAGGTGCAGTACCTCTGTGGCGACTGAAGCCTCAGGGGCGCCACACTTCCACAGAAATTTTTTTAAAAATAAAACTCATGAAATAGGCCTGGACAGAAATTAAAAATAATGTGACAACAGGGACATGTTAAATCATGGTGTGTCCACTAATTAGCAACACAGGTGTCTACAATCTTGGAATCAGTGAGTGTATAGAGGGCTACAGATACTCGCTGTGGTGGGTACAAGGCATATATTTTTGACATTGACAGTTCTATCCAAAAGGAATGAAAACCTTTGTAAGAAACTGTTTATAAATCTAAAATTTCATGCATGTCTTACTTAAAGGGAATCTTACAACAGGATTTATTCATACCAACTAACTACAGAGCTGCATTCATCATTTAACACTGATTTCTAGCATCTTAAATGTCTGGAAAAAAAATCCCAGCATAATTGTAAAATCAGCATTTTATTTTTGTGGTTCCATAGTATGAAAATTATGAAAATTTGAAAAGATGTACACTTAGTGTTGAGTCCATCATAGCCAGCCCATATTACACCCATAAAGGCATAGCTATTATCTCTATAGTGCTCCACCACTACCTTGCTACTCCCCAAATCACACAAATGCGTAATTTCAGCCAAGAGTTTAGACGGAGTGAATCTCTGCCTATGTGCCTCTGCCCTGGTGTCACACTATGCCTGCCTGAAGTCTCACTGATTGAGTGCTTTCCTTTGTGATCTCACAGCAAATGCTTGCTTTTCCTTGCTATAATATTGAGCCGGCAAGTAGTGGCTCAAAAGCAGAAATCCTGTATACATGCCTGAACTATGCGCCACTAATTGCCAGCAGCGCATCTGTTGTTAGATCACAGATGGAAGCGCTCAGTCAGTCAGGCTTTGGGTGTGCACAATGTGACACTAGGGCACTGGCACAGAGGCAGAACATCACTGTGTATGCCCAAAGACATGATGGTAGACACGTATTTGTTCTAGTTAGTGAGGAGGCAAAAGAGCACTTCGTCTGTGGGCACCATATTGGCTACGCTGTTCAATACTAAATTCAGCTTTTTTGACCAGTCCAATTATAATATGTGCACCACTTTGGGAGCTTTTCCTAAACCTGGTATTACAGATGAGCGGATAGATTCACAAATGATCAAATTTGAGTCAAATTTCCTGAAAATTGGGGTTTCATGTGAATGCAAGCACTTTGTGATTCCATTCACAGTTTGCAAAAGAAAATTTGCCTGGCACCATATACCACACTACTGGGAGTGGGCTAATGTCATTTTGCATTTCTGCATGAGTCTCATAATGTTTTGCAGCTATGACATTCAGCAGATCATCATACCTTGAACAGTGGTGGTCAGTACCTGGTCCATCACAGAGCCAGTGGAGCATAGGTTCTATGGAAGAGCTGCTTTCCATCTCCAGAATCACTGGTTAAGTCTTCCTCTTCAGTAGAGTGTAAGCAGAGTCCTTGCTCTCTCTCCTGTTGAGTGTAAACTCTTATGGTCAGCAGGGTCCCTTCACTAACGTGCCTGAAGAGTGTAAACATTTTTGGTCACCAGGGCCCCCTCGCTATCTCACCTGATGAGTGAAAACTCTTAGGTCAGCGGTGTCCTCTAAAACTCCTGTAGAATTTAAGTTCTTATGGCCAGCATAGTTCTCTCTCTAACATCTACCTTAATATCATTTTCTGAGTAATTACAAGGTTTCCAGGATTGAGATTCATTCAACTTTATTTGCTGCAAATAAAGTCTTTTGGGAAAATTTGGCCAAGACCTCAAATTCAAAATTGAAAAGACTTGTTCATCTCTAGCTACTATAAATCAAGGTTAAATCAGGAATGAGCAATTAGTGCCAGCTGCGTGTAAAATTCTTTCTTTATTTCTTCAATAAAAATACATAAATCTTCATAATGTGTGCCCCAACATGGACAACGGCAACGCGTTTCGATCTAAAAGATCTTTGTCAAAGATGGCTTTGACAAAGTTCTTTTAGATCGAAACGCGTTGCCGTTGTCCATGTTGGGGCACACATTATGAAGATTTATGTATTTTTATTGAAGAAATAAAGAAAGAATTTTACACGCAGCTGGAACTAATTGCTCTCTCCTACTTGTCTCACGTCAGTCCAGACGGAGTTCCGAGGTCTGCGGTGGAAGTGTGGTGAGCTGGCTTATGTTGCTTTTGATTAAATCAGGAATGCATCTGTAGGGACAGTGACCTGACGGACAGACGTACTTGTCAGTTATAACAGATGGACAACAGCTGGGCAGTAAAAGTGATAGGCAGTACCCTGGGTGACCACAAGGTGGCAGGGGGGAGTGTGAGGAAAGGACTTGACATCAGCTTAGGGCTAAGAAACCGTTGGTCATGGGGGCGGAGTTACAGGGAACCAGGAAAGCTATAAATTTGACAGGAGGGTTCCAGAAGAGTCCAGTCCCCAGGGGGAGCTCAAGTGACAGGAAGACTGCGACAGTTTGTGCACTGTGAGGAAAACCAAACCAGGGGGACTGAGGAGAGAGGAAGTCAGCGGGGTGGTCCTAACACAAGGCACCGCGATATAGATGAGACACAGAGGTGAAGCATACCATATTAAGGAAGACGTCTGACCAGTAAAATTACTGTTGGTTTACGGGCCTAAGGCAGCCACAGTGATGGACCTGGCAGGAGCGTCAATAAGAGAAGAAGGGACGGTGCGTACATGTACGTCCCTGGTGTGAAAGTACGGTGTGCATAATGGGCCCTAGCAACCGAGGGCCGTGAAGTGAAGTGAAGTGCGGTGTACTTCTGAGGCCGTCAGGCGGAAGGCGAGTGAATAAACTTGGACCTGTTGTACCCGACACTTGCCTCCATTGTGTCTCTGTTACGTCTCTGCGTGGTAAGAGAGGGACCACCCCCCAGTCCGGCCCATGAACCCTACACTTGGCGTAGTCGGCAGGATCAATGCCGCTAATACAATATCTTCTGCGGCAGGCCTGCCTCTGAGGAATGGAAACGGACTTGGACTGCATTGTGTGGATTATAAACACCTGTGGATTACAAATTACCAACCTGTGGATTACAAATTGGGAGTGTTGTGGCGTATCTGCATTGCCAGCAGAGGATCCGGGGCAGTACCAGGTCAGAAGCAAGATGGCGGTGCTGCTCCAACGCAGAGGAGAGATCCAGGTGTTTGCCGTTGTTCCCAATGGACTGGGGCCCCCTCCTACGTACCCCTGGAGACTGCGAAATGTACCAGGAGGCCGACGCTCCCACATACTGGACCCTCACAAGTGGGTGGGAAGGCCTGCCATCGCCCCACCCAGCAGAGGGAGTGGCACAAAGGAAATGGTTGGCTGCGGCTGTCTGGCGCCATTCAATTGCTGCCCACTGGACGGGATGCGACGCTGTGGTTGTAGAGGCATCGGCCTCTTGGAGTGGCGATGGTGGCGGGAGGTTCGAGCTTTGCCAGAAGACCTATACCTCGGAGTAACGAACAGCCAGTCCGGTCTCGGGTGCAGGAGCGGAGCCATGGCGGATCCCATGGGAGCGGCTGCCCAAGATACCAGCGGAGAGTCCCTCCGTGGAACCACTGAGCCTGGAGGCCAGCCCCACCGGATGGTGGAGTGAAGAGCGGAGACTGCGGGAGCAGCCGCGGAAAGATGTGACGGAGACCATGGCACCGCGGAAGGTGAGAGTTCCACAAGCGGCCCCCACCACTCAGTCACGGCACACGGCCTCCTTTGACCCTGAAAATCTGGCCACGGAAGACCCCACTGTCTATGCAGAGCTGAGTGGGTCCTCCACTCCCAGCCCCGAGTCACCTCGCCTGGTGACGCCACGCCCGGTGTCGCCGGTGCTGAGCCTGTTTTCAGAAGATGCTGTTGCGTCCCCCCTGCAAGTGGTGATATCCTCCTCGAAACCAGCGGTTACTCCGGTTATGCCGGCTCCGGCTGAAGTTCCGGATGCAGTCCACCCTGCGGCTGCGGTTATGCCAGCATTGGAACTGGCTGTGGCCTATTTGTCAGGCCCTGTGGCCCAACATCAGGAAAACCTGTCTGTCCCTATCCGCCACCCGGCCCCAGCGGCTGCTGGGCCGCAGACATCATCAGCCGCCTCTGCCCTGTCTTCATCCCCAGCTAAGTCCCGCCCACCGGACTCCCGGGCTCACACCGGACCCTCCGTTTGGGTCGCAGAAGTGGTAAAGAAGAAGAAGGCCAGGGAGTTGGAAGTATGTAACCTGCTTCATGCAAAGGGGGAGGCTGGCATGGCGGCGACACGATCTTTGGGATGGCTCGTGTATACGAATATACCCAGGGGGTATGGGTTCATACGCGATTTGGCTACCGGCCAGAAGGTTTATATTAATGTGGCCTCTATTCGCCACGGCCGGGCTCTACATGAGGGGGACTTGGTGTCGTACTACAAAGAGTACTGTCCTCGCGGCTACTACGCGGTAGCTGTGATTGCTGAACCAGAGGACCGAGAGCCCCCGTAGTAAAGACTTCTAGGACACTCCCTACATCCCAGGAGCTCCACGGCTGTGGGGTCCCTCGCTGCCGGCCACTAGGAAGTGGCTTGAACTTTCGAAATTTCGTTGCACCATTGTGCAAATCACAAGGACAGTTGGCGTCCAAGTTAATGAAAAAAAAGTTTAATATAAAAGTTAAGTTTTTGTTTGTAATAAGCCTGGCAAAACAGGGATGTAATGACAGAGGAAGTGTCCATGTCCAAGGAAGGGGGGAGGAGAACATGTGATGTTTTGTTGTATGTTGATTTTAAAAGCAAAAGTAAATGAAAAAAAATATAAAAAATGGGGTACTTGTGATATTATAAAGTGGTGTTGATGTATAATATGCACAAGTAAATGCAACAGGTCCAGGTAAGAGGGGGGTCTGTGTGACCGAAGGAAACGTGAGACCGAAGGGGTCTAAGAGTTGAGGAGGTCCGGGAGACCGGGACGCCGACCATGACCTGTTACCGAGAGATAGATAAAGAAATGGAAGAGGACAGGCGTCCAGTAGTCGCAGGTCAGTACCCTGACACGACGGACGCCCCCAGGAGAAAGCAGGCAGACGCTGATAATGATCTGGTAGGTGTGAGACCTCGATCATGGCGTACCGAGTAGTGGAAGGAGACAGAAGGGGAGAGTAGGGGAAGGTACACGCCATAGAGAGAATATGGGTGTACCTAGCCCAATTTGAAAGACATTGTCATGTGGCGTGCGTGCTGGTGAGTAGCAGTAGGCTGCTCAGAGCATGGTGCTCCCAGTATGGTTCGGCCCTTGCGGATAGTGGGTTTGGCCCAACAGCTGGTCCGACAACAGAGCGTAGGTGAAGTTTTAGAATGGCGCAAGTAGGGACTACGATTGTCGTAGACTACGATTGACAATAGACAAAGGAAGGAGGAGTGTAGGGACAGTGACCTGATGGACAGATGTACTTGTCAGTTATAACAGATGGACAACAGCTGGGCAGTAAAAGTGATAGGCAGTACCCTGGGTGTTATGAATGGGTCACCGAGGAGGAACAACAAAAAGCTAAGTCCCAGAAAACCAGAGAGGTTGGTCACTATGCAGATTGCAGATCCCTGATCTTAACCACACAACTAACAGTAGCAGTGGAGCGTTCCTACGTTGCTCCTAGACGCCTTGTCACCGCCGGAGGACTACATAAACCTAAAGCAAGAAAAGGGAAAACTAACTGCCCCAGAGCAGACCCCAAAGGAAAAGACAGCCCCCACACATGTATTGACGGTGAAGCAAGATGATAACACATACACAGACAGGAAAATAGGCTGAGCAAACGATGGGGCCCGACCAACTAGAAAGGACAGGAAAGGAAAGCCACTGTCTGCAATCTGCCAAAAAACCCTTCCAAAAATAATGTCCAACACGTCTGATAGCAAAATTAACCCTGAAGTCACTAGACTTCTCCCACTATATCAGCACTCTGAAATATTCTGAAACAGAGCAAAAAGAGGCCAATCTAATAAGGGACAAAAAGGCAAATTGGCAAATACAGATAAATAGGAGTGGAAGTTCAGCATAGCCCCAGCAGGGGCAAGCTGACCACACAAGAAACTGAATTGACCAACAAGCGCAAGTGTGAACATTAGCAAAAAACAAACTTAACTTAAGAAGACTGGAAGAGAGCTGAAGTCCAAGACCTGAGAAGCAGACTGAATCACCAGCAGCAGGATAGGGCGTCGGCTGTCTTACATCCAGTCTGATACTCCAAAGAGCCAATTGTTATCCTTCTCATCAGGTGGCAGATCACTACCACTTAAACCAACCTCACTACCTCCTGTCACCACCAGAGGGAGAATGGAAGGAGAGCTCTCAACTGGAGAAGCAGAAAATGAGCTCAGAACAGTACCCCCCGTTGAGGAGGGGTCACCGAACCCTCATCCATGCCACCAGGCCGATCAGGATGGGCCCGGTGAAAAGCACGAACCAATTTCTTGGCATGAATATCAGAGGCAGAGACCCAAGAATTATCCTCCTGGCCATAACCCTTCCATTTGACCAAATACTGGAGTCTCCGTCTAACCAAAAGAGAATCTAATATTTTCTCTACCTCATATTCCACATTGCCTTTAACTAATACAGGGTCAGGAGGTGCCGCCACAGGAACTACTGGCTCAACAAACCTCTTCAACAGTGACTTGTAGAGTTGAGCGATACCGTCCGATACTTCAAAGTATCGGATCGGAATGGATCGGCCGATCTTAAAAAAAAGTATCGGTATCGCCGATTCCGATACCGGAAGTCCCATTCAAGTCTATGGGACTTCCGGTATCGGAATAAGAAAAATCCTGTTTTTCCCTTGTACAGCCTCTCTGGGGTCTGTACGGGCCTTTCGGGGGGCTGTGCCGGCCTGCCAGGGGGTCTGTGCAGGCTCCGGTGGTCTGTGCCGGCCTGCCGGGGGGCTGTGCCGGCCTGCCAGGGGGGCTGTGCAGGCTCCGGTGGGCTGTGCCGGCCTGCCGGGGGGCTGTGCCGGCTCCGGGGGGGCTGTGCCGGCCTGCCGGGGGGCTGTGCAGGCTTTGGGGGTCTGTGCAGGCATCGTCCGATGGGACTACAAGTCCCATCGGGCGATGCCTGCTACCATGACAGTGATTGACACATTAGCCAATGATGGGACAGTAGTAGTCCCATCATCCGGCTAATGTGTTGAATGTAAAAAAAAAATAAAAAAATTACATGCTACATACATACAACATGCATACTACATACATGCTACATTCATACTACATACTACATACATGCTACATTCATACTACATATATACTACATGCAACATACATACTACATACATACTACATGCAACATACATACTACATATATACTACATGCATGCAACATGCATACTACATACATACTACATATATGCTACATACATACTACATATATACTACATGCATGCTACATACATACTACATACATACTACATATATGCTACATACATACTACATGCTACATACATGCTACATATATACTACATGCATGCTACATACATACTACATGCTACATACATACTACATATATACTACATACATACCACATACATACTACATACATACTACATACATACTACATATATACTACATGCATGCTACATACATACTACATGCTACATACATACTACATATATACTACATACATACTACATACATACTACATGCATGCTAAATACATACTACATGCTACATACATACTACATATATACTACCTGCATGCTACATACATACTACATGCTACATACATACTACATACATACTACATACATACTACATACATACTACATGCTACATACATACTACATATATACTACATGCATGCTACATACATACTACATGCTACATACATACTGCATATATACTACATGCATGCTACATACATACTACATGCTACATACATACTACATATATACTACATGCATGCTACATACATACTACATGCTACATACATACTACATATATACTACATGCATGCTACATACATACTGCATGCTACATGCATGCTACATACATACTACATACATTCTACATGCTACATACATACCACATATATACTACATACATACTACATACAATACATTCATACAATACATACATAGACATACAGTACATATAACATAGAGTAACATACTTACCAATACTTGTCACATTGTTCCCCGAAGCCATTGTCTTTTACGGAATAAATATTAACATAACAAACCACAAAAATACTCACCCACGATCCGAAGCAGTCCACGAGTGTGTCCCACGACGATCTTGGGTAGAGAACTGCAGCATCAGCTGTTGCTGCCGTTCTCTACGGGCTGCAGGAATCCAATGACGGAAGGTAGGTATCCTTCCGCACTGTATTCCTCTGCCACTTAAAAAAAAAAAAAGTCCCTAGTCTCACTTTATGCCATTGCTGTATGGGAAATTCCCACGCAGCAATGGCATAAAGTGAGACTAGGGACTTTTTTTTTTTTTAAGTGACGGAGGAATACAGTGCGGAAGGATACCTACCTTCCGTCATTGGATTCCTGCAGCCCGTAGAGAACGGCAGCAACAGCTGATGCTGCAGTTCTCTACCCAAGATCGTCGTGGGACACACTCGTGGACTGCTTCGGATCGTGGATGAGTATTTTTGTGGTTTGTTATGTTAATATTTATTCCGTAAAAGACAATGGCTTCGGGGAACAATGTGACAAGTATTGGTAAGTATGTTACTCTATGTTATATGTACTGTATGTCTATGTATGTATTGTATGAATGTATTGTATGTAGTATGTATGTAGTATATATGTGGTATGTATGTAGCATGCAGTATGTATGTAGTATGTATGTAGCATGCATGTAGCATGCAGTATGTATGTAGCATGCATGTAGTATATATGTAGTATGTATGTAGCATGTAGTATGTATGTAGCATGCATGTAGTATATATGTAGTATGTATGTAGCATGTAGTATGTATGTAGCATGCATGTAGTATGTATGTAGTATGTATGTAGTATATATGTAGTATGTATGTAGCATGTAGTATGTATGTAGCATGCATGCAGTATATATGTAGTATGTATGTAGCATGTAGTATGTATGTAGCATGCATGTAGTATGTATGTAGTATGCATGTAGTATATATGTAGTATGTATGTAGCATGTAGTATGTATGTAGCATGCATGTAGTATATATGTAGTATGTATGTAGCATGTAGCATGTATGTAGCATGCATGTAGTATGTATGTAGTATATATGTAGTATGTATGTAGCATGTAGTATGTATGTAGCATGCATGTAGTATATATGTAGTATGTATGTAGCATGTAGTATGTATGTAGCATGCATGTAGTATGTATGTAGTATGTATGTAGCATGTAGTATGTATGTAGCATGCATGTAGTATATATGTAGTATGTATGTAGTATGTATGTAGTATGTATGTAGTATGTATGTAGTATATATGTGTTATGTATGTAGTATGTATGTAGTATATATGTGGTATGTATGTAGTATGTATGTAGTATGTATGTAGTATGTATGTAGCATGTAGTATGTATGTAGCATGCATGTAGTATGTATGTAGTATTTTTTTTTTTTTTTTTTTTTAACATTTAACACATTAGCCGGATGATGGGACTACTACTGTCCCATCATTGGCTAATGTGTCAATCACTGTCATGGTAGCAGGCATCGCCAGATGGGACTTGTAGTCCCATCGGACGATGCTTGCACAGACCCCCGGACATCAGCACAGCCCCCCGGCAGGCCGGCACAGCCCCCCGGCAGGCCGGTACAGACCCCCACAGGGTGCACAGACCACCGGCAGGCCGGCACAGCCCCCCAGCAGGCCGGTACAGACCCCGGGCAGTCCACACAGCCCCCCGGCAGGCCGGCACAGCCCCCCGGCAGGCCGGCAGAGACCCCCGGAAGGCCCGAAATGACGGCGCATCATGATGCGCACACACCGCGCATCATGATGACGTCAGGCTGTCAATCAACTTTGAACTTCCGATTCCGATGCCGACTTCCGATATTGAAAAAATATCGGAAGTCGGTATCGGAATTCCGATACAGCAAGTATCGGCCGATACCCGATACTTGCGGTATCGGAATGCTCAACACTAGTGACTTGTGAAATACGTTATGGATTTTGAACGTAACTGGAAGAGCCAATCGAAAAGAAACAGGATTAAGAATCTCCAGAATCTTATAAGGTCCAATAAATCTGGGCTTAAATTTTGGAGAGGCAACCTTCATAGGAATATTCTTAGACGACAACCAAACCATATCACCCACTTTAAACCGGGGACCAATGGTCCTATGCCGGTTGGAAAAAACGCTGGGCCTTTTCCTGAGAGAGTGACAACTTATCCACCACTTGGTCCCATATCTGCTGCATTCTCACAACCACAGTGTCCACACCTGGGCAAGACGAAGATTCCACTTGCCCTGAAGAGAATCGAGGATGAAACCCAAAATTACAGAAAAAGGGTGACATCAAAGTGGCAGAACTAGCTCTATTGTTCAGCGCAAATTCGGTCAAGGGCAAAAATGAGACCCAATCATCTTGATCAGCAGATATAAAACATCTTAAATAAGACTCCAGGGTCTGGTTTGTTCTCTCAGTCTGCCCATTGGTCTGGGGATGAAACGCGGAGGAGAAGGATAACTGAATTCCCAGATTGGAACAAAAGGCTTTCCAGAATCTGGAAACAAACTGGACCCCTCTATCAGACACAATGTTCTCAGGAATCCTGTGTAACCGAACCACCTGTTTGTAAAAACAAGGGTACCAACTCAGCGGAAGATGGCAACTTTGGTAGTGGTACAAGATGGACCATCTTCGAAAATCTATCACAAATCACCCAGATAACAGTCATTTCTGAGAGACAGGAAGATCAGAAATAAAATCCATTGAGATATGGGTCCATGGCCTCTTGGGCACCGGCAGGGGCATCAGCAACCCACTAGAATGAGAACAGGGTTTAGACCGAGAACAAGTCCCACAGGACTGTACAAAATTCCTGACATCACGAGATAAGGCAGGCCACCAAAACGACCGACTCACCAAATCTCTGGTACCAAAAATACCCGGATGACCAGCCAATGTGGAGCAATGGACTTCAGACATCACTCTCTTTCTCCACTGGTCAGGAAAATACAATCTTCCCATAGGGCAACGCTCAGGTTTATCCTCCTGAAATTCCTCCAGGGCGCGTCTCAAATCGGGCGAAATGGCAGAAAGAACTACCCCCTCACCTAGGATAGTAGTAGGCTCGGTCACATTAAGAGAATCAGCAAAGAAACTCCTAGAAAGGGCGTCTGCCTTAACATTCTTAGTGCCCGGAAGAAAAGAGACCACAAAATTAAAACGCGTGAAAAACAAGGCCCATCTAGCCTGTCTAGGATTCAAGCGTTTGACCGACTCCAGATAAATCAGATTCTTGTGATCGGTGAGGACCACAAATTGATATCTAGCTCCCTCCAACCAATGTCTCCACTCCTCAAATGCCCATTTCATGGCCAACAATTCCCGATTCCCCACGTCATAGTTGCGTTCAGATGGGGAAAACTTTCAAGAAAAGAAGGCACAGGGATTCATCTTAGAAGTCACATGGTCTTTTTGAGACAAAACAGCTCCTGCACCAATCTCAGAAACGTCTACCTCCACTTGAAATGGAAGTGAGACATCAGGTTGCCGTAAAACTGAAGCTGAAGTAAATCTCCGCTTAAGCTCCTGAAATGCTGAGACAGCCTCTCGAGACCAATTCAGCACATCATCTCCCTTCTTGGTCAAATCAGTCAGTGGTTTGACAATACTAGAAAAATTACCTATAAATTTAAGATAGAAATTAGAAAAACCCAAAAACTTCTGGAGAGCCTTCAAAGAAGTAGGCTGAACCCAATCATAAATGGCCTGTACCTTGGCCGGGTCCATTTCAATAGTCGATGGAGACAAGATAAATCCCAAAAATGAAATCCTCTGTACACCAAAGAGGCACTTCGATCCTTTAACAAACAGGGAATTCTCCCTCAAAATCCGGAATACAGTCCGGACATGTTCCACATGGGAATCCCAATCACTAGAAAAGATCAAAATATCATCCAGATAGATGATCAATAACTTATCCACAAAGTCTCAGAAAATATCATTCATAAAGGACTAGAAGACAGAAGGGGCATTAGAGAGCCCAAAAGGCATCAGCAGGTACTCAAAATGTCCCTCCGGAGTATTAAACGCCGTCTTCCATTCATCCCCGTGCTTGATGCGAATAACATTATACGCCCCCCTGAGGTCAAGCTTAGTAAACCAGCAGGCACCTTTAACTCTGGAGAATAAATCAGACATCAGAGGTAACGGGTACTGATATTTAACCGTCATCTTGTTAAGGGAACGATAATCAATACACGGTCTTAATGAACCATCTTTCTTGGCCACAAAAAAAAACAGCGCCTAAAGGTGACGAGGATGGTCTAATATGACCCTTCTCCAACGACTCCTTAATATAGGATCGCATAGCATCATGTTTGGGTACAGATAAGTTGAAAAGCCGACCCTTGGGAAATTTACACCCAGGCATCAAGTCAATTGCACAGTCATAACTCCTATGAGGAGGCAAAGACGCAGACTTACTCTCACTAAATACATCAGAGAAATCAGCCAGATAATCAGGAATATCATGAGACTGAGGAGAGGTGGAGAAAACAGGAGCGTCCCTAAGAACACACTGACAACCCCAACTCACCACAGACACAGATTTCCAATCCAAAACTGGGTTATGAGTTTGCAACCAGGGGAACCCCAGAACAATAGTATCATGCAAATTATGCAGCACCAAAAATTTACAATTTTCTTGGTGGTCTGGGGCAACTCGCATAATCACCTGGGTCCAAAACTGAGGTTTATTCTCCGCCAAAGGAGTGGCATCAATACCCCTCAAAGGAATAGGCGTCTGCAGAGGCATCATGGACAAACCACAACGTTTAGCAAAGTCCAAATCCATCAGATTCAGAGCTGATCCTGAATCCACAAAAGCCTTAGTGGAAAATGTGGACAAGGAGCAGATCAGAGTAATTGCCAAAAGGAACTTAGGTTGTATACTGCCCACAGCAAATGTGTGTGCAAAGCGTTTCTCTCGTTTAGGGCAGACAGAAATAGCATGAGAGGCGTCTCCACAGAAAAAACATAGCTTATTACGCCTTCTAAACTCCCGACGTTGCGCCCTAGACAAAACCCCATCAATTGCATAGGTTCATACATTTGTTCAAGAGGTGGCAGCGCCTCCCGTGTAGTTTTACGTTCACATAAACGCCGATCAATTTGAATGGCTAATGACATAGAGCCATCCAGACCAGAAGGAACAGGAAATCCCACCATAACATCTTTTACGGTCTCTGACAAACCTTTCCGAAAGAGAGCCGCCAATGCAATCATTCCATGTAGAATATACAAGAAGGAAGGCACAACAGTCATAAATGTCCATTACAAAGAAGTACTTTATTAATATAAATAAATAAAACATAGACCAGGAGTTGAACAAGGGGGGAGGGAAAACCAACGATTATGGCATACAAATAGCAAATGCGGCCAAATACGTCACCTAAATGCTCCAGGAAACAGAAGTGATTAAATATATATAGGGGAAATATCCCATAAACACATTGATGCAACGATGTTCCCCTGGCAGAGATATAATATGGATATGTATTAAATATACTGTCAAACTAAATAACCGTAAACATGGGATACCAGAACAAAGCAAAATAACGCATTAATAGCACAGATTATCCCTTGTGGGGACTGGTGGAACGACATGTGAACATGGATACAAGGTAATTAGTTGAATATGCTGACAGTATCAATAGCCGTCTACATGACTTAGGGGAATCATCAACCTTGGCACAAAAAATGCAAACAAGGTCGCCATACAGGCGGTAGCATAAATTACCTGGAGAAGACAAGGAAACGTGAAGTGGCCAGACCCCGACGCGCGTTTCGGAGCGCTCGGCTCCTTCCTCAGGGGGCGTAGCTAACGACGTAACCATGTGAGGTATAAATACAGCGCCAGCCAACGAGTGGTTGGTACGCGCACGCGTCCGTCATGCTCTGCATAGTCCCGCCCCCGGTACTTGCCAGGAAACACGCGGGCCCCACGTGGTCCGGCAAGCCAGGGGGCGGAGACGATCACCAAGCAGACGGAGCGATGCGCAGGCGCAAAAGACAGGAAAACCTGTATGGCGACCTTGTTTGTATTTTTTGTGCCAAGGTTGATGATTCCCCTAAGTCATGTAGACGGCTATTGATACTGTCAGCATATTCAACTAATTACCTTGTATCCATGTTCACATGTCGTTCCACCAGTCCCCACGAGGGATAATCTGTGCTATTAATGCGTTATTTTGCTTTGTTCTGGTATCCCATGTTTACGGTTATTTAGTTTGACAGTATATTTAATACATATCCATATTATATCTCTGCCAGGGGAACATCGTTGCATCAATGTGTTTATGGGATATTTCCCCTATATATATTTAATCACTTCTGTTTCCTGGAGCATTTAGGTGACGTATTTGGCCGCATTTGCTATTTGTATGCCATAATCGTTGGTTTTCCCTCCCCCCCTTGTTCAACTCCTGGTCTATGTTTTATTTATTTATATTAATAAAGTACTTCTTTGTAATGGACATTTATGACTGTTGTGCCTTCCTTCTTGAATATTCTGTATACAGTACAGTTGTCCGCGATTTAGTCCTGCAGGTATATGTGGCCTGGAGTGACATTTCGTCATCTATTTGACCATCTTTTTGGCCACATGTATATCATACGTGCCTCAATCTTTCTTTACTATATTTCTGCTGTGTTATGCACAGGTGGCTCGATTGTGGAAATCATGGACTTTCGAGCAAGAGACAAAGTCTGGCTCGATCAAGTGGACCAGGTTTTTGGGGCTGGGGGGAGTAACCCACAGCAGACGGGGGACTCTAATTGGGATAGTAAATTCCAGCATTTGAAAATACTACTACTCAAAAGGTCTAGAGTGTGGTGGAACCGGCTGTTCCTGGAGAAGTACATATCTCATAACATGGTCCCTAGGGGACTCAGGGTTAAGGTCATTCCTACCTTCCCTATTGAGGATGATCAATTTATTAAAAAATGGGAGGAATCCTGTAATCTATGCTCCCAGACATTTCTGCAGCTGTTGACTGGCTTCTATACTACTAACATAGATGTGCTTGACAAAACCATCGATATAGCGCTTGATGAGATACGGAAGAATTGTCCAGCAGACAAAATATCGAATTTTGAATCTGATCTCGATAAAGCCATGGATTCCTTGGTCAAAAATATTGAAACAAATCAACTATCTAAATTTAATAGAGATTTGAGAGACTATCAAAACAAAAGGGTGTATTTATAGAAGATGTCTAACAACTTTAGAGTACATCGTACTACTTCTGAAACCTCTATTGGCTCCATGAGTGGCCAATCCGATACATCTTTGACCTCTACCGCTTCGTCATATGGAATCAGTGGAACTCACTCCTTAAGGGATCACTCCTTTCATCCGTATAAGAGAAGAGTATTGAACCAGCCTGATAGTGATCAGAGAGACAACAAGGTGATCAACCTTAGTAATTATACTTTAACTGAGGCTGACCTATCTCTCTTAAGGAGAGGTCTAACTTTTTCACCATCGTCCCAATTTGATAAATTCACCGCTATTAAAGATCTTAATTTGTTTGGCAGATCGTTGTTGTTTAAACGGCATTTCTTTAATAAAGATCTCCATCATCTTTTTCCCACAGAGGAGGAACAGGAGGCGATAAGAACTCTTGAGGACCTGGCGGCTGGACGTGATGATGAGATAGGTATGATACCACCATTAATACGTCCACGTTCGACGAAGTTTCCCCCTTTAATATCGTGTCCCAATATTGATTTATTTGTGCGGGTGGTCACTGAAGACTTTAATAAAATCCCTAAGTATGGTAGACGTGATAATTTAACTAGATGTGAGAGGGAGAGATTGCGGTATCTGCAGAATTTGTCTAATGTGGTTATTAAACCAGCAGATAAAGGTGGTAATGTGGTGATTTGGCCTACACAAATGTATGAGAGAGAGGCATTTCGCCAGCTTCAAAATCCATCATGCTATAGGAAACTTACCTATAACCCTCTCTCGTCATTTGCTGCCAAATTGGACCACATCCTGGAGAAAGCTGTAGTGAATGGTATTATCTCCAAACAACTGTCTTCTGCACTTACCGTAAAAGAACCCTCCATTCCCACGTTGTACCTTTTACCTAAAATTCATAAGGACTTAAATTGTCCTCCCGGTAGACCAATTATTTCGGGAAGGGGGAACTTTCTTGAAAACGTGAATAGATGGATCGACCATCACCTCCAGCCGCTTGTGACATGCCTCCCTTCGTTCCTTAAAGACTCAGGAGATCTATTGCGGAAGATCGACGGACTATGTTTGGAGGGTGACACTCTCTTAGCTTCAGTCGATGTTGAGTCCCGGTACACCAGTATTAGACATCAAGACGGACTCTCTGCTGTCCGGTTCTTTCTTGAAACTTCCACACTTTCTAGGTTGTTTAGGGACCTCATCCTGGAGCTACTTGAGTTCACCCTCACACACAACTTTTTTGTGTTCAAGGGATCCTTCTACCTGCAGCTCCAGGGGACTGCCATGGGTGCCGCCTTTGCGCCATCCTATGCCAACCTCTTCCTGGGGCTGTGGGAGAGGGATCTCTTCCTGTCCGACAAACAGGGGTCGATTGAGCGTGTCCACATATGGGCACGTTACATCGACGATATCTTTTTTGTCTGGCATGGTAGTTCCGTCGATCTTGTGCAATTTGTGTCTACCCTTAACTCCAACGATCTGAACATTAAGCTTACTTTGGTATGGGATCTACATAAAATCAGTTTTCTTGATGTTGCCATCAAAAATGATGCCAAGGGGTATATTCAGACTGATATCTACCGTAAAGACACTGCTACCAATACTCTTCTCCATGCTTCTTCTTGCCACCCACAGCATCTTATCAAGGCTATCCCTGTGAGTCAGTTCTTGCGACTGCGACGTATCTGTTCCTCTGATGCTGACTTCTACATCCGAGCAAAGGAGTTACAGATCCGATTTTTGTCACGTGGTTACAGTAAGCGTTGTGTTAAGAAAGCATTCCAACGTGCCAAACACGCAGTACGCAATGAGTTACTTTATGGAAATTCCACATCTGTTAAGCCTAGAACTGACAACACTATGAGATTTATTACTTCCTTTCACCCTCGGCATGATATGATGCGGTCGGCAATTAAAAAAGCATGGCCTATTTTGAAGTCTGATCCAACCCTCAATGCACTCCTCCCAGACCAGCCTGCCATCACATTCAGACGGGCAAGAAACTTACGAGATAGTCTGGTACATAGCCACTATGCCAACTATTCAGTACCTACTTTTTTAGATAACATCATCTCTAGACATGGTTGCTCACCATGTGGCAGGTGCGTTGCCTGCCCCAATCTTGATCGATGCTCTACCTTCTGTAACCATGATGGTACCAAAACTTTTCAAATCAGACACCGGATTTCATGTATCACACGCTATGTGATTTATCATGCCACGTGTCCGTGTGGTCTGGTGTATGTGGGTATGACAACCAGACAACTCAAAGTTTGTGTGAGAGAACATGTCTTGGGAATACAAGCCGCAGCTACGTGTAATGATAATTCACTTTTGAAAACGTTACCTCGCCACTTTAAGTAGTTCCACCAGTGTAATTCTACAGCCCTTAGGGTCTGTGGAATAGATGCCCTTAATATTACTATCAGAGGCGGAAAACTTTCTACCCGCCTGGCACAATTGGAGACCAGGTGGATTTGGCGACTAGGTACTGTACATCCTAGAGGTCTGAACGAACATTTATCCTATGTCCCATTTCTCTAACTCTGTCTGCTGGTTCTATGGCCATCTATTGGCATTTGTTTTTATTGTGCTCTAGTTTTCATTTTATTCATATTTTCTTGTTTTAATCTCATTTTAGCTTTTCCTTGATGTTTACACCAGTGGAAACTCTATCCTGACGTTCTTGCTATGTATATCTTCTTATGACATCTGATGAAGATAAAATCCATGGACGGCCATCTATTCGTTCGATACCTGGGAGATGTTATTTCGTCTTCGGTCTGCAGATGTTTATATACCTATACATCTCTTTGGACATTTTTCCTGTCCACGTCTGGCGTTTTATACAGATACGCTGTTTATATTCATATTTAGGTGCATTTTGTTTTTTCTTGTGGTTTGTCTTTGCGGACCTGGACAGAAGAATTTTTTGATTGGTCCTGAGATGAGTCTTTATATAATTGAGTATATATATGTATCTTTTTTGTCACATTGAATTTTGTGACATATGCATATTTTATTGTCTACATTGTCATTCTTGACTCAACTCTATTCCTTTATTGGAATTTTGTGATTTATATATGTCTCACTATCAAAGGCTATATTGTGATTATTTTGACTGTTAAATCTGAGGGATACCTTTGTATAATTGAGTATATGTCACATATACTTCTGTGACACATATTCACTTTAGTGTCCAAATTGATATCCGTGACTTAAGTTGATTCCCCTTTTTGGAATTTTGTGACACATATGTGTCTCATTGTCTAGATTTGCATCCTTGACCAATAGTTTTGTTTTTTTTTTTTCTCCCGCGTATGCCATATACAGTATGTTTAACTTGTAATATCAATTGCATGTGTGTATGTGTGTGTGCACACACACGCGTGTACACACACGCTCATGTGTGTGTGTATGTGCATCTCTACTGCATGTACCTTTTGGCTGTAAATGATGCTTATATGACTGTTCGCCTATGGATTTGTCTCTTGCACTACTTTGTACTACTATTTCTTTGGCTGTATATTTATTTTTTATTTTCACTTTCTACTTTTGGTTTGTTCGTTTTACATGGCCCTTGTTGTGGGTGGTGCATATTAGTTAATTATTGGGGTACATTGATATTATTTGGTTCTTGAGCCTCTTTATTTCTCTATATGCCCACATATACAATGGCGGATAGGGTTTTCCTGTCTTTTGCGCCTGCGCATCGCTCCGTCTGCTTGGTGATCGTCTCCGCCCCCGGGCTTGCCGGACCACGTGGGGCCCGCGTGTTTCCTGGCAAGTACCGGGGGCGGGATTATGCAGAGTATGACGGACGCGTGCATGTACCAACCACTCGTTGGCTGGCGCTGTATTTATACCTCACATGGTTACGTCGTTAGCTACGCCCCCTGAGGAAGGAGCCGAGCGCTCCGAAACGCGCGTCGGGGTCCGGCCACTTCACGTTTCCTTGTCTTCTCCAGGTAATTTATGCTACCGCCTGTATGGCGACCTTGTTTGCATTTTTTGTGCCAAGGTTGATGATTCCCCTAAGTCATGTAGACGGCTATTGATACTGTCAGCATATTCAACTAATTACCTTGTATCCATGTTCACATGTCGTTCCACCAGTCCCCACAAGGGATAATCTGTGCTATTAATGCGTTATTTTGCTTTGTTCTGGTATCCCATGTTTACGGTTATTTAGTTTGACAGTATATTTAATACATATCCATATTATATCTCTTCCAGGGGAACATCGTTGCATCAATGTGTTTATGGGATATTTCCCCTATATATATTTAATCACTTCTGTTTCCTGGAGCATTTAGGTGACGTATTTGGCCGCATTTGCTATTTGTATGCCATAATCGTTGGTTTTCCCTCCCCCCCTTGTTCAACTCCTGGTCTATGTTTTATTTATTTATATTAATAAAGTACTTCTTTGTAATGGACATTTATGACTGTTGTGCCTTCCTTCTTGTATATTCTGTATACAATACAGTTGTCCGCGATTTAGTCCTGCAGGTATATGTGGCCTGGAGTGACATTTCGTCATCTATTTGACCATCTTTTTGGCCACATGTATATCATACGTGCCTCAATCTTTCTTTACTATCATTCCATGTAGTAAGGACCGCCCACTTTTGGAATTTTTGACAGTACAACTCTGCAGGATCCTGACCCTGGTCTAATGCCAACAGGGTTCTCTCAGCATGATCACCAGCATTAGGTTCATCATACAACAACCTCAAGGCTTGAAAAAATGCATCCACATTAGTCAAAATAGGATTTTCAGGTGTCAGAGAAAAAGCCCAATCCTGAGGATCGCCGCGCAGCAAGGAAATGACAATTTTAACCAGCTGCACAGAGCTGCCTGATGAATTAGGCTTCAAGGCAAGAAATAATTTCCAATTATTCTTAAAATTCAGAAATTTAGACCGATCCCCAGAAAACACATCAGGAGTAGGAATCTTAGGTTCAGCAGCATGTGACTGAATGAGGTAGGTGGAAATTCCCTGCACTTCAGCAGCAAGTTGCTCCACACGATCAGACAATTGCTTAATCTCCATTAAAAAAACAAAAAATCCTCCTACGGCCCCAGAAAAGAAAAAAGAAAAAATATACCCAAAAAAAAAAAAAATATTCTGACACTTATTTTTTTCTTTTCCTTTTCCCTTAAACAATCTTTCCCTGCTTTTGAGTACCCTAGAATCTGCGGTATGGCTGGTGATTCTGTTATGAATGGGTCACCGAGGAGGAACAACAAAAAGCTAAGTCCCAGAAAACCAGAGAGGTTCCTACGTTGTTCCTAGATGCCTCATCACCGCCGGAGGACTACATAAACCTAAAGCAAGAAAAGGGAAAACTAACTGCCCCAGAGCAGACCCCAAAGGAAAAGACAGTCCCCACACATGTATTGACGGTGAAGCAAGATGAAAACACATACACAGACAGGAAAATAGGCTGAGCAAAAGATGGGGCCCGACTAACTAGAAAGAACAGAAAAGGAAAGCCACTGTCTGCAATCTGCCAAAAAACCCTTCCAAAAATAATGTCCAACACGTCTGATAGCAAAATTAACCCTAAAGTCACTAGACTTCTCCCACTATATCAGCACTCTGAAATATTCTGAAACAGAGCAAAAAGAGGCCAATCTAATAAGGGACAAAAAGGCAAATTGGCAAATACAGATAAATAGGAGTGGAAGTTCAGCATAGCCCCAGCAGGGGCAAGCTGACCACACAAGAAACTGAATTGACCAACAAGCGCAAGTGTGAACATTTGCAAAAAGCAAACTTAACTTAAGAAGACTGGAAGAGAGCTGAAGTCCAAGACCTGAGAAGCAGACTGAATCACCAGCAGCAGGATAGGGCGTCGGCTGTCTTATATCCTGTCTGATACTCCAGAGATCCAATCGTTATCCTTCTCATCAGGTGGCAGATCACTACCACTTAAACCAACCTCACTACCTCCTGTCACCACCAGAGGGAGAATGGAAGGAGAACTCTCAACTGGAGGAGCAGAAAATGAGCTCATAACACCTGGGTGACCACAAGGTGGCAGGGGGAGTGTGAGTAAAGGACTTGACATCAGCTTAGGGCTAAGAAACCATTGGTCATGGGGGCGGAGTTACAGGGAACCAGGAAAGCTATAAATTTGACGGGAGGGTTCCAGAAGAGTCCAGTCCCCAGGGGGAGCTCAAGTGACAGGAAGACTGCGACAGTTTGTGCACTGTGAGGAAAACCAAACCAGGGGGACTGAGGAGAGAGGAAGTCAGGGGGGTGGTCCTGACACAAGGCACCGCGATATAGACGAGACACAGAGGTGAAGCATACCGTATTAAGATGTCTGACCAGTAAAATTACTGTTGGCTTACGGGCCTAAGGCGGCCACAGTGACGGATCTGGCAGGAGCGTCAATAAGTGGAGAAGGGACAGTGCATACTTGTACGTCCCTGGTGTGAAAGTACAGTGTGCATAATGGGCCCTAGCAATGGAGGGCTATGAAGTGATGTGAAGTGCGGTGTACTTCTGAGGTCGTCAGGCGGACTGCGAGTGATTGAACTTGGACCTTTTGTACCCGACACTTGCCTCCATCGTGTCTCTGTTACGTCTCTGCGTGGTGAGAGAGGGACCACCCCCCAGTCCGGCCCACAAACCCTACACATCTCTGTAATAAAATCGGAAAAAATCTGTAACATTCGGTAAAAGTGCGGGAAAATATTTGCGATGCCACAAAATTATTTTCAGCACTTTAGCAATGATAAAGGTGGTGTATCATGAGTGTCTGGCTCGTGTTTGATAAGGGGAGGGGGTTTGCAGAGCTCAGAGGCGCGGCATTCTTGTAAGCAGTATTTTATTTATTTTTTCCTAACTTCATGTGTGCACATTGCGGCTAGCCAATCAGGGCGCAGGAAACACCCACAATGTTCTGACACCATGGCTTGTGTCATTGGCTGCTGAAATCGCTTGTCCCTCTCCATATAAATAGTGGACATCTTGTTTTAGCGCCATTTTGACACTGTAACAGCGCAGAGAGGCTGCTCCTGACACTGACACTGTTAGCAGAAATATTTTAGCATTAGCTAGGCAGTTGTGTATCAGTCAGATAGTGTAGCTAGATAGTGTCCAGTGTGGCTGTTAAATGTAACTTCCAGCATTTTTTTTGCCATTAATAAGGTCCACAAAGAAATCCAGCAGGGCACATGTCCTACAAGTGCATTGTACACTGCTTCTTTTGTGCTCCATGCACAAGTATAGCATTCAAAATAATATTTTTTCACTAGCTAAATGTGAAAAAGTCTGCTGTATCCCACATTTTAGCTAGTTAGTTAGGCGGTTATATATCAGTCAGATAGTATAGCTAGATAGTGTCCAGTGTGTTTGTTAAATTTACTGTACCTTCCGGCACTTTTTTTTGGCCATTACTGAGGTCCACAGACAAAGCCAGCAGGGCACATGTCTTACAAGTGGGTTGTGTACTGCTTTTATTGTGCTCCATGCACGAGTATAACAGTATAAAAAATGGTGGCATGATGGCTCAGTGGTTAGCGCAGTGCTTGGGTCCTGGGATCAAATCCCACCAAGGACAACATCTGCAAGGAGTTTGTATAGTCTCCCTGTGTTTGCGTGGGTTTCTTCCTACACTCCAAAAAAAACATGTGATGAGTGTTATCAGTGATGATAATGTGTGCATCTGTAAAGCGCTGCGGAATATGTTAGTGCTATATAAAGAAAAATAATATTTTTTACTAGCTAAATGTGAAACAGCCTGCTGTATCCCACCTTGTCATTTTGTGCTGTGGTGATATAAATCTGTCTGCAGACCCAAGGCACATTAAAAAAATATATAATTTTTCAGTTGCAAAAAGTTAGACAACCCGCCGTATCACGCTTTGTCATTTTGTTGGGTTGGAATTAAGCTGTAGAGTCCTGATCCAGAGGCCCAAAAAATCCTTCTGTTCCTAGTGTCATTCAGTAAGGGACCTGACTTTCAAATGTTTGTAGAATTTAGTGTGTTATAGAGGAATGATACAGAGGCCACCAAAAAATTCCTTCTGATCCTAGTGTCATACAGTTCTTTGCTAGGTGAAGAGAATGGGGCATCAGACTGCACTGCTCGCCTGTCAGGATGATGAACCAGAGGAGCCCAAGTGGATGTAATAGAAAATAGACTTTATTTCTACGCGTTTCATGGTGATCACACCACTTCTTCAGGACAGTCTATGCACATACACATACAGGGTCTTCTATTTATAGCAAAGGAGGCAGATGGCGATGCCTCCTTTAAAAAAAAGGCCACACCCAATGGGCGGGGAATCAGACTTAAGCACATATATACATCGTATACACAACAAACAATCATAAAATATAATGGAGTAAATCACTTAAAACCATTGTTCATACATTTAAAAATCTACATACAGAGAAACACAATAAACCACAATAAAAAAGTAGTTCAATAAATAAATAAAACTTTGCAAGCTGGGGGAGTGCTTGTGTGGCGCCCCTGAGGCTCGGTAGCCACAGAGGTACTGCACCTTCTCCTAAGGTGTGGTGCCCCACCATTCAGGTAAGGTGGGAACTCCTGACCACGTGCTAACACCTGCATCCCACACACAGGATAGTTCAGCAGGGTCCCATCCATGCTTTATGCTGGAAAGGTAATAGAGTACCTTTTGTGGTCACTGGCTTCGTAACACGATGTGTGCTGGAAGGTGGGTGGAGTTGAGTATAAAAGAAGGGGAAAGTGTAGGATTTGAGTTCAGTTTGAGTTCAGTCTGCAGAGAGGGCAGGCGGAGTAGGAGAGGACAGTCACTCAGTGAGGAGTGAGGATCCCTAGAAGAAGGGATGGAGGAAGGAGTGCTGCAGCTACCCCAGTGATCTGGGCCAGCTGGCACGGGAAGGAAAGGAAGGAGAAGAGACGTAGACTTGAAACTGCAGCTTCCATCAGAAAGAAGGATAAGCACGGAACGAAGGAGAAGGGAACAGAGAGGATGTGGGTGAGAGAGAGAGAACCCAGTCTATAGGTTCCAGCGCAAGGCCGGGGCCCAGTCCCCGAGGTTGTACGAACACTGATGGTTCTGCAGCAGACACCGGTGGAGTAGTTGGCTGTAAATGCACTACTCCCATCATAGACTTGGGACACAACAGCAACTGAATAGAGAGCCGGGATCCAGGAGGTCCCCAAGCAGGATACAGCAGTCTGTCATACAAGTAGAGACTAGAAACATCTAGAGAGAGGTATTCCAGGGTAACTAAGTACTGGAGTGCTTCGCACCTAAAGGCGCATTGGAGGAGTCGTTCAGGAAGGTACATGTTGGCGGAGTGTTGGGATGGAGAGTTTCATCTTGCCTGGAGGTTGGCCGAGTCTCTGACCCGGAGAACACAGTGTGGAGGCAGGTGTCGGGGTGCACTACAAACTGAGAGTAAAGCCTTGGAACTACAACCTCTGCTGTCCTCCATTCATTCTACGCCGACACACTCAGCCCTGCTACATCTGGGCACCAGCGCTTACACATCCCCCTGACACCGGTCCGGTACCGAGTAGCCCACAGCCCTGGGAGGGCGACCCAATTTTGGCATCACAAAAAGGATGACGAGACCCGATGCCATTGGGTTCTGTGTGCCTTGGATTTACAACTTTTGAAAATGTGCAGAAGACCAAATTTAATAGACTGTGACATGAATCTCAAAAATGGCCGCTGGCGCAGAGAAGAAGGGCGTGAGGAGATGGGAGGTCCAAAGAAAAGACCGCGAAGAGAATGGGCCTTCCCTGCCTGAATTACTAAGTGACAGCTTCGTGGCCCACCCCCCGAGGGGTTCGTATGCTGGCTTGGTATGGAGGCACTGGAAGAAGACGCTGCCCCCCGAAGGAGGGGCAGAAGAAGCCAGTGGTGGGAAAGGGGCCGAGGCAGGAAGAAGAATGCCAGAACGCCATTTTGGGAAGCAAGGGAAGGAGGCCTGCGGAGCGCGGGGAAGTGCATATCCCCGGCGCCATGGCTGACGGCTCCAACCCTGATTCCGGAATGAACTGCCGACAATTGGAAGATGAGATCACAGAACTGACCACCCATCTGCAGCAGAGAAAAGAAGCTTTGGAGAAGCTGAGACGGCAGTGCGCCCCGGCAGGGCCTACATCGGCGGTACCCTCTCCACCGGTACCTTCCATTACCACACTGGACTGCCCCCGGGCGGCGCTGACTTACACCTCTACCCTAACCGTATGGCTGAGTAACACCCCCCCGGAGGAGTTACCAGAGGACCCGGGAGTGGAAGCGGAGCTTCCGCCCGGACCTGACGCGGCTGCACAGGTCCCCGCAGAGACCCCTGCGGATCCAGAGTCACCATCCGCTCCACCACCACCTGCACCGGAGCAGAGGCCGCACTGCCAGGAGGCCCCAGGTATGTCAGATGTCCCTCCACCTGGGAAGGCCATGGGGTGTCCCACAGTTGCAGCGGTGGGCCAGGTTGTGCTAGACCTGGTCTGGGACCGGGAAGCCAGTCCCCGGGGAGAGACACCGGAAACCCCAATGGTGGTACCGCAGGCCCCAGCAGGCAGGAGCAGGTCCCGGGAGGAGGAAGAGAATGAGGCCCGTTGCCGAGCCACCATCCGGTAGCTGTCAGCTGAGTACCGAGAGAGAGAGCAGCGGAAGTTGGCTGTGCTGGGCCCGGATCTGAACAGAAAAAAGAGTGCCCATGCTGGGCATTACGGTCCCCGGGATGCAGCTGGATGGGGGCAGGTTCTCAATGTGAACCAGAAGAGGGGGTTCGGCTTTATCGCGGACCCCAAGAGGATCCGTGACCTCTTCTTCAGTCGGCGGGATATGGAGTTGCATCTGAGGAAGGGGCACCCTGACAGAGACCTGCGGCCTGGGGAGTATGTGACCTTTACCCGCCATGAGGGGCTTAGGGGATGGTATGCCCTGAATGTACGTCGCATCCCTGCAGAATTTATTGAGCGGTACAAGCCGAAGGGACCTGTTGCTGCTCCTCCACCCACCGTTGCCACCCAAGCTGTACAGGTACCTGCTCCCAGGAATCCGACTACACCCACGTCAACTCCAACCCGGCAACCTAAGAAAAAAATCACTGGCTTGACACCTTGGGAAGAGGACTATTTGAGGATTGCCAATGATTACCTTGAATATGGTAATGGTTCCAATTCCAGAACCCCAGGAGGGGACCACCATTAGTCTACAAAATAAATAATCTCGTTACCCAGTAGGGTCATTTGCACCAGTTGTGCCTTTTTGATTATCATGTTGCCTAGTTTTTGATTGGCAGCGTTCTTTTTGAAATGGAACTGAGGAGACCATAGACGCTGATTGGTCCAAAACTTTATTGTAAATAGTTTGCACCCCTTTGGGTGCTCTCTCTTGGTTTTACATATAGAACACTTTGCGAAGATAATGTTTACCTATGGACACTTTGCGAAGATGATGTTTTTGCATGGACACTTTTCGAAGAATGATGTCTACCTCAAAGGACACTGCAAGAAATCCTGGCTGGGAGTGTTGTCCAGCACCTTACAAGAATCTTTAAATGTTTTGATAGAGTATTTGATGATGTGTTTTAAATGTCTTTTATAATGTTTTGCTATATAGAAAGGCAAACTAGGATTATTTTGAGACAGAAAAGTGAGACTTGAATAAAGAGTGAAGAATTGAAACAGAGCTAATGAGAGAATACTAAATGTGTACTAGAGAAGAAAAAGAAAGTTGAGAGTACAGAAGTGATAATGAGTAACAGAGAATAGCACTTTGAATACTGAGAATTGCACTTGTGAATAAAGAATTTAGATAGTTAATTAAGAAACTGTTGGTAACGTTCAAGAATGAGTACCTCCTATACTAGGAAGCTTAGCATAAGTAAAGTTTGTTAATGCATTACCAAAATTTTTGTATGTTCCTGTTTGTCACTTTGTATCCCTTGCAGCCCCCGGACGTGCTGTGTTTAATGGGGGGTATGTGGCACCCCTGAGGCTCGGTCGCCACAGAGGTACTGCACCTTCTCCTAAGGTGTGGTGCCCCACCATTCAGGTAAGGTGACCATGCTCCAACACCTGCATCCCACACACAGGATAGTTCAGCAGGGTCCCATCCATGCTTTATGCTGGACAGGTAATAGAGTACCTTTTGTGGTCCCTGGCTTCGTAACACGAGATGTGCTGGGAGGTGGGTGGAGTTGAGTATAAAAGAAGGGGAAAGTGTAGGATTTGAGTTCAGTCTGAGTTCAGTCTGCAGAGAGGGCAGGCGGAGTAGGAGAGGACAGTCACTCAGTGAGGATCCCTAGAAGAAGGGATGGAGGAAGAAGTGCTGCAGCTGCCCCAGTGATCTGGGCCAGCTGGCACGGGAAGGAAAGGAAGGAGAAGAGACGTAGACTTGAAACTGCAGCTTCCATCAGAATGAAGGATAAGCACGGAACGAAGGAGAAGGGAACAGAGAGGACGTGGGTGAGAGAGAGAGAACCCAGCCTATAGATTCCAGCGCAAGGCCGGGGCCCGGTCCCCGAGGTTGTACGAACACTGATGGTTCTGCAGCAGACACCGGTGGAGTAGTTGGCTGTAAATGCACTACTCCCATCATAGACTTGGGACACAACAGCAACTGAAAAGAGAGCTGGGATCCAGGAGGTCACCGAGCAGGCTACAGCTGTCTGTCATACAAGTAGAGACTAGAAACATCTAGAGAGGTATTCCAGGGTAACTAAGTACTGGAGTGCTTCGCACCTAAAGGCGCATTGGAGGAGTCGTTCAGGAAGGTACATGTTGGCGGAGTGTTGGGAAGGAGAGTTCCATCTTGCCTGGAGGTTGGCCGAGTCTCTGACCCGGAGAACACAGCGCAGAAGCAGGTGCCGGGGTGCACTACAAACTGAGAGTAAAGCCTTGGAACTACAACCTCTGCTGTCCTCCATTCATTCTGCGCTGACACACTCAGCCCTGCTACATCTAGGCACCAGCGCCTACACTGCCCTGGGACTACAGCTCCACCTGTGGGGAGCTTTACCATTTATGCTGCACACACCATCAGTCCCAGCGGATCTGCATGCAGCGTTGGCTTAACATCTTACTTGCCAAACACCACAGGTGGCGTCACAAACTATTCCTATAAACTATTGCAACAAACCCAGCCATTTTATTGGGCGCCCAGGGCCATGGACCGGGTCACCACCACCGCAGCACATCCCCCTGACACCGGCCCGGTACCGAGTACCCCACAGTCCTGGGAGGGCGACCCACTTGAACCTATGGTGTTAACCCATGCATTCTTTGTCAGACCCCTGCTAATTGTGTTTTAAACTATTGAGCAACAGAAGGATTTGATTAGATCTCTTTATTTGGTGGTAGTTGAAATCAAATAGATGATAGTGGAGTAAAAAACTCTGGAAGAAGGAAAAAAAAATAAAAATAAAAAATAATAAAAAAAATAAATATATAAATTAAAAAATAAATATATATATATAATGATAATAAAAAATAATAATAAAAACTAAATTGAAAAAAACAAACAATGAAGGGATGATCCCCTTCATAACAAGGAACAGATGTTTGTCAAATCTGTATCACAAAATACAGAGGAAAATTGAGATAGGGGAACAGAGCACACTCCATAAATAAATCAGTTGACCAAATCAGTTGTTTCATTGCGTCCATGGGGATTTATAGTGTTCAGCTTGGGAATCCAGAAGATCTCTTTCCTGTTAAGAGTCTGGACTCAGTTGGGGTTATCAAGGGGAACATGGTCAATAGGGATCACCCTGAAGGAGATCCTTTTGTTATGATATAATGCATAATGCCTGGAAAGGCCATGCTGTAGAAATCCTTCTTTTATATTATGCATATGCGAGTTTATTCTTTTATGTAGCTGTTGCGTTGTCCTGCCCACATATAATTTCTTACATTCGCATATGATGACATAGATGACGAAACTGGATTGGCAGGTCAAATGGTATTTTATTTGAAATTCATCTGAATTTCCACTATCTGATGAAAAAGTTTTTGCATCATGAATGATGCTGGAGCAGCATAGGCATCTCGGGATGCCACATCTATAGGAGCCTTGTCTGAGCTTTTTTTTGCTGAGTAGTTGAAGTCCTCTTTTTTCTTTAGCCGGCTTGGAGCCAACATGTTTTTTAATGTCGGCCCCTTCGGAAGGTTATCAGGGGATTGTTGGGAAGAAGCTTCCCCAATATGGGATCATTAAGAAGTGGTATACCCCAGTGTTTTTCAGAACCAGATGAATTTTCCTGTTCCGAGCTGAAAAAGTGGTAATAAAATTGAAGTTAAACTTAGTATCAGATGCTTATTTTTTGTTTTATTGAAGATTAAGTCTGTCCATTCTTTTTGCTTTCAGAGAAGTCTCTATGGATCAATTTTTTGGGGTAACTTCTTTCAAGAAATCTATGTGATAAGACTTTTGATTGGTTAATGAAATCTATGTCCATACTGCAGTTCCTCTTGATTCTTTTGTATTGGTTAAGTGGGATATTACTCAGCCATTTGGTGTAGTGTGCACTTTGATAATGGACATAACTGTTCGCATCCACAGGTTTGAAATAGGTTCTTGTGTGGATTTTTGTATTATCATGAAAGAAAGTGAGGTCAAGGAAGTGGACTGTGTCAGGGTTTACTACAGGGGTGAAACTCAAACCCCAGGTATTATCTTCAATGTCCTGAGGAAGGACCCCACACCATCCTTAGAATTATCATAAATGAAGAATAAGTCATCTAGGTAACGTTTGTAAATGATGATATTGGGGGCATGTGAACTGCTGTATATGAAGATGGACTCGAAGATGGCCATGAACAAATTTTCATAAGTAGATGCCACCTTCGAGCCCATCGCGGCCCCAAGTATCTGATGGTATAGGGTATCTTGAAAGGTAAAAAAATTATTATGGAGTATGAACCACATGCTTTCAGACAAAAATTCTTTTTGTGTGGGTGTCAACTGTGGATCAAGGTCTATGAATGTTTTAAAACACACCAGTCCCAAATCATGTGGGATGCTGCAAAAGAGGGCGGATACATCCATGGAGATGAGAACAAATGTGTTCTTCCATGGGATATCCTTCAAAAGTCGTATTAGATGACTGGAGTCCCTCAAATAACTGTGTAGTTGGTCTACATGTGTGTGCATCACTACATCCACATAATTTGCAAGGTTCGATGTCAGGGGACCTATCCCTGAAATTATGGGTCTCCCAGGGGGTCTTTTAGCATTCATGGGGATTTTGGGGAGGTGATAGAAAAAGGCAATCAGGGGATTTACAACTCTCAGGAAATTTTTCTCGGATTTGTTCAGAATATTCTGTCTATCAGCTTTTGATATTAAAGCATTATAAGTGATGCATTATTATATTAAGTGTTATCAACCTTATTGTAAGTCTTAGGGTCAGATAATAGTCTCATTGCTTCTGCCAGGTAGTCCCCCCGGTCCTGTACCACTATTCCTCCCCCTTGTCTGCCGTGTGGATGACAAGGCCTGGATTGCTCTTTAGGGATTTTAATGCCTCTTTTTCTTTTAGGGTAAGATTGGATTCCCCCTTGCTATGTGTCAAAATGATTTTGTCCAAGTCATTTGAAACAAGATCAGAGAAAGTTTTCAGATGGTGGCCTTGACTTTGGATGAGGTAAAAATTGTACGTTTCTCTTAATCCAGTATGATAGATGGGATCCTCTTGTTTTGGTGCTCTGGAGGGGGTTTTCTTTGGAGAAATATTGCTTAAATGTTAGCTTTCTTATGAAGGACTGGAAGGCCATAAATAGATCTATTTCTCTAGCGTTATGGGTGGGGCAAAAAGAAAGACCTTTCTGTAGAAGAGAGGTTTCTGTAGATGTAAGCTTAAAACTGGATAAATTGAAAATATTGTTATTATTAGTAATAAAATCATTGGTAGCTGTGTCCATGTCATTTGTTTGTACTTTTCTTATATCAGGTAAAACCTGCAAAAGACAAAATGAGCAAAAACCCTGCTGTAATTAAATAAGTAAAAGCAAAAGTGCATCTAAATAATACAGAGTTTTTAGTAATACTGTTTTTGATCAAAAGTAGCATGAAAGCTATCCCACCATGACACGGTAACTCTGTTCGGGATAGTCCTACTCTGTCTAATATTAAAAACATTGCCTTGTGTCAAGGTTTTCTTATATCAGGGATGGCCTCCCTTTTTTGTTTGTGTTTTCCACCCCCTCTTTTCCCTCTGGGGCGTTTTTTTGTTTTACTGATTTTACTGAGAGGTACTTCATGATGACATTGTTCTGGAAGGAAGTCCTGGGTAAAAATGGCACCAGAGAGCTTCCCCCATCAGCATTGTCAATTACAACTTTATTCCCATCTGTTACTGTTTCATTTGGGATCAAAGGTGCTATTTGAGAGGATGCTCCTTCTTCTGTGTCATGTATACTAAAATCAAGGAGATTGATCTCCATCTGATCGGTGTTCCTTTTGTCAGGTGAAGATTTTGTCTGATCAGATGTTCCATTGTCAGACAAAATTTACAGGGATAGGGAGGATTACAGCTCCAGCAGCAAGCGAGCCCCAAGGAACTCCTTAGCACCAAATACCAATCTGATGCCCCGACCTCCCAATGGCAACAGAGGGGGGGAATTCATTCACAAAAGGAGGTTCACAAATAGCAATTTTAAGAGAACTGGGTCCCCTATAGGGAATTGCCCCCCTAAGAAAATCCTTCCCATCCAAAAAAGGTCGTACATCTATTTCTAGTCCATGGACAAACATGCCCCTCAAACAACAAAAAGAAACTGACAATATTGAGACAAGGGTGGATCTGACCACCACTGAATCACCTGTAATCAATGAGAACACACCCAAGGGTGATGAAGCAAACAGATACAAACCAAAGGCAGTTACAATCTCCACTGGGTCAGAACGGATCCCAGAGATCAATTCAATCCACATTGGGGAGCGCAAACATGATAAAAATGAAACAAAATAAAAATCCCTGTTTGACACTCAGGTCAATTTGAGGGCCATCATTGAGCAGATAGAAAAAATAAAAAAAGATAGGAAACTGGCTACATGAGATACTTAGCACAAAATTTGGCCAAAAGATGTGAGCCCATTCACCAACGTCAAGGTGATCTCAATGAACGGGTCCCTATTCTAACTGCCTAATGTGAACTACTGGCTAATAACAAGATAAAGCCTATATTTATAGGTGGATAGGAACCAAAAAGTGATTGGATGTAATTAAAATCACAGCTTGATGAAGGGCGGAGTGCTCAGTTAGAAAGCTAACATACAAATGACAGAAAAAACTGACGGCACATCCTAGTCTGAATAGGTGCATACCAAAAAACAACTTGCATATCAAAATAAGGAAATGGTTGCACTCAATTGCATTAAGGCATATCAAATATGAAATATATGAAATGTGAATAGCATAATGGCTTTTGGAATTTAGAAAAAACATATGAGATACTTAGCACAAAATTTGGGCAAAAGATGTGAGCCCATTCACCAAGGTCAAGGTGATCTCATTGAACGGGTCCCTATTCTAACTGCCTAATGTGAACTACTGGCTAATGACAAGATAAATCCTATATTTATAGGAGGATAGGAACCAAAAAGTGATTGGATGTAATTAAATTCACATTAGGCAGTTAGAATAGGGACCCGTTCAATGAGATCACCTTGACGTTGGTGAATGGGCTCACGTCTTTTGGCCAAATTTTGTGCTAAGTATCTCATACGTTTTTTCTAAATTCCAAAAGCCATTATGCTATTCACATTTCATATATTTCATATTTGATATGCCTTAATGCAATTGAGTGCAACCATTTCCTTATTTTGATATGTAAGTTGTTTTTTGGTATGCACCTATTCAGACTAGGATGTGCCGTCAGTTTTTTCTGTCATTTGTATGTTAGCTTTCTGACTGAGCACTCCGCCCTTCATCAAGCTGTGATTTTAATTACATTAAATCACTTTTTGGTTCCTATCCTCCTGTAAATATAGTCTTTATCTTATTATTAGCCAGTAGTTCACACTAGGCAGTTAGTATAGGGACCCGTTCAATGAGATCACCTTGACGTTGGTGAATGGGCTCACATCTTTTGGCCAAATTTTGTGCTAAGTATCTCATATGTTTATTCTAAATTCCAAAAGCCATTATGCTATTCACATTTCATATATTTCATATTTGATATGTCTTAATGCAACTGAGTGCAACCATTTCCTTATTTTGATATGTAAACTGGCTACATCCACACAAATTTTGTCTGACAATGGAACAACTGATCAGACAAAAACTTCCAGTCCTTCTTAAGAAAGCTAACACTTAAGTGACATTTCTCCAAAGAAACCCCCCCAAGGGCACGAAAACAACAGAGGATCCCATCTATCACACTGGATTAAAAGGAACGTCTAATTTTTACCCTATTCAAAGTCATGGCCACTATCTGAAAACTTTCTCTGATCTTGTTTCAAATAACCTGGACAAAATCATTTTGACACATAGCAAGGGGGAAGCTATGAGAAACCTCCCATTTCCAGGGAGTCTGCCACCCCAGGACTCAAATGTATCTTTTTATTTGTTAATATACATTAATATACATAACTTAGCCTTTATAATAATAATACATGCACATTTTACTTATTGCATTGCATATTAAAGTTTTATTAGATTTGTAAATGAAGATGCTTTTTGTGCACCCTTGGCGTGGCCAAGAGCTCAGTACACCATTCAAAATGCTCAGTTACAAGCCTCTGACCCTCCCCTTATGATAATTGACAGCGCTTGATTTTGAGAGTTGCCTGAATCCTCAACTCTGCATGCACTGACTTTTGCAGATTCTGATTGCATAGTCAGTGTTAGTGTGTCTGTGCTCTCATCCCTGTATCCTGTCACCATTGGCTACTCGCTACAGTATGATCCTATGTGCAGCAAGCGACCACTGCACACAGGAGAGGAGACTAAGAACATATCTCCACAGGTTGAAATGTTGTGTGTTCTTGGCTCCTGCAGTGTCAGTGTGTTCCAGAGGTGGGAATTTATATCAAGTTATGCTCCAAAGCAAGTGCTGTCAATCAACATATGGGATGGAGTATTATAATTGAAGGACCGGAGCAGTGTACTAGCTCTTCATCACGGCAAGGGGGCAATGAAATTCCTTCATTTACCTATCTAATGAAACAACCACTATTTAAATGTATATATTATTTCATTTTAGTTTGAGGGCATCATGCTCCCTTTTAGGACTTTTACTTTTTAGTATAGCAGGTCCTGACTTCTGTAACCATAAAGTGGACAGATTTTTCTCTAAAGAGGAAAATTATGGACTGAAAGTAAATGACTTGTATATTAATTATATGGTTTATTTACTAAGATTTTGCTTGCCACAGTGGATTTCTGGACAAATATATGTAATGCTAAGCAAAGTGAAATGAGAACATTAAGTGCTTTGCAGCTTTAGTGCTATCTTATCTCAATTTGATGTTCTTTCTCGTCTGCAAACTATCGCTGCAATACACATCAAAACTTTATTTTTTTATATATTTACACAATGAAGATTTTTAAAGTGCACATCGCTCTAATAATCATGTAATTAAAAATGAAAGAATATTGCAGATAATATAGTATTAATGTCCCTTCCAAAAATGAAGAGATATCCATCTTCTGAAATGAGGCAAGAAAACAAAACAACTTTCTACAGATGGACATCTTTTCCTTTTAGAGAAGACTCTGGTTTGGATAAAATCCCTAGTCATATTTATGATTTTTTTTTCATGGACAGATTTTATTTTGGAAGGTACTTCTCTTATTAGTTTAAAAAATCATTCCCTTATTAATGCTTTAGGCTAGTTTCACACTTGCTTTTTTTTGCAGCGCGTTTTTCCCGCAAAAAAACGCATTGAAAAAACGCATACAAAAGCATACAACTGCTGCGTTTTTTTCAAGCATTTTTATGAGCATGCATGAAAAAAACGCAGCGTTTTTATGCGTTTGTATGCGTTTTTAGTGCGTTTTTACCGCGTTTGCGTTTTTTCCAACATTAGGTGGCCCCTCACACTAACCCAAACCATGACTTTACTAACCCTAACCCTGACCCTAACCCTAACCCTGACCCTAACCCTAACCCTAACCCTGACCCTAACCCTTAACCAAATCATACTTAACCCTAACCCAAACCCTAAACCCTAACTAACCCTAACCCTAACCCTAACCCTGACCCTAACCCTAACCCTGACCCTAACCCTAACCCTAACCCTGACCCTAACCCTAACCCTGACCCTAACCCTAACCCTGACCCTAACCCTTAACCAAACCATACTTAACCCTAACCCTGACCCTAACCCTGACCCTAACCCTTAACCAAACCCTAACCCTAACCCTGACCCTAACCCTTAACCAAACCATACTTAACCCTAACCCTGACCCTGACCCTAACCCTTAACCAAACCATACTTAACCCTAACCCTGACCCTAACCCTAACCCTGACCCTAACCCTAACCCTAACCCTGACCCTAACCCTAACCCTAACCCTAACCCTAACCCTAACCCTAACCCTGACCCTGACCCTAACCCTTAACCAAACCATACTTAACCCTAACCCTGACCCTAACCCTGACCCTAACCCTTAACCAAACCCTGACCCTAACCCTAACCCTGACCCTAACCCTAACCCTGACCCTAACCCTAACCCTGACCCTAACCCTAACCCTGACCCTAACCCTTAACCAAACCATACTTAACCCTAACCCTGACCCTAACCCTTAACCAAACCATACTTAACCCTAACCCTGACCCTAACCCTAACCCTGACCCTAACCCTAACCCTAACCCTGACCCTAACCCTATCCCTAACCCTGACCCTAACCCTTAACCAAACCATACTTAACCCTAACCCTGACCCAAACCCCAACCCTAACCCTGACCCTGACCCTAACCCTAACCCTAAACCCCCTTAACTAACTCAAACTCTAACCCAAACCCCTAAATTCCATGGTTAACAAAAAAAAACGCATGTGCAAAAAAACGCATACATGAGCATGCCAGTGCGCACATATGTGCATCCATAGGCTATAATGGCCATTTTTAGCGCAAAACGTGCGCATATGTGCGCATGCGCTTTTTTGCAGGGCCAAAAAATGCAACATGCTGCGTCTGGAAAATACAAACGCACACCCCAAAAAAACGCAGCGCATGAAAATCGCATACATGCGCTTACCAGCGCGCAGGTATGCGCACCCATGTTAAATATAGGGGAAAAAACGCATGCGCACATATGCGTTTTTTTCCAGCGCTAAAAAACGCAAATGTGAAACCAGCCTTAGACTGTTTCTTTGTTTTGCCTTACTGGATCTAGCTTCTATGGAAGAAATAATATCTCAGCTGTCCAGGGTGTTCTCATTTGATGAAAAGTTCATTCTTCTAAAGCTATATTAGGTAAAGCCATAAAAAATGCCTCAAGAGAAAAATTGCTATAAAAATATTAAGAATTTATTCTCAAAAAGATAGAAAACACAACAGAAAACTCAAATAAAATCCTTAAGTAGCACCGGCACCCCTGCATGGATCTGGTCCTTCCCTTACGCGGATGCCCTGCCATACCCCCCGTGCCCGGACCGCTCTCCGCTCAGATACCTCCGGTCCGACATCTCTGCATGAATCCCAGCAGGCACGCCAACCCTCCGAACCCTCTGCACTCTCATCTCCTGCTGAGGCTTCCTAGACACAGCGCGCATCCTGCAAGCTTCCTGGTATGGCTCTAAAGGCACGTGTGCACGCACTTCCGGTTTATTAAAGAGACAGCGTGCTATTTTCAAAATAGGTCCCAGCCAATGGCTGTGTGCCTTGTATTATTTCAGGCACCTCTGCCCTTAGGGAGGTGCCTAAGCAACTAGTGTTTCCTGTTGCTATTTCCAGGATACTCATACCTGCATGCCAGTGCTCCGCAAGTACCTTGCTAATTACAGTTTGTCTCCTCAGAGTGCCTGCTGAGTCTTGCCACTTTCCTCTGGACTATTCCAGTACCTCCAGCACCAGTTCCTGTCAGCAGCTGCCCACTACCTGCTCCAGCCATTCGTGGTCTAACTGTAACGGTAAGTAGCACCTTGCATCCCTTGGGCATTCCATACAGGCCCTGACTGAAGAGTCTTTCTACGGGTGTCTGGGGTTCGCATAGTTACGCCCGCTCTGGCCCCCCCCTCCGGATAGTGATCCTGTGGTTTCCCGAAAATTTCATTAAACGAATGTTCACTTCACTCCATTTCCATTTGTTACACCTTACCAACCTGGGGGTAAGTGCACATTGCATCTTTAAGACACTGGTGGACGTTTCAAGACTTTCCTAGGTAAAGCCGTTTCAGGAAAAAGCAAGCGTTCTCTTTCCTGAAGTGGCTTTGCTGGTAGATTTGCTCCACTGCCGATATCTATTTTCTGTAACTTAGACTACATCTAGCAAGTGGCTTCATGCCAGTTTTCAGACTCTGATGTGTCTAAAAGCAGTATTTTTATATTATTGTACTCAATGTTTATTTTTTGTGGCAGGTTTTTGGTGCCTGCTCAGGCAGGTTGCATTTGGAATTCCCCTGAAAAAGACAATTAGCCCAGTGTATTAAGAACGTTTTTCGCACAGGTCTTGATGTGGTGGTGTACTAGAGTCAGACGCTCCTGATTCATGAGGAGGCACATGCCTCCTCATGAATCAGGAGCATCAGACAAGTGCACCTCTGTGTGTACCTCACCAAAAATCTTAGTCATCTGGAGTGAGATTTGTAGCATAGTGAAAACCACCGTTCATCTTGAATTCGACAACCAGTGCTTGCCACACCTGTCTCATCCCAGCTCTACTCATACATCGGAGCTAGGAAAACCTAGCATGAAAACACCATAAGTCACAAAATTTAGGTGCAACTTTGAGTTGCATAAATGTTGCAACTTTTCAATGCTTTTATGCTGAAATTCTAGAGTAAAAGCTTTGATGCATTGAGACCATTGTGTGCTCATAACTTCTGGCTGAAATCACATATGCAGTTTTTTTTATGTAGTTGTTTGAACTAAAGCCAAAAGTGTATTCAAAAGGAATATAAAAATAAAAGAATGACATACTTCTCTTTCCTGCTAGATCTTCTTATAGCTTTTGTTAAAAAAATGCATGTCATGAACAAGAACTCTTCTATGTATCAAACGTATAGGACACAGCATGTAAAGCATACTACAACATATTTAGTTGAAATTTAAATAAGATTAAATTTTAATTGGATATGATGGATCGATCTGAGTAGAATCAAATTTGAGTAAACTCCTCAAAAATTTGCACAACCACAACAATTTGAACAGTTTACGGTTCATCTTGTATGTTTTGGCCAAAGAAAATTTTAAGACACCATTTTCACACACTGCTTAAGAATAACAGATCATGCTAATTATGTTAGATGTGGCTAGGCGAGCTTCCCTATAACACTGTATAACCAATTTAGAGCCAAATACCATAAATACCATAAGCATATAAGAAAAAAAGGGGAATAAAAGGTATAATAATAAGAATGTAATAAACATGCCTTAATCATAACAATGGAGTAACAAAAAATTGAAAAAAAGTTTATTTATTAAAGGGAATCTGTCAGGTCCCTCATGGCCCCAGAACCACCAGCAGTTGTGTCTGCACATTTAAATACCCTGCCTAGCTCACAGAAAAAACTAATACCTTTAAAATATAAGTTTTAATTATTTTAGAATAAGACACACAATAAACAAATCAGCAAAAATACATCTAGCCAGCCTGGAAACATTGGTCAAATACTGCTGCAATTGGTACCATACGGGCTATTACACCCTATCATTCCCTAATGCAGTCCTGACAGTGGAGGTTGGCACCCTAAACTTGATGCCAAAGTGGCACCCCAGCTCACCCACAGCTGACAATAGATATACCCTGTTAACCCCTAACTGCCCAGAAACAATGTCTGGTCAAATAAGCCGGATCAAAATCACAAATTTACCACAACATTAACTTTATCCAACCCAATACCATATACCATATGAAGGGGTTGCAATTAAAGGAATAGAGGAAAGAGAAAGAGGAGGATGGAGATGGGGGCAGGAGCAGATATAGATGCTCACTGTGCAGGCGCCACAGTGTTAATACATCATAGCACACTGCGGGTCAGGATCTGGGACCTCCACAACACGCAGGTGCGATAGCCTCATGTCAGATCCCGGGCAGCATGCACTGCACATGCTTGACAACTGTTGGCACAGCGCAGGCACCGGCCATGTAACAGCAACACAGAAAGCGGCGCAAAGACGAAAGAGGGGGATGATGGACGGCCGAGAGGTGGCTGACAAAGGGGAAGACGCCATACCTCTGGAACTCAATACAGGTATGGCGTGCACTTTATAAAAGTCAATATTTCAGTGTTACTAGGGATCAGAAACATAAGAGCCACTTTCACAGAATGCAGCCTTAGTGCTGCTGAAGGTAACTTTTTTACTTAAAAATGCCCTGGGGGGGTGACAGGTTCCCTTTAATCTTGGTATCAGATGCCAATTGTGACTATCACTTTAAATTAAGAATCGGGTTTGGTTTGGAGAGATTAATATGAGATTAAAATATCTCCCCTTGTTTTTTGAGGCGATCCCAAAATTTAAAGTTGAAAATATTAATGACCGGCTTTAAGATATGCCAATTACATGTTGTGGCTATGAAGGGACCGCATTATTTAACATCAGCCACCATATAAGTCACCATATCCTTATCCCTCCTTCCTCCGGGCAAATGCGCAAGAGAACTAGTTATCCAAACCATAAGTTACCAGTGCTCCTCCGTCACTTTTCATCTGGTGACTGCGCTCTTTGGAACGCATGCAACCAAAAGAGTGTGATGTAGTTCCACGAATCCATACGGCTATTGCGCGGCATGGATCGCACGCAACCAGAATCATGCGGTGGAGAAAGGGAGAAGGGCGCATGTGCGGCCGACGATATATACTACGGGGAGGGGGAAATATGGGAAGCATATGTGTCTTTACCGCCACAAAAGGGTTAAATATGTACTGTTTTGTATGTGTTTTGCTAGCAATGGGAGTTATGCTTTCTCTGCTAGAAACCACACACACCTCACCTCACTCCCTTACTTGTCTGAAGCTTAGAGCTTTGCAGGCATAGCCTAACTGGGAGGGGGAGGAGTGGAGAGTTGTTGTTTTCAGTGAAGAAGGAGATGAAGAATGCTCCTGGAAGCCATGACATGCGCTTCCTCCAGGATCAAAGCTAATAAGGTAATAAGTTAATAAGAATCAGGGAGTCAGCCCCATGCTTTGAGAGCATGGTGGTAAGCTGAGAGACTGTGTGGGTTTATACAACCAACAGCAGAGCATTTGCCCGGGAAGACTGCAGCAAACTAGGATCAGTGGAGGATTGTGCAAGATGAAACTTGAGCTTCACACAGGATCCAAGCTACAAGTTGCCCAAGGAGGAATGCACAGTGAGTAAGGGTTATACTGGAAGTTCTAGACTCCGGGAAGCCTTGGACCCAGAAGGGATTAGAATAGCAGTAAGCTTACACCGAATCACAGCAGAATGTAGGATATCTCCCATTTTGCAGAGCAGACTGTAACCTGGTAAGAGTTGTAATATCTCCTCTGAACTGCACCTGAACTACAGTAAATGATAAAGTGACTTTCCTTGTCGCCTGCCTTATTACTCCGTGCCTTCTACTTCCATCACAATCACTGGAGGTCAGCCCTGGTTGGAGAGGGTTAAACATCTGCACTGCCGTCACCATCTACTCCCCCAGGGATCATCTGCAGTGCCGGCTATACTACAGTCGAACATTCCAACTGGTGTCACGAATCACTAAATAAACTTTATCCCTAATCAATACTCCCCTTTTACATGACCGCCTGGGGCCATGGACCGGGTCACTGCCACTGTGACACATCCCTTTAAGATGACCAGCCCGGTATCGAGTATCCCATTGCCTCTGGGGCAAGTCATATGCAGCAAAGAGGCCTGGGAAGCCAGATGCTGCAAGGGCCTCTATCGGCTGTAAATAACAGTGACATGTGCAATTGGACCCATGAAGACTTCCTTCTATGTTAATAAACCTCCTGTCACTTTCCCTTACAATTTTACCCATAAACACTCTAGACAATGGAGAGAGCATTTTAAGGGTTACATTTTTCCTATGCAGCATACATCCACAAACAGGCTGTCTTCTCAAATGTTGTGAATCTATTGACATTGATGGTTCCATTTGAATCTTGATGAACTCATACCTTGTGAGGGAAACGCGTTTAGGCTGCTGTGACATATTTGAAGAATGACAGATTAGTTTTTTATCTCTGAATTCAGAATCTGTGATATGGTGTCTTCTCTGGGAATAGTGCAATAGGTGATGAATTTGCTGGCATATGCAACAGAAATGGACTTATTGTTTATGTAAAGGAGGACTTTACACTAGCCTGACAGCAGATGGTGATAGTGTGAAGTTATATGTTTGCTGTATTGTGGGGAGGAAAGCTCTTGTTGATGTTTAGTTTTACTTTCACTTTTGAAAGTGTTATGCCAGCAGCAGGGGCTGTGTGCTTCTGAATTCTTTTCTCATGTTTACCCATAAGAAGTAAATTCTGTTTTTCTCAAGATAACTTGCTCAGTGAAGTTCTCCTGTGTACCGGTGGATTCTCAAAAGATACACTCTGCTACAGGATATGAGTCCAGGCACCCAGGACAGAGACACCCAGGAGATAGTCCCAGAACACAGAATCCCAGAAGATAATTACAAGCAATAACCTCAGAAATGGAGAAGCAGATAAGCTCTGTTAACAGAAGGAGATAAAACCCAGTGAACTGAGACTGAAAAAAATCCAGATACAGAGAGACAAAGGAATTTATGACCCAGGAACTGGAGGGCCGCACACTCGAGATAATTACAGAGAATCACCACAGACACAGGATATACAGGAACTCTAAAGTAGAAAGAAGAAAGAAGAATATCTTTAAAAAACAAGTAAGATTATATAAAAATGATGTGTAGCACTGATCTGAAACTCACAGTAGCTAAGCTGAACAGTGAAAATTATCAGTTATGTAAATTCAAAGTAGAGATGTTGTTAATTAAAGATGATTTATGGGAAGTAATCATTACAGATAGACCTGATGAAGATAATCAGACATGGGATAGAAAGAATAGGGAAGCTAGAGCCACCATTAGCTTATTAGTGGATGATGCTCAATTAATACACATAAGAAATGAAGAAACAGCAAAAGGAATGTGGGATGCATTAAGAAAATTACATGAAAGACCCAGTTTAAATCACAAGTTATTTCTATTAAGAAAGCTTTACAGTATGAGACTGAGTGCAAATGACGACATGCAGAAGCATATATTCTCAATTATGGAAGTAATATCATAGCTAAGGTCTATTGGTGAAGACATTAAAGAAAGTCATGTAGCAGCAATATTATTGTGCAGTTTACCAGATTCGTATACAGCCTTGATAAATGCCCCAGAGACAAGACCTAGAAAAGACATCACATTAGATTTTGTGAAAACAACACTAATAGATGAATATCAGAGAAGAAAAGAACAAACAAATGATTCTTCTATGCTCTTAAAGCTACAGAATTTTAAAAACCTATAATAAAGAGACAAGAGAATGTTTCAGATGTTAGAAAAAAGCTCATTTAAAGAAAGTCTGTACCATATGGACAGCAGAACAACAAAAATTACAACATAAATAGCATACATAGAAAGTGAAAAACACAATTTCCGATTCATGTAAGAATAATTGGAATGGCACACATAGTAACAGACAAGAAATCATCACTTGGTTGGTTTATTGATTCAGGAGCAATGAGTCATATGACAAGTGACAAGAATTTCTTCACTGATCTTGATTTACATAAGAAAGAAGCCATTTATCTTGCAGATGGAAGCAAAATAACTGCAGAAGGTATCGGACAAGGTATGCTAAACTGTTCAAACAAGTTTGGACAAGATTCAAAGAGACTTGTACAGAACGTGTTGTATGATCCAAAAAAGGAAGGCGGATTGTTATCTGTGAAGCGTTTCACAGCCAATGGACTCACTGTAAAATTCAAAGACAATGAGTGTGCAATTCTAGCAGGAAACAAGGTGATAACCAATGTCAAGGCAGATGAACAATTATATCACCTTGACACACCAAAGGAACAGATGAAGGTATGCACATATGATCACAAGAACTGTATTCACATGTGGCATAGATGTCTAGGACACAGAAATCCTGACAGTATAAGGGAACTACAAAGAAAAGAATTGACAAAAGATCTAAAGATTTCAGATTGCTCAATTACCGTAATATGTGAATGTTGTATAAAATCTAAAGCCGCAAGAATATCTATTCCATAAGAAAGTGAGATGAAAAGCAAAAGACCACTTGATTTGGTGCATACTGACGTATGTGGACCTATGAAAGTGTCTACATCAGGAGGAAATAGATACATGGTGACTTTCATAGATGACTACACAAGATACACAGTCACATACTTAATTAGGAATAAAAGTGAAGTTTTTGATTACTTATAGACTATGTAACAAGGTCGAGTAACAAATTTCAAAGGAAGCCAATTGTCATCAGAAGTGATAATGGAGGTGAATTTACAGGTCACAAAATAGAAAACTACTTAAGACAAAATGGTATAGAACACCAGAAAACTGTTCCGTACACACCTGAACAAAATGGAGTAGCAGAAAGGAAAAACAGAACTCTGACAGAAATAATGAGATGTATGCTGACAGATTCCAAACTACCAAAGAAATATTGGGGTGAGGCAGCAATGACAGCTACATATCTACATAACAGACTTTTTTCCAGAAAACTGAAGTAAACTCCATATGAAGTGTGGCAAGGTATGAAACCAAGTGTCAATCATTTAAAAGTTTTTGGATGTAAAGTTTTTATATTCACTCCAACAGAAAAATGTTCCAAACTTCAAAACAGATCCATGGAGGGAATATTTGTTAAATATAATGAAAATTGCAAGGGATACAGATTCCTAGATCCCAAAACAGAGTCACAGTGAGTAACAGTATTACATTCATTGAGGATCTAAATGAAGATGTCATGATTTCAATTGACTCAAAAAATGAGAAAAACAGCAGTGACATAGCTGAAGAGATATCTGATGAGAAAGTAGTTGAAATTGATGAAGAAAAGAATACTGAAAATGAAGAAACACAACTACAAACAGACACAGAACCAAGACGTTCAATGAGAGAAAACAAAGGTAAACCACCAAAATGTCTCTCATACAAGTCAAGCACAAGTAAAATTTATGAACCTGCTTCTTGGGAAGACATATCTAAACTCCCTAAAGAAGAAGCTAATAAATGGATAGAAGCAACAGAAACAGAAATGAAATCCATGCTTGACTCAAATACATGGACACTGACAGATTTACCAGAAGGAAGAAAAGCCATAGGATGTAAATGGATTTTTAAAGTAAAATACCAAACAGATGGCACACCTGAAAGATACCGAGCAAGACTTGTAGCTAAAGGGTATTCTCAAAAATATGGAGAAGACTATGATGAGACATTTGCTCCAGTTGTCAAACATACTACAATAAGAACTTTACTTATAGTTGCAGCAATGAAACAGATGGAACTGATACATCTGGATGTAAAGACAGCATTTTTGAATGGAGATTTAACAGAAGACATTTACATGAAAAAACATCCAGGATTCAAAGATGAAAGAAACCCAAACAAAGTTTGCAAACTACAGAAAAGCATATATGGTTTAAAGCAAGCAGCTAAAGCGTGGAATGACAAAATCACAGACGTGCTTACAAATGAAAATTTTCAAAGAAGCAAAGCTGATCCATGCTTGTATACAAAAAGGCTGATGAATAGATGGATTTATGTACTCATATATGTAGACGACATTTTGATTTGTTCTGAACAAGAAAGGGATAAAGAAAACATTCTAAAAATCCTGAAGCGACATTTTGAAATCAAAGACTTGGGAAATGTGGAGTATAATTTCTTGAAGGATTATCCTACTAAAGAAATGACAGCAGACATCTTCACGAAGGTGTTGAATGCTGATAAACACCAGAGACTAATAAAAAAGTTGGGTTTGACTGAATAAGTCCTTACTGTTGAGAAAGGGTGTTGGCATATGCAACAGAAAGGGACTTATTGTTTATATAAAAGAGGACTTTACACTAGCCAGACAGCAGATGGCGATAATGTGAAGTTATACGTTTGCTGTATTGTGGGGAGGGAAGCTCTCTTGCTGTTGTTTAGTTTTACTTTGGCTTTTGAATGTGTTATGCCAGCAGCACGGGCTGTGTGCTTCTAAATTCTTATCTCATGTTTACCCATAAGAAGTAAATGCTGTTTACTCAAGATAACTTGCTCAGTAAAGTTCTCCTGTGTACGGGTGGATTCTCAAATGATACACTCTGCTACAGAATTATCGCTTTGAGTTTATGTGTATCATCCCTGTAACTTAAAATAAGTGTGCAGCAAAAGGATAGTTGTAATGTGGCAATTGACACTGTGTCAAACACTAGAATATCAATGGTGTGACCCTGCAGGGAAAAGTGCAATACCACAATTAAGATGAATATTGTTCTTTCATACTGACTTACCTATGCACTTTGGCACTTTCACCTGATACTATCTTTTTATGAAACACCATGCTTTTCTTTATTGTTTTTTATGCTGTTCCATTTAATCCCTAAATTCTCCCCTACTCCCCTCTTGGTTTTTGATCTGGTAGACAGCTGGAGGGAGAGCATATAGGGGAAGCAAGGGTGAGCCTACCTTGAGCGGGGGAGCCATATTACGTACAAGTTAGGGTGCCAACCTCCGCAGCAAGGAAGGGACATCTGAAGAAGAATGTCTGAGGGAAGATTAATAGCCCAAAGACTAATGACTGTAATGACTTATCTGTTTGACTCATGCAGGGGATGGTATCAATAACTTTTGTGGCAAAAGTTTGCCTGTGGTCATTCATTGTTTGGTACTGATTTATATCTGAGATATACAAATGTTTTTCTGGGACAGCGGTCCTTTATCATTTGTGGTTACAATCACCCCTGTTGTTTTCCACTAAACTCTCTCACTTTTTGCACTCTATCCCTTTAACTACAACCCCTTCATATGGAAAATGGGATTCTGTTGGATTTACTTAATCTTGTGATATTGTTGTGATTTTGATCCAGCTGATTTGACCAGACATTGTTTCTGGGCAGTAAGGGATTAATAGGGTTTAAAAACTTGATTCCAGCTCAGCCAGTTGCTCTATGCTCATCCACCTCGGGCTCAGACACCGACCTCGCCCTGGCCTCCCTTCAAGGATAATAGAAAAAAAATGGAGTTCAGCTCAACAGGACTGACCTTTTCTTTTTCTTTTTCAAAAGAAATTATAGTGCATACAAAAGAAAATTTTCATGGTCGACATGACCCAGTCAATGCTTTTCGACTGCACTAAGCAGTCTTACTCATGAAAATTTTCTTTTGCATGCACTATAATTTCTTTTGAAAAATAAAAAGAAAAGGAAGATTCAGTCCTGCTGAGCCAGACTCCAATATTTTCTATAATCATTTATTGAGCGTATCTAGCGTCAGCCGTCGATGAGCTGGGGGCGCCACTTTGGGATCAAGTTTAGGGTGCCAACCTCCGCTGTCAGGAAGGGGTGCATTAGGGTATGATAGGGTGTAATAGCCCATAAGATACCAATTGCAAAAGTATTTGACCAATGTTTCTGGCCTGGCTAGATGTATTTTTGCTGATTTTTTAATTGTGTATTTTATTCTAAAATAATTCAAAGTTATATTTTAAAGGTATTAGTTTTTTCTGTGAGCCAGTTGTTCTTTATACCTATCTACCATGTTCTATACATTTTGAATTACCCTGACTAACAGTTCCTTTATTATATTACATACATAAACAGATCTTTAGAAAACGTATGTATAATGGGTGTAATGTAATAAAGGGACTGGTAGGCAGGTTATGTAAAACCAACAAACAAAAATATAGCCTCACCGTGTCCTATGTTATGATTCAGTTCGACTTGCAATGTAGTGGGTCTCCAACCAATAGTCGTGACTTGCGGCTTATCATAGGAAAGAAATTTTGGCGAGTCCCAAAAATAGATAAAATCCTCAAATTTATTTCAAATATTTTAAAAGATCATACAGGTTGGGGATACATCTCAACGTGTTTCTGGCAAAAGCCCTTATTCACTGAGATACAGATTCCTTATGATACATGGTATAAAACAAATGGTAACCAACCGTTGATCAATGAACACACATGTTAACAACCAATCACATTTTGAGAATAATTTGCATAATCACCAAGTTAGATCCCAAAGAAAAAAAAACACCTCCAAGTGTTTTCTTGTTTGTTTGTTTGTTTTTTTTCTTTGGGACTTGTATGATCTTTTAAAATATTTGAAATAAATTTTTAGGATTTTATCTATTTTTGGGACTCGCCAAAAAATTTTTCCTATGTAAAACCAACAGCTGTTGGGTTTTTTCATACACATAAAGATACCAGCACGGCATTGAAACACGTAGTGGACAATAAAAAAAAACCTTCTAATGAATATTGCAGCAAGATACTTCTTTCCAGTAGCACAGACAATTTTTAAAATGTGTTTTTTCTGTTTTGGTAATTTCCCTCTGGCAGATGCTTCACCTAGCCATGGGGCATCGGCAGCCAACTATCTAAACTTTTATAGTGGTTGTGTCTTCACACAACCATCCAAGGTGAGAAAACCTTGTTTTTACTGTCTCCTATATTAGGGTTTTACCCTATTGTATGCTTCTCCCCCACAGTCACTGTTTATTCATAGAATTTTATAACGTAGAGCCATGAAAATAAAAAATCATTTTTCCTGCAAAAATGATTTTTAGCCTCACATGTTTTATTTTTTAAGTACTTGCCACCAAAAAGAAAATAGTTGTGGGTTAGGATAAACCTCATTAGTTCCAGCACCAGATCGTTGTCCTTGCTAAAGTAGACAGCTCTTGTTTTCTTGTAGAACTCTAATGCCCTAAGACACATGGAGTGCAGGATACTACTGTACAAGGCTTCAACGTGTATTGAACCCAAAAGTGACTACTTCTCCACCGATCTACACTGTCAACTTTCAGTAGTAGGTCTGACGTATCTCATACATATGAGGGCAATGAGGTGACAAAAAGACGCAGGACATTATCAGCATAGATACCAGCATTCTGGCTCAGTGACCCCACCCCTGATTCTATGGGTTGCCCTCTAAGGGGGGTAAACTCCTTTTGGACTTTAAGGAGGATGTAGAATGTGGGGATCATGGGACACTTGGGAGACATGAATTTGTACTCATTTGCAGAGATGATTTTTTCATTTAGACCCTTATCAAGAATTGCCAGTTTGGACCCATTAAATTAATAATAATAAATAATAATAATAATCTTTATTTATATAGCGCCAACATATTCCGCAGCGCTTTACAGTTGAACAGTTTCAAACACAACAGTCATAAGTAACAACGTTAACAATACAATAATTAAAGCGAAATTCACCTGTAGGATCACTCTCCAACCTACCATATGTATCTTTATCATCAAGAACTAGTTTGCATATCCCTATGTATTTCTAATGGTCGAGGATGCCCCCTTTATCTGATGGTTTGAGGATGATGTCATGGTTTCTTTCAAGACTGTCCAGGGCTTCTAGCTCTTCATACTCAAATTTGATGGAACACGAGGATTAGTGAAGCCTAATCTTTTTAGGCAATTTTCGACCACTTTCAGAAAAATATTAATATTAGCATAGTCACCTGAGGGGGCATTTTTTGGCTTTTCGGCTTGAGGTCCTTATGGGGACCCACGCCTCTATTCCTCTCATTCTCCTCCATTAAATTCACAAGGACATTTACTCCCTCAAAATCCTCCTCCAAAATCTCCAGTTTCAGGCATTGCTCCCTGTTGTTTTGGACAAAAAACTTTCTCCATCTGAGTTTGCAGCAAAAGAGGTTTATGTCCTTGACCCAAGAAAATATATATTGGGTTGTAGGGACAAAGGAAAATCCATTTTGTAGGACACATATATCTCCTCAGGTGACAGGATGCGTTCAGTAAGGTTGATAATCTGATTGTCACTATGGTCAATTCCTAGGTCAACTTTCTTATGTCGTACCCCATGGGGGTCCTCTGATCCACAAAAGACTATGAAGATGATGAAGAGGGTGCTGAGGCACCCCAGGTTGGATCTCCCATTGTGGGACTTGAAAAGCCATAAACGCATAAGAATGTGGCTCTGTTTTTATCTATTTGTGGATATATCTACATATTTTTATGAAGGTGTGAAATAAAGAAGAATTGTTTTTGATTATTCAGCTGTGATCCAATCAACTTTTTTCTTCCTCTCATTGTGATCTGATGATCAGACGGAAATTTTGGATCGCTGCTGGCAAATTCAAGGCTGCCAGGCACATTGACACGGTGAGGCATTCCGTTTTTCCCTGTATTTTTTCTGTTAACCGTATAGCAAGTATCAATCGAAAATACCCGATTCTCCTTGTTTACCCAAGACTCGGAATTAATTGGACCTGACAAGAAACCGGCCATAGTAATTAAATCTCAAAGTAATATTGGTTTGATTCACGGGATTAGTTTAGAAAGTGCTCACCAAAAGACTAATAGTACCATTAAAAATGAACTTTTATTAGAATAAATAATAAACAACCATCAAAAATTATACATGTAAAGCCTAACCAGGCAAATAGAATTGCTGATCAACAACTGTGTACCTAGTTCACCCTATTATCTCTGATCAAACCCAGCCTATCAGCGGAGGTTGGCACCCTGACTTGAACGTAAAATAGCTCGTTGGTGGCTTTCCCTGGTGACCCTAGGAGACCCTGCTCAAAAAATGGAGTACCATACCAATTAAGGCAACCTATTACTCCAATAAAACACCACCTACTGTATTTCCATACAAAGTTAAATAAGCCTGGGAGAATTGAGCAGTCCAATATATATATAAAAAGGGACAGGGGTAGGGAATTATATGAGGGCAGCCAATGTTAAAAAATGCCTACAATATGAGGAAGGTACCAACAGATTCAAAAATCACAGTATAAGTAAAAAGAAAGACAGTCAGTAACCAATGAAATTGTCCTACAAGTCAGGGAAGAGAGAGAGAGGTGTTAAAGATGTGTTAACTACAACTCCCCCTCTGAACTCCCTATTAGAGATGTTCCTTCTTTACTGTGGAGGTTGGTACCCTAGAATAAGATGCAAATGGCGACCCCACTCAATGAAGACTGTCCCTCACTGACCCCTCAAACTTTCCCTCCACAAAGTGCCTATGCAAAAAAGTGGTTACAAAAAATGGGGAGGTGGGGAAAGGGGTGTATTGAGTGATAATACTTAGGGTGTACCTTGTTTGAACTGCTCAAAAAATAAATTCCTCAAAAAATAAACTTTGAATTTGGTGTAAGATTGTGAATAAACTCCAGAGTTTAAATGTCTTAAAGGTACAGGGGGCAAAAGTCATTGGGATATCTATATATATAATTGTCTTATCATGTCTGTCTGTAACCGAAATCCTGTGTCGCTGATTGGTCGCGGCAGTTAGGCCGTGACCAATCAGCGACAGTCGCTTAGTCGTCGCGGCAACACGGCCACATCGCTTATTGTACAGGCACATTACAGCCGTTAAAGGCATCACTGCTGCATCACTCATTACATAGGCATAGTCCTGTATATATACAATACATTAGGTAAAAGCAGAACAGTGACTGCAGCTCTGGGTGTAACAGGAGTACATTAGGTAACAGCAGAACAGTGACTGCAGATCTGGGTGTAACTGGAGTACAATACATTATGTAACAGTAGAACAGTGACTGCAGCTCTGGGTGTAACTTGCGTGCAATACATTAGGTAAGAGCAGAAAAGTGACTGCAGCTCTGGGTGTAACTGGAGTACAATACATTAGGTAACATCTGAACAGTGACTGCAGCTCTGGCTGTAACAGGACTACAATACATTAGGTAAAAGCAGAACAGTTACTGCAGCTCTGGGAGTAACTGGAGTACAATACATTAGGTAACAGCAGAACAGTGACGTCAGATCTGGGTGTAACTGGAGTGCAATACATTAGGTAACAGTAGAACAGTGACTGCAGCTCTGGGTGTAACTTGCATACAATACATTAGGTAAGAGCAGAAAAGTGACTGCAGCTCTGGGTGTAACTGGAGTACACTACATTAGGTAACAGACAGCAGAACAGAGACTGCAGCTCTGGCTGTAACTGCAGTACAATGCATTAGGTAACAGCAGAACAGTGACAGCAGCATCGGGTGTAATAGGACTATAATACACTAGATGGTGGCCCGATTCTATCGCATCGGGTATTTTAGAGTCTCTGTTTAAACAAAAAATAGTTATATACTCACCTTCCGACGACCCCCAGACTCTTTCCCTCCTCTCACCACGCGCCCGGCATCTTCTGGTTCCAGTAATGCTTAGCGAGAAGGGCTGAAGATGACATCACTCTCGCGAGAGCGCGACCGACGTCATCAGCGATGTTTCATGCTAAGCATTACTGGAACCGGAAGATGACGGGAGCGTGGAGAGGAGAGAAAGAGTCCGGGGGCCGTCGGAAGGTGAGTATATCACTATTTTTTATTTTAACAGAGACTCTAGAATACCCGATGCGATAGAATCAGGCTACCATCTAGTGTATAATATAACGGGCTAAGCATCACTCTGTCTGAAGCCTCTATAGACTGCGCAAGCACGACACGCCTGCGCAGACTGGCTCCAGACAGAGTGATGCACCCCCCAGGAGATTGCAGGCACACGCACCCCCCTAGAAGATAGCCGGCACAACACCTTACCGATTCGGTGTGGCCGCGGGGTCTTGCGTTTTGCTGTGATGACAGGAGAGGGCAGGTTGTGGCGCCCGAAGCGGTGCATGCGCAGTCCGCGCTTTCCAGCGCCATTTTGTGGAAGACACATTGTCTTCACACTGCAGTGTGTCTTTAAGAACATGGCGGCGGAAAGCGAGGACTGTGCAGGCGCCAAGTCCGACACCACAACACGCCCACTCTTGACATGAATCGGCATCTGCGCAGTCCGTGCTTACCGCCGCCATTTTCTTGAAGACACACTGCAATGTGTCTTCAAGAAAATGGCAGTGGTAAGCGCAGACTGCGTAGGCGCCGATTCCGGCGCTACAACATGCACAGAACAGGACAGCAAGGGACACAGGGAAGAAAGGAGAGTATAAATGTATTTTTTTACTGTGCAGTTTAATAGGGGTGAGGGGGACAATTCATATCAGGATTGGGGGTGAGGGGACCATGTATACAAGGATAGGTGGGTAAGGGGACCATGCATACCAGGATTGGGGGGGAGAGGACCATGCATGCCAGGATTGGAGGGTGAGGGCACCATGCATACCAAGATAGGGGGGTGATAGGACCATGCATACCAGGATCGGGGGGTGAGAGGACCATGCATACCAGGATAGTGGGGTGACGGGACCATGCATACAAGGATAGGTGGGTAAGGGGACCATGCATACCAGGATTAGGGGGTGAGAGGACCATGCATACCAGGATTGGGGGGTGAGGGCACATGCATACTACGATAGGGATAAGGGGGTACCATGCATACGAGGATTGGGGGATGAGGGTACTATACATACCAGAATGGGAGACCATATATCAATAAAAATGTCAGCCACCTGGGCATAGAACGAGTTCATAGCTAGTATATATAAATATATATATATATATTTTATATATATACAGTTGTGGCCAAAAGTATTGACACCCCTGCAATTCTGTCAGATAATACTCAGTTTCTTCCTGAAAATGATTGCAAACAAATTCTTTGGTATTATTATCTTCATTTAATTTGTCTTAAATGAAAAAACACAAAAGAAAATGAAGCAAAAAGCAAAACATTGATCATTTCACACAAAACTCCAAAAATGGGCCAGACAAAAGTATGGGCACCCTCAGCCTAATACTTGGATGCACAACCTTTAGCCAAAATAATAGCAACCAACCGCTTCCGGTAACCATCAATGAGTTCCTTACAATGCTCTGCTGGAATTTTAGACCATATTTCTTTAGCAAACTGCTCCAGGTCCCTGATATTTGAAGGGTGCCTTCTCCAAACTGCCATTTTTAGATCTCTCCACAGGTGTTCTATGGGATTCAGGTCTGGACTCATTGCTGGCCACCTTAGAAGTCTCCAGTGCTTTCTCTCAAACCATTTTCTAGTGCTTTTTGAAGTGTGTTTTGGGTCATTGTCCTGCTGGAAGACCCATGACCTCTGAGGGAGACCCAGCTTTCTCACACTGGGCCCTGCATTATGCTGCAAAATTTGTTGGTAGTCTTCAGACTTCATATGCCATGCACACGGTCAAGCAGTCCAGTGCCAGAGGCAGCAAAGCAACCCCAAAACATCAGGGAACCTCCGCCATGTTTGACTGTAGGGACCGTGCTCTTTTCTTTGAATGCCTTTTTTTTCTCCTGTAAACTCTTTGCCCAAAAAGCTCTACTTTTGTCTCATCTGACCAGAGAACATTCTTCCAAAACGTTTTAGGCTTTTTCAGGTAAGTTTTGGCAAACTCCAGCCTGGCTTTTTTATGTCTCGGGGTAAGAGTTGGGGTCTTCCTGGGTCTCCTACCATACAGTCCCTTTTCATTCAGACGCCGATGGATAGTACGGGTTGACACTGTTGTACCCTCGGACTGCAGGGCAGCTTGAACTTGTTTGGATGTTAGTCGAGGTTCTTTATCCAACATCTGCACAATTTTGCGTTGAAATCTCTTGTCAATTTTTCTTTTCCGTCCACATCTAGGGAGGTAAGCCACAGTGCCATGGGCTTTAAACTTCTTGATGACACTGCGCACGGTAGACACAGGAACATTCAGTTCTTTGGAGATGGACTTGTAGCCTTGAGATTGCTCATGCTTCCTCACAATTTGGTTTCTCAAGTCCTCAGACAGTTCTCTGGTCTTCTTTCTTTTCTCCATGCTCAATGTGGTACTCACAAGGACACAGGACAGAGGTTGAGTCAACTTTAATCCATGTCAACTGGCTGCATGTATGATTTAGCTATTGCCAACACCTGTTAGGTGCCACAGGTAAGTTACAGGTGCTGTTAATTACACAAATTAGAGAAGCATCAAATGATTTTTCGAACAGTGCCAATACTTTTGTCCACCCTCTTTTTTATGTTTGGTGTGGAATCATATCCAATTTGGCTTTAGGACAATTCTTTTTGTGTCTTTTCATTTAAGACAAATCAAATGAAGATAATTATACCAAAGAATTTGTGTTTGCAATCATTTTCAGGAAGAAACTGAGTATTATCTGACAGAATTGCAGGGGTGTCAATACTGTTGGCCACAACTATACATATATATATATATATATATATATATAAATAAAGGAAATAGCTGCCCAAAGAGGCTTGATTAACATCTGTGGGCTATGTAGATATACATGAAAAGATAGCTGTCCTAAGAGGCTCCACTCCATTAAACACTATAACCTCAATTGAACAAAAAAGCAAACAAAGGTACAGCAACCCTGATTTTTCAAAAGACAATGATATACCAGTGTGTATATATCTTTAAGGCTCGGTTCCAATATATAATATTAGATCATTCAACCGTAGCCCATGGGATGTGCCTTAGCAAAAAGTCCTACATAAAGGCAGTATAAACTATTCAGCTATTGCATTAGGCTAAGACCTATATAACCAGCCTCATTTAGTAAGCTTGAAAGTGCCAACTGATTGAACTAAATGCATAGAAACATGCCCTAAGAGGCTCAACATCAGTTCACACTGTAACTACATTTGAGCAGAAAATCTTAAATTTCAATAGCAGCTCTTGCTTTTGAATATATATACAGTGGGGCAAAAAAGTATTTAGTCAGTCAGCAATAGTGCAAGTTCCACCACTTAAAAAGATGAGAGGCGTCTGTAATTTACATCATAGGTAGACCTCAACTATGGGAGACAAATTGAGAAAAAAAAATCCAGAAAATCACATTGTCTGTTTTTTTTTCATTTTATTTGCATATTATGGTGGAAAATAAGTATTTGGTCAGAAACAAAATTTCATCTCAATACTTTGTGATATATCCTTTGTTGGCAATGACAGAGGTCAAACGTTTTCTGTAAGTCTTCACAAGGTTGCCACACACTGTTGTTGGTATGTTGGCCCATTCCTCCATGCAGATCTCCTCTAGAGCAGTGATGTTTTTGGCTTTTCGCTTGGCAACACGGACTTTCAACTCCCTCCAAAGGTTTTCTATGGGGTTGAGATCTGGAGACTGGCTAGGCCACTCCAGGACCTTGAAATGCTTCTTACGAAGCCACTCCTTCGTTGCCCTGGCGGTGTGCTTTGGATCATTGTCATGTTGAAAGACCCAGCCACGTTTCATCTGCAATGCCCTTGCTGATGGAAGGAGGTTTGCACTCAAAATCTCACGATACATGGCCCCATTCATTCTTTCATGTACCCGGATCAGTCGTCCTGGCCCCTTTGCAGAGAAACAGCCCCAAAGCATGATGTTTCCACCACCATGCTTTACAGTAGGTAAGGTGTTTGATGGATGCAACTCAGCATTCTTTTTCCTCCAAACACGACAAGTTGTGTTCCTACCAAACAGTTCCAGTTTGGTTTCATCAGACCATAGGCCATTCTCCAAAACTCCTCTGGATCATCCAAATGCTCTCTAGCAAACTTCAGACGGGCCCGGACATGTACAGGCTTAAGCAGTGGGACACGTCTGGCACTGCAGGATCTGAATCCATGGTGGCATAGTGTGTTACTTATGGTAGGCCTTGTTACATTGGTCCCAGCTCTCTGCAGTTCATTCACTAGGTCCCCCCGCGTGGTTCTGGGATTTTTGCTCACCGTTCTTGTGATCATTCTGACCCCACGGGGTGGGATTTTGCCTGGAGCACCAGATCGAGGGAGATTATCAGTGGTCTTGTATGTCTTCCATTTTCTAATTATTGCTCCCACAGTTGATTTCTTCACTCCAAGCTGGTTGGCTATTGCAGATTCAGTCTTCCCAGCCTGGTGCAGGGCTACAATTTTGTTTCTGGTGTCCTTTGACAGCTCTTTGGTCTTCACCATAGTGGAGTTTGGAGTCAGACTGTTTGAGGGTGTGCACAGGTGTCTTTTTATACTGATAACAAGTTTAAACAGGTGCCATTACTACAGGTAATGAGTGGAGGAAAGAGGAGACTCTTAAAGAAGAAGTTACAGGTCTGTGAGAGCCAGAAATCTTGATTGCTTGTTTCTGACCAAATACTTATTTTCCACCATAATATGCAAATAAAATGAAACGAAAACAGACAATGTGATTTTCTGGATTTTTTTTTCTCAGTTTGTCTCCCATAGTTGAGGTCTACCTATGATGTAAATTACAGACGCCTCTCATCTTTTTAAGTGGTGGAACTTGCACTATTGCTGACTGACTAAATACTTTTTTGCCCCACTGTATATATATATATTTAAGGTACAGTTCTAATGTACATTACCCTGTCACTAACTGCACCCCACAGAGCATGGCATAACAGAAATCCTACAAGAGGTAAAGTACCCAGTATACTCAACTATTGCACCATGGCCAAAGTGGATCAGCAAATAAACTTAAAAACAAAAGATAATGATAAACTTATGAATTCAGCCTCGACGATCTGGTGTTGGAACTAATGAGGTTAATCCTAACCCACAACTATTTTCTTTTTGACGGTAAGTACTTCCACCAGCTAAGGGGGATTGCGATGCGTTGCTCCTGTGCACCATCGTATACTAATCTCCTCCTCGTCTTTTCCAGTGCTGATAAATGTTGTTCGAACAAGATATCGGCTTGGTACCAGTTAGTTGACGTCTTTGTTATCTGGATTGGTTCAAGAGAAGAATTCTGTAGAATTGTGCAAGAGCTTAATTTCAACTCTATAGGGCTGAAATTTACATCTGAAAGTGACATGCACAAGTTAGCCTTCCTTGATGTAAAAATAACTAAGACTACCCAGATTGTTTCGGGTACTTGAGTTTATCGCAAGCCCACAGTCATGAATGCCCTTCTTTGATGAGACAGCCACCACCCTGTCCCACTAAAGAGGGGCATCCCTCATGGTCAATATCTCAGAGTAAGGAGGAATTGCTCTGAATTGGTGACATTTAAGACTCAGACATATGAGCTCAGGGACAGGTATAGGCAACGGGGTTACTCTGATGGGGTTCTGGATTCCAGAACTTCTTTTTACACGCGCTAGCTTCATTGTACTTGTTACCATGGATTGCCTTTCTTCTAGTTACTCTTTTCCGCCTCCAACATGTGCGCCGTAATAGGTACTGTTATAGCGTTTGTTATTGCGCAAGCACACTTCATATAATTGTAGGGAAGGTGACCTGACGGGTGGACGGACTTGTCAGATTAGAAAGAGGAGGGTTGCACACTTTAGACAGATATCAGTTATGACAGTGGGGAAACAGCTAGGAAAGTGTAGATGACGTGCAGTAAGTTGGGTTGACCACAAGATGGCAGGGAGGAGTGTGAGTTCAGGACTTGACAGCAGCTGAGGGCTTTAGAAACCGTTGGTCATGGGGGGCGGAGTTACAGGGGACCGGGAAAGATATAAATTTGACAGGAGGGTTCCAGAAAGTTCCAGTCCCTGGGAGGAGCTCAAGAGACAAGAAGTCTGTGACAATTGGAGTGTTGTGAGGAGAGCTAAACCAGGGGACTGAGGAGAAAGGAAGTCAGGGGAGTGGTCCTGACTCAAAGTACCGCAGTACAGACGAGGCCCGGGAGAAAACATACCGAATTAAGGACGACAACTGATCAGTAAAATTGCTGTTGGTGTACAGGCCTAAGGTGGCCACAGTGACTGAGCTGGCAGGAACGTCACTAAGTTTGAAAACGGGACGGTGCGTATATTTACGTCTCTAGTGAAAAGTACAGTGTGTGTAACGGGGCCTAGAAACGGAGGGCCGTTAAAAGGATTGCGGTGTATTGCTGGGGCCGTCAGACGGACGACGAGAAATAAACTTGGACCTGTTTCACCCGAAAGTTGCCTCCATCTTGTGTCTGTTACGTCACTGTGCGGTATACAGAGGGACCACCCCCGCAGTCCGGCCCACGACCCTACATAATTACCAAAGTCATGCGCACTGGATGTACGGAGTCATGTGAGCACAGTATTCAGTTCCGGTTATCTCAGAACTGCTTTCTATACAAGCGTCTGCAGTATACACGTTACTATGGATTCTCCCTGAAGTCAGTGTTTCCGTTTCTAACACATGCGGTGTAATAGGTAATGTCACAGCTGCTTCTCATTCATCTATTGAATGACGAAGCCATCTAGTGGTGGCGACATGCGTCGGGCATCCCCACAAGCTCCCCCAGCTATAGATATTGATTGACTACCATTTTTAGTCCAAGCTTTATGGGATAAGTATTATACTTCTCTGGAAACTTTATTCCTATTCAGGCGTCTTTTTCAGCACTTTCCTGTGTGTTATTGAGGATATCTATTCCTCTGTACCGTGGACTTTTTATTGCCATACATGTGTTTTTTGCTTCACATCAGGCCTTCATCTTTGTGGCATCTGTTCTTAGGGTTTACTTTATTGTACAGATAGATTGGGGTAGGCTTATTAGCTGTCTATTGTTGCAGCAATGTTTCTTAAACATAAGATTGTATCATGTACAGTTGTTCCATTGTGAATGTATGATGCTCCTTTTACTGCACTATATATAGTGTATATTTTTATATTCTTACCTGTATACTTATTTGGAACATAGCCATTGTAAACTACATGTTCTGGCATTTTTGTGGGGAGCTTATAGCTCTATTATGGGCTAATAGGGTTTGTTATAGGGGTCATGTTTATGACTTTTAATTGTTTTTAATTGGTCATGTCTGTTTGTATCCAATAAAGCATTTTGTATATTGAGGTGATCCTGGTTCTAGTCTGTAGCTTTCTTTTCTTTCTATATTTCATGTTCTGCGATTTTTGCTCACCGTTCTTGTGATCATTTTGACCCCACGGGGTGAGATCTTGCGTGGTGCCCCTGATTGAGGGAGATTATTAGTGGTCTTGTATGTCTTCCATTTTCTTATTATTGCTCCCACTGTTGATTTCATCACACCAAGCTGCTTTCCTATTGCAGATTCAGTTTTCCCAGCCTGGTGCAGGGCTACAATTCTGTTTCTGGTGTCCTTCCACAGCTCTTTGGTCTTCACCATAGTGGAGTTTGGAGTGTGACTGTTTAAGGTTGTGGACAGGTGTCTTTTAAACTGATAACAAGTTCAAACAGGGCCATTACTAAAGGTAATGAGTGGAGGACAGAGGAGCCTCTTAAATCAGAAGTTAAAGGTCTGTGAGAGCTAGAAATCTTGCAAGTTTTTAGGTGACAAACAACTCATTTTCCACCCTAATTTGAAAAATAGATCTTGCCAAGTCAGACAAGGTGATTTTCTGGATGTGTTTACTCATTTTGACTCTCATAGTTGTGGTCTACCTATGCTGTCAATTACAGGCCTCTCTCATAGTTTTAAGTGGGAGAACTTATACAATTGGTGGCTGACTAAATCCTTTTTTTCCCCACTGTATACACTAGGATGGAGTGCGCAGGCGCCGCCGACCGCTATTCATCATGGGGCAGACTTTCCTGATGCATCAACACAGGCATTTAATAAATTACTAAATAAACTTACCGTATGTTTGTGCAAAATCAATCGCCAATATCAGAAACGTGACCTGTGATGTTATGTACTAATATTATGATTGTCTTAACGTGCTAGTCGTTTTTTGGTATCTCAGTTTTTGGTTAGGGATTCGGCATGTATCACCTAAATGTGATATAGTAAGGTATTGTGTAACACAGGTATTAGGATGCAGTGATACAGAGGCACAGAGCAAGAGGTAGCAATTACTCATTTTATTAATACAGGGGTAACCTCCTTGCAGGGAGCAGCAGGAAATAAATGATAAAGGTTGAGGGGTAAACAGGGAAAGAGTAATTCAGAATGGCAGTCTGCATATTAATTCCATTTAGCGTGACTCGGTTGTCTGTTTCTTTTCCTGAGTCAGATGATTGGTCAGCAGCCGCCTGAGGCCGGTTCTGAGTTCTTCACGCTTAACAAGTCGGCCTCACTTCTGAGGGCAGTGGGTGGTCACCAGTCTTACCCGCTGAGCCCCTAGTCCGTTATGCTGCAGCACAGCAGAGTGGAGTTCACCACAATCCTCCATTTGGCCTGTGTTCCTTCACATGCCCGCTGAAACCTGGGAGTCCTCGCTGCACCCGGCCATGATCGTTACTATGTGGCCAATCTTTCCCCGCAGCCCGGTGCTGGTCCTCTCTGACACCTATCTCAAGCAGGAAGCCCCCTTCTTTACCTGTGCAAACACTTTTATATCTCCATGGCTCACCATGCTCCTTTTACACAGGTTAAGGGTCTGCTCCATCTCCAATCTCCTTCCCGCAACAGTAGGTTCGGACCCAGTGTTTTGTCAGCAGCCACAGCCCGGTCTTCAACTCTACACCCCAGCTCTCCTTTATCTTGCAAGTCAACGTGCGAGAGCTCTTTCACCAAGAGTTCACAATTCTCAACCACTTGGATGATTCATTGCCAAATGAATTAATCTTGCTCATAACGGGTGGGAGGCATTCCAACTGTGGTTCGCTCTGATCTGACTAATAGGAGGTGCAGAGCTACTCTGGTCCAGTGGGCTTGATGCTTCCGTGGCTTCAAGCATTGGTAACTCAGCACTCACCTCCCTGGGAGTAGCAGGTGGCGAAGCATTGGGATCTGGGGGGGCAAGGCTGACTCCCCTTCCTCTTCGTTGAAGTCTGAAAACATCAAAGTGGGTACCCGGTGCCCTGTCAGCACCCACAGCCCAGTCTTCTCCTTTACAATTTCACTTTACCCACATCGTGTCTTTGCCCCAGAAGACTGCAGATGTTGTGATATGACTCACGGGAACATTAATGTACTGTGATTTAAGGAACAGTAAAATAAAGCCAATAATTTAAAGGATGGTCAGAAATGTCAGAATAGTATACATGTTGTTATTCAATGGAAAGGAACTGAAAGTGAAAGAAATTTATACCAAAACTGATGACACATAACATTTATGGTCAATCTAAATTTATACTTTTTTTTCTTTTTTGACTTTCATTTTGCTCAAGCAGTAACTTAATTGTTAATTTAATAAAAGTTGTTTTTTTTTTAAGTTTTTTTTTTTTTTAAATGGGGTTCACTCTTTAATTAGATAGAGATCTGTTCTGTTAGCAAACTGTTATAGATTACTGGCTGTATTTTTCAAGTATCAAATAAAAAAAACATTTTTACACATTGAAATTGTAGTAGTTTTAGGAATTTCAGACGAGTTTACTTTTGATTATGTCATTATATGCATCCAATATACATCTTCTTTATGAATAAGATATCATTACAAAGTTAACTATTGATACTGACCTATACAAGCATTGATTTTGATTCTTTTATTCTTAATATTACATTTCCACCATGGTCCGAATGCCTTTTTTTTCTACCTTCACTATAGATCAAATGAATCACTTTTTTCCTAGCCTGTTATTTTATTTACTAATATATTTGCAAAGCTATTACTGAAGAGGTGGAAAGTGCCTTTTGCTATCTGCAGTGCTAACAGAGTATCAGGCTGACCCATCTTTTCTGTCACTCACACAGGCAACTGCAAGAAAGTGCGGTCACGGGTGCTGCACATTATCCATATCTTCAGAGAGCAGGGAGACCTCACATGCCACCATGAATGTGACACTAATGACCTACATTGCTACACAGCTCGGTAACAGACCACATTTAATTAGAGAAAAAGTGAAGACAGGTACACACATTTTCTCACCTCCCCCTCAAGTAGACATCTCCCCCACATTCCTACTAAAGTAAGACTGGCAGTTTCAATTTAAGGTTTCGTTAGATAAGGCTGGTTGGTGCTCGTAGATTACAGAGTGGATATTTAGTCCACCTTATTATAGATGAAATCCATAGGCAGTTTAATAGATGGCAAATATTGAAGCCGAAACGGCCAAGCTGGAAGTCATGTTTATTTTTATTTTTGTAGACAACTTTTGAAAAAAACTTACCCAACATCCTTTATATAATTTGCAGTTGTGTCATTCTCTGGTATAATGGGGTGATATCTTATGGGCGAAAATTGGCTAAATAAAAAGACCACAAGAGAGGAAACATATTTGCAGCAATTATCCTTCTGCAGGTTATTACAAGCATCATGTACGCCCTAAAGCTTCACACAGCTTGTATGATAGCAAAGTCCCCACACTTCCACATTACAGAAGTCCAGGCACTCCATCTATGGCCTCTTTGATCCCTCCATAATCAACAGTATTCATCCTCTAAAGTCAATGCTTCAAAGGATGAGTTCTTCTTTAACCTGATATGGAGATAGATCATGCCAGAATTTTTTTAGAACTTAGTGTGAAAAAATCTCTGTTAGTCTCTGTGCGAAATCTCTATTAGTATGGGCCTGTAGACCTCAACTGGTGCTGCACAACATGGTGTTGTACAACAACTGTGGGCATGAGATTTTCTCTGAAGTGCACAGAATATTTTAACATATTTATGTATTTTGTATAATTATGAATTGTGAAAAAGTCCGCTTTATTTAGCAATCCACATTAAAACTTCATGGCCGGGAGGCTGGAGGGAGAAGTGAGCAATGTCTGACGACGGCTGTTTCGTGCTTACTAGGACTTCGACGTCCTATTTTTTCACAGAATTTGCATTGTGGATTTTGATCCAAGACTCGGATCAATATGAGACATGTCTGCGATTCTGTGCCGACGATTCGGTCTGAAAAAAATTAGACCTGTGAACAGCTCCATCTGGAATTGACCTAATTTGCATTCAACATCCCCAGTAATCATAGTAGATCCAAATCTGGAAACAATGAGGCACAATTACTAAAGTCAAGAAGAAATCTAGAAGGCAATACGTCAAAAAACTGGTGCAAATGTCATATATTTATCTTTTTGTTGCACTTATTTTGGGACAGATTTATCAATACCATCTACTACTCATATAGTGCAAACAAACTAGACAGTCTTAACCCCTTTCTGACATCATATGTACTATTCCATCCATGTGACCTGTGCCTGTCTGACCATGGATGGAATTGTATGTCATATCCTTTAATGCGACCGAAGTCACGATCGCTGTGATTTGCGCTTCAATACTGAACAGCCAATCGCAGCCTCTCATTGTTTCAGGCAATCAGATTGCCTGAAAGAGTGCTCTCCCAGCCAAGGATCGAGTACCGATGTGCTCAATCCTAGACTGGTGCCTGTCAATTCCAGGCATCGGCGAAAACTGCTCAGATTGGCGTGATCAATGATCATATCGATCGCGCCAACCGCAGGGCACAGCCGCGGTGTTACCACTCTATGCCCTGCTTGGGGACCTGCCTAGGATCAGTGCTGTATGAGCACTGATCCTAGGCCTGTGCCTAGGAAAGGCCAGGCATGGCCAGGAGCTGCTGATTGGTGTGATCAATGTAATCCGTCAATCGTGCCAATCACAGGGCACAGCTGCGGTGTGACCGCCCTGTGCCCTGCCGGTAACCTGCCTAGGATCGGTGCCTAACAACACCAGCATCACCAGGGCCAGCTCTGATTTGTGTGATCGATGTCATCATTGATCACACCAATGACAGGTCACAGCCCTGTGACCTGTCTGTGACTGTTCTGCAGATCCTCACACTAGCTGAGGATTCCTGCAGAGCGGTCACACTGCTGGATCTCCTACTATGCTGGGCCTTGTGGTGTCACAGAAGCCTGTGACACCACAATCCCTGCTGAAAAAAGAAGAAAGTAGAAAGATGACAAGACAGAAGAAAGAAGAGAGGTTACAACCGTCATTGTTTTGATCCCTGATCCCTGCCCGATCTCATCCACCCCAATCCCCCAACCCCTTCCCTTTCCCCCTCTTTTTCCCCTCTTGACCCACCCTTTGTGCCACCTCCGTGCGCACATTTAGCAGCCACTGAGCATGTATTGGTGATGCAGTTCACCAATCAACACTCATGCTCGCTTTTCTTTCTCACCCCCTTTGCGCCACCCCTGTGCGCACATCCAGCAACTGCCAAACTTTGATAAGTGAAATAGCTCACTTATCAGAGCTCATGGCTGCTGCTTTAGACACTTTTATTTTCAACACTCCCGTGCACACATCCAGCAGCCGCCAAACTTTGATAAGTGACGCAGTTCACTTATCAGAGTTTGTGCCTGCTGTTCTCCATTTTTCTTTCTTGCCCCCAGCGCCACCCCTGTGCGCACATCCAGCAACTGTCAAACTTTGATAAGTGAAACAGTTCACTTATCAGAGCTCATGACTGCTGTTTTAGACACTTTTCTTTTTCAGCACCTCCGTGTGCACAATCAGCAGCCGCCAAACTTTGATAAGTAAAACAGTTCACTCAACAGAGCTCGTGCCTGCTGTTTTTCACTTTTCTTTTCACAGACTTTTTTCTCCCTGGTTGTGCTTTTTTCTTTTAGCTTTTTCTTTTCAGACAAAATTTTACACCTAACACTATGCCCCCCACACAAACAGTTAAAAATAAAGTATGTGACACAAGCACCATATTCATAAAACAAATGTCCCGCCCATCATTTTCATCCCAACAGCACTATTCAGTGGCGAATGCATATGTTTTCCTTGCCACTGACACAAATAGCGATGGAGAGGATCTCACATTTATTTCTCAGATGACGATCTTCCTCTTCCTCCTCCTCATCTTCCTCCTCGGGTCCTGCAGAACCGCCACGCAGACATCCCAGGACAGAAGATGAGGCAGCACCCACCATTCCAGAAGATAAAGATGAACCAGTGCACCACATTGCGGACCCCGTACGTACCACGCCCCCAAAAAATTACGAGCGACTGTTTCCTGATTTTCTGGCAGAATCAGGAATCAAGTTTGACACCACCGGCGTCATATAAATAGACTTTTTCAAAGTCTTTTTCTCTGAGGATTTTGTTAGCCTCATGGTGGGTCAAACTAATTTATATACTCGTCTATTTTTGGCACAAAACCCCGGTTTATCATGTTCTAAATTGTCTCCTGTAGACACAGTTGAAATTATGCAGTTTTGGGGCCTGGTCCTTCACATGGGGATACTGAAGAAGCCAAAACTTTGGCAATATTGGAGTATTGATATTTTATACAACATTACAGTGTTCCAAATGGTCACGGCCAAGACTCGTTTTGAGGCCATCCAAAAATTCCTGCATTATACCGATAATGCACAGTGTCCCCCATGAGATGACCCCAAATTTGACAGTCTGTTCAAAGTTTTGGCTGGTCATCAAACACTTCAACAAAAAGTTTGTTGAAGTGTACGTGCCACAAAAGGACATATGCGTGGATGTGTCCTTAGTTCAAGGAAGGCTCAGATTCTGTTAGTACCTGCCCAGCAAGAAGGCCAGGTATGGAATCAAACTATATAAACTGTGAGAGAGTACCTCAGGGTAAAATAAAAAATAGGGGACTAAAAGATCATGTTTATGGAAAAAATATGATTTTTTTATTTTCACGCACAGGCGTTCTTAACTTTGGTGAAACACTTAGCAGTTCAAAGTGCTCCCCACCCATCTAGATAAGTTCCTTGGTGGGTCTAGTTTCCAAAATGGGGTCATTTGTGGGGGGTTTATACTGTTTAAGCACATCAGGGGCTCTCCAAATGCGGCATCCAATCTCAATTCCAGCCAATTTTGGTTTGAAAAAGTCAAATGGCGCTCCTTCCCTTCCAAGCTCTGCAGTGCACCCAACCAGAGGTTCCCCCCACATATGGGGTATCAGCGTACTCAGGACTAGAGTTGAGCGACTTTTGGTTTTTTAGGGTCGAGTTTCGTTTCGTGAAACCCGACTTTTCCAAAAGTCGGGTCGAGCAAGATCGTCCGATTATAGGGAAAAGTCGGGGTCGTCCCGAAACACGAAACCCAAAGTAAGTCAATGGGGAATAAAAGTCGGCAGTGAGAGGAGGACAGAAAACACACCTACAGTGCCCATTTGAATGCCAAAAGCATCAATTCTTCTTACTTAAGCTTGTCAACCTTAATTAACTTCATAATACAAGTTACGCACTGAAAAATGGGGGTTATTTGGCTAAAGTTGTGGGGGGGAGGGCTGGCTCCAGGTTTTCATGTGCCCTGGGCGAAAGAGCGCCCCTTTAACACATACTACAACTCATCATGCTCCGATACGGCAGAGAAATAGCGGTATAGTACAATGAAAAATACTTCACTTTTTACATCTCATGACGAGGCCCATCTATTTCTCCATACAGAATCATTGGTCCCATATAATGTTTGAAACAGTATATGATGAGCTCCACATAATGCTACAGTATATGTTGGTCCCCATGGATGAAGCTCCACTGTCTTATGGGCCCAAATAATGCTCCAAACATAATGGGCCCCATTTCTAATGCTCTAGTGTATAATGGGCCCTGTAAATGCTGCTCCAGTGTCTGATGTCCACCTTTGGAATGTTCCAGTGTATGGTGGGCCCCATCTATCATTCTCCAGAGTATAGTGCTCCCCAAAAATTGCTGTCCCAACATTGAAAACAATCAAATAAGTCTCCTCGCTAGGGAATCCCTGTACTAGTCTGGACTCCTCGTCGTCCCCATCTTCCATCTCACTGCACAGTATTTCAACCTTGCAAGTGCTGTGATCCTGAGCAAGCAGGGGAGGCCCACTCGTTGGCGACGGCACTGGCACAGGGTCCCTGATAGTATGGTGGTGTGTCTGATGGCGGGTGGGCCGAACCTGCACTTTCATCTGCAGCTTCCTCTTTGTCACCGTGTAAAATGGAACTGTATATGGGAAGGGTAACCTGAGTTTAATCAGGGTCAGATTCAGGTCGTGTAGCGTGCGAGGGGAATGTAGTGGTCTGGGTCAATGTACCAGCAGATTCAGCAAGCAGTGGCTGGGCATCAGTGCACTTGTGTCGCCCCCAGGAGTACGGTCGCCACAGTGGCATTACCTTCCTCCTAGGGAGTGTGATGTCATGCTTGGGAGCAACGAAGGATCTCTCTAGCAGGTTAACTGATTGGGCGGCATTATTCCCACGAGTCATGACCCTCCAAACAGTGTTCATGAAGGCAAAGTGTTTGTTTTACGTGGGCAGTATGGTTGCAAAGCTGAACCTTAAAGGAATGTCCAGAAGGGCACCACCAGGAGTGGAGCCTACGGTTTAATTCGACTCCACCTGGGAAACCTCAACCATGCAAGCTACAGAAAAGATGCACAGATTGCAAGCTTAATTCCGTTAACGAACGAGACTCCGTCATGCCCCGCGGTCCGAGTCCGGCTTACTAGAGGGACACGTGAGGTTCTGGCACATGAGATTGGCCAATAACTGGTGTGTCATGCCCTTACATGTCCGTGACTGCATGTGCGCTACACTGAAAAGGCCAGCATTTGTCGCTTACAGGTGAAGATAACCCGCTGAACAACGTTAGTGATGGGGATCTGTGATTACAATTATTACCCGCGAACGATGATTTACCAGTAAGTGCAGGTCAACCGCAGTTCCGGAATTAGGCCTAACCGTCATTCCTGAAAAAATGAAAAACTTACGTCTGCAAACCACAGGTGCTGTAGCTTGCTTAACAGCTCGCCAGCCGTTCTCAGGCCCAGTATGGATTACACGTGATTGCACAAAGGTGAGAAAGGGTACCGCATCCCCGGATAACATGTATGGATAGCGTACACATTCAAAATATATGTCTATACATCAGGAGGCAGGCTCAGACGGTGTTAGGCCCAGTATGGCTTGCAGGTGATTGCACAAAGGTGAGAAAGGGTAGCGTATCCCCGGATAACATGTATGGATAGCATAGTGTACACATTCAAAATATATGTCTATAGATCAGGAGGCAGGCTCAGACGGTGTTAGGCCCAGTATGGATTGCACGTGATTGCACAAAGGTTAGAAAGGGTACCGTATCCCCGGATAACATGCATGGATAGCGTACACATTCAAAATATATGTCTATAGATCAGGAGGCAGGCTCAGACGGTGTTAGGCCCAGTATGGCTTGCACGTGATTGCACAAAGGTTAGAAAGGGTACCGTATCCACGGATAACATGTATGGATAGCGTACACATTCAAAATATATGTCTATAGATCAGGAGGCAGGCTCAGACGGTGTCAGGCACAGTATGGATTTAACGGCCCAGACTTCACAGCGGAGGAGCAGGGAGAGGTAAAGATTGCAAATGCTGGGGCCCTGCCCAAGCAATGGGGGCCCACTCGTGTGCGTCGGTACTGGCACTGGGCCCCTCATAGTACAGCGGTGTGTCTGATGGCGGGTGTGCACCACCACCGTCAGAGACACTTGATTGCACTATGAGAGACCCTGTGCCAGTGCTCGCGCCCAAGAGTCGGCCTACCCACCTGTCCAGGGCAACGGCACTCGCACGGTGTCGTGCGCTAGGTGGTGACCCCGGCCATGGGGGGGGAGGCAGCACAGTTAGGGAGTTTTAGAAAGTGGCATATGTTGATGTTGGATATTCAGCTGATGCAAAAGGTGAAATAGGTCAAATCCCAGGAAGAGGTGGACCAAAGCAAGCCATTTTTCTGTCACCCTATGTGTCATCAGGGGAAGGTGGGACAAAATCCTTGGAAACCCATGCGTTGTTCATTTTAATGAAGGTTAGATCATCCACATTTTGGGTTGACAGAGGGGTCCTTTTTTCTGTCAGGATTGATCCAGCTGCACTGAAGACTCTTTCCGATAGCACACTTGCAGCTGGGCAAGCGAGCTCCTGTAAGGCATATTGGGCCAATTCAGGCCAGGTGTCCAGTTTAGCGGCCCAATAGTCAAAGGGGAATGACCTGTGTGGGAGAACATCGATATGGGAGGAAAAGTAGTTTGTAACCATAGTTGACAACTGCTGTCTCCTGTCACTTTCCATCGATGCAGTATTACCAGTTGTGTGAGCGGTACTTGAAAAATCAGTCCACAACATTGTCATGAAACCCCTGTCTCCAACGCCACTTCTGCTGTGTGCACCACGAACACCTCTGGCAAGCTGCCCCCGGCCCGTACGGCTCGCGTGAGAACCATCACCGCTGCTGTGTGCAGGGAATGCCTCAAGCAACCGATTTACCAGAGTTGCTTGTTTATTAGCCAATATTAGGTCAAGGTTCTCCTGTGGCATGATGTTTTGTAATTTGCCTTTATAGCGTGGATCCAGGATGCTGGCCAACCAGTAGTCGTCATCGTTCATCATTTTGGCAATGCGTGGGTCCCTTTTTAGGATCTGCAAGGCATAATCTGACATGTGGGCCAATGTTCCCGGTGTCAATGATGCACTGCGAGTGCTGGTTGGAGGAGCACTTTCTGGCAAATCCACATCCCTCCAGTCACGCACAAACCCTGTACCAGACCTTGCCATGCCAACATTTTCACTTGCCCCACGAGATGCATCCTCCTCCCCTAAGTAATCATCCCCATCATCCTCCTCCTCCTCTTCTTCCTCCACCTCGTCCAGGAGAGGTCCCTGAGCAGACAATGGCTGAATGTCATCAAGGATTCCCTCCTCCTCTTCCTCCTCATCAACATTGGCTGCAGATGTCTGCTCCTTAAGGTGCGTCAAAGTTTGCATGAGCAGACGCATAAGTGGGATGCTCATGCTTAGGATGGCGTCGTCTGCGCTTACCAGCCGTGTGCATTCCTCAAAACACTGAAGGACTTTACAGAGGTCTTTCAGCTTCGACCACTGCACACCTGTCAACTCCATGTCTGCTCTCAAAGTGCCTGGCCGTGTATCCTCCCACAAATGCATTATGGCCTGCCTCTGCTCGCACAGCCACTCCACCATGTGCAGGGTGGAGTTCCACCTTGTTGCAATGTCGATAATGAGGCGGTGGTTGGGAAGGTGGAGCAATCGCTGCAGCTTCTGCATACGAACGGAGTGTACAGGCGACCGGCGGATGTGCGCGCACAGTCTTCGCACCTTCTGGAGCAGGGCTGTTAACTCCGGATAATTTTTGAGGAAGCACTGCACCACCAGGTTCAAGGTGTGTGCCAAGCAAGGTATATGGCTGAGTTTTGAAAGGGCTATGGCTGCCACAAAATTACGGCCGTTATCACTAACTACCTTGCCTGCCTCAAGATGTACACTGCCCAGCCATGACTCAGTTTGTCGCTTCAAGTACTCGGCCAGCACCTCGGCGGTGTGTCTGTTGCCCAAACACATCATCTGCAACACAGCCTGCTGACGCTTTCCACTAGCTGCTCGATAGGGGGACACATCGTGTGCAACAGTGGCAGCTGCAGATGGAGTGCTCGTACGACTGCGCTCTGTGGACGAGCTTTCGCTTCTGGAGGAGGGTCGAACGCCTACAGCCAACTGTTTCCTATACCGTGGGCTAGGCAGCACTGTCCCACCACCGCTGTCCCCTGTGGACCCTGCATCCACCACATTAACCCAGTGCGCAGTGATGGACACGTAACGGCCCTGGCCGTGCCGACTGGACCATGCATCAGTTGTGAGGTGCACCTTTCCGCTCACTGACTGCTTGAGGGCATGGACAATGCGGTCTTTCACATGATGGTGGAGGGCTGGGATTGCTTTGCGAGAGAAGAAGTGGCGACTGGGTAGGTCATAGCGTGGTACTGCATAGGCCATGAGTTCGCGGAAAGCTGTGCTTTCCACCAACCGAAAGGGCATCATCTCAAACGAGATTAGTTTGGCAATGTGGGCGTTCAAACCCAGTGTACGCGGATGAGAGACTGAGTACTTTCTTGACCTACTCATAGTGTCTGGGAGGGTGAGCTGGACTTGAGAGCTGCATATGGTGGAAGTAGCGGTGGACAGGGCGGACTGAGAGAGGGTTGATGATGGTGATGGAGTTGTTGTTCTTTCTGATGGCCTAGAATCAGTCTTTCATTGATATAACAGTGGGATTCCCTGACTGCTGTGGCCTTGCAACGACACCTCAACATTTGCTGCTGTGCTAACCGGTGGGCTTACAGTGGGGGAAACAATGTAGCGTTGCGGACTACCTTCGTTGTGATCAGTTGCACATGTGGCACTTGAGGTTTGGTGTTATGTCCACGCTTGCAAGTGCATGCTGGTTAAATGTCTAAGCATGCAACTGGTATTCAAATTTTTCAGATTTTTCCCTCGGCTAAAGGTCTTTGCGCACTTCTTACAGATAACCTTGGCCTGATCATGAGGATTTTGTTCAAAAAAGTGCCACACTGCACTCTTCCTACTTTGGCAGAAATTTTGCGGCCTAGGACGCTGTGATCTTTTGACCCTCTGGACAAGCTGTCCAGCAACTCTTTTGATGTTTGGAACCTGTCTTTGGAGTGCTCCGGGCCTGCCAGATAACAGCTGTTGCGATGTCGATGTCTGCTGTGGATGCTCCTCATCTGAGCTTTTGGAAGCAGCACCCTCTTCCCCCAATGGATGCCAATCTGGGTCAACAACTGGGTCATCCATCACCTCCTCTTCTATGTCATGTGCACCTTCCTCTGTGTCACCGTGTATGGTGGTATAGTGTGCGGGAAGGGGCACCTGAGTCTCATCAGGGTCAAAATCTGGCTCTGTACACTGCGAGGACAATGTAGTGCTCTGAGTGAATGTACCAGCAGAATCATCCGTCAGCGGCTGTGCATCAGTGCACTCCATGTCAGATTCATCTTGGCCTGGGTAATTCACCATTTGACTTGATAATCCAGGCATGGTATGTGAAAACAGCTCCATGGAGTAATCAGTAGTATGGCCTGCGTCATCCTTCAATCTTGGTTGGGGTGAAGGACACAAGGAAAGGTGTGGTTCATGAACATGAGCCTCCAATGACGACTCAGTGCTTTTACTTTTTACAACTGAAGAAGAGGAGGCGATAGAGCTGGAGGCTGAGTCAGCAATGTAAGACAAAACTTTTTCCTGATGCTCTGCCTTTAAAAGCGGTTTGCCAACTCCTAGAAAACTAAGTGTTCGAGGCCTTATGTAGACAGACGATGACGCAGGGTCAGCACCTCCTGCATTTGGTCCTATTTTGCTCTTGCCACTACCATCAGATCCACCACCAACACCATCATTACCAGCTGCCAACCCCCGCCCAATTCCACGACCTCTTCCACCAGCCTTCCTCATTTTTGGTAGAAATGTAGACAAAATCCAACAAACTATATAGTAATGTAAAACAAGGTACAAGGTGTCTATAGGACAGGGGAGTTTTAGAATTTCTGCACACACTTGTGGACAGTGGACACTTGTGGATTGTGTGCGGCCCACTGATATCTGAGCGCTATGTGACACGCTCGATGGCACAGCTGCCTGTGACCAAAGTGACGAGAGGATAATGGAGATTTTGAATCTCTGCGTACACTTTTGGACACTGGACACTTGTGGATTGTGTGCGGCCCACTGATACCTGAGCGCTATGTGAGACGCTCGATGGCACAGCTGCCTGTGACCAAAGTGACGAGAGGATAATGGAGATTTTGAATCTCTGCGTACACTTTTGGACACTGGACACTTGTGGATTGTGTGCGGCCCACTGATATCTGAGCGCTATGTGACACGCTCGATGGCACAGCTGCCTGTGACCAAAGTGACGAGAGGATAATGGAGATTTTGAATCTCTGCGTACACTTGTGGACAGTGGACACTTGTGGATTGTGTGCGGCCCACTGATATCTGAGCGCTATGTGACACGCTCGATGGCACAGCTGCCTGTGACCAAAGTGACGAGAGGATAATGGAGATTTTGAATCTCTGCGTACACTTTTGGACACTGGACACTTGTGGATTGTGTGCGGCCCACTGATATCTGAGCGCTATGTGACACGCTCGATGGCACAGCTGCCTGTGACCAAAGTGACGAGAGGATAATGGAGATTTTGAATCTCTGCGTACACTTTTGGACACTGGACACTTGTGGATTGTGTGCGGCCCACTGATATCTGAGCGCTATGTGACACGCTCGATGGCACAGCTGCCTGTGACCAAAGTGACGAGAGGATAATGGAGATTTTGAATCTCTGTGTACACTTTTGGACACTGGACACTTGTGGATTGTGTGCGGTCCACTGATATCTGAGCGCTATGTGACACGCTCGATGGCACAGCTGCCTGTGACCAAAGTGACGAGAGGATAATGGAGATTTTGAATCTCTGCGTACACTTTTGGACACTGGACACTTGTGGATTGTGTGCGGCCCACTGATATCTGAGCGCTATGTGACACGCTCGATGGCACAGCTGCCTGTGACCAAAGTGACGAGAGGATAATGGAGATTTTGAATCTCTGCGTACACTTTTGGACACTGGACACTTGTGGATTGTGTGCGGCCCACTGATATCTGAGCGCTATGTGACACGCTCGATGGCACAGCTGCCTGTGACCAAAGTGACGAGAGGATAATGGAGATTTTGAATCTCTGCGTACACTTTTGGACACTGGACACTTGTGGATTGTGTGCGGCCCACTGATATCTGAGCGCTATGTGACACGCTCGATGGCACAGCTGCCTGTGACCAAAGTGACGAGAGGATAATGGAGATTTTGAATCTCTGCGTACACTTGTGGACAGTGGACACTTGTGGATTGTGTGCGGCCCACTGATATCTGAGCGCTATGTGACACGCTCGATGGCACAGCTGCCTGTGACCAAAGTGACGAGAGGATAATGGAGATTTTGAATCTCTGCGTACACTTTTGGACACTGGACACTTGTGGATTGTGTGCGGCCCACTGATATCTGAGCGCTATGTGACACGCTCGATGGCACAGCTGCCTGTGACCAAAGTGACGAGAGGATAATGGAGATTTTGAATCTCTGCGTACACTTTTGGACACTGGACACTTGTGGATTGTGTGCGGCCCACTGATATCTGAGCGCTATGTGACACGCTCGATGGCACAGCTGCCTGTGACCAAAGTGACGAGAGGATAATGGAGATTTTGAATCTCTGCGTACACTTTTGGACACTGGACACTTGTGGATTGTGTGCGGCCCACTGATATCTGAGCGCTATGTGACACGCTCGATGGCACAGCTGCCTGTGACCAAAGTGACGAGAGGATAATGGAGATTTTGAATCTCTGCGTACACTTGTGGACAGTGGACACTTGTGGATTGTGTGCGGCCCACTGATATCTGAGCGCTATGTGACACGCTCGATGGCACAGCTGCCTGTGACCAAAGTGACGAGAGGATAATGGAGATTTTGAATCTCTGCGTACACTTTTGGACACTGGACACTTGTGGATTGTGTGCGGCCCACTGATATCTGAGCGCTATGTGACACGCTCGATGGCACAGCTGCCTGTGACCAAAGTGACGAGAGGATAATGGAGATTTTGAATCTCTGCGTACACTTGTGGACAGTGGACACTTGTGGATTGTGTGCGGCCCACTGATATCTGAGCGCTATGTGACACGCTCGATGGCACAGCTGCCTGTGACCAAAGTGACGAGAGGATAATGGAGATTTTGAATCTCTGCGTACTCTTTTGGACACTGGACACTTGTGGATTGTGTGCGGCCCACTGATATCTGAGCGCTATGTGACACGCTCGATGGCACAGCTGCCTGTGACCAAAGTGACGAGAGGATAATGGAGATTTTGAATCTCTGCGTACACTTTTGGACACTGGACACTTGTGGATTGTGTGCGGCCCACTGATATCTGAGCGCTATGTGACACGCTCGATGGCACAGCTGCCTGTGACCAAAGTGACGAGAGGATAATGGAGATTTTGAATCTCTGCGTACACTTGTGGACAGTGGACACTTGTGGATTGTGTGCAGCCCACTGATATCTGAGCGCTATGTGACACGCTCGATGGCACAGCTGCCTGTGACCAAAGTGACGAGAGGATAATGGAGATTTTGAATCTCTGCGTACACTTTTGGACACTGGACACTTGTGGATTGTGTGCGGCCCACTGATATCTGAGCGCTATGTGACACGCTCGATGGCACAGCTGCCTGTGACCAAAGTGACGAGAAGATAATGGAGATTTTGAATCTCTGCGTACACTTGTGGACAGTGGACACTTGTGGATTGTGTGCGGCCCACTGATATCTGAGCGCTATGTGACACGCTCGATGGCACAGCTGCCTGTGACCAAAGTGACGAGAGGATAATGGAGATTTTGAATCTCTGCGTACACTTTTGGACACTGGACACTTGTGGATTGTGTGCGGCCCACTGATATCTGAGCGCTATGTGACACGCTCGATGGCACAGCTGCCTGTGACCAAAGTGATGAAAGGATAATGGAGATTTTGAATCTCTGTGTACACTTTTGGACACTGGACACTTGTGGATTGTGTGCGGCCCACTGATATCTGAGCGCTATGTGACACGCTCGATGGCACAGCTGCCTGTGACCAAAGTGACGAGAGGATAATGGAGATTTTGAATCTCTGCGTACACTTGTGGACAGTGGACACTTGTGGATTGTGTGCGGCCCACTGATATCTGAGCGCTATGTGACACGCTCGATGGCACAGCTGCCTGTGACCAAAGTGACGAGAGGATAATGGAGATTTTGAATCTCTGCGTACACTTTTGGACACTGGACACTTGTGGATTGTGTGCGGCCCACTGATATCTGAGCGCTATGTGACACGCTCGATGGCACAGCTGCCTGTGACCAAAGTGACTAGAGGATAAGGGAGATTGGATTGCTTTTAAAAAAGCAGTTTGCGGAGCAGTGGGTAAACAGCAATGCCAGCGTGTCAGGAAGCCTTAGAAGGCAGCCCAACAACCAACACCACTGATACACCACAATATAGCCTCCCCTTGCACTGCACACACAGTGACTTGTGTGTTGTGCAGGCCAAATCGCTAGCAGCAGAAGCAGTTTTTTTGTCTTCTTCCCTGCCTAACGCTCTCCCTACAGAATCAGCAGCAACCTCTCCCTATACTAAGATCGGCAGAAGTAAGATGGCGGTCGGCGTGCACGCCCTTTTATACCCCCTGTGACGCCCACCAAAGCAAGCCAATCACTTGCATGCCCTTCTGAAAGATGGTGGTGACCCGTGCCTATGTCATCACGTTGCCCACAGTGTCCGTGGATCCTGATTGGCTGAAAAAGAGCGCAAAACAAACTTTTGAAACGCGACTTTGGCGCGTAAGTCGCCGACCTCGTGGCCGACCTCATCCTAGGGTCGGGTTTCGTTTCATGAAACCCGACTTTGCCAAAAGTCGGGGACTTTTGAATTTTTTCGACCCGTTTCGCTCAACTCTAACTCACAGGTTATCAGGGAAGCGGCCGCACTGGGATCACCATTCCGGACAATGCCTTACTCAGTAGGCCTCCTGACAGTTCCAGACCCACAGTCGGGCACTAGCTCCCCTATGCAAAGCCGTCACAGACTCTGCCAGGACCAGGGCCTCTATATGTGCTCTTCAGGAAGTCCAGGCACTTCCAGCACACAGGCCTTTCAGGACCGTGCACTCTCACCACTCCGGATCAAAACACACAACCCATGTGATTAGACCTCAGTCACATTATATATGCCAAACCACCCCCATATGTGGGCGGTGTATGTGTGGCTAGCTGATCCAGCCCAGCTCTCTGACTAGCCCTATAAGCCCTCCTTACAGGTAAATAACTTGTGGACTACAAGTCCCAGCATAACAACGTTATTTTTGGGCTTATAGCGCAGAGAAGCTCTACAACACATACTGGACATTTACAATCATGGAAATGCCCACATGCATATTGTGAGTAGCACATGCAGCGCCCCTTAGCTTTAACAGAGGTTACTGAATCACAGGGCATAAAAATTCAAAGTTTGAAAATTGCAAAATTTTTCAAATTTTCACTAAATTTCCATTTTTTACACAAATAAATGCAAGTTATGTAGAAGAAATTTTACCACTAACATGAAGTACAATATGTCATAGAAAAAAATCTCACAATCGCCAAGATCCTTTGAAGCATCCAGAGATATTACCTCACAAAAGGACAGTGGTCAGAAATGTAAAAATTGGCCCAGTCATTAACGTGCAAACCACCCTCAGGGGTAAAGGGGTTACATTTTTTCAAATTTCTTGATGTAGTACATTAATTTGGCACAAAGTTAAATGGGTTGTCCACTACTGATTAATCAATTCGGGTAGTGATTTAAAATAAAACAATCTATATTCACCTGATTTTCTTTGAGAATTGTAACACCCCAGAGTCCGGTTGTCACAGTGACATTGCCTCCCTCGAAGAGGTGAAGTCATGCTTGGAGGTAGAAAGGGGATCCCCATGCCAGGTAACATAGATTAAATCACAATTCCTGCTGCAGGTCAGAAAAGGGAGATGCTTTATAAATTCTGGCCAGCAGATGGAGTTGGTGAGTCAGCTAGAAGTCAGCTGAGGCAGTTGTCAAGGAAACGAGAGCAGCTGGGAGCAAATGACAAGACAGTTAAACGTGAGATAAAAAGATCTTTCTGGAAGATCCAGTCAGTTAGAGACGGAGAGCTGATCTGACAGGAGGGGAAGGACGATAAGGAGCCTGGGGCTGACGGAGAAAAGGAAGGTAATCGTGGAATAGTCTCACGCTGACAGCCGTACAGGTTAGAGAAATCAATACGCAATAGAGGGTCTCAGCTTAGTTATAAACAGCAGAGACCCAGACACAAAGCACAGAAGGAAGGTCCAAAATCCCCACCTGGCAAGGTGGATTCCCTGAATGCCTCCAGGTGAGCCGGACTCATTCCATCACCTGTATGTGGTACTCCAGATTGCAACCAATTACCAGTAAAAGGTAAAGAAACTGCACCTCTCTGTGTCCTCCTCTCATTTCTCTGCACCCCAACGTTCACAGCCATTTTGACTATTAATCTAACATCTTTGCCCTGGGACTATTGCTCTACCTGTTGAGAGCTATTTTCACCTCAGCTGCGCCACATCAACAGTCTCAGGGGAACAACACCACAGCGCTGGTCACCTCTGACCAGAATACCACAGGTGGCGTCACATATTTAATCATCTATAAACTTTATCATCATTTTTACCACATCACCAACAACTTTTCCCCTTTCATCATTTTACTTAATGGACGCCCCAGGGCCACGGACCAGGTCACGTGCAAGCTGTAGCCATTAAGTCTCCACTCATCATCATCAGCTCATCAATATTCCCTCTGGGTGGATGTCCACAATGACAAACAATTAAAGGCTAGAGGTAAAGATTTGGAGTAAAGTTAGGCTGTTTTAAAAATCTGGTCCTAAGTTCATTAAGCTGATGTTGTACACTACTGGACATAGTAACATAGTTAGCAAGGCCGAAAAAAGAGATTTGTCCATCCAGTTCAGCCTATATTCTGTCAGAATAAATCCCCAGATCTATATTGTTATGCTCCAGGAAGACATCCAGGCTTCTCTTGGACTGAGCTTGCGTCATCACCTCCTCAGGCAAGGAATTCCAGATTTTCACTGCCCTAACAGTAAAGACTCCTCTTCTATGTTGGTGGAAAAACCTTCTCTTCTCCAGATGCAGAGAATGCCCCCTTGTGACTGTTACCTTCCTTGGTATAAACAGATCCTCGGAGAGATATTTGTATTGTCCACTTATATACTTATACATGGTTATTAGATCGCCCCTCAGTCGTCTTTTTTCTAGACTAAATAATCCTTATTTTGCTAATATCTCTGGGTATTTTAGTTCCCCCATCCCCTTTATTAATTGTTGCCCTCCTTTATACTCTCTCTAGTTCCATTATATCCTTCCTGAGCACCAGTGCCCAAAACTGTATACTGTACTCCATGTGTGATCTAATCAGGGATTTGTACAGAGGCAGTATAATGCTCTCATCTTGTGTATCTAGACCTCTTTTAATGCACCCCATGATCCTGTTTGCCTTGGCAGCCACTGCCTGGCACTGGCTGTTCCAGGTAAGTTTATCATTAACTAGGATCCCCAAGTCCTTCTCCATGTCAGATTTACCCAGTGGTTTCCCATTCAGTGTGTAATGGTGATATTGATTCCTTCTTCACCATGTGTATAATCTTACATTTATCAATGTTAAACCGCATCTACCACCTTTCAGCCCAAGTTTCCAACTTATCCAGATCCATCTGTTGCAGCATATTATCTTCTCTTGAATTGACGGCTTTACATAGTTTTGTATCATATGCAAATATCGATATTTTACTGTGTAAACTTTCTACCAGATCGTTAATAAATATGTTGAAGAGAATAGGTCCCAACACCGACCCCTGCGGTACCTCACTGGTCACAGCGACCCAGTGATAGAGTATACCATTAATAACCACACTCTGCTTTCTATCACTAAGCCAGTTACTTACCCATTTACACACAATTTCCCCCAGACCTAGCATTCTCATTTTGTGTAGCAACCTCTTGTGTGGCACGGTATCAAATGCTTTGGAAAAATCAAGATGTACCACTTCCAATCTCTCACCTTGGTCCGGTCTATAGCTTACCTCTTCATAAAAACTGATTAGATTGGTTTGACAGGAGCGATTCCTCATAAACCCATGCTGATATGGCGTTAAACAGTTATTCTCATTGAGATAATCCAGAATAACATCCCTCAGAAACCCTTCAAATATTTTTCCAACAATAGAGGTTAGACTTACTGGCCTATAATTTCCAGGTTCACTTTTAGAACCTTTTTGGAATATTGGTACCACATTTGATATGCACCAGTTCCCATCTCTATAGAGTCCCTAAATGACAGGAGCAATTCCTCATAAACAAGATACTGCTGAGATTTGAACTCAGGATCTCCTGTTTACAAGGCAGGTACTTTAACCAACCAAGCCACAGAACCACAAGCTTCACAAAGATCGATGTCAGAAGTGGGATTTGAACCCATGCCTCCAGAGACTGCAACCTGAATGCAGCACCTTAGACCGCTCGGCCACTTTAAAGTCTAAAGCAAACCATACAAAAGGTGGTGTTAAAAATAAAAACAGTCTGACATTCAGCAAAGTACACAATCATTCACACTGCAGGTACCACAGGGATAATTTGGCAAATTTTCAGCCTGACACAATAATGGACCCCAAATATTTTGCAGAAAACATCCATATGGCACAAATGTCTTATGGGTGAATTCAAGAATATCCTATATATTCTTGAATTGGGGTTATGTAGATTGGCCAATTAAATCCCAGTTCAACACAGGATATTTTAATAATAATAATTAAATAGCCTTCTAAAATCTTTGGTAGACACCTATATGGAAAAGAAATACCAATAATAAATAAAAATCACCAAAACTGAGAATATGTAATAACATATATGACCCAAAACACAAGATATTCAAAGTACCGACTAAATTTTATTAAAAATACCAAAAAACATTTTACAGGAATATAAAATAATGAGACCAGAAACAAGATGTAGCATAAAGAATTTTATTTCTAATCTCACAAGAGATATATATTTATATATAAGAAAAAGTTGTTTAAAAAACAATGTAAAAAACAAATGTATTCAGGGGGCAGAGAGAGATCTTATTGGCTGTCAAAAAGGAGATTATATATAATCATGACAATAAAAATAGTGACCAAAATATATATACATAATTATCAAGTGACCAATTATCTATAAAAATTATCATTATATTAACGTGCAGTGTAATAATTATTGCAAGTGCCCAAGATAATAAAAATATATTAAAAATAATTAATCTCCAAATAGTAGTGCATGTATAACAAATAAAGTGCTAAGTGCTAGAGGTCTCATTCACCTCTCCAAATAAACAGCCATAGACAGTGTTAGTGAAATATATAGGTAATAATAATAATAATAATAATTTTTATTTATATAGCGCCAACATATTCCGCAGCACTTTACAATTAAGCGGGGACATGTACAGACAATAAATTCAATACAAGTTAAGACAATTCAAACAATGACATTAGGAGTGAGGTCCCTGCTCGCAAGCTTACAATCTACTAGGTATAATTAATAATATAAGATGTAATACTGACCAAGGCTCTTTCCTGCCCCCTGTACACACCACTCCAACGCGCGTCTCGCTACCGCTTCGACGAAGACGAAATTCATCTAGGGATGCAGTAAGCATGTTAACACCACAGGTGTGTCACAGAATTTTATTTAATTGGGCAGTGAAAAAAAATTACATTTTTACAGCTAAAATGTTGTTTTAGGCCCAAGTTTTTAATTTCTATAAGGGCTAATAAGAAAAAACGGAAAACATAATTTGTTGTGCAATTTCTTCTGAGTGCGCCAATACCCTACATGTAATTGTCAATTACTTTTCAGTCACAAAAGAAAGATCAGAAGGGAAGGAGTGTCATATTGTAGTGCAGATTTTGCTGGCTGTCATGGTTCGAGGGTGCCATAACCAACTGTAAGGCTATGTGCACACGCTGCGGATTCACCTGCGGGCTTTTCCACACGGAACCGCAGGTAAAACCGCAGGTAAAGTGACCTGCAGTTTGGCCTGCGGTTTTCCCTGCGGTTTCACACCTCTACTATGTTAAAGGTGTGAAACCGCAGTGGAATCCGCAGAAACAATTGACATGCTGCGGTTTATAAACCGCAGCAAAACCGCGCAGAAAAAACTGCAGTGTGAGCACAGCGGTTTTTAAAACCCATAGGGTAACATGGTACTGTACCATGTCTGCGGAACTGCTGCAGTTCTGCAGGGCCAAAAACGCTGCGGAAACGCAGCAGAATCCACAGCGTGTGCACATAGCCTAAGAGGCTTAGAGGTTTCTGAACAGTAGAAATCTCCATGAGTGACCCAATTTTGTAAACTACTCCTCTAAATTAATACATGAAAGGGTGCAATGATTATATAGACAGCACAGGTGTGTGAAAGAATTTTATACCATTTGGCAGTGAAGGAAAAATAATTACACTTTTGCTACAAAAATTAATTCTGTTTTAGCCTCCAGATTTTTCATTTTAACTTGGGGAAATGGGTAAAATGGAACCATAATATGTCACAAAATTCCTGCTTAACATGGTAATACCCCATATGTGGTTGAAACACTATTTGCGTCCTGAAGCACAGATTTTCTTAGAATAGTTTGCGGACTCCATATACAGAGCCCCTAAGTGCTGGAAGAGCAGAATCCCCCTCAAGTAATCCCATTTTGGAAATTACACCCTTCTGTGAATTTATCTACAGGTGTAGTGACAATTTTGACTCCATGCGTGTTTTCCAGAAATAAGTAGCAGTGGATGTTAGGCTACTTTCACACGTGCATTTTTTTGCGCTGCGCTTAGTGCGCAGTGCAAACATGCATAAAAACCGATCATGCGTTTTTTAATGCGTTTTCTTGTTTTTTGCGCATGGTTTTTGCAAAAAAAAAGCATGCGTTTTTTGTGCTGATGTGCGCATGACCATGCGCACGTCAGCGCTCCCATAGACTTTAATGGGTTTTGGGTGAATTTCGTGCGCATTGCGTGCACATGCATTTTTTTGAGACAGGTCGGACGCACAAAAAATGCAACAGGATGCATTTTGTGCGCCCAGGCGCACACTACAAAAAACGCATGCGCATACAAACGCGTACAAACGCATGACTATGCGCATCCATGTTAAGTATAGGAAAAAAAACGTATGCGCTTGTGTGCGCAAAAACTCAGCGCAAAAAACGCAAGTGTGAAACCATCCTTACTGAGTGAAAATTGTAAATCTGCCATTATAGTGACCAGTACGTTGTCATGCTCAGTACACTAATATAATAAGCAGGTAACAGACATATTACATGTGGAGGCCAGAAATATCACAGAATTTTATATGGCCAAGTAGATCAACATTAGATCAATAATTTATATTCCCACATGTACATATAGAGCTACAGGACTAAGCAGGATGACTGCACACTTATCAGGAAAACACCAAGAGAGCAAGCAGTCAAAAAATCCATAAAATAGATAATTTTATTGAAAATACATATAAAATGTGAACATTACAGTACATGGAATGGGGGGATACATAGATAGCCGTGCACAATGGTAATGAGGGCCAAGCACACCGTGGACACAGCGCCAGGAAGGATTACTAAATATGCAAGGTAATGGCTACATACCCTTAATACAGGGTCAAAAAAACATATTGTGGATACATTTATCTATAAGCATATACAAAAATCACGTAGTAAATGCTACTACCTATGATTAAATTGCCATAATTTCCTAATATCATAAGAAGGGACCAGTGCAAAGCTGATGCTCAGGATGAGTGCAATACCAAATCAGTCATCGCTGTAACAGCAAAATTACCTGGAAGCTGTGAAAGCGGTGAGATTGGTCCTGTCCCCGACGTGCGTTTCGGAGCCACAGCTCCCTTCTCAGGGAGCGTGGTGGATGGACGCTACCACCAGATTTAAATAACGCGCCCACTGGAAGTCTCGCAAGCGTGCGAGCCGCCCGTCATTCATTAGCTGAGCCACTGCTGCGGCGACACCGGAAACATGCGGGCCCACGAGATCAGGCGTCGCTAGGCAGAAGGAGTCCACCATCTGGCCGACAGGCAGCGGGCATGCGCATAGGTCATTACATGTGAAAACCGCCATTTTAAAAGAGGGCAAATTATAGGGCAAAACCGGACAATATAAAACAGAACATACTAGTGAAATGCTGCGTGTAATAAATGAACAAATATAGCGTCATAGCACCAAGAAAGACCCTTAGAACAAAAACTTGGCTAAACATTCTATATTGGATGTGGAATAGAGTATAAACAGAGGCATAGTTTTGTATTAAGACAAAATGTAAATAGATATATCCAATCATATCAAATACAAAATACATTTTAGGGTAAATACCCTTCTAGATTTCAAACATCACTGTGATGTACAATGTCTGCAAGATATGTTTTCTGTTGCAATGTGCTAAAAAATCCTCCATTTTGTAAGAAGCTGCCTGCCAGTGTCTCAGTTACATTGCACACTGCAGCAGCTTCCCTTCCCCCAAGTGCCATAAACCAATTTCCTGTCACCCCATTTGGCTTCTCTCAGCTGGGAAAAAAAGTGCGGGAAAAAGGTCTTTGTTTGAAATAAAGGTTAGAAGTAAACCTTTAAGAGCCTGCCCTGCGAAAACCGTACCAAGTAGAGATATGAAAATCATATTTTTGTAACCTGAGCGGTCCCAGCTTCGATACCGCGTATCTTTCGGAGTTCTACCCTGTCCAGAACATGAGATATGATTTGTCCCCAAATGGACAGTCATATCGCATAGATGTTTGATGTTTTCTTGATAGGCTCATTACGCTGGGAAACATGATACCACTGACGAGTCCATACCAGCTTCTCCCATAAAGTTATAGCTAATCTAAGTTTTGTAGCCAAAATATAACTTGGATGAGAGAGGTGGGATCAACCCAGAATGCACCTCTCCGTGATGTCACAAAGCAAAGCCTATAAGGCCTTCCCTTGGCAAAACCAGCGCAGAAGAGCCCCAATCCTCGTGCTGAGCAGAACCCAGATGAGTGGAGACGTGCAGCTCCGCCTCCACCCCCTTAAAGCCACATGGGATGCCTAACAACAATTGACTAAATGTGAGTGTACCTTCTTCTTTCATCCACTTTGCTTTATACTTGTCTAATGTACATATTTTATGTCTCAATTTTATAGCAACTTTTATCTGTAATCACTGCCCTACTTTTTCGGGGAATAAATGATATAATTACTTAGATCTGTCTCCATGCTCTAAGACTCGAACTATACGCCTTTGTTAGATAATCGCTACTAATTCAAGGGGTTTGCCACAGACCCTCTTAATTTAGCACTGTGAATTAAGTAAACGTGACTGGTGGCAGCGCGTTGTGTACGGCTATTGCGGCTTGCTGGCAGTACAGAAGGGTCTTATATTGCTGAATAAGGGGCTGCGGCCACAGCATTGATAATTCCCTTACTGCAGAAGCCTAATTGCCGGTTCACAACAGGCAGCCCGTCCGGCGACTAATTATCCTAGGTGCAGTTCCCTGACTGACCTGAGGGTAAGAGGGGCGCCGGAGAGCTGCGAGTTCCAAAGTGGAACTGAGAAAGTGGGATATACATAAATCCCCGCAGTACTTGGAAGATTGATAGCAGTGGGGGGGCATCCAAATTAAACTCCCCCTGCGGCAAATTGTAGAGCGAGAGTAGCTTGCTGGATATTTTTGTCACATGGTGCCAGTGGTGGGATAACTAAGATAAGCCCCAACTGTGCCTGTGATAGCCGTGTGCCGGCAGTGTGTCTCGTCCCTCCGTCCGCTGATACACCCGTGTCAGTGGTGGGACTGTGACATAGTGGTGACACAGGGTCCGCTGTCCGTCGCGTTTTGGTGGCAGCGGGACCCCCGTTAGTCGCCTCCGTATTTGGACGAACGGCGGTGGGTCGTTCGTCACATATTGGTGGCAGAGCGGTGGGATAATCCTAGAGCATTAGTGATTTGGTTTGAGCAATCATTCCTCTCACTAAAAACCTGCACGGTTCCTGCGGGAATCCTGCATCATAGGTTTTGGAGAACAGACTCAGTGGTTACTAGTCCTGAGACATTAGTGTGTACTTGCAAGTATCCCCCTCCCGTTTCTTCGTTTTTCTTTTTCTATCTTTTATTTGGCAACCATGGCTGCGATGAGAGTGGAGTGGTATCAGCAGCAGAAAAAGGACACCCTTGCTGGGTTATGCACGTACCGAGGCATAGACGCCGCAGGCGGAACCAAAGATCAAATGATCGCGGCTCTAGTGCAGCTGGACAACGACCAGAATCCAGCGGGCGCAGACGTTGGCCCAAGTAACAATGGGGCTGCAGCAGAGGCTCCACTCCTGAGCGCTGGCCCCACATTCAACCAGAACGGGGTGGACCCCTATCTGCAAATGGCCTTGGACGAACTCCCCACCGAAGACAGTGATGGGCGGGTGAGGCTGATCCAGCAATATCGGCAGGAGGCCCAAGCCGAGCGTCAAGCCCAGGCTGAGAGAGCTGAGTGCCGAGCAGAGGCTGAGAGAGCCGAGCACCAGGCGCAGAGGGCCCATGAACTGGAGGTACTCCAGCGGGGTGGGAATGCCCCCACAGCCCGAAGTGGTGAGCCCAGCAGCCTCCAGACTCCTAAACCCCGGCCAGAGCATTTTCCCATGATGGAAAAGGACGGGGACTTGGACACGTTTCTGCGAGCCTTTGAGAAAGCCTGCAGACAGTACCAGCTGCCTAGAGACCAATGGGCAAGGTACTTGACCTCAGGGCTAAAAGGCAAAGCCCTGGAGGCATTTGCTTCTCTTCCGCCAGAAGCCGATGACGACTATGACGCCGTAAAGCAGGCGCTGATCGCCAAATACCGGCTGACACCTGAGGTATACCGAAAGAAGTTCCGGCACCTCCAACGTGGCCCACACGATAGCTACAGTGATGTGGTGCAAGGACTCAGGACCCACTTTGACCAGTGGATCCATGGACTGTCCGTTGAAACCTTTGAGCAGCTACGGGACCTGATGATCAAAGACCAGTTCCTGCATCTCTGCCCAGCTGAGGTCCGACAGTTCATCCTGGACCGCGAACCAACGAACGCGGACAAAGCGGCGCAGATCGCTGACAACTACGAGGCCAACCGGAAGCCCGAGACGCGGAGGCCAGTCGCCACCAGCTGGAAAGGGGGTAAGCCTGCAACCAACCCCAGTGCCCCTGCTAGCCGTCCCTCCGGAGGCCCAGTCCCTGTTGCCAACAGCAGGCCGGCTACTGACAGTCGCCTGTGTCACCTCTGCAAGCGGCCTGGTCACTTCTCGTACACCTGTCCGGAAAAGCCGAAGAGTTCCCCAGCCAAGGCCTCTGGGCCCAAAACTGTTCTTTTGGTGGGAGGTGTGGTTGGGAGGGCTAACGACAACGTTCAACCTGTTCAGGTGGGGGCCCGTCTTGCTACAGGCCTCAAGGACACCGGGGCTGAACAAACCCTCATCCGTCCTGGACTGGCGGCCCCTGAAGAGTTTGTCGAGGGGAAAACCCTGACTGTCACCGGGATTGGAGGCAACCGTTGTCCCTTGCCAGTGGCCCGGGTTTACCTCGATTGGGGTGCTGGGAGCGGGTTGAGGGAGGTGGGAGTGTCTGAAAATTTGCCCACTGATGTTTTATTGGGGACTGACTTGGGGCGGATGGTTGCATACTATGTCCCTGACACCCTTTCCCAAACCGATAATAAGGGTAACGTTAACCCTGATGATGTTGATGATGGGAAACTGAATGTGTTACCTGCTAATGCCTTGATGAGTAATGATGCAACTAACAACCATTCTTTCCCCAGGTATGATGCTGATGTGAATGTACCAAAGCAAACTGATAACCATTCTTTTCCTAGGAAGGATGATGATGATGTTGATGTATCTGTGCCGACTGAACCCTCTAACCCTTTCTTTGAAACGGTAGATGTGTCCACAGGTACCGAGGTGCTCAGCCCCGTCACTCTGCGGAGTGAGACGGCTGAGGAACCCCTGGCAGGAGCAAGCAACGGTGCTCAAGGAAATCGGGAGGTGCATGGGGACCATGAGGAAGGTAATGCCATGCAGCTGACCAGTGCCACCGAGGAAGGTAACTGGCCCATAAGTAGCACTGCTCCTGAAGTGTTGGGGGTGGATGGGGAAGTAGAGCCCAGGGCAGCACCGGCTGGTGGGTCTGTAGAAATCCCCAGGGAGACAGCATACATAGCAGCTGTCACACGCAGTCAGAGTGCCCAGATCGCAGGTAACGCACTGTCTTCTGGACCCTCTGCTGCTACAGGAGAGACTGAACAAGAGGTGAACCCAGAGCCGGTTCCAGAGGGTCCCAGTAAAGGAGGTACCCTGATGTCACTTCTGGCAGCCTCCAGCATGGAGTTCCAGGCTGCTCTGCACTCAGATGCCAGCCTGGAGAAATTGAGAGGTCTCGCCAAGACGCCCACCTCCGAGTCTGATAAGGAGAAGGTGTTCTGGGAACGAGGAAGGTTGTTCCGGGAGACAGAACCCGGAGATCCTAAAAAGGAGTGGTTGAGGGAAAGACAGTTGGTCGTCCCCTATCAGTTCAGAACTGAGTTGTTGCGGATTGCCCTGAGATTCCACTCGCTGGACACTTGGGGATCGGCAAAACAAAGGCACGGCTGTCTCAACACTTCTATTGGCCCAAGATGGGGACAGATGTGACACACTACTGCCGCTCCTGTGCCACCTGTCAAAAAGTGGGTAAGGCGGGGCCTGCTCTTAAGGCTCCCCTTATTCCTTTGCTGGTGATAGAGGAGCCTTTCCAGAGAATCGCGGTGGACATCGTAGGACCGCTGTCCGTCCCCAGCAGCTCCGGAAAGCGATATATTCTCACCGTGGTAGACTACGCTACCCGGTACCCAGAGGCAGTAGCTCTGTCTTCAACCAGGGCAGATAAGGTGGCTGACGCACTGGTGACCATCTTTTCAAGGGTAGGATTTCCCAGGGAGATGCTTACCGATCAAGGGCCCCAATTCATGTCTCGCCTAATGGAGGCTCTCTGTGAGAAAATGCAGGTGACGCACCTGGTATCGAGTCCGTATCACCCACAGACTAATGGTTTGTGTGAACGTTTCAATGGTACCCTCAAACAGATGCTCCGCATACTGGTTGAGACCCAAGGGCGCGACTGGGAGCGGTACCTCCCACACCTGCTGTTCGCTTACAGAGAAGTTCCGCAGGCCTCGACCGGGTTCTCCCCCTTCGAGCTCCTGTATGGCAGGCGAGTCCGGGGACCCCTTGGGTTGATAAGAGAATCCTGGGAAGATGAGCCAAACCCCACAGAAGTGTCCATCGTGGATTATGTCATGCGCTTCCGTGACAAGATGCAGACCTTGACGCAGTTGGTGCATGACAACATGATGCAGGCTCAGGCTGACCAGAAGCGCTGGTACGACCAGAACGCCCGGGAGCGGACCTACCAAGTGGGTCAAAAGGTGTGGGTGCTGGTCCCTGTACCAACGGATAAGCTTCAGGCAGCCTGGGAAGGCCCGTACGTCATCCACCAACAGCTCAACCCGATCACCTACGTGGTCACGCTTGACCATGCTCGGGGTAGGCGCAAGGCCTTTCACGTCAACATGCTGAAGGCGCACTACGAACGTGAAGCTTGCGTCCTACCGGTCTGCAATCTGCCAGAGGATGGGGAGGAAGATCCCCTCCTGGACAGGCTGGCCCAGGCCAACGCCAATGGGTCCATTGAGGACATGGAGATAAGTGGTTCGCTAACCGTATCCCAGCGGTTGCAGTTGATGGCCACCCTGGAACCCTTCCGGGCCGTGTTCACCAACCAACCGGGAAGGACGGAGTTAGCGGTTCATGAGGTGGACACCGGGAATCACGCCCCATTACGGCGAACACCCTATCGGATCTCTGAGATGGTGCAACAAGTCATGCGCCAAGAGATCGATGAGATGTTAAGGCTGGGGGTGAATCGACGGTCAAAAAGCGCGTGGGCTTCACCTGTAGTCCTCGTGCCTAAAAAGGATCGAACCACGCGGTTCTGTGTGGACTACAGGGGGCTCAATGCCATCACAACCTCTGATGCCCACCCAATGCCGCGCATCGAGGATTTGCTTGAGCGGTTGTCGAAAGCCAAGTACATATCCATCATGGATTTGAGTCGGGGATACTGGCAGATTCCCCTGAGCCCTGAGGCGCAGGAGAAATCCGCCTTTATCACCCCCTTTGGACTGTACGAGTCCACAGTCATGCCCTTCGGCATGAAAAATGCCCCTACCACTTTCCAGCGGATGGTCAACCACCTGCTTCGGGGACTGGAGGAGTACGCGGTGGCGTACTTAGACGATATTGCCGTCTTCAGTTCCACCTGGAAGGAACACTTTCAGCACCTCCAGGAGGTGCTCAAGCATCTTCACCAGGCAGGCCTGACTATCAAGCCCGGAAAGTGCCAGATGGGCATGCGCGAGGTCCACTACCTGGGGCACCGGGTAGGCGGGGGTTCCATGAGTCTGGAGCCAGAAAAAGTGGACGCAATCGTGTCCTGGCCCACCCCCAGGACCAAGAAACAGGTGAAGTCCTTCTTGGGCACTGCAGGGTACTATAGGCGGTTCGTACAGGACTATAGCGCCCTTGCCAAACCCTTGACTGACCTCACCAAGCAGAGGCTACCCCAAACAGTCAACTGGACAGATGACTGTGAGGCGGCTTTCCAAGCTTTGAAAGCAGCCCTGTGCAACTCTCCAGTGTTGAGAGCAGTCGACAGCAGTCGCCCATTTCTGGTACAGACCGACGCCAGCGAGTTTGGCCTCGGTGCTGTGCTTAGCCAGGTCGACTCGGGGGACCAAGAGCACCCCGTGTTGTACCTGAGCTGGAAACTTTTGCCGAGGGAAGTGGCATACTCGACCATCGAGAAGGAGTGTCTGGCCATGGTGTGGGCACTGCAACGTTTGCAGCCCTACCTGTACGGGCGCGCCTTCACGGTGGTAACCGACACAACCCTCTGAGCTGGTTGCACACAGTGTCCGGAACCAATGGAAGGTTGCTCCGCTGGAGCCTTGCCCTTCAACAGTACGACTTCACTGTAAAACACAGGAAGGGCAGTGAAAACGGCAATGCCGATGGGTTGTCCCGCCGGGGCGAACCCACTGAGGTGCGCATGGCCGATTACCGAGAGGTAATGCCTCCTTAGCGCCCTCTTAAGGGGGGAGGTGTGATGTACAATGTCTGCAAGATATGTTTTCTGTTGCAATGTGCTAAAAAATCCTCCATTTTGTAAGAAGCTGCCTGCCAGTGTCTCAGTTACATTGCACACTGCAGCAGCTTCCCTTCCCCCAAGTGCCATAAACCAATTTCCTGTCACCCCATTTGGCTTCTCTCAGCTGGGAAAAAAAGTGCGGGAAAAAGGTCTTTGTTTGAAATAAAGGTTAGAAGTAAACCTTTAAGAGCCTGCCCTGCGAAAACCGTACCAAGTAGAGATATGAAAATCATATTTTTGTAACCTGAGCGGTCCCAGCTTCGATACCGCGTATCTTTCGGAGTTCTACCCAGTCCAGAACATGAGATATGATTTGTCCCCAAATGGACGGTCATATCGCATAGATGTTTGATGTTTTCTTGATAGGCTCATTACGCTGGGAAACATGATACCACTGACGAGTCCATACCAGCTTCTCCCATAAAGTTATAGCTAATCAAAGTTTTGTAGCCAAAATATAACTTGGATGAGAGAGGTGGGATCAACCCAGAATGCACCTCTCCGTGATGTCACAAAGCAAAGCCTATAAGGCCTTCCCTTGGCAAAACCAGCGCAGAAGAGCCCCAATCCTCGTGCTGAGCAGAACCCAGATGAGTGGAGACGTGCAGCTCCGCCTCCACCCCCCTTAAAGCCACATGGGATGCCTAACAACAATTGACTAAATGTGAGTATACCTTTATACTTGTCTAATGTACATATTTTATGTCTCAATTTTATAGCAATTTTTATCTGTCATCACTGCCCTACCTTTTCGGGGAATAAATGATATAATTACTTAGATCTGTCTCCATGCTCTAAGACTCGAACTATACGCCTTTGTTAGATAATCGCTACTAATTCAAGGGGTTTGCCACAGACCCTCTTAATTTAACACTGTGAATTAAGTAACCGTGACTGGTGGCAGCGCGTTGTGTACGGCTATTGCGGCTTGCTGGCAGTACAGAAGGGTCTTATATTGCTGAATAAGGGGCTGCGGCCACAGCATTGATAATTCCCTTACTGCAGAAGCCTAATTGCCGGTTCACAACAGGCAGCCCGTCCGGCGACTAATTATCCTAGGTGCAGTTCCCTGACTGACCTGAGGGTAAGAGGGGCGCCGGAGAGCTGCGAGTTCCAAAGTGGAACTGAGAAAGTGGGATATACATAAATCCCCGCAGTACTTGGAAGATTGATAGCAGTGGGGGGGCATCCAAATTAAACTCCCCCTGCGGCAAATTGTAGAGCGAGAGTAGCTTGCTGGAAATTTTTGTCACATGGTGCCAGTGGTGGGATAACTAAGATAAGCCCCAACTGTGCCTGTGATAGCCGTGTGCCGGCAGTGTGTCTCGTCCCTCGGTCCGCTGATACACCCGTGTCAGTGGTGGGACTGTGACATAGTGGTGACACAGGGTCCGCTGTCCGTCGCGTTTTGGTGGCAGCGGGACCCCCGTTAGTCGCCTCCGTATTTGGACGAACGGCGGTGGGTCGTTCGTCACAATCACATATATTGGAGTAACAGAAAGACCGTTCTAATAAAGCAAGGAAGACAATACTATGCATGTAAAAAGCATATATACCTGTGCATAGACATGCACATTTAAATATGCTCACCACACAATACAACAAGGGTTATAACCATGCACAACATACACATGGCTGGTGCATATAAAGACGTAATCGCAGCCACAAATATATGTATACATATACATGTGTATGCGTACGCCATATAAGCAGATAAAGTTGCACATTCATGTATATAACAACTTTAAAGCACAATAAAGGATAGCAGACTGGCAAGTACACAGCAAATGCATATTTTGCACTGCCATGCAGCACAGACATCTGCCAAATACAAGGGTATATAGCTGTACTACACCCCTATACACACAGCATTAAATTAATTAGTGATATACTAGATACGATCAAGAATCGGAGACAGTTGACTAAACATAATATATGACACATCATAATGATGCATCAACAAAACATCATAATGGATGTGCCGATCCATTTAAGCCGGTTTTCTTCAACATTTCCAGAAGACCTTCGGACTTCATCCACAATCTCCAAGAATCATCGATCATATATGTGATACTACAAAAAATATAAGAAAGATAAAATGAGATAAAAACCACAGTGAATACGTTGATGCTCGTCAAGATAACGCTACAGAAACGGGGCATATGAGATGTTTTCATTCAATCCATATGGGTGAATAGTACCTAAAGTCCAGATTCATCTCGTTTCTGACATGGCTAGACGATTGGACAATTTACCACCCCTTATGTTAATGTTGAGAGCATCAATGCCCCGAACTATGAGTAGTGTAGCATTGCAGTGGTGGAATTCCTTGAAATGTCTAGGCAGAGTTTTCAGACTCGAATTATCAATGCAAGCAGAGACAGCCTGTATACCCAAGACGTGCTCCCTTGTGCGGACTTTTAACTGCCGTGTGGTCATACCCACATAGATAAGTCCACAGGGACACGTAGCGTAGTATATCACGTACCGAGTGGTACATGATATACGTTGCTTGATGGTAAATGTTTTGGTACCATCGTAGTTCGTCAATGAGGTACTCCGTTCAATATTGGGGCAGGCCATGCATCTGCCGCATGGAAAACATCCATGCCTGGCTAGGATATCATCCAGAAAGGTGTGTACTGGATGGTCAACATAATGACTAGCTACCAGTTGATCCCTCAAATTCCTAGCCCTTCTGAAAGGGACGGGTATTCCGGGAGAAATCTAGTTAGGATCGGATCAACCTTAAGGATGGGCCAAGCCCTTACCATTGCATCACGCATCATCCCATGCTGGGAATGAAAGGAGGTAATGAATCTAACAATATCATTCCCTTCCGATTTATTGCGATTCCTGTAGAGCAGGTCATTGCAGACTGCATGCTTCGCACGTTGATAAGCCTTTTTGACTTTGCTATATCCACGTGTCAAAAAACGTGTTTTCAATTCATTGGCTCGAATCTCGAAATCTGCATCGGAGGAACAAATGCGACGAAGTCGCAAAAACTGCCTCACAGGAATAGCCTTAATGAGATGATGCGGATGACAGGAAGAGGCGTGAAGTAAGGTGTTGGTGAATGTCTCCATACGGTAAATATCCATTTGGATTGTTCCTCCCACATCCTTTCGAATGGACACATCCAAAAAGTTGATCTTCACCGGATCCCAAATTAAAGTGAGTCTAATATTAAGATCATTACTGTTCAGAGTGGACACAAATTGCAGAAGGTCGGTGGAACTGCCCTGAAAGATAAAGAAGATATCGTCGATGTAGCGTGCCCATAATTGGACATGCTCGATCGACCCCTGTTTATCAGGCAGGAAGAGGTCCCTTTCCCACAGCCCCAGAAAGAGGTTGGCATAAGACGGCGCAAAGGCCGCACCCTTGGCAGTCCCCTGGAGCTGCAGGTAGAATGACCCCTTAAACACAAAAAAGTTGTGTGTGAGAGTGAGCTCAAGAAGCTCCAGGGTGAGGTCCCTAAGACCCTCCGACATAGTGGAAGTGGTAAGAAAAAAATCGAACTACACGCAGACCATCTACATGCTTGATTTTGGTATATAGGGACTCATCATCAACTGAAGCAAAAAGAGAATCACTCTCCATGCAGAGTCCATAGACCTTCCGCAATAGATCTCCCGTGTCTTTAAGAAAGGAGGGGAGACTGGACACTAACGGCTGAAGGTGATAATCAATCCATTTATTGATGTTTTCGAGGAAATTCCCTCGTCCAGATATGATAGGTCTACCCGGTGGTGACCTAATGTCCTTATGGACTTTAGGCAGAAGGTACAATGTAGCTATGGTGGGCTCTTTAACAGTGAGTGCCGAAGCCAGCTGTTTGGTGACAATGCCGTTGATCATGGCCTTATTAACATACAATCCACTCTCGGCATTTGTTGCCAAGTTAGATCTGATTGTAAATAAGGCCGTGTAGATCAACGGCATTGTCACCAAACAGCTGGCTTCGGCACTCACTGTTAAAGTAAGGCCTCTTTCACACTTCAGTTATTTGCATCAGTTACAATCTGCCAAAAAGGCAGACAAGCGGATCCGTTCTCAACTGATGTGAGAGAGAAAGAGAGAGAGAGAGATAATTTTTTTGTCCGGCACCCAGACAGATTTTGGGGTTAATTCAGTGTCTGGAGGATCCGCCGGCCAAAAAAACGTTTCAACCTCCGTTTAGAAATCTTTGAGGATGTTGACGGACGACAATCAGTCAGGATCCGCCAATAATGAAAGTCAATGGGGAAAAAAACGGATCCGCAAAGAAAAATGGCGGATCCGTTTTTTTAAAAAATTGGCGGATCTTGACTGATTGTCAAAAACGGAAGTGTGAAAGAGGCCTAATGTGGAAGATCCCTGTATTTACACTGATAGATAAAGGTCCTGCGTGGGCTTTTTTTTTGTCGATTGAGTTAAAGCTTTTATTGGAAACATTAGGGTTAATATTGTGGATCACTTTTAACCTACGCTCTGTGTTGAGCACTTAAATCGGTGTTTCCTGTAAATTGCTGAATGATGTGATTTAGATGAAGCCCCTACAGGATCCATTCACTATAAAGAGTCAGCAGAGTTACTCTGGACTCTGTTTGGCCTCTGGTACTGTCCTTCTTTTCGGTGGTGTAACAAACTTTGGCTGACTGTGCTTTTATGCATGCTTAAAAGGATGGACACTGCTGCGTCATAGGTCAGACAGAGTCCATAGTGTCTCTATCTGCCTCCTTAAAGAGAATATTCTTACTGGGGTTCCATCTGACTCACGTATTTCAGAGATTTAGACAGAAACCCCAGGGTAAACGCTCAGCGTAGAGCGCAGGATAGATGTGAGCCGAGCTTCACTGCTATCTTTCAGAGACAGGCTAAACAAATTAGCAGCACTTAGAGAATTGAATAGGGAATACCTTTCCGATCACTGTAGGTCTGACCACAATGGCCCCTCTGAGGAGCCCTGAATGAATGGAGCGGAAGTAGATCATGCGCACTTCATCTCCATTCATTTTAATAGGCGCACCGAAAATCAGCAATCTCCAGCACTCCCATTAAGAATGAATGGAGTGGTAGTGTACATGCTTGTCCTCTACTCCAGAAAGTTACCCTTTATTCTTTGCATAGGAGATAACTTTGAAACTTAGGAATACCCCTTTAAAGTTAGTCAGAAACAATAATTTTATTTTAGACAAGCTCTTTAATACTTGCTCCAGTCTGTAAAGTTTCCCTCACATAGTTAGGAGTTATTCATAAATAATACAGTAATGCAATTATAGAAAACCCAAAGTATGTTCACACAGTGTCGTTCAAAGGTCGACTGGAATGCCTGACTGCGGAACAGATTTTCTCTATAATAAAATATTTCATGAATTCCAACTTCTGATGCAAACGTGATGAATGCACAAACTGTGCACAGCCTAATTGTGCAGTATTACAGCCAGAAGAAGTGTCCAAAATCTATGCAAAGGAGACATTAAAATCTACAAATAAAATATCACAGCCATAATGTGCATCTCTGTCGTCCACAAAGTAATGTATTTTTTATTCATCTGTATTTATTTTTCTTTAAAAATACATTTCTGTCCTTTCAATTTTTAGACTCCAAGCTCCTAAGCTAATTTATATAGGTTTTACAATAAAAATATAAATAAATGGCATAATAATAATGTTACATATATACCGTATAATGCCAACATAATTAGCCCATGCAATATCCAAGTAATACTCACTGCAAACGCTCAAATAATATTGCAATTCTATTCTAAAGCCAAACCATAATTTCTCAATAAGTCTGGGTGGTTTTAGGAATAATTTTTATTTGTCGTTGGGGGAATTAGACATCAGCAGAAAGGTGTCATGAAGTGACTGGCCCTGTGTGACACGACCCAACAATATGTCGGTCACTAAACGGTAAAACAAACAAGGGAACACCAGGGACACAATTACAGCTGTGGGGCCCTGTGATAGGAAACAAGGAAATGGATACCTCCTACACTCTCCTGAGGTTGTGCCCTGCTCTTACTAGCATCCTTATACAAGTTCTTTTCAACCTGTCGACGACCAGGATAACTTAGCCCTCACTTGTCCTGCATCTATCCCTAAGTAGGTAATTGGCAAGTGAAGACACTGGTCCCACTGCTGCACTAATACAACACAAGGTAGTAAGGATCGACAGACAGCAAAAGGAACAGGGTAACAAAAACCACACTTATCTATCTCTGCTGTAATGCACCGCACAGCAGAGTAAGGCACCCGATCACAGCATTCAGCTGAAGCATCACTGCACCAGCAGCCTCCTGTCTTCAGCATGGTTGGTATCCAAAAGTACAGTGTCCATTTTAGGACATGATCATATATCAAAATCAAGCATCAGAAATACTCTGTCTGATACCTGATTCTGATACCTGATAACTGACTCTGATACTTGATTCTGATAACTGATACCTGACCCTGATACCTGACTCTGATACCTGATAACTGATACCTGATACCTGACCCTGATACCTGACTCTGATACCTGATAGCTGATACCTGACCCTGATACCTGACTCTGATACCTGATACCTGATAACTAGACAAGGAAGTTCAGCCATAAAAATTACAACTTTATTGAAACAACAGTGTACAAACAATAAAACACGTACTTAAAAGGAGATGCCAATCCATTCACCAAACAAGGTAAGTATGCAAATATACATCCTGTACATGAAAATGTACCCACTAGAGATATCCAAACTGCAAACGCCTGAATAGTGGCTGCTCGATCAACATTCCCTGCAGGGTAAAGCATATATCCTCAATGCATGATACTATTAAGAAAAAATATGAGTTGGTAACCGCATATAGAGTGTACTTAGCACTCAGTGTGTGCCTGCTCAAAGGGGTGAAACTGTTGCCCAGATCCTATATGACTATTATTAAGTAAAGCCTGCAGAATAGTGGTCAGTATTAGATACAGTCACGCCGCACAAATGACTGTGTGCTAAAGGTGCAGATTTATGTTATCACAGATCACAAAAACGTTCCCTGATATCAGAGAACAACCATCTGCTGCAATGGAGATCAATATATCTCATTCCTACTAGTGCAGGCAAAAACTGACCATAGTGCAATGGTTGATCATGTTATGCAAAACAGTCACCATGAAATTTCTCAAGCATGTAGGCAGAATGCATAAATGAAGTGCAAGGTACATTGAGGAAACATACAACCTTGCGTGGTGTTATCCCCAATGCGCGTTTCCCCACAGCTTCGTCCAGGGGGTAGACACAATCTACCCTCCTGGACGAAGCTGTGGCGAAACGCGCGTCCCACTGGTGTAAGACACTCTTCATCTCAGCGTCCAGACTATCCCTCTCTTGTTTGCCTGGCTTCCGCTACTGCACTACCCAGCATTTCATCTGTCTCAGCCCTTCGTCTTGAACATATCCCCATTCTTCATTGATTCTCCCCAGAGATCGAGGTAGCGCGCAGGCCTTCCTACTTGACTGGATAGCAACCACTGGGGTCCTGAACTTACGGAAGTCTGGGGTTTCTTCCTCTTCGAATTGTTCATCGAGATCCCCCACAGGTGTTTCCACCGTCACTCATGACAGGTCGTCGGCATTTGCATTTTCAGTGGCAGAGCGATAACGGATGGTAAAGTCAAACTTGGCCAGGCGAGCAACCTACCGTTGTTCCAAGGACCGCAATTTAGCATTCTCAAGGTGGGCCAGGGGGTTATGGTCAGTTCGAACTTGAATCTTGGTCCCTGCTAGGAAGCCTGCAAACTTCTCTGTCATGGCCCACCCCAGGGCCAGGAGCTCTAACCGAAAAGAGCTGTAATTGTGGGGGTTTCTTTAGCTGTCTCACAGGGACCTGCTAGCATACCCGATGACTCTCTCATGTCCATCCTGTATTTGGGAAAGTACTGCCCCGACTCCATGAAGGCTACTGTCTGTGTACAACAGGAACGGTTGATCGAAATCTGCGTAAGCCAAAATCGGGGCTGAAGTAAGAGCATTCTTTATAGCCTGGAAGGCCTCATCTTGCCTCTGGTCCCAAGGGATGCACTGGTCTTTGGCACTCCAGCAGTCCCCCTCAGCAGCTCATTCAGGGGACCCGCCACCTTTGCGAAATCTTTGACAAACTGTCGGTAGTACCCTGCTCGCAGCGCCACTTGAAGCGATGGCCGGGGAACCACCACAATGCAGGTAGACTACTGTACTCAAGATGAGGTGCATGCAACAAAGGGTTAATTTATTTACAGGAAAGGAATGTAGTGTTTAGGAAAATGCTGAAACAGGTGTATGCTATGGAAACAGACAATTTACAAGGATAATATTCTCTAGCTGGGCCGTCAAACAGCATGGAGCACCAACTATCACAGCTCAGTGTATTTATCCAACTGGCAAGACAACACAGTAACGGAATGTATGATGCTACACTAACTATAACCTATCTGGCCTTTGCTAACCTGGCCACATGGCTGCCATGCTCTAACTATTGCAGCCTATCCTAAACCCTAGCATGTGCACAGAAAAAGTTAACACTCACAGTAGCATTGGTATCTCAGTCCATTCCCGGGTGCCTGCAGCTTTGCAAGATGGTGCGCACTTCTTCCTGGAAGCTCTGTGCAACGTGGTCTTTTCCTTGTGTGCAGATCCAGTGATGCTCCAAGAATTGGTGGATTCCCTCCTCTGGATTCCTTTCCTGTCTTTTCTTCGTGGCTCCTTACGGCAACATAGGAAAGCCATCATGTTTTCCACCGAAGAGTTTGCAAAGTCTTTCTTCACAGCTCAGGCACGTGTTGTTCCTGCAGAAATCTCGGCTCTCTCCTCACACACAGAAAAGCAGCCCCTCCCCTCTCCAGTGCTGGCAGAAGAGACCAAAACAGTCTTTACAGCAGGGAAGCCCAGAATGTCCCATTGCTCTAACCAATTGGGTGCTGTCTCTTAAAGTGGCAGCTTGTCTCTACTGTCCATAGCAACGCCACCCCCTTACATAATTACATCAGCCGTGGGGAAACAGACATTAACCCCCGACGGCCTTAAAGAAAAAAGTTTATTTGTGACAATGCAAATCTGCCACAGATCCAAAAATGGATCGTGACAAAAGGTTTGTGGTGCCCAGTTTCAAAATCTACAGAAGAAGAAAAAAGGACCCAGCATATAAGGCGCAAACCCAAGGCAATAACATATGTGACCAATACATATAAATTCTGATTGCATTTATTATTAGATCTGTTTGGGACATTTGGGGGTGTTTCTTCCTTTTTAAATGTTTTTATTCTGTATACCTGCTTGTCCCTCAATAAAATTTATATGTATTGGTCACATACTTTATTGCCTTGGGTGTGCGCTTTATATGCTGGGTCCTTTTTTCTTCTTTTGTTGATCATTGCTTTTGCCTTTGCATTGTGCAGCACCCTCATTTATTTTCAATATTAATTATTCTCCTGCCCCTTAGTAGTGTTCTCTAACCTCCTTTTTTTCTAGTCTCGTCCTTTGTTGCAGACGGTCTTCCCTTTTGTGACCAGCAATCTTGGTCTGGCATCTCCTGGGCTCTTCTTTCGCTTCCTAGACATCTTCATTAAGCATCATTGTAAAGAAGAGTGACCAAAATTCCACCAAACTGAAGAGAAAGTTTTATATAGCCCACCAAAAAAGGTTACTTTAACCCCTTAGTGACAGACCCAATTTGGTACTTCGTGACCAAGCCAATTTTTACAATTCTGACCACTGTCACTTTTTGAAGTTATAGCTCTAGAACGCATACTGATTCTGATTTTTTTTTTGTGACATTTTGTACTTCATGTTAGTGGTAAAATTTCATCATTATAACGTGTTTATTTGTGAAAAAATTGAAATTTGGCAAAATTTTTGAAAATTTTGCAATTTTCAAACTTTTAATTTTTGTACCCTTAAATCGGAGATTGATGTCACACAAAATAGTTAACAAATAACATTTCCCACATGTCAACTTTACATCAGTACAATTTTGGAAACATAATTTTTTTTTGTTAGGACGTTTTAAGGGTTAAAAGTTGACCCTTTTTCCAAAAAAATTTACAAAACCATGTTTTTAGGGACCACCTCACATTTGAAGTGAGTTTGTGAGGTGAATTTAGCAGAAAATGAGCACCGTGGGCAGCACGGTGGCTCAGTGGCTCAGCCCCTTGCAGCGCTGGAGTCCTGGGTTCGAATCCCACCAAGGACAACATCTGCAAGGAGTTTGTATGTTCTCCCCGTGTTTGCGTGGGTTTCCTCCGGGTACTCTGGTTTCCTCCCACATTCCAAAGACATACTGGTATGGAATTTAGATTGTGAGCCCCATCGGGAACAGTGATGATAATGTGTGCAAACTGTAAAGTGCTGCGGAATATGTTAGCGCTATATAAAAATAAAGATTATTATTATATAGAAAATACCCAAAAGAGACACCATTCTAAAAACTGCACCCCTCAAAGTGTTCAAAACCACATTCAAGAAGTTTATTAACCCCTTTAGGTGCTTCACAAGAACTAAATCAATGTGGAAAGAAAAATGAACATGTTACTTTTTCACCATTAAATTACTTTGGAACCAACGTATTTTCACAAGGGATGCAAGAGAAAATGGACCACAAAATTTGTTGTGCAATTTCTCCTGAGTAGGCCAATACCATGCATGTGGGGGAAATCCACTGTTTGGGAGCATGGCAGGGAGGGAGCATCGTTTGAGTTTTTGAGCGCAAAATTAGCTGGAATCAAGGGTGGCACCTTGTCGCATTTGGAGACCCCTGATGTAACTAAGCAGAGGAACCCCCAATTCTAACTCCAATCCTAGCCCCAACACACCCCTAACTCTAATCCCAACCCTAACCACAACCCTAACCCCAATACGCCTAACCCTAATCCCACCCTAACTATAACCTTAACCACAAATCTAACCCTAACACACCCCTAACCCTAATCCCAACCCTAAAGGTAATTCCAACCATAGCCACAACCCTAACCTTAGCCCCAACCCTAACTTTAGCCCAACCCTGACTTTAGCCCAACCTTAACTTTAGCCCAACTTTAACGCTAATTGAAAAATGGAAATACATACTTTTTTATTTTATTATTTTTACCTAAGGGGGTGATAAAGGGGGGTTTTATTTACTCTTTTTTATTTTGATCACAGTGATAGGGTCTATCACAATGAGCAAAATGAACCAATAGGAATAATTTTCCATTGTTGCCGGGTGCAGATCTCGACGGGTGCAATGTGCATGCGCCATTTTCTTCCCAAAAAAGATGCACGGACAGGAGGACTTCAAGGGGGAATGCAGGGACATCGGAGGTACCGGGGGGGATTGGGGGACCCCATCTCTCTCTCCTCTGATGTGTGATCACATCAGAGAGGAGAGAAATTAAATGAGAAATGCTACTTTTTTTGTGATTGCCGTTATTCCAAAAATAACGGTGATCGCAACACTGGGGTCAGTAAAAATCGATCCGAATCATGTTCTCTGGGGTCTCAGCTACCCCTGGGAGCAGAGATGCCAAAGAATTTCTGACTCTGGGGGCGCTATGCAGTTATTTCTCAGCGCCGTTAAACAGCAGCGCTGAGGCATAAGTACCATTAACTGTCACTGTTAAAAGGCGTATCAGCGGTCAATAAGAGGTTAAATTATTATTACTAGATGTGGTTCTACAAGATATTTATTCATGGGGTGTACTTAATTGTTCATATACTGTGTACAAATTTGGGTCTATTTTATGTTAACTCCTTAATGACCGCCGATACGCCTTTTAACGACGGTAATTAAGGGTACTTAAACCACAGCGGCATGAATTCACAGCGCTGTGGAGTAAGTAAATAGCGCCCCCAGTGTTGGATTTTCTCCGGGGTCTCAGTTGCAGGGGGTAGCAGAGACCCCAGAGAACATGAATTGGGTCAGTTTTTACCGACCCCGCTTTTGCGATCGCCGTTATTAACCCTATAACGGCGACCTCAAAAAAAAGCCACGATTTTGCTTTTAATTTCTCTTTCCTCTGATGTGATCGCACATCAGAGGAGAGAGATATAGGGTCCCCGATCCCCCCGGCACCTCTCCATGGTCCAGGGTCCCTTCCCGGTGGTCCTGCGTCCCACTGGGATCCTCCGGTGGGTGCCGCCATCTTGGATCCGGAAGAAAATGGTGGGTGCATGCGCAGTGCGCCCGTCGGGAATCTGCAGGCTCCGGCTGGCAGATTCCATTCATTCATTTTGATCACTATGATAAACTATCATAGTGATCAAAATAAAAAATAGCAAATAACCCCCCCCGTTTATCACCCCCTTAGCTAGGCAAACATAATGAAATAAAGAAAAAATTTTTTTCATTTTTCCATCAGGGTTAGGGTTAGGGCTAGGGTTAGGGCAACGGTTAGGGCTATGGTTATGGCTAGGGTTAGGGCTAGGGTTAGAATTAGGGTTAGGGCGAATTAGGATTAGGGTTAGAATTAGTATTAGGGATTAGGGTTGAGATTAGGGTTGGGATTAAGGTTAGGGGTGTGTTGGGGTTAGGGTTGGAGCTAGAATTGAGGGTTTTCCACTATTTACCAACTTTGGGGATCTAAAAATTGGGGGCTAAAAAAATCACATTTGTGGAAATAAAGAATTTTTATTTTCACGGATCTGCGTTATAAACTTCTGTGAAGCACTTGGGGGTTCAAAGTGCTCACCACACATCTAGATAAGCTCCTTGGGGGGGTCTAGTTTCCAAAATGGGGTCATTTGTGGGGGGTTTCCACTGTTTAGGTGCATCAGGGACTCTGCAAACGCAACATGATGCCCGCAGACCATTCCATCAAAGTCTGCATTCCAAAATGGCACTCCTTCCCTTCAAAGCTCTCCCATGCACCCAAACAGTGGTTCCCCCCTCATATGGGGTATCAGCATACTCAGGACAAATTGCACAACAACTTTTGTGGCCCAATTTCTACTGTTACCCTTAGGAAAATAAAAAAATTGCGGGCTAAAAAATAATTTTTGAGGAAGAAAAAATAATTTTTAATTTTACGGCTCTACGTTATAAACTTCTGTGAAGCACTTGAAGGTTCAAAGTGCTCACCTTACATCTAGATAAGTTCCTTAAGGGGTCTAGTTTCCAAAATGGGGTCACTTGTTGCCGGTTTCCACTGTTTAGGAACATCAGGGGCTCTCCAAACGCAACACGGCATCCGATCTCAATTCCAGCCAATTCTGCGTTTAAAAACTAAAACGGTGCTCCTTCCCTTGCAAGCTCTGCTGTGCGCTGAAAGAGTAGTTTGCCCCCACATATGGGGTATCGGCGTATTCAGGAGAAATTGCACAACAAATTTTGTGGTTCATTTTCTCTTTTAACACTTGTGAAAATAAAAGAATTTGTGCTGCAGTAATTTTTTTGCAAAAAAAGTTAAATGTTAATTTTTTCCTCCCACATTGCTTTAGTTCCTGTGAAGCACATAAAGTTCTTGAATGTGGTTTTGTGCACCTTGAGGGGTCTAGTTTTTAGAACAGTGTCACTTTTGGGTATTTTCTGTCATGTACACCCCTCAAAATGACTTTAAATATGATGTGGTCCCTAAAAAAAATGGTTTTGTAAATTTTGTTGTAAAAATGAGAAATCGCTGGTCAAATTTTAACCCTTATAACTTCCTAACGAAAAAAAATTTGCTTCCAAAATAGTGCTGATGTAAAGTAGACATGTGGGAAATGTTATTTATTAAGAAATTTGTGTGACACATCTCTCTGATTTAAGGGCATAAAAATTTAAAGCTATAAAATTGCAAAATTTTCAAAATTGTCGCCATATTTCCCATTTTTTCATAAATAAACACAAGAGATATGGAAGAAATTTTACCACTATCATGAAGTACAAAATGTCATGAAAAAACGATCTCAGAATCAGCAGGTTCCATTAGAGCGTTCCAGAGTTATAACCTCATAAGGTGACAGTGGTCAGAATTGTAAAAATTGGCCCGGTCATTAAGCTGTAACTGGCTCTGTCACTAAGGGGTTAAATAAATTATGACACTGTTGAACTTATGTTTTTCTTCATCAGATGTTGTATTGACGCAATTTCAAGACCTTCTAAGATTCAAATGTTCTATATTATGTTCTGACATATAAAACCTTAGATTTCTCTTCCAAATGATTTTTGTTGGAGTTTTAAAATTAAAGGGAAGAAGGGGGAATACCGAAGGGAAAAGGGGAAATAAAACTTAGAGAGCTCCGCTCTACTTTTCAGTTCTTGTCATGAAACTATTGTAACAGTAGCTTATACAATTCAGATTATTAACACATTAAGTGGAAGGTATAATGTAAGCCAAGTTTATCTAAACTTAGAATTCCACACATCCCATTTCAAATAATATCTGCTTAATGTACCCGAATGGAAAGCTATTTTCTCTTCCATCCAACTATGTGTACGTAGAAGATCTATAATGTCCTCTAGTTTAGGCACTTCAGATTTTTGCCACCATGCTGCTATACTATTTTTAACCGTTAGAAGAATATGTGTAATCACATATTTAATGGATGGATTCACGTTCTCTCTCAGTCCAAAGACAAGAGTGCCGTTCGTGGAGTAATCTCAACCGAGGTCTGAGATAGAGAGGCCACGTGGAGTTGAACTTGCTTCCATAAACCTCGCAGTTTTGGGCAGCACCAAAATATGTGATACAAATTACCAGGCTGTAGACATCCCCTCCAACACAAGGGTGAAATGTCTGTGCTAATATGCGCCAAACGTGTGGGCGTATAATACCAGTGAAGCATGACTTTTAAGTAGGTCTCATGCAAACTCATTGAAACCGTGGATCTATAGGAGAGTTTGATCGCATGCGCCCATTGATCCAACTGAATAGATGAGTTAAGGTCTGTCTCCCACCTGGACCTGTGTTCATTTTTTAAGAAGTCAAGATCCCCATTAAAATAAAGGTAGATATTTTTAAGAGACCATTTAGTTTTTAGGGTGGGATTACTCGTTAATGAAGCAATGAGGCTCATATTGGAGACTTTAGTACAAAGTAATTTCTGAATGTTATCTTTCAGCATCAAGTACGGCATAAACTCCACAAAAGGAAGAAGAAATTTGTCCCTGAGCTGAGAGAAAGATAACAATTGACTACCATCCCACAAGTCACCATCCCTAGTGATTTTTGAGTCATACCAAACGTTTGATAATGGAAATTTAAAGAGAGTTGAAATAAATTTAAGGGGAAGAGATTTTAAGATAGCTAGTTAATCGTCATGCTTTTTTAGTTTGGCATATTTCCTCCAGGCATCGAAGATTGCATCAAAGATCGGATGTTCATGCGATTTAGAAGTACATTCTATTATTAATTTGAATAACAGATCCCTTAAGGGCATGTAGTTATTATGAGCCAATTCTAAGTCTAACCATGAGGGAAATTCCCCCTCTCTAAACCAATGATTACTATGCCTGATGAGAATCGCTTGATGGTAGGCCCATAGGTTTGGTAAGGCCACTCCTCCATTATTTTTACTTCTGTACAAAACATTACATGCTATCCGCCGTTTTTTATTTTGCCAGATATTTTGTAGCTTAGTTATCCGTTTCAGATGAATCTTCAGTGGAATTGTTCGGAAAACATATAAAATTTTGGGTAAGATAAAAGATTTAATCACCAGAACCCTTCCGAACAATGTAAGTTCCAAAAGCCCAAAGTGGTCAAAATCTTTGAGAATAGTTTTGGCAAGGACATCAATATTACAATATTAGACGATACTATAGTTTGGATATCGTGTGTGATATTTATTCCTAAATATGTCAGGTTTTTTTTCTCTATCTAAAACTCAGTTTGGACTAAGTTGTCCTCAATATTTTTACATGTTAATCCGAAAAATATGATTTTAGATTTAGAATTATTAATTTTAAAAAAATGAAATTTTTGAAAACTGTTCTAGTATTATTTTCAGGGCCCCTACTGAAGCTACCGGATTTGTGAGCGATAAAAATAAATCATCGGCGAAAAGGCTAATTTTATGGGAACGGGCTTTAGTTTGAAATCCCGAAATTGAGGTAGATGTCCTTATGGCTTCAGCCAGAGGCTCAATGGCAATTGAGAAAAGCAAGGGGGATAGAGGGCATCCTTGTCTTGTGCCAGTTGTGACTTCAAAAGGATTGGAAAGATGGTTATTTAGGTATACTCTAGCCGTGGGTTTTTTATATAATGAAAAGATTTTGGATATGAACTTATTATCAGACCCAAACCGGGACAATGTGCATTGAAGATATACCCAATTTACTCTATCGAACGCTTTTTCAGCGTCAAGGGATAGAAGCAATGAGCGAATATTAGAGGATTTTATCATATTTATAATATTGATTATTCTTCTAATACTACCAGAGGCTTGCCTGCCTATTAAAAATCCGTCCTTTTCAATTTTGGTAGTATGGTTATAAGCCTATCCGCCAATATCTTGGCATAAATCTTAACATCAGTATTTAGTAAGGAAATAGGTCTAAAATTTTCTACCTTATCAGGTTCGCCTTTCCCTTTAGGTATTACTATTACCGTTGCTTCTAGCATGTTTTTGGGAAGTATCCTATAGATGAAACATGTTTGAAAAGAGATTGTATATGTGGGATCAATAGATTAGAGAACGTTTGATAGTATTTGTTAATGAAGCCATCCGGGCCTGGAGATTTCAATTGCTTAAGGTGACCAATAGTGCTAGATATTTCTTCCTTACTTATAGGGTGATTAAGAGATTCTAGTTCTAGTTGATCGATCTGTGGAAAGTTCAAACCTGAGAGGAACGAATCAATAGATACCTGGCTTGGGACACTATTTTGGGGATCAAGGTTTAAATTATATAGTTTTTTGAAATAGGCTGAAAATACATTTAAAATATATCCTGCAGATGTGTTTTCGTGGTCCCTGATAAGGATTGAATTTGTGAGATTCTTTTACGGATACATTCTTGTTTTAGTTTGTTCATCAAACTGGGCGATTTTTGGATGAGTAGGAGGCAAGTTTGGAGGCTCTGAGAACTGAGTCGTATTCATTCAGAATCTGAGCGCTAAGTTCTTGTCTCAACTTTAGAATTTCAATGTGGATGGCGTGAGGTGGTGTACCTAGTTTAGACTGTTGATCCTCTTTCTCCTTTATTCTTTCTTGTAGTTTAGTGATCTTTTCCCTATTTTCTTTTTTATGTCTGGAGGAAAGTTGCATAAGGCATCCTCTAATGACCGCCTTGTGCGCCTGCCAAGGAGTGAAGGGATCTGTGTCATTAGTGGAATTTTCTTTGAAGTAAATTTGTATGGAGTCTTCCAGAAATTTCCTATATTTAGGGATTTTGAGTATGGTAAGATTCGTTTTCCATAAAAAGGCAGTGTTAACTGAGGGTCCTATCACAAATTTAGCGATTAGTGGAGTATGGTCAGAAAAGGATTTTTTGAGAATTTCCACCTTTTTGAATTTGGGTAGGGAGAATATGTTAGTTAGAAATAGATCTATCCTAGATGAGGAACCATGGACATCAGAGTAGCAGGTATACTCACGAGAGGATGAGTTTAGACATCTAAAGGTGTCAAATAACTCATTCCTGAGCAACCATTTGCCCAAAGAAGAGGCTGACATGCGTGTGGATGAGGAAGAATCAATACGTTTATCAGGTACCATGTTGAAATCACCCAATATCAATAGCTCTCCCTGTTTGATTTTATTAAGTTTTTAATGACTTTGTCAAAAAAGGGGAACTGTTTAGTATTTGCTGCATAAATGTTAGCTATAGTACATGTTGTGCCATTAAGTTTGCATATCAAGATGTGGTATCTCCCCCTTGGATCAACTACTTCACTAATGTGTTGGAATGGTATTTTGTTACTGATGAATGTCATAACTCCAGCTTTCCTCTTGTCTCCAAGAGCTTCAAAAGCATGGGTGAAAAGTTTATGTTGGAATGGTGGGCGATTATTTTTGATAAGTTTTACTTCCTGGATTCATACTATGTCTGCCTGGTATAATTTTATTTCCTTCCACGTGGCGTGCCGCTTATATGGACTATTTAAACCTCTTACATTATAAGACAAGAAATTGATTTCCATCTGTAATGATGTAGACTTAAATCAAGACCAAAATCTGGAAATACTTATAGGGTAATAACCTAACAAGAACAATACTAACAAAAATAAACAATTCAGAGTAAGAACTATGGAGTTCTCCTGGGAGAAACCAACCTAGGTTTCTCTCCTTAGATTGGGGTATAAAAAATGTGGCTAAGGTCCTACGCGACCAGCCATTTCTCTTTGAGAGTATGTTAAATTAATTTTTGTTTTGAAAATAGAGGTTTTTTATTAGTAACCTCAGATAAGAACTAAGAAGACAATCATCCACTATCTTTATACTCTTTTCGAATGGATGTTAGAAATTCCTGTCCCTCCTTTGGACTTTGTAGTAAAACATTTTTCCTTTTGAACCACACAATTAATTTAGTAGGGAAACCCCACCTATAAGAGATTTCCAAATCTCTCAATTTGGCGGTTACCTCTTTGAATGACCTTTTCGCTTTCATAGTGTTTCTGGAGAAGTCAGAGAACACCCTTATTTTTTCATAGGGGGGCCGGAAAAATACCTTTGTTGCGTATGAATTTCAAGATTCCTTCCTTTGTTTCAAAGAAAAGAAGACGTAAGATGACGTCTCTGGGCTTATCCAAGGGTATACACTTGGGACGTGGGAGTCTCTGAACTCTATCAATAGTTACCTGGACATCTGAGAGAGAAGGAATCGCCTTCTTAAAAAGGGATTTGGCATACCCCATAAGATCATCTTGAATTATGGTCTCCGGAATCCCTCTAAACTTTAAATTGTTTCGACGACTTCTGTCCTCAATATCTGTCAACTTTTGTTTCATGAACGAAACCTCCTCCCTCAGAGCCAAATTCTGTTGCGTGAGAGTTTCTGTACTAGTCTCCACTTTCGTAATTCTATTCTCGTTTATTTTAACCCCTTACCTACAATTGACGTAATATTCCGTCCATGTGACCATGGACCTAATTACCATGGACGGAATATTACGTCATCGCGATCAGCGGCGCCCACGTGGTGAGCGCCGCTGATCGCGGCCGAGTGTCAGCTAATTATCATAGCTGACACCCGGCACAATGTGTCAGGGGCGGTCACGGACCGCCCCCGACACGTTAACCCCTTGCACACCGCGATCAAACGCGATCGCGGTGTACCGGGGGTTAAAGGGAAGCATCGGCAGGGAGGGGGCTCCCTCCGTGCTTCCCTGAGCCCCCCACGGCAGCGCAATGTGCAGCGCTGCTGCGGGGGGCTCCTTTCCTCCAGGCCCCCGAATCCAAGATGGCGACGGGGGCCTTCAGGGGCCTGAGGAAGCTGGCTTCCTCAGTGCCTGCAAAGCGCAGGCATGAGGAAGCCTTCAGCAGTGCCTGTGTCAGATCGCTGATCTGTCACAGTGATCTGTGATGTGAAAGATCAGCGATCTGTCACAGGACAGTGATGTCCCACCTGGGACAAGGTAATAAAGTAAAAAAAAAAAAAAAAAAAGTGTTAAAAATAATTTAAAAAAAATCGCTAAATAAATTAGTAAAAAAAAAAAAAAATATTCCCCAATAAATCCATTTTTTCAAAATAAAAAAAAACAAAAACAATAAAAGTACACATATTTGGTATCGCCGCGTCCGTAATGACCTGCCCTATAAAACTGTCCCATTAGTTAACCCCTTTAGCGAACCCCTTAAAAAATAAAAATAAAAAACAAAGCAAAAAATAATGATTTATTATCATACCACCGAACAAAAAGTGCAATAACGCGCGATCAAAAAGGCAGATATAAATATGCATGATACCGCTGAAAACGTCATCTTGTCCCGCAAAAAACGAGCCACAACACAGCATCATCAGCGAAAAAATAAAAAAGTTATAGCTCGCAGAATAAAGCGATACAAAAATAATTATTTTTTATATAAAATAGTTTTCATTGCAAAAAACCAACAAAACATAAAAAAACGACCTAAATGAGGTATCGCTGTAACCGTACTGACCCGAAGAATAAAAACGCGTTATCAATTTTACCACACGCGGAACGGTGTAAACGCACCCCCCCAAAAGAAATTCATGAAACACTGGTTTTTGTTCATTCTGCGCCCCAAAAATCGGAATAAAAAGCGATCAAAAAATGTCACATGCCCGAAAATGGTACCAATAAAAACGTCAACTCGTCCCGCAAAAAATAAGACCTCACATGACTCGGTGGGTCAAAATACGGAAAAATTATAGCTCACAATATGTGGTGATGCAAAAACTATTTTTACAATAAAAAGCGTCTTTTAGCGTGCGACAGCCGCCAAACATAAAAACCGCCATAAATCGTAAATCAAACCCCCCGTTATCACCCGCTTAGTTAGGGAAAAATAATAAAACTAAAAGAAAATGTATTTATTTCCATTTTCCCGCTAGGGTTAGGGTTAGGGTAGGGTTAGGGTTAGGGCTAGGGTTAGGGCTAGGGTTAGGGCTAGGGTTAGGGCTAGGGCTAGGGCTAGGGTTAGGGTTAGGGCTAGGGTTAGGGCTAGGGCTCAGATTAGGGTTAGGGGTGTGTTGAGGTTAGGGTTGGAGTTATAATTGGGGGTTTCCACTGTTTGGGCACATCAGGTGCTCTCCAAAGGCAACATGGCGTCTGATCTCAATTCCAGCCAATTCTGCGTTGAAAAAGTCAAATGGTGCTCCTTCCCTTCCAAGCTCTGCCATGTGCCCAAACAGTGTTTTACCCCCACATGTAGGGTATCAGCCTACTCAGGACAAATTACAAAACAACTTTTGGGGTCCAATTTCTCCTGTTACCCTTAGGAAAATAAAAAATTGGGGGCAAAAATATAATTTTGCGGAAAAAAATGTTTTTTTTATTTTCACGCCCAGGCGTTATAAACTTCTGTGAAGCACTTGGGGGTTCAAAGTGCACACATCTAGATAAGCTCCGTGGGGGGTCTAGTTTCCAAAATGGGGTCACTTGTGGGGAGTTTCAATAGTTTAGGTACATCAGGGGCTCTCCAAACGCACATGACACCAGCATACCAATCCATCAAAGTCTGCATTCCAAAACGTCACTACTTCCCTTCCGAGCCCCGACGTGTGCCCATACAGTAGTTTTCTCCCACATATGAGGTATCAGCGTACTCAGGACAAATTGGACAACAACTTTTGGGGTCCAATTTCTCCTGTTACCCTTGGGAAAATAAAAAAAATGGGGACTAAAAGATGATGTTTGTTGAAAAAATACGATATTTTTATTTTCACGCCCGGTCGTTATAAACTTCTGTGAAGCACTGGGGGGTTCAAAGTGCTCACCACACATCTAGATAAGTTCATGAGGGGGTCTAGTTTCCAAAATGGGGTCACTTGTGGGGGGTTTCCACTGTTTAGGTACATCAGGGGCTCTCCAAACGCACATGACACCCGCAGACCAATCCATCAAAGTCTGCATTCCAAAACGTCACTACTTCCCTTCCGAGCCCCGACGTGTGCCCATACAGTAGTTTTCTCCCACATATGAGGTATCAGCGTACTCAGGACAAATTGGACAACAGCTTTTGGGGTCCAATTTCTCCTGTTACCCTTGGGAAAATAAAAAAATGGGGACTAAAAGATCATGTTTGTGGAAAAAATACGATTTTTTTATTTTCACGCCCGGACGTTATAAACTTCAGTGAAGCACTGGGGGGTTCAAAGTGCTCACCACACATCTAGATAAGTTCCTTGGGGGGTCTAGTTTCCAAAATGGTGTCATTTGTGGGGGGTTTCTACTGTTTTGGTACATCAGGGGCTTTCCTAACGCGACATGGTGTCTGATCTCAATTCCAGCCAAAAACGTCAAATGGCGCTGCTTCCCTTCCGACCTCTGCCATGCGCCCAAATAGTGGTTTACACCCACATGTGGGGTATCAGCGTACTCAGGATAAATTGCACAATATCTTTTAGGGTCCTGTTACTTTTGGAAAAATAAGAATTGAGGGTGAAAAGATCATTTTTGTGGAAAAAATATGATTTTTTAATTGTACTGCTGTACGTTATAAACTTCTGTGAAGCCCTTGGGGGTTAAAAGTTCTCACCACACATCTAGATAAGTTCCTTGGGGGATCTAGATTCCAAAATGGTGTCATTTGTGGGGGGTTTCCACTGTTTTGGTACATCAGGGGTTTTCCAATCGCGACATGGTGTCCGATCTCAATTCTAGCCAAAAACGTCAAATGGCGCTGCTTCCCTTCCGAGCTCTGCTATGCGCCCAAATAGTCATTTACACCCACATATGGGGTATCAGCGTACACATGACAAATTGCACAATAACTTTTAGGGTCCTGTTACCCTTGGAAAAATAAAAATTGGGGGTGAAAAGATCATTTTTGTGGAAAAAATATGATTTTTTAATTGTACCGCTGTACGTTATAAACTTCTGTGAAGCCCTTGTGGGTTCAAAGTTCTCACCACATATCTAGATAAGTTCCTTGGGGGGTCTAGTTTCCAAAATGGGGTCACTTGGGGGGTTTCCACTGTTTAGGTACATCAGGGGCTCTCCAAACGCAACATGGCGTCCGATCTGAATTCCAGCCAATTTTGCATTGAAAAAGTCAAACAGCGCTCCTTCCCTACTGAGGTCTGCCATGCGCCGAAACAGTGGTTACCCCCCACATATCAGGTATCAGCGTACTCAGGACAAATTGCACAATAACTTTTGCAGTCCAATTTCTCCTGTTACCCTTGGTAAAATAAAGAAAATTGAACCTGAAGTATTTTTTTTGTGAAAAAAAGTTAAATGTTCATTTTTTTTTAATATTCAAAAAATTCCTGTGACGCACCTAAAGGGTTAATAAACTTCTTGAATGTGGTTTTAAGCACCTTAAGGGGTGCAGTTTTTAGAATGGTGTCACTTTTGGGTATTTTCTATCATATAGACCCCTCAAAGTGGCTTCAAATGTGAAGTGGTCCCTAAAAATAAAATGGTGTTGCAAAAATGAGAAATCGCTGGTCAATTTTTAACCCTTATAACTTCCTAACAAAAAAAAATTTTGGTTCCAAAATTGTGCTGATGTAAAGTAAACATGTGGGAAATGTTATGTATTACGTTTTTTGTGTGCCGTATCGCTGTGATTTAAGGGCATAAAAATTCAAAGTTGGAAAATTGCGAAATTATCAAAATTTTCGCCAAATTTCCATTTTTTTCACAAATAAACGCAAGTTATTTGAATGCAATTTTACCACTACCATGAAGTACAATATGTCACGAGAAAACAATGTCAGATTCACCGGGATCCATGAAAGCGTTCCAGAGTTATGACCTCATAAAGGTATAGTGATCAGAATTGTAAAAATTGGCCCGGGAGTTAACGTGCAAACCACCCTTGGTAGTGAAGGGGTTAAATCTGTTAGAGAATTTGTCACTCACTTCTTGAATAAGGTTCCTCTGTGTCTCAAAACCTAAAGTAATTGAGTCCTTGAGTGCCTTGCAAAAGTTGGCTAGTACCCCCTCCGACACCTGTTTGTCTGAAGAGAGAAATGTCTCATAATTGACTAAATCAAGTGGAGGTGTATTTATGGATGGGACCCCTGTGCAACCCTTTTTGGGAAGAGGTTGTCTTGAACTACCGCTACTAGAAAGTTCATCTGAGATGCAATCTGAATCAAACACAGATGTCTCATTTCCATGGTGTCCCCCTTTTAAAGTCTTCCTTTTATTAGGTTGTGACATATCCATCTCATTTAGACTATCATCCACTTTATTGGACCAAGTAGGTTGTTTTGACAATTCATGGAAGTCAGCAGACTTGCTCTCCTGAGACTGCTTCTCCTGCGCCAATTTCCCGTGGCAGGCATTGGAAGCAGTCGAGGAAGATCCGCTTCTCTCCTCAGCTCTATCTACTGGGGACCTAGATTTAATAGGACTGGCCGCATCTTTGGGTTCTTTTACCGATCTCGGTTTAGTAATGTTCCAATCTCTCTGGGCCCTATTAGGTAGCCCTTTATTTTTAAAATTTCCAGACGCCATGTTATAACTTGGCATCTAGGCGTTGGGGAATCACCAATCAGTGGAATGTCTGAAGCAGTAATGAATTGTGCCTTCTGCTATTTTATGCAGAGAGAAGACCTAAACAGTAGCCCTTAATTTTTAATCACAGCCTCTACACTAGCGTTTATAGCGGGGTTTAACGATACCCCCTATTTCGCTCAGAGTACAGGCTGTGTTTAACTTCCTCAACAGGTATAACCCTTTACTCTATATTTTCTAGTATGTTTAACAAGGTGATATCACAATTAATAATACTTTGTAGTTATAGCTAGATGCAATATTTTACATTCATATATGTTCCGGGTACCTGTTAGATATTATAGGAAGGCTTTAAGATTATTCTACAACACTGTAAATTGAATCTGGTAGATAATATATATATATATATATATATATATATATATAAATATAAAATATATATTTCAAAATATGTTAAGATATGTAAAGCATATCCCACTTATATATTATTGTTGTTTCAAGGATTCTAGGCAAAGAAATTTGCGGATGCAAAAGTTTACACCCCTGTATAATAGTGTACTCTAAGATTTGTTAGCTAAAATTTTTCACTATGCAAAAGAAGAATAGGAAGGCTCTATAACCAGAGAGCGTGTTAGTATCACCGCGGAATTATCAAAGACCAGATCCCAGTGCTCTTGTTATATGGCAAATAATTCACCTTGTTAAATAGAAATATGCAAGTTAAGTTTCAAAAGTAGGGGGTATCCTCCTTGTTTTAAAGATGCAGAGCTTGGTGAGCTGTTAAAGAATAACCAATAAATCTCCTATTTGGCAGCAAGAGGCCTATAAGTTTCCAGGTGCAAAAGTTCACACCCCCATAAATAGAACTTTCAAAAATATGTCATCCTAGATTCTTAAATTGTGCAGAGGTGTAATAATAGGGAGGTATATCCAGGGAGCATGCAAGTATGGCCGCTTTCTTGCCAGGAGCCGTAATCCAATGCGTTATAATATAGGAAAAATTTCCACCCCCAAAAGTATTAATATATAGGTCCAGTATTAGTAATAAGATTTTCCTCCTCGTTTTGGAGAGCCAATGACCGACACCCCGATAAGAGATGGCACTATTTCTCCTGCAAGGTTATATTATGCCTAAAATCTAGAGAACGTAGTATGGAAAGGGATATTAAGAAGTAATTATAGTCACCTGTATAGTGAGGAAGATTAAGCCTTTAGCATATATGATCTCCGCTTCTTCCAAATTGCCTCAGTTTGAAAAATATAAGGTCTGCAGTGGAGACAGAGGAATCAATCTGCAGCACAGAGGATTTCAGCTTTTTGCTTTACATAGCCCTAACAGGGCTGTTGTGTTAAATTAAATAGCTTCTTTTGCAAAGTCTTCTTCTTGAAAGGTCACTTTCATCCACCGCTGCTCTTCTTTCTTCTTCCCAGATGACTTCCAGATCTCATCCCCTCTGGCCACCCTCTCTTCCTGTCAGGTTCCTCTACAGGAACGATAAGCTTCCCTTTGTCTCCAGCGGCTTACCGGGTACACCGATTGTCCTCTTCTGTGACGTCTTGATCTAGTCTGTCACCGCAAGTCCTCCACCGCCTCCTTCCTGGGCTGTCTCTCCAGATGCTGCGTCAGCAGCCGTTTCCCGCCCTTTTTTACCTCAGGTCTGTGCTTCAATCTTCAGCACGTGCTGCAATGGCGCCTCTCCACAGCCGCTTCCCGCTCTTTTTACTTCAGCGCTGTGTCTTGGCTGTCGCTCAGCAGGCGGGCTTCTCCAGCACCGGGCTCACCGCGGCTTCAATACTCAGCGGGGCTTTGAGTATATCGGCTTCAAATTACCTCGGTTCCCGCTCTCTGCCTGTGACGTCACCAGCTAGTGAAGGGACTCCCGGGCTCTTGCCACTTTTGAAACAGCCGCTCCCGCCATTACTGCAGTTACCAATACTGCTTCTCTCAGGCCGACCAGACGTGGATGAAGAGGCTTCAAATCCTCAGGATTTGTTGTCAGGGAGGTACAGGAAGGATATTTAAAGTTCTTATTAGTAATTAGGGACAATTATCTTCTCATTAGTTGAGGTGGAGTCGCTTTTATGGCTGTTCTCGCAGGAGCTCACCGCTCAGACGTCCATCACCGTCCTCAGCTCAGGCCACGCCCCCATAAAACCTTAGATTTCAAAGATTGTTCTTAGCTTTCTTATTATTGTATATAAAATATGCACATACACAACAAAACCATATACATATGCATCTAAAAATAAGCATATACATGTACAAATTCCACTCTCATTAAACATGCGCATGCCCAAGAACTGTTGGCACAGCGCAGGCGCCTGTCGTGCTCATGCCTTGGCTGAATGGCGCGAGCCGGGGGGTTGTGGCCCCACTGTGCCACAAACCAGACTACCCTGGAAGGGGCGTGACTATGACAGCTACCTCGGTCTTCACTGGAGCCTCTGATGGTGAGGTCAGGCTTGTGCGGCAGATAGCTGTCGGGTGCCACTCCAGGGTGGTGTCTGGCTGTGGCTGCTGATCCCACTCGGGGACAATTCACTTGGACAGGTGTGACTAACAGGCAGGCTGAGACACTGGGCAAGCAGGCACGGCTGAGACACAGGGCAAGCAGGCACGGCTTGGAGACACAGCAAACAGGCACGGCTTGGAGACACAGGGCAAGCAGGTGTGGTTTATGAAGTATCAGGTAGGGACCTGTTCACACAGCAGGAATGGGTACTGATACAGGCAGGAAGGAGTGGAGTATGAAGGAACGGGTTTTGGACCTGTTCACACAGGAGGTGCAGGTATGGATACAGACAGGAAGGAGTGGAATAGGCGGAGCCGCAGGAGTGCGGGGTAAGCGGGGCTGCAAGGGAGCCAGGCAGGCTGACCAGCAAGGGAGCTGAGCAGGCAGAGCTGCAAGGGAGCCGAGCAGGCAGAGCGGCAAGGGAACCGAGCAGGCAGAGCGGCAAGGGAACCGAGCAGGCAGAGCGTCAAGGGAGCCGAGCAGGCAGAGCGGCTAGGGAGCCAAGCGGCTAGGGAGCCGATCAGGCAGAGGGGCTAGGGAGCCGATCAGGCAGAGCGGCTAGGGAGCCGAGCAGGCAGAGCGGCTAGGGATCCGAGCAGGCAGAGCGGCTAGGGAGCCGAGCAGGCAGACAGGGATGCAAGGGTGCAGAAGCTCAGGCAGGAAGGACACAAGGAAAGACACAGCAGGGAAGGAAGCCAACGAGAAGGAAGCAGGGGGTAGGACAGAGTTCAGAGAAGGTACAGGGACAAAGACTCAAGGACCAGGATATTCTGCCTCCTGGCAGGCAGACAGAGAAGTACTAGGCAAGGTATCAAGACACAGGAATACGCAATAAGAGCCTTCAGAGAAGGCAAGACATAGGACAGGGCCTGGCTAGCTCAGCAGCAAGGAGCTAACTGAGTTTAGACATTGCACAGGCAAAGGTTAGTGGGCGGGGCGGAACTAAATAGTCAAAGGCTCTAGGTGATTGGTCAGGGACATATTACACAGGTGCACCCTGACTGCATAAGAACCAGAGAGTTGTGGCACCGCCTCCCTATACACACATAGCTTGGGAGCATACAGGAGAGCAGAGGCACAGAGCACGGAGCACAGAGCTGGCAACATACAGAATTCACAGCATGGCTTGAAGCAGAAAGTAAGTTGGTGTGCGGGTCATGGGAGGCCATGCAGTGATGCCAGCAGGGTTGTTACAGCGCTGGCATGTAACAGCAACACGGAAGGAGGCGGCACACAGACGCAACAGGGGGATGATGGACGGCTGGGAGGCGGCTGATACAGGGGGACACACAATACCTATGGGACTCAATACAGGTATGGGGAGCAATTTATAAAAGTCGATATTTCAGCGTTACTAGGGGTCAGAAACAGAAGAGCCACCGTCACAGAGTGCAGCCTTACTGCTGCTGAAGGTGGCTCTTTTACTTAAAAACGCCCTGGTGGGGTGACAGGTTCCCTTTAAGGGATGTAGCTTTGACAAAGATCGTCATTACGATCAAAACACGTCACCTATTTCCCCTTGCTCACATACCAAGAGGAGCATCCACCATTGTTACTTTATAATGGATTAACAAAGCGTGAAAAAAATTTAAGGAGCTGGAACCCAACTTTCCTTTTTGACAAGATAATACACCAACTGAAATTGATTTTAGATTTTTTTTCTGTAAAATATATTGTGTTGTCTAGCTTCTTCTTTTGAGTGAATTACAAATGAAGAAAAATATGTGCAATTTAAATACAGCAGGACAGATGAGAGTGAAACCCCATCACAGATCAAACAAACGGAGACTGACACTGCTGCTGGCACCTCTTCTATCTCTCTCTCTATCAGTTGTATTTCTTTATTATTCTCAGACAACTCTCCTTTTCTTCATTGTTGTTGTAGTAGAACATGTAGAGGAGAAGACTGGGCTGTGGGTGCTGACAAGGCACCTGGTCCGGAACTGCTGGGGCCTACTGTTGCAGGGGAAAGAGATTGAGAATGGAGTAGACACTTTACCTGTGTGGAGGGGGCATGGTGAGCCAGGGAAGGATAAGAGGGTTTGCACGGGAAGAGAGAGGGGCTCCCTGCCAGAGAGAGGAGTCAGTGAGGATCAGCACTAGGCCACGGGTAAAGATAGGCTGCACAGCAGTGATTACGGTCAGGTGCAGCAAGTACTCTCAAACCTCATTGGGCATGCGGAGGAACGTACGCCGAGTAGAGGATCTCGGTGGATTACTCTTTGCTGCGCTGCAGCATAACAGACTAGGGGCTCAGTGGGTCAGACCAATGACCGCCGCTGCCGCCAGAAGCGAGACCAACTTGTTAGGTGGGGAAGCCAGAAGAACTCAGCACCGGCCTCAGCTGGCAACCAGCCATCCAACCCAAGAATATAGAACGATACCTGAGTGATGCTAAGTGAAATGGCCATACAGTATATATATATATATATATATACGTACTGCCTTCATGCGTTGTTTTCTACTTTGTCCCTCTCAGCCATCTCCTTGTTTACTCCCTGTTGCTCCCTGCGGGGAGGTTACCTGTACCCATTAAACAAATAGTTGTTTTCCCCTTTTAACCCTTGCTCTGTGCTTCTGTCTCACTGCATCCGAATACCTGTGTTACAAACACACTACTAATGTAAGAAGACCCGGACCAGGCCTACCTACTCCATGATGGATCCGGAGTATTTTGTTACTGATGAATGTCATAACTCCAGCTTTCCTCTTGTCTCCAAGAGCTTCAAAAGCATGGGTGAAAAGTTTATGTTGGAATGGTGGGCGATTATTTTTGATAAGTTTTACTTCCTGGATTCATACTATGTCTGCCTGGTATAATTTTATTTCCTTCCCCTTTCGTGCCGCTTATATGGACTATTTAAACCTCTTACATTATAAGACAAGAAATTGATTTCCATCTGTAATGACGTAGACTTAAATCAAGACCAAAATCTGGAAATACTTATAGGGTAATAACCTAACAAGAACAATACTAACAAAAATAAACAATTCAGAGTAAGAACTATGGAGTGCTCCTGGGAGAAACCAACCTAGGTTTCTCTCCTTAGATTGGGGTATAAAAAATGTGGCTAAGGTCCTACGCGACCAGCCATTTCTCTTTGAGAGTATGTTAAATTAATTTTTGTTTTGAAAATAGAGGTTTTTTATTAGTAACCTCAGATAAGAACTAAGAAGACAATCATCCACTATCTTTATACTCTTTTCGAATGGATGTTAGAAATTCCTGTCCCTCCTTTGGACTTTGTAGTAAAACATTTTTCCTTTTGAACCACACAATTAATTTAGTAGGGAAACCCCACCTATAAGAGATTTCCAAATCTCTCAATTTGGCGGTTACCTCTTTGAATGACCTTTTCGCTTTCATAGTGTTTCTGGAGAAGTCAGAGAACACCCTTATTTTTTCATAGGGGGGCCGGAAAAATACCTTTGTTGCGTATGAATTTCAAGATTCCTTCCTTTGTTTCAAAGAAAAGAAGACGTAAGATGACGTCTCTGGGCTTATCCAAGGGTATACACTTGGGACGTGGGAGTCTCTGAACTCTATCAATAGTTACCTGGACATCTGAGAGAGAAGGAATCGCCTTCTTAAAAAGGGATTTGGCATACCCCATAAGATCATCTTGAATTATGGTCTCCGGAATCCCTCTAAACTTTAAATTGTTTCGACGACTTCTGTCCTCAATATCTGTCAACTTTTGTTTCATGAACGAAACCTCCTCCCTCAGAGCCAAATTCTGTTGCATGAGTGTTTCTGTACTAGTCTCCACTTTCGTAATTCTATTCTCGTTTATTTCAAATCTGTTAGAGAATTTGTCACTCACTTCGTGAATGAGATTCCTCTGTGTCTCAAAACCTAAAGTAATTGAATCTTTGAGTGCCTTGCAAAAGTTGGCTAGTACCCCCTCCGACACCTGTTTGTCTGAAGAGAGAAATGTCTCATAATTGACTAAATCAAGTGGAAATGTACTTATGGATGGGACCCCTGTGCAACCCTTTTTGGGAAGAGGTTGTCTTGAACTACCGCTACTAGAGAGTTCATCTGAGATGCAATCTGAATCAAACACAAATGTCTTATTTCCATGGTGTCCCCCTTTTAAAGTCTTCCTTTTATTAGGTTGTGACATATCCATCTCATTTAGACTATCATCCACTTTATTGGACCAAGTAGGTTGTTTTGACAATTCATGGAAGTCAGCAGACTTGCTCTCCTGAGACTGCTTCCCCTGCGCCAATTTCCCGTGGCAAGCCTTGGAAGCAGTCGAGGAAGATCCGCTTCTCTCCTCAGCTCTATCTACTGGGGACCTAGATTTAATAGGACTGGCCGCATCTTTGGGTTCTTTTACCGATCTCAGTTTAGTAATGTTCCAATCTCTCTGGGCCCTATTAGGTAGCCCTTTATTTTTAAAATTTCCAGACGCCATGTTATAACTTGGCATCTAGGCGTTGGGGAATCACCAATCAGTGGAATGTCTGAAGCAGTAATGAATTGTGCCTTCTGCTATTTTATGCAGAGAGAAGACCTAAACAGTAGCCCTTAATTTTTAATCACAGCCTCTACACTAGCGTTTATAGCGGGGTTTAACGATACCCCCTATTTCGCTCAGAGTACAGGCTGTGTTTAACTTCCTCAACAGGTATAACCCTTTACTCTATATTTTCTAGTATGTTTAACAAGGTGATATCACAATTAATAATACTTTGTAGTTATAGCTAGATGCAATATTTTACATTCATATATGTTCCGGGTACCTGTTAGATATTATAGGAAGGCTTTAAGATTATTCTACAACACTGTAAATTGAATCTGGTAGATAATATATATATATATATATATATATATATAAATATAAAATATATATTTCAAAATATGTTAAGATATGTAAAGCATATCCCACTTATATATTATTGTTGTTTCAAGGATTCTAGGCAAAGAAATTTGCGGATGCAAAAGTTTACACCCCTGTATAATAGTGTACTCTAAGATTTGTTAGCTAAAATTTTTCACTATGCAAAAGAAGAATAGGAAGGCTCTATAACCAGAGAGCGTGTTAGTATCACCGCGGAATTATCAAAGACCAGATCCCAGTGCTCTTGTTATATGGCAAATAATTCACCTTGTTAAATAGAAATATGCAAGTCAAGTTTCAAAAGTAGGGGGTATCCTCCTTGTTTTAAAGATGCAGAGCTTGGTGAGCTGTTAAAGAATAACCAATAAATCTCCTATTTGGCAGCAAGAGGCCTATAAGTTTCCAGGTGCAAAAGTTCACACCCCCATAAATAGAACTTTCAAAAATATGTCATCCTAGATTCTTAAATTGTGCAGAGGTGTAATAATAGGGAGGTATATCCAGGGAGCATGCAAGTATGGCCGCTTTCTTGCCAGGAGCCGTAATCCAATGCGTTATAATATAGGAAAAATTTCCACCCCCAAAAGTATTAATATATAGGTCCAGTATTAGTAATAAGATTTTCCTCCTCGTTTTGGAGAGCCAATGACCGACACCCCGATAAGAGATGGCACTATTTCTCCTGCAAGGTTATATTATGCCTAAAATCTAGAGAACGTAGTATGGAAAGGGATATTAAGAAGTAATTATAGTCACCTGTATAGTGAGGAAGATTAAGCCTTTAGCATATATGATCTCCGCTTCTTCCAAATTGCCTCAGTTTGAAAAATATAAGGTCTGCAGTGGAGACAGAGGAATCAATCTGCAGCACAGAGGATTTCAGCTTTTTGCTTTACATAGCCCTAACAGGGCTGTTGTGTTAAATTAAATAGCTTCTTTTGCAAAGTCTTCTTCTTGAAAGGTCACTTTCATCCACTGCTGCTCTTCTTTCTTCTTCCCAGATGACTTCCAGATCTCATCCCCTCTGGCCACCCTCTCTTCCTGTCAGGTTCCTCTACAGGAACGATAAGCTCCCCTTTGTCTCCAGCGGCTTACCGGGTACACCGATTGTCCTCTTCTGTGACGTCTTGATCTAGTCTGTCACCGCAAGTCCTCCACCGCCTCCTTCCTGGGCTGTCTCTCCAGATGCTGCGTCAGCAGCCGTTTCCCGCCCTTTTTTACCTCAGGTCTGTGCTTCAATCTTCAGCACGTGCTGCAATGGCGCCTCTCCACAGCCGCTTCCCGCTCTTTTTACTTCAGCGCTGTGTCTTGGCTGTCGCTCAGCAGGCGGGCTTCTCCAGCATCGGGCTCACCGCGGCTTCAATACTCAGCGGGGCTTTGAGTATATCGGCTTCAAATTACCTCGGTTCCCGCTCTCTGCCTGTGACGTCACCAGCTAGTGAAGGGACTCCCGGGCTCTTGCCACTTTTGAAACAGCCGCTCCCGCCATTACTGCAGTTACCAATACTGCTTCTCTCAGGCCGACCAGACGTGGATGAAGAGGCTTCAAATCCTCAGGATTTGTTGTCAGGGAGGTACAGGAAGGATATTTAAAGTTCTTATTAGTAATTAGGGACAATTATCTTCTCATTAGTTGAGGTGGAGTCGCTTTTATGGCTGTTCTCGCAGGAGCTCACCGCTCAGACGTCCATCACCGTCCTCAGCTCAGGCCACGCCCCCATAAAACCTTAGATTTCAAAGATTGTTCTTAGCTTTCTTATTATTGTATATAAAATATGCACATACACAACAAAACCATATACATATGCATCTAAAAATAAGCATATACATGTACAAATTCCACTCTCATTAAACATGCGCATGCCCAAGAACTGTTGGCACAGCGCAGGCGCCTGTCGTGCTCATGCCTTGGCTGAATGGCGCGAGCCGGGGGGTTGTGGCCCCACTGTGCCACAAACCAGACTACCCTGGAAGGGGCGTGACTATGACAGCTACCTCGGTCTTCACTGGAGCCTCTGATGGTGAGGTCAGGCTTGTGCGGCAGATAGCTGTCGGGTGCCACTCCAGGGTGGTGTCTGGCTGTGGCTGCTGATCCCACTCGGGGACAATTCACTTGGACAGGTGTGACTAACAGGCAGGCTGAGACACTGGGCAAGCAGGCACGGCTGAGACACAGGGCAAGCAGGCACGGCTTGGAGACACAGCAAACAGGCACGGCTTGGAGACACAGGGCAAGCAGGTGTGGTTTATGAAGTATCAGGTAGGGACCTGTTCACACAGCAGGAATGGGTACTGATACAGGCAGGAAGGAGTGGAGTATGAAGGAACGGGTTTTGGACCTGTTCACACAGGAGGTGCAGGTATGGATACAGACAGGAAGGAGTGGAATAGGCGGAGCCGCAGGAGTGCGGGGTAAGCGGGGCTGCAAGGGAGCCAGGCAGGCTGACCAGCAAGGGAGCTGAGCAGGCAGAGCTGCAAGGGAGCCGAGCAGGCAGAGCGGCAAGGGAACCGAGCAGGCAGAGCGGCAAGGGAACCGAGCAGGCAGAGCGTCAAGGGAGCCGAGCAGGCAGAGCGGCTAGGGAGCCAAGTGGCTAGGGAGCCGATCAGGCAGAGGGGCTAGGGAGCCGATCAGGCAGAGCGGCTAGGGAGCCGAGCAGGCAGAGCGGCTAGGGATCCGAGCAGGCAGAGCGGCTAGGGAGCCGAGCAGGCAGACAGGGATGCAAGGGTGCAGAAGCTCAGGCAGGAAGGACACAAGGAAAGACACAGCAGGGAAGGAAGCCAACGAGAAGGAAGCAGGGGGTAGGACAGAGTTCAGAGAAGGTACAGGGACAAAGACTCAAGGACCAGGATATTCTGCCTCCTGGCAGGCAGACAGAGAAGTACTAGGCAAGGTATCAAGACACAGGAATACGCAATAAGAGCCTTCAGAGAAGGCAAGACATAGGACAGGGCCTGGCTAGCTCAGCAGCAAGGAGCTAACTGAGTTTAGACATTGCACAGGCAAAGGTTAGTGGGCGGGGCGGAACTAAATAGTCAAAGGCTCTAGGTGATTGGTCAGGGACATATTACACAGGTGCACCCTGACTGCATAAGAACCAGAGAGTTGTGGCACCGCCTCCCTATACACACATAGCTTGGGAGCATACAGGAGAGCAGAGGCACAGAGCACGGAGCACAGAGCTGGCAACATACAGAATTCACAGCATGGCTTGAAGCAGAAAGTAAGTTGGTGTGCGGGTCATGGGAGGCCATGCAGTGATGCCAGCAGGGTTGTTACAGCGCTGGCATGTAACAGCAACACGGAAGGAGGCGGCACACAGACGCAACAGGGGGATGATGGACGGCTGGGAGGCGGCTGATACAGGGGGACACACAATACCTATGGGACTCAATACAGGTATGGGGAGCAATTTATAAAAGTCGATATTTCAGCGTTACTAGGGGTCAGAAACAGAAGAGCCACCGTCACAGAGTGCAGCCTTACTGCTGCTGAAGGTGGCTCTTTTACTTAAAAACGCCCTGGTGGGGTGACAGGTTCCCTTTAAGGGATGTAGCTTTGACAAAGATCGTCATTACGATCAAAACACGTCACCTATTTCCCCTTGCTCACATACCAAGAGGAGCATCCACCATTGTTACTTTATAATGGATTAACAAAGCGTGAAAAAAATTTAAGGAGCTGGAACCCAACTTTCCTTTTTGACAAGATAATACACCAACTGAAATTGATTTTAGATTTTTTTTCTGTAAAATATATTGTGTTGTCTAGCTTCTTCTTTTGAGTGAATTACAAATGAAGAAAAATATGTGCAATTTAAATACAGCAGGACAGATGAGAGTGAAACCCCATCACAGATCAAACAAACGGAGACTGACACTGCTGCTGGCACCTCTTCTATCTCTCTCTCTATCAGTTGTATTTCTTTATTATTCTCAGACAACTCTCCTTTTCTTCATTGTTGTTGTAGTAGAACATGTAGAGGAGAAGACTGGGCTGTGGGTGCTGACAAGGCACCTGGTCCGGAACTGCTGGGGCCTACTGTTGCAGGGGAAAGAGATTGAGAATGGAGTAGACACTTTACCTGTGTGGAGGGGGCATGGTGAGCCAGGGAAGGATAAGAGGGTTTGCACGGGAAGAGAGAGGGGCTCCCTGCCAGAGAGAGGAGTCAGTGAGGATCAGCACTAGGCCACGGGTAAAGATAGGCTGCACAGCAGTGATTACGGTCAGGTGCAGCAAGTACTCTCAAACCTCATTGGGCATGCGGAGGAACGTACGCCGAGTAGAGGATCTCGGTGGATTACTCTTTGCTGCGCTGCAGCATAACAGACTAGGGGCTCAGTGGGTCAGACCAATGACCGCCGCTGCCGCCAGAAGCGAGACCAACTTGTTAGGTGGGGAAGCCAGAAGAACTCAGCACCGGCCTCAGCTGGCAACCAGCCATCCAACCCAAGAATATAGAACGATACCTGAGTGATGCTAAGTGAAATGGCCATACAGTATATATATATATATATATATATATATATATACGTACTGCCTTCATGCGTTGTTTTCTACTTTGTCCCTCTCAGCCATCTCCTTGTTTACTCCCTGTTGCTCCCTGCGGGGAGGTTACCTGTACCCATTAAACAAATAGTTGTTTTCCCCTTTTAACCCTTGCTCTGTGCTTCTGTCTCACTGCATCCGAATACCTGTGTTACAAACACACTACTAATGTAAGAAGACCCGGACCAGGCCTAACTACTCCATGATGGATCCGGAGTATTTTGTTACTGATGAATGTCATAACTCCAGCTTTCCTCTTGTCTCCAAGAGCTTCAAAAGCATGGGTGAAAAGTTTATGTTGGAATGGTGGGCGATTATTTTTGATAAGTTTTACTTCCTGGATTCATACTATGTCTGCCTGGTATAATTTTATTTCCTTCCCCTTTCGTGCCGCTTATATGGACTATTTAAACCTCTTACATTATAAGACAAGAAATTGATTTCCATCTGTAATGACGTAGACTTAAATCAAGACCAAAATCTGGAAATACTTATAGGGTAATAACCTAACAAGAACAATACTAACAAAAATAAACAATTCAGAGTAAGAACTATGGAGTGCTCCTGGGAGAAACCAACCTAGGTTTCTCTCCTTAGATTGGGGTATAAAAAATGTGGCTAAGGTCCTACGCGACCAGCCATTTCTCTTTGAGAGTATGTTAAATTAATTTTTGTTTTGAAAATAGAGGTTTTTTATTAGTAACCTCAGATAAGAACTAAGAAGACAATCATCCACTATCTTTATACTCTTTTCGAATGGATGTTAGAAATTCCTGTCCCTCCTTTGGACTTTGTAGTAAAACATTTTTCCTTTTGAACCACACAATTAATTTAGTAGGGAAACCCCACCTATAAGAGATTTCCAAATCTCTCAATTTGGCGGTTACCTCTTTGAATGACCTTTTCGCTTTCATAGTGTTTCTGGAGAAGTCAGAGAACACCCTTATTTTTTCATAGGGGGGCCGGAAAAATACCTTTGTTGCGTATGAATTTCAAGATTCCTTCCTTTGTTTCAAAGAAAAGAAGACGTAAGATGACGTCTCTGGGCTTATCCAAGGGTATACACTTGGGACGTGGGAGTCTCTGAACTCTATCAATAGTTACCTGGACATCTGAGAGAGAAGGAATCGCCTTCTTAAAAAGGGATTTGGCATACCCCATAAGATCATCTTGAATTATGGTCTCCGGAATCCCTCTAAACTTTAAATTGTTTCGACGACTTCTGTCCTCAATATCTGTCAACTTTTGTTTCATGAACGAAACCTCCTCCCTCAGAGCCAAATTCTGTTGCATGAGTGTTTCTGTACTAGTCTCCACTTTCGTAATTCTATTCTCGTTTATTTCAAATCTGTTAGAGAATTTGTCACTCACTTCGTGAATGAGATTCCTCTGTGTCTCAAAACCTAAAGTAATTGAATCTTTGAGTGCCTTGCAAAAGTTGGCTAGTACCCCCTCCGACACCTGTTTGTCTGAAGAGAGAAATGTCTCATAATTGACTAAATCAAGTGGAAATGTACTTATGGATGGGACCCCTGTGCAACCCTTTTTGGGAAGAGGTTGTCTTGAACTACCGCTACTAGAGAGTTCATCTGAGATGCAATCTGAATCAAACACAAATGTCTTATTTCCATGGTGTCCCCCTTTTAAAGTCTTCCTTTTATTAGGTTGTGACATATCCATCTCATTTAGACTATCATCCACTTTATTGGACCAAGTAGGTTGTTTTGACAATTCATGGAAGTCAGCAGACTTGCTCTCCTGAGACTGCTTCCCCTGCGCCAATTTCCCGTGGCAAGCCTTGGAAGCAGTCGAGGAAGATCCGCTTCTCTCCTCAGCTCTATCTACTGGGGACCTAGATTTAATAGGACTGGCCGCATCTTTGGGTTCTTTTACCGATCTCAGTTTAGTAATGTTCCAATCTCTCTGGGCCCTATTAGGTAGCCCTTTATTTTTAAAATTTCCAGACGCCATGTTATAACTTGGCATCTAGGCGTTGGGGAATCACCAATCAGTGGAATGTCTGAAGCAGTAATGAATTGTGCCTTCTGCTATTTTATGCAGAGAGAAGACCTAAACAGTAGCCCTTAATTTTTAATCACAGCCTCTACACTAGCGTTTATAGCGGGGTTTAACGATACCCCCTATTTCGCTCAGAGTACAGGCTGTGTTTAACTTCCTCAACAGGTATAACCCTTTACTCTATATTTTCTAGTATGTTTAACAAGGTGATATCACAATTAATAATACTTTGTAGTTATAGCTAGATGCAATATTTTACTTTCATATATGTTCCGGGTACCTGTTAGATATTATAGGAAGGCTTTAAGATTATTCTACAACACTGTAAATTGAATCTGGTAGATAATATATATATATATATATATATATATAAATATAAAATATATATTTCAAAATATGTTAAGATATGTAAAGCATATCCCACTTATATATTATTGTTGTTTCAAGGATTCTAGGCAAAGAAATTTGCGGATGCAAAAGTTTACACCCCTGTATAATAGTGTACTCTAAGATTTGTTAGCTAAAATTTTTCACTATGCAAAAGAAGAATAGGAAGGCTCTATAACCAGAGAGCGTGTTAGTATCACCGCGGAATTATCAAAGACCAGATCCCAGTGCTCTTGTTATATGGCAAATAATTCACCTTGTTAAATAGAAATATGCAAGTCAAGTTTCAAAAGTAGGGGGTATCCTCCTTGTTTTAAAGATGCAGAGCTTGGTGAGCTGTTAAAGAATAACCAATAAATCTCCTATTTGGCAGCAAGAGGCCTATAAGTTTCCAGGTGCAAAAGTTCACACCCCCATAAATAGAACTTTCAAAAATATGTCATCCTAGATTCTTAAATTGTGCAGAGGTGTAATAATAGGGAGGTATATCCAGGGAGCATGCAAGTATGGCCGCTTTCTTGCCAGGAGCCGTAATCCAATGCGTTATAATATAGGAAAAATTTCCACCCCCAAAAGTATTAATATATAGGTCCAGTATTAGTAATAAGATTTTCCTCCTCGTTTTGGAGAGCCAATGACCGACACCCCGATAAGAGATGGCACTATTTCTCCTGCAAGGTTATATTATGCCTAAAATCTAGAGAACGTAGTATGGAAAGGGATATTAAGAAGTAATTATAGTCACCTGTATAGTGAGGAAGATTAAGCCTTTAGCATATATGATCTCCGCTTCTTCCAAATTGCCTCAGTTTGAAAAATATAAGGTCTGCAGTGGAGACAGAGGAATCAATCTGCAGCACAGAGGATTTCAGCTTTTTGCTTTACATAGCCCTAACAGGGCTGTTGTGTTAAATTAAATAGCTTCTTTTGCAAAGTCTTCTTCTTGAAAGGTCACTTTCATCCACTGCTGCTCTTCTTTCTTCTTCCCAGATGACTTCCAGATCTCATCCCCTCTGGCCACCCTCTCTTCCTGTCAGGTTCCTCTACAGGAACGATAAGCTCCCCTTTGTCTCCAGCGGCTTACCGGGTACACCGATTGTCCTCTTCTGTGACGTCTTGATCTAGTCTGTCACCGCAAGTCCTCCACCGCCTCCTTCCTGGGCTGTCTCTCCAGATGCTGCGTCAGCAGCCGTTTCCCGCCCTTTTTTACCTCAGGTCTGTGCTTCAATCTTCAGCACGTGCTGCAATGGCGCCTCTCCACAGCCGCTTCCCGCTCTTTTTACTTCAGCGCTGTGTCTTGGCTGTCGCTCAGCAGGCGGGCTTCTCCAGCATCGGGCTCACCGCGGCTTCAATACTCAGCGGGGCTTTGAGTATATCGGCTTCAAATTACCTCGGTTCCCGCTCTCTGCCTGTGACGTCACCAGCTAGTGAAGGGACTCCCGGGCTCTTGCCACTTTTGAAACAGCCGCTCCCGCCATTACTGCAGTTACCAATACTGCTTCTCTCAGGCCGACCAGACGTGGATGAAGAGGCTTCAAATCCTCAGGATTTGTTGTCAGGGAGGTACAGGAAGGATATTTAAAGTTCTTATTAGTAATTAGGGACAATTATCTTCTCATTAGTTGAGGTGGAGTCGCTTTTATGGCTGTTCTCGCAGGAGCTCACCGCTCAGACGTCCATCACCGTCCTCAGCTCAGGCCACGCCCCCATAAAACCTTAGATTTCAAAGATTGTTCTTAGCTTTCTTATTATTGTATATAAAATATGCACATACACAACAAAACCATATACATATGCATCTAAAAATAAGCATATACATGTACAAATTCCACTCTCATTAAACATGCGCATGCCCAAGAACTGTTGGCACAGCGCAGGCGCCTGTCGCGCTCATGCCTTGGCTGAATGGCGCGAGCCGGGGGGTTGTGGCCCCACTGTGCCACAAACCAGACTACCCTGGAAGGGGCGTGACTATGACAGCTACCTCGGTCTTCACTGGAGCCTCTGATGGTGAGGTCAGGCTTGTGCGGCAGATAGCTGTCGGGTGCCACTCCAGGGTGGTGTCTGGCTGTGGCTGCTGATCCCACTCGGGGACAATTCACTTGGACAGGTGTGACTAACAGGCAGGCTGAGACACTGGGCAAGCAGGCACGGCTGAGACACAGGGCAAGCAGGCACGGCTTGGAGACACAGCAAACAGGCACGGCTTGGAGACACAGGGCAAGCAGGTGTGGTTTATGAAGTATCAGGTAGGGACCTGTTCACACAGCAGGAATGGGTACTGATACAGGCAGGAAGGAGTGGAGTATGAAGGAACGGGTTTTGGACCTGTTCACACAGGAGGTGCAGGTATGGATACAGACAGGAAGGAGTGGAATAGGCGGAGCCGCAGGAGTGCGGGGTAAGCGGGGCTGCAAGGGAGCCAGGCAGGCTGACCAGCAAGGGAGCTGAGCAGGCAGAGCTGCAAGGGAGCCGAGCAGGCAGAGCGGCAAGGGAACCGAGCAGGCAGAGCGGCAAGGGAACCGAGCAGGCAGAGCGTCAAGGGAGCCGAGCAGGCAGAGCGGCTAGGGAGCCAAGCGGCTAGGGAGCCGATCAGGCAGAGGGGCTAGGGAGCCGATCAGGCAGAGCGGCTAGGGAGCCGAGCAGGCAGAGCGGCTAGGGAGCCGAGCAGGCAGAGCGGCTAGGGAGCCAAGCAGGCAGACAGGGATGCAAGGGTGCAGAAGCTCAGGCAGGAAGGACACAAGGAAAGACACAGCAGGGAAGGAAGCCAACGAGAAGGAAGCAGGGGGTAGGACAGAGTTCAGAGAAGGTACAGGGACAAAGACTCAAGGACCAGGATATTCTGCCTCCTGGCAGGCGGACAGAGAAGTACTAGGCAAGGTATCAAGACACAGGAATACGCAATAAGAGCCTTCAGAGAAGGCAAGACATAGGACAGGGCCTGGCTAGCTCAGCAGCAAGGAGCTAACTGAGTTTAGACATTGCACAGGCAAAGGTTAGTGGGCGGGGCGGAACTAAATAGTCAAAGGCTCTAGGTGATTGGTCAGGGACATATTACACAGGTGCACCCTGACTGCATAAGAACCAGAGAGTTGTGGCACCGCCTCCCTATACACACATAGCTTGGGAGCATACAGGAGAGCAGAGGCACAGAGCACGGAGCACAGAGCTGGCAACATACAGAATTCACAGCATGGCTTGAAGCAGAAAGTAAGTTGGTGTGCGGGTCATGGGAGGCCATGCAGTGATGCCAGCAGGGTTGTTACAGCGCTGGCATGTAACAGCAACACGGAAGGAGGCGGCACACAGACGCAACAGGGGGATGATGGACGGCTGGGAGGCGGCTGATACAGGGGGACACACAATACCTATGGGACTCAATACAGGTATGGGGAGCAATTTATAAAAGTCGATATTTCAGCGTTACTAGGGGTCAGAAACAGAAGAGCCACCGTCACAGAGTGCAGCCTTACTGCTGCTGAAGGTGGCTCTTTTACTTAAAAACGCCCTGGTGGGGTGACAGGTTCCCTTTAAGGGATGTAGCTTTGACAAAGATCGTCATTACGATCAAAACACGTCACCTATTTCCCCTTGCTCACATACCAAGAGGAGCATCCACCATTGTTACTTTATAATGGATTAACAAAGCGTGAAAAAAATTTAAGGAGCTGGAACCCAACTTTCCTTTTTGACAAGATAATACACCAACTGAAATTGATTTTAGATTTTTTTTCTGTAAAATATATTGTGTTGTCTAGCTTCTTCTTTTGAGTGAATTACAAATGAAGAAAAATATGTGCAATTTAAATACAGCAGGACAGATGAGAGTGAAACCCCATCACAGATCAAACAAACGGAGACTGACACTGCTGCTGGCACCTCTTCTATCTCTCTCTCTATCAGTTGTATTTCTTTATTATTCTCAGACAACTCTCCTTTTCTTCATTGTTGTTGTAGTAGAACATGTAGAGGAGAAGACTGGGCTGTGGGTGCTGACAAGGCACCTGGTCCGGAACTGCTGGGGCCTACTGTTGCAGGGGAAGAGATTGAGAATGGAGTAGACACTTTACCTGTGTGGAGGGGGCATGGTGAGCCAGGGAAGGATAAGAGGGTTTGCACGGGAAGAGAGAGGGGCTCCCTGCCAGAGAGAGGAGTCAGTGAGGATCAGCACTAGGCCACGGGTAAAGATAGGCTGCACAGCAGTGATTACGGTCAGGTGCAGCAAGTACTCTCAAACCTCATTGGGCATGCGGAGGAACGTACGCCGAGTAGAGGATCTCGGTGGATTACTCTTTGCTGCGCTGCAGCATAACAGACTAGGGGCTCAGTGGGTCAGACCAATGACCGCCGCTGCCGCCAGAAGCGAGACCAACTTGTTAGGTGGGGAAGCCAGAAGAACTCAGCACCGGCCTCAGCTGGCAACCAGCCATCCAACCCAAGAATATAGAACGATACCTGAGTGATGCTAAGTGAAATGGCCATACAGTATATATATATATATATATATACGTACTGCCTTCTTGAGTTGTTTTCTCCTTTGTCCCTCTCAGCCATCTCCTTGTTTACTCCCTGTTGCTCCCTGCGGGGAGGTTACCTATACCCATTAAACAAATAGTTGTTTTCCCCTTTTAACCCTTGCTTTGTGCTTCTGTCTCACTGCATCCGAATACCTGTGTTACAAACACACTACTAATGTAAGAAGACCCGGACCAGGCCTACCTACTCCATGATGGATCCGGAGTATTTTGTTACTGATGAATGTCATAACTCCAGCTTTCCTCTTGTCTCCAAGAGCTTCAAAAGCATGGGTGAAAAGTTTATGTTGGAATGGTGGGCGATTATTTTTGATAAGTTTTACTTCCTGGATTCATACTATGTCTGCCTGGTATAATTTTATTTCCTTCCCCTTTCGTGCCGCTTATATGGACTATTTAAACCTCTTACATTATAAGACAAGAAATTGATTTCCATCTGTAATGACGTAGACTTAAATCAAGACCAAAATCTGGAAATACTTATAGGGTAATAACCTAACAAGAACAATACTAACAAAAATAAACAATTCAGAGTAAGAACTATGGAGTGCTCCTGGGAGAAACCAACCTAGGTTTCTCTCCTTAGATTGGGGTATAAAAAATGTGGCTAAGGTCCTACGCGACCAGCCATTTCTCTTTGAGAGTATGTTAAATTAATTTTTGTTTTGAAAATAGAGGTTTTTTATTAGTAACCTCAGATAAGAACTAAGAAGACAATCATCCACTATCTTTATACTCTTTTCGAATGGATGTTAGAAATTCCTGTCCCTCCTTTGGACTTTGTAGTAAAACATTTTTCCTTTTGAACCACACAATTAATTTAGTAGGGAAACCCCACCTATAAGAGATTTCCAAATCTCTCAATTTGGCGGTTACCTCTTTGAATGACCTTTTCGCTTTCATAGTGTTTCTGGAGAAGTCAGAGAACACCCTTATTTTTTCATAGGGGGGCCGGAAAAATACCTTTGTTGCGTATGAATTTCAAGATTCCTTCCTTTGTTTCAAAGAAAAGAAGACGTAAGATGACGTCTCTGGGCTTATCCAAGGGTATACACTTGGGACGTGGGAGTCTCTGAACTCTATCAATAGTTACCTGGACATCTGAGAGAGAAGGAATCGCCTTCTTAAAAAGGGATTTGGCATACCCCATAAGATCATCTTGAATTATGGTCTCCGGAATCCCTCTAAACTTTAAATTGTTTCGACGACTTCTGTCCTCAATATCTGTCAACTTTTGTTTCATGAACGAAACCTCCTCCCTCAGAGCCAAATTCTGTTGCATGAGTGTTTCTGTACTAGTCTCCACTTTCGTAATTCTATTCTCGTTTATTTCAAATCTGTTAGAGAATTTGTCACTCACTTCGTGAATGAGATTCCTCTGTGTCTCAAAACCTAAAGTAATTGAATCTTTGAGTGCCTTGCAAAAGTTGGCTAGTACCCCCTCCGACACCTGTTTGTCTGAAGAGAGAAATGTCTCATAATTGACTAAATCAAGTGGAAATGTACTTATGGATGGGACCCCTGTGCAACCCTTTTTGGGAAGAGGTTGTCTTGAACTACCGCTACTAGAGAGTTCATCTGAGATGCAATCTGAATCAAACACAGATGTCTTATTTCCATGGTGTCCCCCTTTTAAAGTCTTCCTTTTATTAGGTTGTGACATATCCATCTCATTTAGACTATCATCCACTTTATTGGACCAAGTAGGTTGTTTTGACAATTCATGGAAGTCAGCAGACTTGCTCTCCTGAGACTGCTTCCCCTGCGCCAATTTCCCGTGGCAAGCCTTGGAAGCAGTCGAGGAAGATCCGCTTCTCTCCTCAGCTCTATCTACTGGGGACCTAGATTTAATAGGACTGGCCGCATCTTTGGGTTCTTTTACCGATCTCAGTTTAGTAATGTTCCAATCTCTCTGGGCCCTATTAGGTAGCCCTTTATTTTTAAAATTTCCAGACGCCATGTTATAACTTGGCATCTAGGCGTTGGGGAATCACCAATCAGTGGAATGTCTGAAGCAGTAATGAATTGTGCCTTCTGCTATTTTATGCAGAGAGAAGACCTAAACAGTAGCCCTTAATTTTTAATCACAGCCTCTACACTAGCGTTTATAGCGGGGTTTAACGATACCCCCTATTTCGCTCAGAGTACAGGCTGTGTTTAACTTCCTCAACAGGTATAACCCTTTACTCTATATTTTCTAGTATGTTTAACAAGGTGATATCACAATTAATAATACTTTGTAGTTATAGCTAGATGCAATATTTTACATTCATATATGTTCCGGGTACCTGTTAGATATTATAGGAAGGCTTTAAGATTATTCTACAACACTGTAAATTGAATCTGGTAGATAATATATATATATATATATATATATAAATATAAAATATATATTTCAAAATATGTTAAGATATGTAAAGCATATCCCACTTATATATTATTGTTGTTTCAAGGATTCTAGGCAAAGAAATTTGCGGATGCAAAAGTTTACACCCCTGTATAATAGTGTACTCTAAGATTTGTTAGCTAAAATTTTTCACTATGCAAAAGAAGAATAGGAAGGCTCTATAACCAGAGAGCGTGTTAGTATCACCGCAGAATTATCAAAGACCAGATCCCAGTGCTCTTGTTATATGGCAAATAATTCACCTTGTTAAATAGAAATATGCAAGTCAAGTTTCAAAAGTAGGGGGTATCCTCCTTGTTTTAAAGATGCAGAGCTTGGTGAGCTGTTAAAGAATAACCAATAAATCTCCTATTTGGCAGCAAGAGGCCTATAAGTTTACAGTTGCAAAAGTTCACACCCCCATAAATAGAACTTTCAAAAATATGTCATCCTAGATCCTTAAATTGTGCAGCAGTGTAATAAGAGGGAGGTATATCCAGGGAGCATGCAAGTATGGCCGCTTTATTGCCAGGAGCTGTAATCCAATGCGTTATAATATAGGAAAAATTTCCACCCCCAAAAGTATTAATATATAGGTCCAGTATTAGTAATAAGATTTTCCTCCTCGTTTTGGAAAGCCAATGACCGACACCCCGATAAGAGATGGCACTATTTCTCCTGCAAGGTTATATTATGCCTAAAATCTAGAGAACGTAGTATGGAAAGGGATATTAAGAAGTAATTATAGTCACCTGTATAGTGAGGAAGATTAAGTCTTTAGCATATATGATCTCCGCTTCTTCCAAATTGCCTCAGTTTGAAAAATATAAGGTCTGCAGTGGAGACAGAGGAATCAATCTGCAGCACAGAGGATTTCAGCTTTTTGCTTTACATAGCCCTAACAGGGCTGTTGTGTTAAATTAAATAGCTTCTTTTGCAAAGTCTTCTTCTTGAAAGGTCACTTTCATCCACCGCTGCTCTTCTTTCTTCTTCCCAGATGACTTCCAGATCTCATCCCCTCTGGCCACCCTCTCTTCCTGTCAGGTTCCTCTACAGGAACGATAAGCTCCCCTTTGTCTCCAGCGGCTTACCGGGTACACGGCTTGTCCTCTTCTGTGACGTCTTGATCTAGTCTGTCACCGCAAGTCCTCCACCGCCTCCTTCCTGGGCTGTCTCTCCAGATGCTGCGTCAGCGGCCGTTTCCCGCCCTTTTTTACCTCAGGTCTGTGCTTCAATCTTCAGCGCGCGCTGCAATGGCGCCTCTCCACAGCCGCTTCCCGCTCTTTTTACTTCAGCGCTGTGTCTTGGCTGTCGCTCAGCAGGCGGGCTTCTCCGGCACCGGGCTCACCGCGGCTTCAATACTCAGCGGGGCTTTGAGTATATCGGCTTCAAATTACCTCGGTTCCCGCTCTCTGCCTGTGACGTCACCAGCTAGTGAAGGGACTCCCGGACTCTTGCCGCTTTTGAAATAGCCGCTCCCGCCATTACTGCAGTTGCCAATACCGCTTCTCTCAGGCCGACCAGACGTGGATGAAGAGGCTTCAAATCCTCAGGAATTGTTGTCAGGGAGGTACAGGAAGGATATTTAAAGTTCTTATTAGTAATTAGGGACAATTATCTTCTTATTAGTTGAGGTGGAGTCGCTTTTATGGCTGTTCTCGCAGGAGCTCACCGCTCAGATGTCCATCACCGTCCTCAGCTCAGGCCACGCCCCCATAAAACCTTCGATTTCAAAGATTGTTCTTAGCTTTATTATTGTATATAAAATATGCACATACACAACAAAACCATATACATATGCATCTAAAAATAAGCATATACATGTACAAATTCCACTCTCATTAAACATGCGCATGCCCAAGAACTGTTGGCACAGCGCAGGCGCCTGTCGCGCTCGCGCCTTGGCTGAATGGCATGAGCCGGGGGGTTGTGGCCCCACTGTGCCACAAACCAGACTACCCTGGAAGGGGCGTGACTACGACAGCTACCTCGGTCTTCACTGGAGCCTCTGATCCTGAGGTCAGGCTTGTGCGGCAGGTAGCTGTCGGGTGCCACTCCAGGGTGGTGTGTTATGATGAGTCACCGAAGGAGGAAAAAACAAAATACCAGCTAAGTCCAGAAAAACCAGAGAGGTTGGCAGCTATCAGATTGCAGACTCCTGAACCTATCCACAACAACTAGCAGTAGCCGTGGGGGGTTCCTACGGTGCCCTAGACCCCTTGATCACAGCCAGAGAGCTACATAGCCTAGAGACAGAAAGGGGGAAAAACTAAACTGCCCCAGAGTAGACCCCAAAGCAATAGGCAGCCCCCAACATATAATGATGGTGAAGCAAGATGAAAACACTAACACAGATAGAAAGATAGGTTGAGCAAATGATGGGGCCCAAGCTAACTACATAGGACAGGATAGGAAAGCTGCTGTCTGCCATCCGCAAAAACCCTATCAAAATGAGCCAACCAACTGATAGGAAAAACAGGCCCTGAAGTCGCTAGGCTTCAAAAGACTATATCAGCACTCAGGTATATTCTGAAGACAGAGCAAAAGATCAACAGATCAGAGACAAAAATGGAATTCAGCTCACCCCCGGCTGGGGATGGCAGAACTCCCAAAAAACAAGGCAAAACAAAAACAAAACTGAAGAGTACAAAGCAGAGCAGAAAAACTTAGCTTTGAGATGCAGGAATCAGACTGGTCTCCAAGAATCCAGCAGGAAAATCACCAGCCAGGAAGAAGGGCGTCGGCAGCCTTATATCCAGTCCTCAATTCCAGCCACCCAGTTATCATCTAGCTGCCCAGGTGTTTGATAATCAGCCTCACTACCTTCCTTCACCAGAGGAGGGAGTTCATCAGACCTCAATGGTGAAGGGAAAAATGAACTCACAACAGTGGTGTCTGGCTGTGGCTGCTGATCCCACTCGGGGACAATTCACTTGGACAGGTGTGACTAACAGGCAGGCTGAGACACTGGGCAAGCAGGCACGGCTTGGAGACACAGGGCAAGCAGGTGTGGTGTATGAAGTATCAGGTAGGGACCTGTTCACACAGCAGGAATGGGTACTGATACAGGCAGGAAGGAGTGGAGTATGAAGGAACGGGTTTTGGACCTGTTCACACAGGAGGTGCAGGTATGGATACAGACAGGAAGGAGTGGAATAGGCAGAGCCGCAGGAGTGCGGGGTAAGCGGGGCTGCAAGGGAGCCAGGCAGGCAGAGCAGCAAGGGAGCTGAGCAGGCAGAGCTGCAAGGGAGCTGAGCAGGCAGAGCGGCAAGGGAACCGAGCAGGCAGAACGTCAAGGGAACCGAGCAGGCAGAGCATCAAGGGAACCGAGCAGGCAGAGCGGCTAGGGAGCCAAGCAGGCAGAGCGGCTAGGGAGCCAAGCGGCTAGGGAGCCGATCAGGCAGAGCAGCTAGGGAGCCGAGCAGGCAGAGCGGCTAGGGATCCGAGCGGGCAGACAGGGATGCAAGGGTGCAGAAGCTCAGACAGGGAGGACACAAGGAAAGACACAGCAGGGAAGGAAGCCAACGAGAAGGAAGCAGGGGTAGGACAGAGTTCAGAGAAGGTACAGGGACAAAGACTCAAGGACCAGGATATTCTGCCTCCTGGCAGGCGGACAGAGAAGTACTAGGCAAGGTATCAAGACACAGGAATACGCAATAAGAGCCTTCAGAAAAAACAAGACATAGGACAGGGCATGGCTAGCTCAGCAGCAAGGAGCTAACTGAGTTTAGACATTGCACAGGCAAAGGTTAGTGGGCGGGGCATAACTAAATAGTCAAAGGCTCTAGGTGATTGGTCAGGGACATATTACACAGGTGCACCCTGACTGCATAAGAACCAGAGAGTTGTGGTGCCGCCCTCCTATACACACATAGCTTGGAAGCATACAGGAGAGCAGAGGCACGGAGCACGGAGCACAGAGCTGGCAACAGACAGATTTCACAGCATGGCTTGAAGCAGAAAGTAAGTGGGTGTGCGGGGGATGGGAGGCCATGCAGTGATGCCAGCAGGGTTGTTACAGCGCCGGCATTTAACAGCAACATGGAAGGAGGCGGAGCACAGACGCAACAGGGGGATGATTGACGGCTGGGAGGCGGCTGATACAGGGGGACACACAATACCTATGGGACTCAATACAGGTATGGGGAGCAATTTATAAAAGTCAATATTTCGGTGTTACTAGGGATCAGAAACAGAAGAGCCACCGTCACAGAGTGCAGCCTTACTGCTGCTGAAGGTGGCTCTTTTACTTAAAAACGCCCTGGAGGGGTGACAGGTTCACTTTAAGGGATGTAGCTTTGACAAAGATCGTCATTATGATCAAAACACGTCACCTATTTCCCCTTGCTCACATACCAAGAGGAGCATCCACCATTGTTACTTTATGATGGATTAATAAAGCTTGAAAAAAATTTAAGGAGCTGGAACCCAACTTTCCTTTTTGACAAGATAATACACCAACTGAAATTGATTTGAGATTTTTTTTCTGTAAAATATATTGTGTTGTCTAGCTTCTTCTTTTGAGTGAATTACAAATGAAGAAAAATATGCGCAATTTAAATACAGCAGGACAGATGAGAGTGAAACCCCATCACAGATCAATCAAACGGAGACTGACACTGCTGCTGGCACCTCTTCTATCGCTCACTCTCTCTATCAGTTGTATTTCTTTATTAATCTCAGACTACTCTCACTTTCTTCATTGTTGTTGTAGTAGAACATGTAAAGGAGAAGACTGGGCTGTGGGTGCTGACAAGGCACCTGGTCCGGAACTGCTGGGGCCTACTGTTGCAGGGGAAAGAGATTGAGAATGGAGTAGACACTTTACCTGTGTGGAGGGGGCATGGTGAGCCAGGGAAGGATAAGAGGGTTTGCACGGGAAGAGAGAGGGGCTCCCTGCCAGAGAGAGGAGTCAGTGAGGATCAGCACTAGGCCACGGGTAAAGATAGGCTGCACAGCAGTGATTACGGTCAGGTGCAGCAAGTACTCTCAAACCTCATTGGGCATGCGGAGGAACGTACGCCGAGTAGAGGATCTCGGTGGATTACTCTTTGCTGCGCTGCAGCATAACAGACTAGGGGCTCAGTGGGTCAGACCAATGACCGCCGCTGCCGCCAGAAGCGAGACCAACTTGTTAGGTGGGGAAGCCAGAAGAACTCAGCACCGGCCTCAGCTGGCAACCAGCCATCCAACCCAAGAATATAGAACGATACCTGAGTGATGCTAAGTGAAATGGCCATACAGTATGTATATATATATATATATATATATATATATACGTACTGCCTTCATGCGTTGTTTTCTACTTTGTCCCTCTCAGCCATCTCCTTGTTTACTCCCTGTTGCTCCCTGCGGGGAGGTTACCTGTACCCATTAAACAAATAGTTGTTTTCCCCTTTTAACCCTTGCTCTGTGCTTCTGTCTCACTGCATCCGAATACCTGTGTTGCAAACACACTACTAATGTAAGAAGACCTGGACAAGGCCTACCTACTCCATGATGGATCCGGAATTGTCAGGGCTGTCACCCAGGTTTCATGGGGAAAGCTTAAAGCCCCGGACCGACCTCTGCATCTAGGTGTAGGGGGCGTGGCTAAGATGAAAGGTCCACAGTGCACGGCAAATCAGTTAGTTGCCATGGGAACGTGCATAGCGCAGGAGGGCAGTGTCAGGGCTTCTGCGGGGGGGCAAAAACCAGCAGAGGCTAAAAGCTGTTAACAAAGACTGCCGACAATGATGTACCTGATCCCCGCTGACATCGCTGACCATGAGTGACAGGATGCCCAGTCAGGACATAAACCTGCACAAGCACCAACAGGAAAATTGAGACACCCGCTGTGAGGGGTTTCCCTTTGTACCTGAATCGAGTTGCTCATTGTCCCTGTACGCTGACAGGGGGAAAGACTGTGCTCTGTCCGGCTCATCATTGCCTGACACACCGATCACTGACGGGACCACAAGGAATCACCGTCTCTGCCAGGAGCCAAGATGTCATCTTTTCCAGGACCATACCAGACTCATTAAGCGCCACTGCTTTGGCACCAATGTCCACATCCTGAACTAACCGCATTCTGAAGACATCAGAGTGATAAGTTTGCTATCCTTGAACTTCCTACCCTATGCTTCACACCTGCTTCCCCTGAGTTACGCCCCCTGTGTTCCTTTATACTGTTTTATCTGTTTTCTCCCTGCGAGGAGTGTAGCTGCTAAATTAAACCCCACGTTAGCACTTGCTCTGCCTCCGACCCATTACTGCATCTTCCTACCTGCTCACACTACTTTAGAGTGCTTTTCAAATGTTTTAGGACTTTCTCTTCCAGTCTCTATTGCTGGACTTTGGGCTCCGCCATTTTCACTTTCCTAAAATCACCCTAAAATGTTGCTGCATTGTTTCCATTGGCTTTGCATTGTGCAGGGTATTTACTCATTGTTTTTATTTCAGTTTTTAACCTACCACAACTATACGTTTTCTACTCTAGCTGGCTTGAAAGTTTTCTGTACGCCCAAATCAGCCGACAGTTATTCCTGATGATATACCTCAAGTACTCTAGCAATTTATTTGTTATATAATCTCTTATGTAATAGCCACACTAGGGCTACCAGGGGAAGCTGTCGAGGAGCAGGGGCGCCAATCTCATTCTCCATAAGGGTGCCAATCTCTGCTGATAGGCAGGGGAACCATTGAGAGAGATTATCTGTATCCCCCACCTCCCTTCTTTATATTTTTATATATGTACTAGCTGAAGAGCCCGGCATTGCCCGGGCATAGTAACTGTGGTTAGTTATAAAAAATTATAATGAATATCCTCCATCCCATAGCCCCATACCCATATATCCATAATGCATATCCTCCATCCCATAGCCCCATACCCATATATCCATAATGCATATCCTCCATCCCATAGTCCCGTTCCCATATATCCATCACACATCCTCCATCCCTTAGTCCCGTGCCCATATACCCGCTTATACGGGGCATTGCGTGTGGAGTGAGTGTGTCACAAAAAAGGAGCAGGATTGACCAGAAGGGAGCTATTTGGTGGGCATGGTTATGTATAGTGTGCGGAGCAATGTGGAGTGAGCGTGGCTATGTGGAGTGGGTGTGACTTGACACACACACGCATACACTCATTTTTATATATATAGAGATAGTTTCAATAGTCACTTCTCCCTTCTTACCATCACTTTGGTGGATACCCAGCTCTTTTCACAAATTTTTTTTAATCAGAGCTATGCTACTGAATTTTCGCTAGCCACATAATCTTTAATACCCCATTAAACTAATAGACTCTTTGATCCATTTCCTTACAGAGTCTCTCAGGGTTAAAAAGGAGAGCCAACATTAAGAGGAGGCACCATTTGCACAGGAAATAGGGTGCGAACCACCGCTGATAGAGCTGTTACAATAAAAGAGCAGGGGGAGGTAGATCCCCCTGCCCTCTCTATGTATTGTCTTTTGACATTTCTTGTAATTGGTGGTGGTAGTTTGTTAATTTCACTTTTTGGTATTTTTAGATTGATAAATAAAAGTTACATTTTAATAATACAGTGATTTATTTGGAGTTTCCTCTGTGAGTTTGTGATATTGGGGGACTGCGTTGATCATCAGCTTTCAGAAACCATCTGCATCTACCAGGCAGAAAGGCAGCATTTCCATGGCCAACAAATTGGAGATGGTGGAGCTCAACCTCTTAGCTTTGTCATGTGTAGGAAGAAACAATCTTTTTCGTGACAACTGCAGAACCGTGGGCTGGCTGAAGTGCTGAGAGAGAGCACGATACGGTGAATCGGACAGACTGCTGGACCATGAGTGAGGCGCAGGCAGAGATGTTAGGGTAGATTGATAAAGTTGTGTTGTGCTCATTCTCTGAAATGCATCAAAAACAGCAGGCAATTCAGCTTCCATTACAGCTGACGGGCTCTCAGCCTGACGAGCTGGTAAGGAACCGGAGGTTCTGCTTTTGAAGACCTGCGTGACAATTCTTAGCACGGTAGGAGAGGAGGAGGAAGAAGCAGCAGATGCGATTGATGGGGGGGCTGATGGTTGTTGAGGTCCGCTGGGCCACATTTTATCAAAGTGGGATTGCCAGAATAATGTATGTTGATTGTGCATGTGAAGGTTCATGCATGTAGTAGTCAAATTATTGTGCTTTTCCCTCTACTTTGTTTTTTTTTTTGCAAAGTTGGCAGATTACAAGAGTTGCAAACAACAAAATGGAGTATATACAACATCCCACAGATCATGATAAATAAAGTAGTTTTTATTAAATAATCACATACAAATTCATTGTCTACCAAACACTATACAGTGCCTTGCGAAAGTATTCGGCTCCCTGGAACTTTTCAACTTTTTCCCACATATCATGCTTCAAACATAAAGATACCAAATGTAAATTTTTGGTGAAGAATCCACAACAAGTGGGACACAATTGTGAAGTTGAATGAAATTTATTGGTTATTTTAAATTTTTGTGGAAATTCAAAAACAGAAAAGTGAGGCGTGCATTATTATTCAGCCCCTTTAATGTAATACTTTGTTTCGCCACCTTTTGCTGCGATTACAGCTGCAAGTCACTTGGGGTATATCTCTATCAGTTTTGTACACCGAGAGACTGAAATTCTTGCCCATTCTTCCTTGGCAAACAGCTCGAGCTCAGTGAGGTTTGATGTAGATCCTTTGTGAACAGCAGTTTTCAGCTCTCTCCACAGATTCTCGATTGGATTCAGGTCTGGACTTTGACTTGGCCATTCTAACACCTGGATACATTTATTTGTGAACCATTCCATTGTAGATTTTGCTGTATGTTTGGGATCATTGTCTTGTTGGAAGACAAATCTCCGTCCCAGTCTCAGGTCTTTTGCAGACTCCAACAGGTTTTCTTCAAGAATGGTCCTGTATTTAGCTCCATCCATCTTCCCATCAATTTTAACCATCTTCCCTGTCCCTGCTGAAGAAAAGCAGGCCAAAACTATGATGCTGCTACCATGTTTGACAGTGGGGATGGTGTGTTCACTGTGATGAGCTGTGCTGCCTTTAAGTGAAACATATCATTTGCCATTGTTGCCAAAAAGTTCGATTTTGATTTCTTCTGACCAGAGCACCTTCTTCCACATGTTTCGTATGTCTACCAGGTGGCTTGTTGCAATCTTTAAACGACACTTTTTATGGATATCTTTGAGAAATGGCTTTCTTCTTGCCACTCTTCCATAAAGGCCAGATTTGTGCAGTGTACGACTGATTGTTGTCCTATGGACAGACTGTCCCACCTCAGCTGTAGATCTCTGCAGTTCATCTAGAGTGATCATGGGCCTCTTGGCTGCATCTCTGATCAGTCTTCTCCTTGTTTGAGATGAAAGTTTAGAGGGACGGCCGGGTCTTGGTAGATTTGCAGTGGTATGATACTCCTTCCAATTCAATATGATCGCTTGCACAGTGCTCCTTGGGATGTTTAAAGTTTTGGAAATCATTTTGTATCTAAATCCGGCTTTAAACTTCTCCACAACAGTATCACGGACCTGCCTGTTGTGTTCTTTGATCTTCATGATGCTGTCTGTGCTTCAAACAGAACCCTGAGACTATCACAGAGCAGGTGCATTTATACGGAGACTTGATTACACACAGGTGGATTATATTTATCATCATTAGTCATTTAGGACAACATTGGTTCATTCAGAGATCCACAATGAACTTCTGGAGTGAGTTTGCTGCACTGAAAGTAAAGGGGCCGAATAATATTTCACACCCCACTTTTCAGTTTTTGAATTTCCACAAAAAATTAACATAACCAATAAATTTCGTTCAACTTCCACTTGTTGATTCTTCACCAAAAATTTACATTTGGTATCTTTATGCTTGAAGGTTGAAAAGTTCCAGGGAGCCGAATACTTTTGCAATGCACTGTATAGTGTAGACACAGAGGAGAATGTGGAGGAGACATAAAGGTAAGCTGGGGGGGGAGTGGAAGACAATGTATACCCAAACGGGGCAGGATCAGATCAGTAGCCATTGTATGTAGCTTCAAGTATCATAAAGAGGCTGGTGAAAAAAAGAGTAGAGGGGGACAGTGTCCAATACACCAGTACCAATGCTGCAGTAAATCACTCCTGCATACCCATAATCAGTGATAGCGCCTACACCTTGCCCAGCATCCCCTTGCTGACCAGTTTAAAGCAAGGGATTACAGTGATTATTTAATAAAAATTACTTTATTTATCATGATCTGTGGGATGCTGTATATACTTCATTTTGTTGTTTGCAATACTTTTGGGAGTAGTCTGCTTTATCCATTTCACTTGGTTGCTCACTCTGGGGGAGAGATATTTTTCTGCTCTTGGCCACAGTGTTACAACTTGCTTAACTGTTCACAATAAGGCTGTGTTCACACACAGCGTTTTTTTAGCGGTTTTTACCTCGGTTTTCACTATAAAACCGCTATAAAACCGCTAAAAATAAGCTGCACAGTCATTTCTATGCATTTTGCACTTTGTGTGCACATTGATGCGTTTTTTACCGCGAAAAAACCGCGTCGCGGTAAAAACCACAGCATGCACATTAATTTTGCGTTTTTTTCCGCGGTTTAGGCTTCTCCCATGCTTTTAGAAACCGCTGCGGTAAAAAACGCATCAAAAACGCATCAAAACCGCGCAAAAAAACGCCGTGGAAAAATAGGTGCGGTTTCTGGGAAGGGATTCAGGTTTTTGTGCAGAAATTTTCTGCAACGTGTGCACATACCCTAACAGTAATTTTGACTAGGGGTGCCCGAACTTTTACATGGCACTGTAGTGCAATGCAGCTCATAGTCATCTAAATAGTATAATGCACTTACCATAGTCCTACATATAGTATAATGCACCACATAGTCCTACATATAGTAGAATGAACTCTTAATAGGTATCCATATAGCACAATGCACCCCATATTTCTCCATATAGTATGATAAACTCCTTATAGTCCTCCATATAGCTGTATTCACCCTCCATAGTTCACTATTCATTAAAATACACTTCCCATAGTCCTCCATAAAGTATAGTGCCCTACATATAGTACTCTATACAGGTTAATGAACCCATAGTCCTCTATGTTGTATAATGCACTCCCCGTATAGTATGATGCACTCCATATTCCTTCATACAGTATAATGACCTCCCACAGACCTCCATATAGTATAATGCATCCTCCATAGTTCTTCATAAAGTATAATGCACTCCTCATAGTCCTCCATATAGTATAATGCATCCCATGGTCCTCTGTCATATAATGCACTTCCTATAGGTTTCCATATAGTGTAATGCACTGCTTATAGTCCTACATATTGTATAATGCACCCCATAGCTCTCCATATAGCATAATGCACTCCAAACAGGTCTCCATATAGCACAATGCATCCCATAGTTCTCCATATAGTATAATAAACTCCCTATAGACCTACATACAGCTGTATACACCTTTCATAGATCTCCATTCATTAAATACACTTCCCATAGTCCTTCATAAAGTATAATACACTCACTAGAGTCCTCCATATAGTATAATGTACCCCATAGTCCTCTATGTTGTATAAGACACTACCAATAGGTCTACATATAGTATAATACACCCCATATTCCTTCATAGAGTATTTTGCACCCCATAATCCTCCTATTGTATTATGCACTCCCCATAGTCCACCATGTAGTATATTGCACTGTATATATGTCCATGCAGTATAATGACCTGCCTATAGTCCTCCAAATAGTATAATGCACCCTCCATAGTTCTTCATTCAGTATAATGCACCCTATAGTTATCCATATAGTATAATGCACTCACCATAGTCCCCCATATAGTTTAATGCACCCCATATTGCTCCATACAGTATATTGACCTCCCCATAGTCTTCCATATAATGTATTCTACTTAGTCCTCCATATAGTATAATGTTCCCCATAGTCCTCCATATAGTATAATAAACTCCCCATAGTCATCCATGCAGTATAATGCACCCCATAGTCCTCCATATATTATGATGCATTTCCCATAGTACTCGATACAGTATATTGTACTCCATAATCCTCCATATAGTATAATGTGCCCCATAGTTCTTCATATATTATGCACCACAGTCTTTCATATAGTATAGTGCACTTCACAATCATCCGTATACTATAATGCTCTCCCCATAGTCTGCTTTAGAGTATAATGCAACCCATAGTCCTCCATACAGTATAATGCATCCTATAGTCCTCCATACACAGTGGCCATTTTCATTTTCAGATTGCAAGGCAGCTGCTTAGAAGAACTCATGACTGCTGTTTTTTGACACAAGGCAAGTATAGTCATCCATATAGTATAATACACTTCATAGTCCTTCATATAGTATAATGCACTCCCCATAGTCCTCCCTCCATACAGTATAATTCACCTCATAGCAATCCACATAGTATAACGCATTCCCATAGTCCTCTATATAGTATAATGCACCCCATAGTTATCCATACAGTACTACAGCCAACACAATGTACTTACTGATTAAAAAAAATTGCAAAATTCACCTCTCTTCCTCATTCCCCCACTGATCCGGTCTCTTCAGTGAGAATTCTCAAACACCCGCACATCTCCAGGTAGTGGACACCATGTAGTGAAGTCATTGTGCCAGCAGCGCTGACACGTCAGACACCATGGAGAAATATGGGAGTGAGAACCTCAGCTGATGCTCCTTCTCTCGTCATTACCTTTAATGGCATTGGCATCCAGGATGCTGATACAGTTGAACTTGCGATGAGAGGTGTGGGCCCAGTGAACCCTGGCTTATGTGCCCCATAGCAGCCATGTGGCCTGCCGCCGCTGATGGCATGCCACTGGCCTACTGTCTTCTAGAACATGAAAAGGAAAGTTGTGGCAACAGCAGCTGGCTTTACTATTTACATCATTATATAAAGGTGGGGATGTTCATTTTCTAGAGTAATTATTGTTAGCAGCATAACACCATGCTGATAGAGCTATTATAGAACCTTATAATGTGTTGTCAGCATTGGTGGTTTAAAGTCCAAAATCCATTGGTTGAGGTTCCCATAAGAGGGAATATCTCGGCAGGTTTTTGTTATGGAATGTGCGGACAGCATGATGTTGGGGCAGAGAAACTGATTCCAGCGGTGTCACTGGACTGCTTGGTGCAGTTTTGATAAAAGTTTTGATAAAATTCCTGTTTTCTCTGCTGTATATGCAGCAGTGCTATGAATGCTGAGCTCTGTATTACTACACTCACACCTTTACAGTTGTCAGTATCCTGTGTGCAGTGTACACTGTCAATATGTTGCCAACCAGTCATGAGGGTGGGTTAACACAGATTAGCTGGACTGCCTAGAATGAGACACCTAGTCCCAGTAATAATCTCTTGCTGATAAAATGCTGATTGTGTTGAAACTACAGCAAGCTGCTGATAAAGTGACACCTTTCTGGAATCAGACTTTCTGCTCCTACATTATCCTGCTCCCATGTAAAATATCAGAAACCAGATGACAAATTCCCTTTATGGAACACAATTTAAGAATAAAACAATATTCAGAAAGCTCATAAGATTCTTCCCATTGGCACATTCTGGCAATCAGAATTTCATTTTGTATCTCGGTGACTACGTGAAGGGATGCAGGGGATTTGGAGCTTGATACAGATCAGAAAAGCTGATCTCAAGCCACAATAAAAAATATGTTACGAAATTATTTAAAAGAATCTTGAATCAAAAATAATGTTTGTCATGACTGAGATGCACATTACTGCTCTTTGTAAACATACTTATCTAATCCCTCTTGCAGATAGAAGATCTTCTTACTGGAGCAAGGGCAGATTCTAGTGTGAAACCCCTATGAAAAATTCATGTCTTAATTGTGATGTCAATAAATTGAAGATTTGTATGACATTGAGAGAGCGGGATTTTTGATTACCCTGGCCACTGCTATGAAGAAGAGGAAGCTGGACACCCGTTAGTTACTGATAATTGCATATATATTACTAAATATTCTTCTTCTTTTGCATTTTCTGTGTTCAAATCAATCAAAAACCTAGGTGCAATTATCTTTAACCTCTTCCAGCACTATGACCATACAACTGAAAGAAGTGGATGGCTTCCTGGTGTGGATGATACTTATGTTTAAAATGTTATTTGTGCAAATATTTACACTATTACTAAAACTTTACTTTCTTATTATGTATATCATAACATCATGCTATTACTATGCGAACAGTTTATTTTTGTGCATTAGGCTACTTTCACACTTGCGTTATGAGTGCCGCAGTGCACGGCCGCCGCTAAGCTCCGCACCCTGCCGCACCCCTCCGGTCAGCTCCTCCTATGGGCTCATGACGCTGCATGCGACCTGCGGCCCCTATTTTTAGAGTTGGTTACGCAGGCCGTGCGCTGGTATGCTTTTACCGGCGCACGCGCCCTTTTGGCGCTGCGCCTGGCGCACCAAAATGTAACACGGTGCGTTTGGCACATGTCGGCGCAGCGCCAAAAGGGCGCATGCGCCAGCAAAAGCATACCAGCGCACAGCCTGGGTACCCAACGCTAAATATAGGGAACGCAGGTCGCATGCAGCGTCATGCGCCCATAGGAGGAGCTGACTGAAGGGAGCGCAGCACAGGGCAGAGCTTAGAGGGGGCTGTGCGCTGCACCTCATAACACAAGTGTGAAAGTTGCCTTACAAGATAGAATAACAGTCCCTATGTGTTCTATAGCAGTGAAGGACTATACTAAAATTTTAGCTGCTCCATATAAGAAAGGCAGCAGAAAAAAAGGCAGCAATGTTTTTACCTGCCTAGGCCTCCAGCCAAATGTGCTTCAGGGAGCAGCAGGCCCATGTGGTTAAGGCTACTTTCACACATCAGGTTTTCGGCGTCAGGCGCGATCCGGCGTCGTGCCGGAACGCCGGATCCGGCAAATGTTTCGTAAAACCGGATGTGACGGATCCGGTTTTCTGCCGGATCCGTCTTTTTCTTGACAGACAAAACCGGATCTGTCTCATCCGGTTCATCCGTTTTTCTATCCGTTTTTCGACGGATTACGCCGGATCCGGTTTTTAAAATTGACCCTTGTGGCCTTCCGAACGGGATTGGCTACTGGAAAACTATATATAGCATGTTCCTACAGCCCTTCTTTGACAGGTTGTAGAGGAGAAAGTGCAGGTTGGAGAGAAGAGCAAGTTACTGGCGAAGATGGATGTTGTCATTGGAAATATTTTGAAGAATTTGGCGGATTTTATAGCGGAGGCGAATCGTTTGAGGGTGATTGTTCTGGAGAAGGAGAGAGCGAGACAGCGGCGCATCAGGCATCGTAGACGACGTTTGTGGATCCACCCCATCACAGCCAAGAGAATGACGCGTGGGGTCTATTCTACACTCTGCATGGACCTTCGACGAAACCCGGATACATTTTTTGGATATGTTAGGATGAAAATGGAGAATTTTGATTACTTGGTGGAGCGCATTGCACACCTCATAAGAAAAGCGGACACCTATTGCCGCTTCTCTGTTTCACCCGCAGAGCGTCTGATGGTGACTTTAAGGTAAGCCACATTTATTGGATATGCTCGCAGCAGAGCACACTTTCACTGCAATCTTGTTGGTGGTAGTTTGTATCTCCAAGTGTTATAGGTCAGTTTTGGTATGTAATGCTGTGATTTAAAACTAATTTATTGTTTTTTAATTCCCCACAGATTTCTTGCAACTGGAGAATCCCTTTCGTCACTGCATTTCCAGTACAGACTCGGGATTTCCACCATATCTGGAATAGTGAAGTACACATGCCGTGCACTGTGGGACTCCTTAGCTGAAGAGTTTTTACCAGAGCCCACAACAGAGAGGTGGATTGAAATTGCTGACAAGTTTCAACAGATATGTCAGTTTCCCAACTGCTTGGGCGCTGTGGACGGGAAACATATCCGCATTGTAAAGCCAGCTGGATCGGGATCGGAATATTTCAATTACAAGAAATATTTTTCAATTGTCCTCATGGCCATCGCTGACGCGGAATACAAATTTATTGCGGTTGATATTGGGGCCTATGGCCGCTCCAATGACTCTCAAGTTTTCAAACTGTCTGCCATGGGGCGTAAACTGTATGGAAACACCTTCCAGTTCCCACCACCTAGACCGCTGCCGCAAACATCTGGTCCACCTATGCCATTTGTCTGTGTAGGGGATGAAGCCTTCCAGCTGTCAGAAGACCTTTTGAAACCGTACTCTAGCAGAGGATTGACAAGACAAAACGCATTTTTAATTACCGCCTCACAAGAGCAAGAAGAATGGTTGAATGTACCTTTGGTATTCTGACAGCCAAATGGCGGGTCCTATTGACTGCGATCAACCTCAAGACAGAAACTGTGGACGAGGTGATCAAAGCGTGCGTGGTACTCCACAATTTTGTTATCTGCAAGGATCCCATTTCCATTGAGGACACCTCTGAAGAAACCACCTTGCAAGATTACCATGACATTACCACTAGAAGTTCTGTGACGGTTTCAGTAATGAGGGACAATTTTGCACTATACTTTATGTCACCTCAAGGCAGAGTACACTGGCAGGATGACAGTGTGAAAGATTTGTGCCCTAACCAAACTTGTGTACCTTCTGTACCAACAGTATATACCTTTGCCAACCAAAGTTGGCTATCTTGTCATGGTCTCTATTTTTAGCTTTAGGCCACAGGTGTGTACCTGGTTGTGTTTTATGCAAAGTATTTCACCTTTTAACAAAAGTTGTGTACATTGTTAGGAAATCACCAACAATAAACACAACTTTTTAGGTGAAATACTTTGCTTCAAACACAACCAGGAACACAACTGTGGCAAAAAGCTAAAATTTACCCACAGTTATATACCTAGTTTTGAATACCATTTCACCTTTTAAATACCCTGTATTTAACCTTTTTCGCCGCAGAAAGAAATGACAGACAACCAGTGTAAAATAATTTAACTTTTATTGAAAAATGTTTTTTTTAGTAAACTTTTTTAAAATTTTAATAAACTTGTTTAATAAAGCTTTGAAACCATAAAACTGGTCATTTTTATTTAAATACACACATTATAAATCTGTGTAGTGTGTGGTGGAAATACTGCTGGAGGGGCTGCGGGACACTTCGACAATGGGAGTGTGGAGAGAGGACTGGGATCGTGGTGGGGAAGGAACAGTTAGAGGTGAAGGTGTGGAAAAAACTACAGAATGGGTGGACATGTGGGAAGCAGAAGAGGTGGTGGGTGGTGGAGTGGAGGGTTGGACAGGGACTGTAGGAGCAGATGATGTTGATGGCAAGTTGTATGGGGAAGGAGTTTGGTACGGGGCAGGTTGCTGGAAGTGGGGAGATGTCTGGTATGGGGCAGGTTGCTGGAAGTGGGGAGATGTCTGGTACGGGGCAGGTTGCTGGAAGTGGGGAGATGTCTGGTACGGGGCAGGTTGCTGGAAGTGGGGAGATGTCTGGTACTGGGGAGGTTGCTGGTACTGGGGAGTTTGCAGGTACTGGGGAGGTTGCTGGTACTGGGGAGGTTGCTGGTACTGGGGAGGTTGCTGGTACTGGGGAGGTTGCTGGTGCTGGGGAGGTTGCTGGTGCTGGGGAGGTGGATGGTGCTGGGGAGGTGGATGGTATGTAATAGGAGGGGGAGGATGGAAAGTGGCTGGAGGGGGTGTAGATGTAATAGGAGGGGAGCATGGAAAGTGGCTGGAGGGGGTGTAGATGTAATAGGAGGGGGAGGATGGAAAGTGGCTGGAGGGGGTGCAGGTGGAGGAACTACTGTGGTGGGAGGAGGAGGTTGGGAGGTAACTTGCTGGAGAGCAGCGTGGCATGAATGCATTACATGCATCTGCTGGGCAGGAGAGAGCGTTTCCATGCGCTCCACAACAGACCTGAAAAAGGTGTGGTTTGGCGAAGATCTTGCTTCTGAATGCATGGTTTGCAGAAGTGTCTTCACCTCCAGAATGCTGGAGTTGATCTGCTGATAGCCTGCGGAGATTTGCTCTGACAAGACTTTTAGACAGTTCTGGAAAGATGCATTCAGATGCAAGAACTCTGGCGCATAAGTCTTTTCCTGACCCCTCTGCCGCTGCCGCCCAGTACCCGCAGGTGTACTAGAGGTGGCAGGGGCAGAAGGGTGGGGTAAAGGGAAAGCGATCTCCTCACCAGCAGCTTCATGTAATGTAGCCACGATGCTCCTGTGCTGGTGGATGGGACAGATGGGTCGAATGTGTGGGAAGGCTGGGAAGGTGCAGATGTACCAGGGCGGTCGAAGTGTCCCTCGGTGCCGGTCTCCTCATGGATCGCCTCAGAAGGGTCCAATCGTGCAGGCTCCCGAGTGCTGCTCACCGTGCTGTGGAATAAAGAGAAAAAAAAACAATTAAAATACTGACATGGTATGGCCCTGGCTGAAAAAAATTTTTACATCTAACATTTTTTTTCACATGTGGTGTGTAATATTTACCTTCTGGTGACCATTGTTTCCCGGAGGAACGACAGGGCTTCTGCGTACTTGTACTTGCTCCTGTGTCCTCCAGATCCACTCAGGGCCCGCATCTCTTTATTGAACTCCTTCTTGAAACGATCCCTCACAGACCGCCACCGATTCACAATTCTGTTCCCTGAAACGAGAAAGGAGTGGTTAGTATACAACATCAGTGTTTCCCAAACTCCAGTCCTCATGGTCCCCAGGGGTCATGTTTTCAGGATTTCCATAGTAAATAGAAATCCTGAACACATGATCCGTGGGGACCACGAGGACTGGAGTTCGGGAAACACTGGTTTACATCAAGCAACCGGTACTGTATATACTTACGCTCTGTAATCTGGGCCCTAACATCGAGGTCCTCCCAGCGGCCCACAAGGAGCGAACAGATTTCCTCCCAGAGTCGTCGGGTAACGATAAGGTCAGCGTGGCGGCGGTCAGCCATATTCCAGAGCGGCTCCCTTTCTCTGACGAGATCGATGAGGTGGTCCACATCGAGTCCTCCATCCTCACCGTCAGAGTCGGGAGCACGCTGTGAAGGCTGTTAAAGAAAAAGACAAAAATAACATAATTAGCCTCCACATAAGAAATGAAATAAAAAGTGCAAAAAATCAAAGCAAAAATATTTATACTTACACGCTGGTGACCGCCGCGTTGCTGTCGCCGACGACCCTGGGAGGCACTGCGAGGACCTCTTGGCCGAGCACCAGATTGGGAAGACTAGAGAAGAAAACAAAAAATGTTATGTCTTTGGATGTAGGCATTTGTTTGCTGTGTGTGGTCTGCAGAACATTGTTTTCTATGTGTTGTGTGTAGTGTGATGTTGTGTTTCTGCGTTTGATGCAAAAAACTTACCAATTGTGAGCCCACTCCAGGTGTCTGTCCACCCCTTCCTTCTTCTTCTGGGAGCTCCTCTTCATCTTGTGAATCCTGTTTTGAAATAAAAGGCAATGAATAGACATATATTACAGAGAAGATGGATTTTGGAAATAAAAACTTACCGTCAAACGCTGACGATGCGAGGGAGGGCTCCCAGAAGATGATGTGCTGTCTTCCTGGTGGCCACACTCCATGCCTGTGGGTGGTGTTCCAGCTGCTGCCATTGCTGCTGCTGCTGCATCTATTGGGCGGCTGTTGAATAAAGAGAAACAAAGGGCCAATGAATATCTTGATATTCAATAGCCCTAGTTTGGAGGAATGGGGGATTTGATAATTACCGTCTCTCATCTGCTGCTGGCCTCCCCTCCTCAGCATGTTCCATTTGCTGCTCCATTTGGGGTGGTGGTGGTGCTGATGGTGCTGCAGTGGTCTCCTGCCTTCTCCTGCTTCGCTTGGTTGCTTTCTTGGGTGGCATGTTGGGTGTGGCTGTGGGTCCCACTGTCTTGCTTTTATATATGTCTTGTGGGCAGAGCTACTGAGCATGCTCAGACCAAAAAACCGGATCCGGCGCATTGCGGCGCTCATAGGCTTTCATTGTGTGAAAAAGCCGGACGCGCCGGATCCGGCGTGTCCGGCTTTTTCGCCGGAGACAAAAAACGTTACAGTAGCCGTTTTTTCCAGATGCCGGATCGCAACACATTGCCGGATCCGGCAAAAACCGTATGAAACGCATGGCCATCCGGCGCGATCCGGCGCAAATGCAAGTCAATGGGGGGGAAACCGGATCCGGCATTGCATTTCGCCGGATCCGGTTTCTGTCAAAAGCGCCGGATCGCGCCTGACAGCGAAAACCTGATGTGTGAAAGAGGCCTAAGATGGCAGTAACACAGGTACAAAGATACTGATGAGGCAGCCACTCACTACCTACCAATCCATGGAGGGGGTGGCTGCTAAGTACAGTATATGATTGCTCAATGAGGACTTCAATGTAGCGCTGATCACACAGTGGATATGCACAGCATCCAGGTTATCCAGAGCCTATTAGTGACGCCCTTCTATTAGATCAGGCCCGCTGCCTTGTGCTATCAAGATGCATCCCATGTGAATAGGCACCACAGTTTACAAGACAAAATGGGCCTAGCTGCACCCTGATATTAAAGTGCAAAAAAATTACATATAAAATATGTGATGTATTAGTCGATATTTTGGCCAAAGTAGGCAAGCCCGCAACCCAGCGTCAAGGGTCCTCACATTTGCGAGTCCCTATCACTAATCCATATCAATAGACAGCAACTAAAAGAGGACTAAAAATCCTCCAAAAATTCAAAAGACAGCAGAAAAAAAGTCAGCAATGTTTTTAGCTGCCTAGGCCTCCAGCCAAATGCACTTCAGGGTGCAGCAGGCCCATGTGGTTACGGTGGCAGTAACACAGGTGCAAAGATACTGATGAGACAGCCACTCACTACCTACCAATCCATGGAGGGGGTGGCTGCTAAGTACAGTATATGATTGCACAATGAGGACTTGTGTAGCATTGTTGTATGTAGCGCTGTTCACACACTTTGGCCAAAATATCGACTAATATCTCACATATTTTATATGTGTTTTTTGCACTTTAATATCAGGGTGCAGCTAGGCCCATTTTGTCTTGTAAACTGTGGTGCCTATTCACATGGGATGCATCTTGATAGCGCTGGGCAGCCCCCCTGATCTAATAGAAGGGCGTCACTAATAGGCTGGTAACCAGGATGCTGTGCATCTCCACTGTGTGAACAGCGCTACATACAAGTCCTCATTGTGCAATAAAAGGTGAAATAAAAGCACTATTTTAATTCTTTAAACTGTAAAATTCGACATACAAAGATAGAAACTCACTCGTTTATGGCGTCCCAAATGCCTTTAATCATAGCTAAGCTAAATACAGCCAATCACAAAGAGGTTAAAATGACATTTGTAATTAGGTGTGCAGGAGCAGAGAACATGTAATGTAATACAAAAAGGAATCAGTATATGCATAATAGAGATCTGTCCTCATGCTTCATATACATCAAGTGTTTTGTTGTCCAAACAATAAAAGATATGGAACTTGTAATACTGTGTGTAGAATGACAAATTACTATATATAAAAGAGATTGTTCCTATAATTCATACCTTGGAGATGTTTGCTGTCAAAGTTGAAAATCTGAAATGCCTCTTGCAGTATAAAGCAATTTTGCCAACTACCTCCTCTAGTGGGATATGGCTTCTTTCTATACTAAGGAATTTTAACCCCTTTCCGACATCGGGCGTAGTTGTAACGCCGCTGTGTTTGGACCTTGATTCATGGCGTTACTCTGCATCTCTGCTTTGACCCTTCGCTCTTTTCCCTCTAATGTGCTGGAATGCTGCTGTCAGTTATCTGTGTATATGCTGCTCAGTGCCCGGCTCCGCTGCGTATGGAGTGCCCTCGGCACATGCAGCACCGTGGGGTACTCGGTACCGGGCCCGTCGACTTCAATGGGGGACGGTGTCACGGCGGCGGTGACCCGGTCCGTGGTCCTGTGGCGTCCATTAAATAATAAAATAGGGGGGAAAGTTGTTGGTGATGTTGTTAGATGTGGTAGAAATGAAGATAAAGTTTATAGATGATCAAATACGTGACGCCACCTGTGGTATTCTGGTCAGAGGTGACCAGCGCTGCGGTGTTGTTCCCCTGAGACTGTCGGTGTGTCGCAGCTGAGGTGAAAATGGCTCTCCACAGGTACAGCAATAGTCCCAGGGGGCCAGGGCAAAGATGTTTGATTAATTGTTAAGATGGCTGTGAACGTTGGGGTGCAGAGAAATGAGAGGAGGACACAGAGAGGTGCAGTTTCTTTACCTTTTACTGGCAATTGGTTGCAATCCGGAGTACCACATACAGGTGATGGAATGAGTCCGGCTCGCCTGGAGGCATTCAGGGGATCCACCTTGCCAGGTGGGGGTTTAGGCCTTCTGCGCTTTGTGTGTGGATCTCTGCTGTTTGTAACTAAGCTGCGACCCTCAATTGCGTGATTATTTCACTAACCTGTACGGCTGTCAACATGAGCCTATTCCACGGGTACTGTCCTTTTCACCGTCAGCCCCGGGCTCCTTATCTGCTGCCGTGCCCTCAGGTGTTCAATATCGCACAGGAATTTACAATCCCCTGTACTTTCAGATTCGGCGATCAGGACCTATAACTCCTGACCACCAAGGACTCTGACGTCCCTTTTCTCTCTATTAGCACTTCGCACTGGGGGCTGCTGTACGCAGTTTTTTAGCTTCCCCAGAGCCTCTGTCTCTGCTCGTGTCCATTCCCTCTTCACAGATTAGCTCTCCCTCACCAGCTCCTCACAGATCTGCTCCCTGTCTTGAAATGACTGGATCTTCCAGAAAGATCTTTTTACCTCACGTTTAACTGTCTTGTAATTTTTCTCTCAGCTCACAGCTGCTCTCGTTTCCATGACAACTCCCTCAGCTCACTTCTAGCTGACTCACCAATTTATAAGGCAGCTCCCTTTTCTGACCTGCAGCAGGAATTGTGATTTAATCTATGTTACCTGGCATGGGGCCCCCCTTCTGCCTCCAAGCATGGCTTCACCTCTTAGAGGGAGGCAATGTCACTGTGACAACTGGACTCTGGGGTGTCACACATAGCCGTACGTGCGTGTGTGGTTCCGCTGCGCTGCATGACCACCCGTGTGTGCGGTCCCTGGCACGGTCTGCTACGTGCTGCGTGACTTACCACGTGTGTTCAGGCTTCAGCTCCTGCCAGGTGTCCTTTGCATTGCTGATTATGTTTTGCTTTGCTTAAGGTGCGGGCAGCCACACCTCCCTTCCTTTTATCAGGAATGGGTGTGTGCTACAATTGCGGCTCCAGCCTACGGCTGTGTGGCAGCTCCTATTTAAAGGTCCCTCCCACCCCCTTTAGGGCATTGCCAGAGCTTTGCATTGAGTTCCTTTACCTTGCCATGTGAGTCTGTGTTTTCCTCCTGCTCTGATTCTGTTCAGTTCTGGGGGAGCTGTTGCTCTTTGTCTCTATGTGAACTGTGTCTGCTCTGGGGGCAGAAACACCCAGATTGTCCTTCCTGGAGGCTGCATATCCAGGCCTGTGTATGTTGTGTATTGTTTCCTGGACCTGCTCCTTTACCTGACCCTGTCTGAACTGTGTTTACTGTGTGATGTTCCTGAGGTCCTTCCATGTCTTGAAACCTGTGCCCAGTGACTGTGACTCTTTGCTACCTGACTTTCCGTGATCTAACCTGGGTTCATCTAGGAAGTAGGAATCCAGTGTTTCCGCTGAGTTTCTGCTACTCTGTGCTCAGCTGGGGACTTGGTGCAATTCCCTGCCGGTTCCATTCCACCCAGCAAGGTTTGCACCAGACCGCTTGGGTTCCTTTCTAGGTCGCTGCCAGTTGTCCGGAGCCTGATAACCGTGGCCTTTCGTTTGGAGCCTGATGTCCATGGCCTGATGTCCGGTATCTGACGACCTCTTCCGATGTGCGATATCCTGATGTGTTCCAGAGGTCCCGCCCGTGATGGCTCCTACTATAGCCTGGAGGCTGCCTGAGGTTGGTGTCCGATGCTTTCCCGCTGTGCCGGTGCTACACCTGAGGTCTGAGAGAGAGGCCATCCTAGTATGCCTGAGCCAGTTAACCCTGGACTGCACTTACCCATGATGACCTCTGCCATCACCTGAAGTCCGCCTGAGGTCGGCATCTGATGTTCTCCTGCTGCGCCTGTGCTACACCCGTAGCTGTACATGCGTGCGTGGATCCGCTGCATGACCACCCGCATGTGCGGTCCCCCCTAGTAAGCCCGTGCCAGACAATCCTGGACTGCATCAACCCATGATGACCTCCTGCTTCGCCTGTCAACCTAAGATGAGTTTCCTTCAATATGTGAATATTCTGGAACCTGGTGTTTCTATGTTTTTGCCTTATTTCAGTAAACTTTATTTTTCTTCATACCTGAAGTTGTGCGGTGTCTTTTAGTCCTGCATATGGAGATCTTGTCCACAAGCTCAGCTACCACAGACCCCGGTCGCTAACTCTCATTAGTCCGGGTTCCCCCTGTGGTCCAGTGGGTCCACATTCCATGATCACCTGGGAGGCATACCCCGTCGTCGTTATAGCTCGACAACACGGGAGCGTTGGCTGTAAGCCACGCTGCATCTGCGATCGTAACAGTAGTGCTATGCTGATGTCAGACTCGCTCCCTTTGATGTGGGCTCCAGCACTGAGCCCACATCTTTTCCAGCACATATCAAGTGTTTTGAACAGCTGACATGTGCCTCTAACAGCTGCGCGTGGAGTCACAATCTACCCACAGCTGTTAACTAGTTAAATGCCGCTGTTAATCTCTGACAGCATCATTTAAAGCTCTTCCGTCAAGCGCACCGGAAATCCCACCCATCGGTGACCCCACCACATGATCTCAGGTCACCGATGGGTTGGCATAACAACCAGAGGTCTCCAGCAGACCTCTGTGGTTGTCACTGCCGGATTGCTGTGTGTCACACGGTTGTTGGCGCTCATAGCAAGTGAGCAATTTTGCTACATACAGTCGATCTGATCATCGCCTGTATATAGCAGAGCCGATTGGATTATGGCAGCTTCTAGTCTCCCATGGAAACTACTGAAATATGCCAAAAGTAAAAAAAGTATTTTTAAACATTTAAAAAATAAAAAATATACAAAAGTTCAAATCAGCCTCTTTTGCCCCATTCAAAATAAAGCAATAAAATAGCAAACATACACATATTTGGTATTGCTACATTCAAAATTGCCCGGTCTATCAATAAAAAGAGAGGATTAACCCAATCGGTAAACGGCGTAACAAGAAAAGTAAAAACACCAGAATTATATTTTTTGGTCACCGCAAAAAAGATTGTATCTACACCAAAATGGTATCAATAAAAATGTCAGCTCGGCATGCAAAAAATAAGCCCTCACCCAACCCGAGATCATGAAAAATGGAGGATGGGTATCGGAAAATTATGCAATTTTTTTTTTTTTACACACTTTGGAATTATTTTTTTTTTTTCTCCACTTAAATAAAAAAGAACCTAGACATGTTTCGTATCTATGAACTCGTAATTACCTGGAGAATTATAATGGCAGGTCAATTTTAGCATTTAGTGAACAAGGTTAAAAAAAAAAAAACATTGTCCCTTAGGGATACCATTTTTTTAAGTGCTGCATTTCTCAAGTTTTCATCCATCGCACTTAAAAAATGGTATCCCAAAGGGACAATTCTTTTGGCTAAAAGGGAATTGTAGTACACAGGAAGAATTTTTGGTACAGGCTAAGGATCTCACTCTACGTTTTAGTTAGAAGGGATACCCCAAAAAGTAATCTTGCGGGCCTTTATGGCTGCTAAGAATGCTAATAGGGAACAACTTTTACGGCCACACATACCTAAACCCTTTAAACCACTTAGTGTTATTACCACCTATAATAACCTGTGGCAGGAATTTTAGGGTATCCACTCCAGACATTGGGAGATTTTACTTAGCGAGCCTAGGTTAAAGCCCCATATTTCCTTGCATCGTAGTCTAGTGGCCAGGAGGGCCAAATCCCTAAAGGATAATCTGAGCCATAGTCACTTCAAGTGACCTACTGTGAAAATGAATAGGGGTATACGCCTCCAAGGGACCTTTCCATGTGGTGGCTGCTATATATGTTCATTTACAATCAGTGGTAATAGTTTTACACTCCCTATTTTTCCATTTCAGATTGCTTCAAAGTCCTATTTCAATTGAGAATTTGGTGTATGCATTGATTTGTCCTTGTCCGAAGATTTACGTCAAACTTAACAGGAACTGAGAAAAAGAATACAGCAACATTTCTCTACTATAGCTACTGCCAGGAAGGACAAGGAAAAGGGCAAAACACTCTTTTCTGTTGCCTCGCACTTCATGCTTGTTCATGATTGTCAGTCCAGGGGAACTAAAATTATGGGGCTTGAGGCTGTTTGTTTGGACATTAGGGGTGGTAACATCACCCTGGAATTACTCAGATGTAAGTCTAGATGAATTTTTAATCTTAACAGCTTGACTCAGTCTGGTCTAAATAAAGACCTGCTTTTTACTGGGATTTACAAACAAACCTAATGCCCATATTTTCTCTCCTTTTACAGATTTTACAGCAAGGCTGAACAGATATGGAGAAAAGGTTAAGACTTGACCTGGTCATCTTCCATCTTTGCCCATTGAATTTCTCTCTCTGTCTTTGTAGACAGTTTTGACTCCTCAATTGGGTTTTGTTGCATCTCTACTTAAGGTCTTCTGCACTGGATTTTGAGTTCGGCTCCTGTGGACTTTTGGAGCCCTATTATAAACAGCATACCACCATCTATGCCTTTATCTGGTTATTGCTTGCACATATGGTACTGCATGCATCCATCTCTTGACCTATGTCCTATTGGCTGCTTGTTGAATTAGGTTTGTTTTTCTATGTTCCATATATATATATATCTTTTTTACCCCTTTATTGGGTGATGGGCATCCTATTCTGACTCTTTTGGGTCTTTTTGCCCTTTCGTTATAAATAGCACACCATCTATATTATGATTTGGTCATTGTTTGATCACGGTTACAACCAATACTCTTTTTTGGCTATGGCTTTTTAATTATAATTAAAACTTCGCACATTACCACTATTCTGTATCATCTGCCTCTTTTGAGGTAATTTATTAAGATTCATGATGTTAGTGACATACTATTTTTTTTCTTGCATTTGTCATAGCTCTAATTCTTGTGACATTTGTTTATTAGCAAACTATGTACCTTAGTGCTCATTCTGACATAGTACAGTATCTTTATATGCTTCTTATTCTTACTGTATGGTACATATAATGACCTGGTTTTGTCATGCCTAGCATACTATGTCCCTTTAGCATGCCTGTTCTATCCGGGTCATTAATTCTCTATGGTTGCGTCGCAATATCACCTTTTTCCCCGTTCAAGTCACTGGTTTATGTGGCAGTTACTCAGTAGTATTGGTGCGATTGTATTTGGTATTCACAGAGCTTTGTTTTGGCACTTGCACCAACAAGGTCTGGCCACTACACTGGCTGCGCTCTTATTGACACACTCGTGCATGAGCATGTATATGTGCCGCTCTTAGTAGCGCTTGTAAAGTCCGATCATTATATCGGCCACGCTTGTGCAAAAGTTTACTTCTCCTTGATATATCTGCGCAAGCGCGTTGTGTGTGTTTACGTGCCGCTCTTAATAATGCATGTATGTGTTGCTCATAGTAGTGCTAGTAAAGTTCGATCATTACATCGACTGCGCCTGCGCAAAATTTCACTTCTCCTGGATATATCTGCGCAAGCGCGTTGTGTGTGTTTACGCGCCGCTCTTAACAACGCTGTGTCCTTGGTTACCTTCGCACAGTAATGGTGCACTTCCTGCTTGGAGTTTTCCACGCTTTCCTGGTAAACAGCAGAGCTGCAGCTATTTTGTGCTTGATTAACTTGTATAATATTGCGTATGGGACGCCAACGATGATTGCCCCTGACGAAGCCACCATGAGTGGTGACACGTGTTGGGCATCTTCACCTGCCTTTAGCTGCCTCCATGTGCACTCCACTGGCCAATTTTCCATCTGCCACAGCAACCTGCATATGGGTATTTGCTCTGGGCTAGCCTGTCATTTCCACAGCATGGTCAGCTTGAGTTTCTGATTTTTGACGGGGTGCCCCATCTCTCTATGGACTCTATATCCCCATTTGGTTATTTTTATTCCAGATATAGGTTAATTTATGGTGGTGCCCATTCTATCAGGCTTCTGTTCTCTATTTTGGGCAAGCTTGTTTGGTTGTTTGGCTGTTGTGAGCTTTTCCTGTGTTCGGTGGGTGGTATTAATGTGTGACTTGTGGGTTAATTGTCCATAACTTGTAATATTTATATCCCCAAGTTTACACCTTCCTCCTTTGTATTATTCCATTCACAGTAGTTGGTGTGCTGTTCATACTCATATGCACAAGGATTATTGCTCACATGAGAGACTGGTTTAAGGCTGTAGCTTTATTATGAGCTTCACTTGTTGGTTTAGGTAAGTCACATGTGTGACTTTTAAATGTTTTTTAATGCTTGTCATTGTTGTGTGTGCGTTTTTGTATTTAATAAAAATTATTGTGTTACTCTTTGTATTTTGTGATGATCCCCTTCAATATGGCCTATAACTCTCTTTTTTTTTCTTGCTCATTATACTCTTTATAGGCCTTGGTTGTTGCCCCGTGGTGCCCCCTCTATTAATTTGTAGGACATTTTTAATATATTCTAATGAAAATTATTTTATACCACTTGATTGTTAGTTTGTGGCTACTCCAACAGTAGTCCTTTTTGTGGTTTTCAGGTTTTCGAGTAGTTAGTACTCCACCCCATATTGTTACCTTTTTTTGATTTAGAAGGGGAACCTATAACTATTTTGTTCCCAACCTGATACATATTATGCATTATATGAATGTTGTGTTAGTGATACATCATAGATACAGTCTAGCTTCATACTTTTGAGCAGTAGCGTAACTTGAAACTCATGGGCCCCGATGCGTAAGCTCCAACGGGGCCCCCAAATATTTTAAATCTTTAATAGCAATCATCTTTTCCTATAGGCCAATGGACTTTTAGGGTCCCCTAGGTTCCAGGGCCCGTGTGCAACCCCTGCACCTGTTGTAGTTACACCCCTGCTTTTGAGTAAAATACTTCAGAAGTCTTTATAACTTCTAACTCTAGACTAAAATTACTTCCTTGACTTCTGGACTACTCAAATAATCCCAAAAAGTAGACATTCTCTTGTCAATATTGTCTAGAAAAGTAACTTCTTTTTATTCGCTGCACAAGACCACTATCATTCATGTATACAAATCAACAAATATTATTTTCGGTCCAGAATTACTTTTTCAGCCAAAATAATAAATCTCTATCCCCAAGGCAATGGCAACATTTGAAGAACCTCCGCATGATATTAAAATGGTTTTCTAGGGACATTTTATTATATTTATTCCTGACAATTAGCACCCACTTCCCAAACAGCACATTGAAGGGGCTGCTCCTGCAAATGGTGCATTACCTTCACATATTGTCTTGGTACATGGTCTTATCCAATTCTCCTATTTGCTCAGTTTACGTATCCGGGATAACCGTCAGTACAAGACGCAGTCAGAGAATAATGAATGGAATCAGAAGTACATTGTTTCAGTAAGAATCTTTTTATATCCCAGAGTGACCACACTGGATAAATTGTATCAGCAGTTTGTGTTTAACAGCATGTAACTTTCCTCTGTCTACTTGTTGGCTGTGGCCGTTACCTAAATGGAAATTCATAGTGAATTATCTGAACACAGTGGTAGTGAATTACTGAGATGCATTGTGGCCAAATTCACTGCAACAAAACAATTGCTTCAGACACATGCTGTGTTATTACCTCCACAGTTTTGAAAAGTGTTTAAAAAAATAAAAATGTTTTCAAGAAAAATTTTAAATTGCACCATATTTTTAGGTTTGTGTGCATTTTCTTGGGGTGCAAAATATTGATGTAAAGTCCACAGATCTATCGAGTCTAGTGAGTTGTGCTAAGTTCATGCATACATATGTCATTGCAATAAATTTGGTGCAGTGCTTGTCTTTCTGTTCTAGTTTTATACGTTGCAAGAATCTGTCTATCAAAGTTATTTTTTAGTTGTGAGGAAAACTTTTGAAATATGAATTCACCAGATTGTTCAAATATTTAAAAGGAAGCTTGATTTGTAGAGAATTGATTCACAGTAAATTTAAAGTTCTCCAAGGACTCCGTTTGCTTATCTCCTAGGACAACTTCTTTCAAGCTCTCTAGTGCGAACACAGCCTTGCAAAAGTGAATTCACCATATATGACCTTGGGGAAAATGGATGGTAACTCGTGATAACTAACCCTGTTTATAATACACACTGTAGTGTTGGACTTTTTATACTTTTTCAAATTAAAAGTTTAATAAATAATTATTTTTTTTGTGGGAAGATGTCAGCCGTATCAATGTTTATACACATGTAGTGTATATGGAAATAGCCATACATTTTTAACAAGTGCTGGTTCAAAAATTATCCCTTTTTAACGATTAGCAACAGATTTGATGTTCAGAAAGTAAGGAAGCTATCAGTTGGCTTATTTTAGCCATCCAAAAAATTACTATACCTTTCTGTGGAGTAACAAATTGTTTGGGATTTGTTCTTAATGTGAATAAGCAATGGAAAAGAGTCAGGGCGGTGACAGTAAGCAATGGGAAGCAGCACAAAAACGCCCTACATTATAGACACGGAGGACCGTGATACAAACAAAAACCTATGTAGAGCAAAAAAGTCCTCCAAGCATGCATTGCACAATAAGTAAATAATTTTTATTATTAGATCATACCAATTTACAAAATTCATTAAAAAAGCGATTGGAGATGAAAACAAACTGTTCAGAAAATGGAACAAGCAAACCATGGACAAAAGTTGGATCGTGTCCAGGAATTTAGATAGAGGGTATATTACATCCAAAATAGTATAGAAGTTGTAATATATACATTTTTAAAATTGCTATAGGAAAATATAAAAGATAGATAACAATAATATTCTAAGTGGATAAAGTGCAGAGTGCAGATATCTATTTGCATCCCTTTTTGTACTATAGCTAAGTAAATAAACCGAACACTGCTGGGATTTGTCTCTGGTGACTCCTAATGAGATAGATACTGCATATATAGTGAATGGGGTAGCATAGGTTGCTTGACTCATAGGAGAATCCAGAGACAAAGAGTGCACAGCAGAGCTCAAGATACAAGCAAATTAATAATGCAACACATGAGCATACAAATAAGAGCCAGAGGAAATCATAAATACACAGAGTTCAGAAGATTCCAGTGTACCCCTTGACGTGCATTTCGATGTCTTTCTTCCTTGGAAGGGTTTTTTATGACTTTTTCTTTACTGTAATAGGACTGACAACCTCTTTAAATACTGTATAAGGGTTTTATGACAATAACCCTCCTTAGGAACTGATTGCTTTGGTGGATGTGGAAGATTCCAAGAAGCACTATTATTTTTAGATTATCTTTCCTTACATCTGTAACCAGAAGGACTGAGCCGTGGGTACCTGCTTTGCGCCAGGTCTGGAACTGTAAGGGCTGTCTCCTCTGTTGCCGGAGGAAAGCTTAGGGAACCGGACCTACACTTGCATCCGGGAGCAGGGGTGTGGCTAAACTAAAATAGTCACAGTGCGTGCGGAAGCACTCAGACTTGGCGGGAACAGTCAGCGCGCTGCAGAATGAAGTTAGTGCTCCAGCCCTCGAGCACTGCAGCCGCACAGGCCCACGCCCAAGCATCCCCACTACCACCCACTGAGACTGTGCCCAGAGACGTGCAGAGTGCCCGCTGGCCTTCACAGAGCAAGGTGCAGAATGCTTCGGGCCCTTGAGTACCGCACTTGTGCTGCCTGAGAACGAAAGAGTGTGCAACCGTTATCTGTGCTCTGGCCTTCCACTAAATATTTGCCAAGCCACGTTGGGATGAAGCAGTATTGTGATCCTGTACCCTCTCTACCACACCCATATATAAATTAGGAGCCCAGCTGAAGATATCAGAGACTAACCGCTGCCACCAGAAGATGGATGATCGTTATCTGCAGGACTTCACCGGATCAACCCCGCTTGTCTTGCAACCCCACAGCCTGAGAGCCGACTGACTGGATAAGTTAACCCTACCCGAATTATTACTTCTACTGTATACGTTGTTCCTCCAACCAGTATACCCTTCAAACCTGAGCTGTTTATTTTCCCTCATTTAACTGTTTACCTCCCTGCATGGAGTATCCCTGTGTTAAATAAAATAGATAACCCTTGCTCTGTCACTTGTCCGTCATTGCATCCTGCAACCTGCTCACACATCTACTTAAAGAAAATGTTTTTTCCTATCTGTCTATAGTTGGTAGTTAAACGGTTTGTTTGGTTTTAAAAACATACCAAAAGGCAGGGTGATGTTCCCATTTCAGGATCTTTATGTGATTTACAGATTGTATAACAGCAGCAATGAAGGCTTCTTCATCCAGGACCCAGTATGACCATTATAGCATGAAAGCCATTGATTTTAATGTAAATAAATTCTGATTTGATTATAGCGTGATGAAAGCACTAGTTCAGTGCTGAAACACTTAACCTTTCAATAAGTTGCAACATTCCACTTTACTCCTGGACTCTTTGATGTCAGGGCTCTTCTCCGCCATTGCATTGTATGAATGTCCATGTTCTTCACATCTCTAGACTAATGACAGAGGCCATTGATTCTGCACCATATTTACACAGAATTGCTAGGTGTTATATAGAAATGAGCAGAGAATTTTGATTTGCATCTAATTTATTCTCCAATTGAATGTCTCATTTTATCCTCTGGAGACAGTAGAGACCCAACCATGGAAATAAACGGCAACTAGTTCCTTGCCCATGCTCAGAGTTATCCCAGACCTAGTTGCAATTGGAGGTCTTGTCCTTTTGCCTATTGTGCATGTTGTAAGGTTGCGGTGCATGTCATGAGGTCTCATCAACTTTATAACATGTGGAGCTCTCTTGCGCAGGGCCATGGGGTACTCGGTACCGGGCCCGTTGACTTCAATGGGGGACGTCACGGCGGTGGTGACCCGGTCCGTGGCACTGGGGTGTCCAGTAAATTAAATGGGGGGTTTAGTTGTGTGATGGTGAGGTGTGGTAAAAATGAAGATAAAGTTTATAGATGATTAAATACGTGACGCCACCTGTGGTATTCTGGTCAGAGGTGACCAACACTGTGGTGTTGTTCCTCTGGGACCGTTGGTGTGACGCAGCTGAGGTGACAAAAGCTCTCCACAGGCAGAGCAATAGTCCCAGGGCAAAGATGTTTGATTAATAGTGAAGATGGTGGTAGACGTTGGGGTGCAGAGAAATGATAGGAGGACACAGAGAGGTGCAGTTTCTTTACTTTTTACTGGTAATTGGTTGCAATCCAGAGTACCACATACAGGTGATGGGATGAGTCCGGCTCGCCTGGAGGCATTCAGGGGATCCACCTTGCCAGGTGGGGATTTAGGACCTTCCTTCCGTGCTTTGTGTGTGGGTCTCTGCTGTTTATAAATATGCTGCGACACTCAATTGCGTGATGATTTCACTAACCTGTACGGCTGTCAGCATGAGCCTATTCCACGGGTACCATCCTTTTCACTGTCAGTCCCAGGCTCCTTATCTGCTGCCGTGCCCTCAGGTGATCAATGTCGCACAGGAATTTACCATCCCCTGTACTTTCAGATTCGGCGATCAGGACATACAGCTCCTGACCACCAAGGACTCTGACGTCCCTTTCTCTCTATTAGCACTTCACTCTGGGGTCTGCTATTGGTAGTTTTAGCTTCCCCAAAGCTTCTTGTCTCTGCTATCGTCCTTCCCCTCCTGTCAGATCAGCTCTCCGTCCTGAACTGACTGGACCTTCCAGAAAGATATTTTTACCTCAGGTTATAACTGTTTGTTATATTCTCTCAGCTCACAGCTGCTCTCGTTTCCATGACAACTCCCTCAGCTGACTTCTAGCTGACTTACCAACCCCCTCTGCTGGCCAGAATTTATAAGGAAGCTCCTTTTTCTGACCTGCAGCAGGAATTGTGATTTCTCTGTTAACTGGCATGGGGGCCCCCCTTCTGCCTCCAAGCATGACTTCACCCATTAGAGGAAGGTAATGTCACTGTGACAACCGGACTCTGGGCTGTCACATTCCCCCCCAGTTAAGTTCAGTACTCCTGGACTGAGGAAACATAACAATAATTGTTAACAACAACAATTAATGAAAATCTACAAAGTCTTAAAAATTTAAAAATTATCAAAAAACAGACAAGAAAAAGAAACAATAGCACAGTTACTGCAGCGACCAGTCCTTACGCTGCTGTCCAGGAATTGTCTTTGTGCTTGTACCTGGAGTTTAGTTGGTGGGAACCGCCTTAACCCACTTTGTGTGTCGTCCCTGGGCGTGGCTACAGGGCACTCTGTATATGGGCCTGTTTTTCGGCCACGCCGGCGGCTTATTTGCAAGGCCATGTTGAAATAACTAATTACAAATAAAATTTCTGACCACACATAGTCCTGTGGCCCAATTGTCCTTTAACTGGTTATTACGAATACTTAAAAAGGTTCTTACAGTAAGTCTCTGTAGGTTCTCATGCTTAACGGTTACTACTATACATTCTTGTTACTTTATTTACATTATGTAATCTCTGTAACGGGCAGGGATCTGACCTCTAGTACTATGAGTGGATCTACACAGTATAGGTATTTCTGATGACCTGACCTGTTCTCTGATGTCTACTGTTGGTGCACTAGTCACTACGCTATAAATAGACTTGTGTAAGATAGGTATTCTAGACTGCCTTCTCTTGACTCATAGACTCACCATGAGATTGACAGATTCGCTGTTAGCTTGGGACTGATTTTGTGCATTCCACTGCAGATGTGGCATCTGTTACTGGAGCCATTTCATTATGAGTCTCTTCTTCATCTGGTGCAGTAGGCTGATGAAAGGTTAGGACTGGTACTATGATAGCCTGATTTACTTGTGTCCACGTCCGAGGAAATTCTCCAAGTATAGTATGGATCTTTTCTTCCACCTCTACTCTGGGTTGTGGAGTATCTTGGACTTCCTTCTTGTCCTTCAATTGATCAGGGCACATCTTTAGATGATCTCTTGAGACTGCTTCTAAGGTTTCTCCTCCATCTTTGCTGATGATACATACTTTGGTGTTATTAAAGTCTGAAGTTATTACTGTGTATGGCTCTGCCTCCCACTGTTCATCTAGTTTGTGAACGGGTCTCTTTCTTTTAAGTACTTGTTCTCCTGGTGTCAATTGAACTGCAGGTGCATGTTGATTGTAATTCCTTTCCTGCCTCTGTCTTGTTTGGGACAAAATTTTCTCCACACATTCTTGCACTTTGTGGTATTGTTGCTGCCGCTTTGTATCCCAGTCTGCATCTGGTGATGTTGTCTCAGGTGTTAAGACTCCCATATCTAAATCAATGAGTAACTTGCCAGGTCTTGCTCTCATCAAGTAGGCCGGAGTGAAATTTGTAGAGTTTACCGGTATATGATTATATAGATCTACCAGATCTGGCAACTTCTCTGGCCACTGGTTTCGTTCTTCCAAAGGTAAGGTCTTCAATAAGTCAGTGACCACCTGGTTCATCTTCTCACACATGCCATTTGTCTGTGGGTGGTACGGTGTCGTTCTGATTTTCTTGCAACCGTACATGTTACAGAACTCCTGGAACACTTCTGCCTCAAAGGCTGGACCTTGGTCGGTGAGCACTTGTTCAGGGTATCCGTGCAGTCGACAAACGTGTTGCTGAAATGCCTTGACTGCTGTCTTCGCTGTTTGGTCTTTAACAGGCACAACTACCAAGAACCTTGAGTAATGGTCCACAACGGTCAAAGCATAGGTGTAGCCATTCCTACTCGGAGTTAACTTCACGTAATCCAAGGCTACCAGTTCAAGCGACTGTTTTGTGATGATCGGCTGTAATGGGGCTCGCTGGCTGTTACGGTCTTTTCTGCGCAGGTTGCATGGGCCACATTCTCAGCATCACTTCTCAATGGAACTCCTCATGCCAACCCAGTAGAACCTTTCACGAAGTAGGACCTCCAACTTCTTCCAACCGAAGTGTCCTGCTCCATTGTGGTACGCCTCTTGGCGCATCCCTCTTCGGGACTACCACCTGCCAGACCAGTTCGTGTGTGCGCGAGTTGATGTTCCTCCGACTCAGTTTACCCTCGTAGATGAACAGCTTGCCTCTTTCCTTCCATAACTGCTGTGCTTCTTGTGGATTATCTGGACCAGGTTGTGCATCAGCTTGTGCCAGCCACTCCTTTACTAGACGAACAGCTGGGTCACTATCTTGTGTCTCTGCCCACTCATGATGGGGTAATGGGTTCAACGTTACCTCTCGTACGACAAAGCGCTTATTCCTTACTCCTTGAGGGCGCTGGGCTGCAATTGGATGGTGGAAGGCTGGTAACTCGATTTCTTCGAGTTCTTTTGGATCTTCTCCCCCGTCAGGTGAATTGGGCATCCTGGACAGTGCATCCGCATTAGCGTTCTTATGTCCTGCTCGGTACTTGATGGTGAACTCCTAGTTGGACAGTCGGGCCATCCATCTCTGCTCAAGTGCCCCAAGCTTTGCCGTTTCCAGGTGGGTTAGCGGATTATTATCCGTGTAGATGGTGAACTTTGCTGAAGCCAAGTAGTGCTTGAAGCGCTCTGTTACTGCCCAGACTATGGTGAGAAACTCCAGTTTAAAGGAACTGTAGTTGTCGGGGTTCCTCTCAGTGGGACGAAGCTTCCTGCTTGCGTAGGCAATCACTCTCTCTCTGCCTTTCTGCACTTGTGACAGCACGGCTCCCAATCCCACGTTGCTGGCATCAGTGTAAAGTACAAATGGCTGGTCATAGTCAGGGTAGGCCAGGAACTCATCTCCTGTGAGGGCCAGTTTCAACTTTGTGAAGGACTCTTCTATCCTTTTGTTCCACTCGAACGGAAGATTTTTGTTCTTGGCCTTCTTGGATTGGCCCACTAGAAGATCTTGCAGCGGTGCTGCTATCTTGGTGAAGTTCTTGATAAATCTTCGGTAGTAGCCTACTAACCCAAGAAATTGCCTCACTTCATTAATAGTGCTGGGTCTTTGCCAGTCCCGGATAACGGTGACTTTGTCAGAATCGGGTGCCACACCTTCCGCACTCACCACATGGCCTAGGTACTGCACCTTTGGTTTCAAAAGGTGACATTTGGACGGTTTTATTTTCAGGCCAAAGTTTGACAAGGCTTTGAAAACCTCGGCTAGGTGCTTCAAATGATCTTCGTAGGTTTGGAGAAGACGATGATGTCGTCCAGGTACAGCAGAACGGTTTCAAAGATTTTATGTCCAAGGCAGCATTCCATTAACCGCTGAAATGTTCCTGGCACATTGCTGAGCCCGAACGGCATGTAGTTAAACTCGCAGAGGCCCATTGGTGTTGTAAACGCTGTCTTCTCTTTGTCTGCCTCTGCCACAGGAACCTGCCAATACCCACTGGTGAGATCTAAGGTAGAGAAATAATTAGCAGTTCTCAGTGCAGCTAGTGATTCCTCAATTCTAGGTAATGGGTAAGCGTCTTTATGTGTAATGCTGTTAATCTGCCTGTAGTCTACACACATCCTCATAGTACCATCTTTCTTTTTAACGAGGACTAATGGAGCTGCCCAGGGGCTACAACTATCTCTGATATACTCTTGGCACATTGATAGTGTGCTGGGGGTACTGGCCGGTGCCTCTCTTTAATAGGTGGATGATCTCCGGTGGGGATATGATGTTGGACCCCTTTTGCCTGCCCAAAGTCTAGAGGATGTTTGCTGAAGACTCGTTCAAATTCTCGAGCCACCCAGTAAGCCCCATACTTTTGGTGCGAAAGGGTGGAGTCAGTGCCTACGTGTAGCTGCTGACACCAATCCTCCTGCTGCCCTTCAGAGCCATTCTCTTCCACCTTGTCAGACGGATGCAAGGGTTCTAGTGTCTCGATTGCATTGTTACTGACAGTGAACAATTTAGTAAGGGTGGCATACCGGGGTAACTGGACCTCTCTCCCCACAATTTAAGATGCGTATCGGTACTCTCCTCTTGCGGACATCAACTACCCCTCTGGCTGTCAGGATAGTGGGCCTACTATCAGAGTACATGGGTTCTACCAGGGCTTGTTAATCTTGACCCCTGAGGCCTATTGCTGCCCGACACCAAATTAACATTTCACTTCTGGGAGGCACTGCAATGGGAAAAGGATCACTTACTCTGACACTGCCGACTTCTCCACAGACAGCTCTACCTGTTGTATCTCCTTTTGCAGGACCCGCCGCTGACTGTAACTGGCGGTCTCAGCTACCTGTTGTAACAAAGCAATAATTTCTCCAAGACAATTTTCAGTTACATTAGTGCCTAAAGTGATCATAGGATGGCATTCTCGTTTGTCAATATCAACTATAATCAAACCTTGCAATTGCAGTTCTACTCGGCCAATCTTGATGGTCACCACTTTATATCCTATCTGAGGCAAGGGCTGACCATTAGAGTTGAGCGACTTTTGCTTTTTTAGGGTCGAGTTTCGTTTCATGAAACCCGACTCTTCCAAAAGTCGGGTCGAGCAAAATCGGCCGACTATAGGGAAAAGTCGGGGGTCCGACCGAAACACGAAACCCAATGTAAGTCAATGGGGAATTAAAGTCGGCAGTGAGAGGAGGACAGGAAACACACCTACAGTGCCCATTTGAATGCCAAAAGCATCAATTCTTCTTACTTAAGCTTGTCAACCTTAATTAACTTCATAATACTAGTTACGCACTGAAAAATGGGGGTTATTTGGCTAAAGTTGTGGGGGGGTAGGGATGGCTCCAGGTTTTCATGTGCCCTGGGCAAAAGAGCGCCCCTTTAACACATACCACAACTCATGATGCTCCGATACGGCAGAGAAATAGCGGTATAGTACAATGAAAAATACTTCACTTTTTACATCTCATGACGAGGCCCATCTATTTCACCATACAGAATCATTGGTCCCATATAATGTTTGAAACAGTATATGATGAGCTCCACATAATGCTACAGTATATGTTGGTCCCCATGGATGAAGCTCCACTGTCTTATGGGCCCAAATAATGCTCCAAACATAATGGGCCCCATTTCTAATGCTCTAGTGTATAATGGGCCCTGTAAATGCTGCTCCAGTGTCTGATGTCCTCCTTTGGAATGTTCCAGTGTATGGTGGGCCCCATCTATCATTCTCCAGAGTATAGTGCTCCCCAAAAATTGCTGTCCCAACATTGAAAACAATCAAATAAGTCTCCTCGCTAGGGAATCCCTGTACTAGTCTGAACTCCTCGTCGTCCCCATCTTCCATCTCACTGCACAGTATTTCAACCTTGCAAGTGCTGTGATCCTGAGCAAGCAGGGGGGCCCACTCGTTGGCGATGGCACTGGCACAGGGCCCCTGATAGTACGGTGGTGTGTCTGACGGCGGGTGTGCCGAACCTGCACTTTCATCTGCAGCTTCCTCTTTGTCACCGTGTAAGATGGAACTGTATATGGGAAGGGTAACCTGAGTTTCATCAGGGTCAGATTCAGGCCGTGTAGCGTGCGAGGGGAATGTAGTGGTCTGGGTCAATGTACCAGCAGATTCATCGAGCAGTGGCTGGGCATCAGTGCACTTGTGTCGCCCCCAGGAGTACGGTCGCCACAGTGGCATTACCTTCCTCCTAGGGAGTGTGATGTCATGCTTGGGAGCAACCAAGGATCTCTCTAGCAGGTTAACTTATTGGGCGGCATTATTCCCACGAGTCACGACCCTCCAAATAGCGTTCATGAAGGCAAAGTGTTTGTTTTACGTGGGCAGTATGGTTGCAAAGCTGAACCTTAAAGGAATGTCCAGAAGGGTACCACCAGGAGTGGAGCCTACGGCGTAATTTGACTCAACATGGGCAACCTCAACCATCCAGCCACAAAAAAGATGCACACATTGCAAGCTTAATTCCGTTAACGAACGAGACTCCGTCATGCCCCGCGGTCCGAGTCCGGCTTACTAGAGGGACACGCGAGGCTCTGGCACGTGAGATTGGCCAATAACTGGTGTGTCATGCCCTTACATGTCCGTGGCTGCCCGGCATTTGTCGCTTACAGGTGCAGATAACCCGCTGAACAACGTTAGTGATGGGGATCTGGGATTACAATTATTACCCGCGAACGATGATTTCCCAGTAAGTGCAGGTCAACCGAAGTTCCGGAATTAGGCCTAACCGTCATTCCTGAAAAAATGAAAAACTTACATGTGCAAACCACAGGTGCTGTAGTTTGCTTAACAGCTCGCCAGCCGTTCTCAGGCCCAGTATGGATTACACGTGATTGCACAAAGGTGAGAAAGGGTACCGTATCCCCGGATAACATGTATGGATAGCATAGTGTACACATTCAAAATATATGTCTATAGATCAGGAGGCAGGCTCAGACGGTGTCAGGCCCAGTATGGATTACACGTGATTGCACAAAGGTGAGAAAGGGTACCGTTTCCCCGTATAACATGTATGGATAGCATAGTGTACACATTCAAAATATATGTCTATAGATCAGGAGGCAGGCTCAGACGGTGTCAGGCCCAGTATGGATTACACGTGATTGCACAAAGGTGAGAAAGGGTACTGTATCCCCGGATAACATGTATGGATAGCATAGTGTACACATTCAAAATATATGTCTATAGATCAGGAGGCAGGCTCAGACGGTGTCAGGCCCAGTATGGATTACACGTGATTGCACAAAGGTGAGAAAGGGTACCGTATCCCTGGATAACATGTATGGATAGCATAGTGTACACATTCAAAATATATGTCTATAGTTCAGGAGGCAAGCTCAGACGGTGTCAGGCCCAGTATGGATTACACGTGATTGCACAAAGGTGAGAAAGGGTACCGTATCCCCGGATAACATGTATGGATAGCATAGTGTACACATTCAAAATATATGTCTATAGATCAGGAGGCAGGCTCAGACGGTGTCAGGCCCAGTATGGATTACATGTGATTGCGCAAAGGTGAGAAAGGGTACCGTATCCCCGGATAACATGTATGGATAGCATAGTGTACACATTCAAAATATATGTCTATAGATCAGGAGGCAGGCTCAAACGGTGTCAGGCCCAGTATGGATTACACGTGATTGCACAAAGGTGAGAAAGGGTACCGTATCCCCGGATAACATGTATGGATAGCATAGTGTACACATTCAAAATATATGTCTATAGATCAGGAGGCAGGCTCAGACGGTGTCAGGCCCAGTATGGATTACACGTGATTGCACAAAGGTGAGAAAGGGTACCGTATCCCCGGATAACATGTATGGATAGCATAGTGTACACATTCAAAATATATGTCTATAGATCAGGAGGCAGGCTCAAACGGTGTCAGGCCCAGTATGGATTACACGTGATTGCACAAAGGTGAGAAAGGGTACCGTAACCCCGGATAACATGTATGGATAGCATAGTGTACACATTCAAAATATATGTCTATAGATCAGGAGGCAGGCTCAGACGGTGTCAGGCCCAGTATGGATTACACGTGATTGTGCAAAGGAGAGAAAGGGTACCGTATCCCCGGATAACATGTATGGATAGCATAGTGTACTCATTCAAAATATATGACTATAGATCAGGAGGCAGGCTCAGACGGTGTCAGGCCCAGTATGGATAACACGTGATTGTACAAAGGTGAGAAAGGGTACCGTATCCCCGGATAACATGTATGGATAGCATAGTGTACACATTCAAAATATATGTCTATAGATCAGGAGGCAGGCTCAGATGGTGTCAGGCCCAGTATGGATTTGACGGCCCAGACTACACAGCGGAGGAGCAGGGAGAGGTAAAGATTGCAAACGCTGGGGCCCTGCCCAAGCAAGGAGGGCCCACTCGTGGGCGTCAGTACTGGCACTGGGCCCCTCATAGTACGGTGGTGTGTCTGACGGCAGGTGTGCACCACCACCATCAGAGACACTTGATTGCACTATGAGGGACCCTGTGCCAGTGCCCGCACCCAAGATTCGGCCTACCCACCTGTCCAGGGCAACAGCACTCGCACGGTTTTCGTGCGCTAGGTGGTGACCCCGGCTATGGGGGGGGGGGAGGCAGCACAGTTAGGGAGTTTTAGAAAGTGGCATATGTTGATGTTGGACATTCAGCTGATGCAAAAGGCGAAATTGTTCAAGTCCCAGGAAGAGGAGGACCAAAGCAAGCCATTTTTCTGACAGTCACAGACGGGTCCTTTTTTCTGTCAGGATTGATCCAGCTGCACTGAAGACTCTTTCCGATAGCACACTTGCAGCTGGGCAAGCGAGCTCCTGTAAGGCATATTGTGCCAATTCAGGCCAGGTGTCCAGTTTAGCAGCCCAATAATCAAAGGGGAATGACCTGTACGGGAGAACATCGATATGGGAGGAAAAGTAGTTTGTAACCATAGTTGACAACTGATGTCTCCTGTAACTTTCCATCGATGCAGTATTACCAGTTGTGTGAGCGGTACTTGAAAAATCAGTCCACAACATTGTCATGAAACCCCTCTCTGCAACGCCACTTCTGCTGTGTGCACCACGAACACCTCTGCCAAGCTGCCCCCGGCCCGTACGCTTGTGTGAGAACCATCACCGCTGCTGTGTGCTGGGAATGCCTCAACCCAGAGGCGTATCTAGGCTTCCTGGCACCCGGGGCAAGAATTTGGTTCGGCGCCCCTCCCCACTCCAAATCCCCCACACATTAAATAACCCCCATCCCCACTCCCAAATCCCCCACATATTAACCCCATCCCTACTCATTAACCCCCCAAACAATAACCCCCATCCCCACTCATTAATTCCATCCCCACTCATTAACCCCCCCGTCCATACTCCCAAATCCCCCAACACATTATGTACCCCCCCACTCCAAATCCCCCACACATTAACCCCCATCCCCACTCATTAACCCCCCAGACATTAATTCCATCCCCACTCATTAAACCTCCACAAATTAATTCCATCCCCACTCAATAACCCCCATCCCCACACATTAACCCCATCCCCTCATTAACCCCCCACACATTAACCCCCATCCCCACTCATTAACCCCCACTCATTAACCCCATCCCCACTCTTTACCCCCAAACAGTAACCCCCATCCCCACTCTTTAACCCCCCACACATTAACCTCATCTCCACTCATTAACGCCCCCACACATTAACCCCCATCCCCACTCATTAACCCCCCACACACATTAACCCCCATCCCCACTCATTAACCCCCCACACATTATCCCCCATCCCCACACATTAACCCCCACACATTAACTCCCCCACACATTAACCCCATCCCCACTCATTAACCTCCCCACACATTAACCCCCATCCCCACTCATTAACCCCCCCACACATTAATCCCCATCCCCACACATTAACCCCCCACACATTAACCCCATCCCCACTCATTAACCCCCCACACAGTAACCCCCATCTCCACTCATTAACCCCCCCACATTAACCCCATCCCCACTCCTTACCCCCCACACATTAACCCCCATCCATTAACCTCATCCCCACTCATTAACCCCACTACACATTAACCCCATCGCCACACATTAACACCCCCCATCTTCGGTGGTTTCTTCAGCTCCACATTGGAGCACACTTACCACTAGTGGGGAGCGTTCACTCTGGGCGCCAGCAGCGTGATCACATGACATGTCACGCTGCTGACATCGCTCTGGCCCGGCGGTCAGAGCTGCAATTGTACTGGCGTCTATACAGACGTCAGTACAATTGTTCCCTGGGAGCCGGCACGCGCACCTTCTCTGCGCAAGCTGTCAGCTTGACAGCTGACACAGAGAACCGCCGACTCTCAGGCCAGAGGGGCGGCAGAACGCAGCCGCCAGGGAGGATACTGCGGACCGCTGCATTCGGCGGGCCGGCTGCGCCCCCTGCTGGCTGCGCCCGGGGCAACTGCCCCGGTTGCCCCCCCCTAGATACGCCCCTGCCTCAACCAACCGGTTTACCAGAGTTGCTTGTTTATTAGCCAATATTAGGTCAAGGTTCTCGTGTGGCATGATGTTTTGTCATTTGCCTTTATAGCGTGGATTCAGGATGCTGGCCAACCAGTAGTCGCCATCGTTCATCATTTTGGCAATGCGGGGGTCCCTTTTTAGGATCTGCAAGGCATAATCTGACATGTGGGCCAATGTTCCCGGTGTCAATGATGCACTGCGAGTGCTGGTTGGAGGAGCACTTTCTGGCAAATCCACATCCCTCCAGTCACGCACAAACCCTGTACCAGACCTTGCCACGCCAACATTTTCACTTGCCCCACGAGATGCATCCTCCTCCCCAAAGTAATCATGCCCATCATCATCCTCCTCCTCCTCTTCTTCCTCCACCTCGTCCAGGAGAGGTCCCTGAGCAGACAATGGCTGAATGTCATCAAGGATTCCCTCCTCCTCTTCCTCCTCGTCATCATTGGCTGCAGACGCCTGCTCCTTAAGGTGCGTCAAAGTTTGCATGAGCAGACGCATAAGTGGGATGCTCATGCTTAGGATAGCGTCGTCTGCGCTTACCAGCTGTGTGCATTCCTCAAAACACTGAAGGATGTTACAGAGGTCTTTCAGCTTCGACCACTGCACACCTGTCAACTCCATCTCTGCTCTCAAAGTGCCTGGCCGTGTATCCTCCCACAAATGCATTATGGCCTGCCTCTGTTCGCACAGCCACTCAACCATGTGCAGGGTGGAGTTCCACCTTGTTGCAATGTCGATAATGAGGCGGTGGTTGGGAAGGTGGAGCAATCGCTGCAGCTTCTGCATACGAATGGAGTGTACAGGCGACCGGCGGATGTGCGCGCAGTCTTCGCACCTTCTGGAGCAGGGCTGTTAACTCCGGATAATTGTTGAGGAAGCACTGCACCACCAGGTTCAAGGTGTGAGCCAAGCAAGGTATGTGGCTGAGTTTTGAAAGGGCTATGGCTGCCACAAAATTACGGCCGTTATCACTAACTACCTTGCCTGCCTCAAGATGTATACTGCCCAGCCATGACTCAGTTTGTCGCTGAAAGTACTCGGCCAGCACCTCCACGGTGTGTCTGTCGCCCAAACACATCATCTGCAACACAGCCTGCTGACGCTTTCCACTAGCTGCTCGATAGGGGTACACCTCGTGTGCAACAGTGCCAGCTGCAGATGGAGTGCTCGTACGACTGCGCTCTGTGGACGAGCTTTCGCTTCTGGAGGAGGAGGGTCGAACGCCTACAGCCAACTGTTTCCTATACCGTGGGCTAGGCAGCACTGTCCCACCACCGCTGTCCCCTGTGGACCCTGCATCCACCACATTAACCCAGCGCGCAGTGATGGACACGTAACGGCCCTGGCCATGCCGACTGGACCATGCATCAGTTGTGAGGTGCACCTTTCCACTCACTGACTGATTGAGTGCATGGACAATGCGGTCTTTCACATGATGGTGGAGGGCTGGGATGGCTTTGCGAGAGAAGAAGTGGCGACTGGGTAGGTCATAGCGTGGTACTGCATAGGCCATGAGTTCGCGGAAAGCTGTGCTTTCCACCAACCGATAGGGCATCATATCTAACGAGATTAGTTTGGCAATGTGGGCGTTCAAACCCAGTGTACGCGGATGAGAGACTGAGTACTTTCTTGACCTACTCATAGTCTCTGGGAGGGTGAGCTGGACTGGACTTGAGAGCTGCATATGGTGGAACTAGCGATGGACAGGGCGGACTGAGAGAGGGTTGATGATGGTGATGGAGTTGGTGTTCTTTCTGATGGCCTAGATTCAGTCTTTCGTTGATATAACAGTGGGATTCCCTGACTGCTTTGGCCTTGCAACGACACCTCAACATTTGCTGCTGTGCTAACCGGTGGGCTTACAGTGGGGGAAACAATGTAGCGTTGCTGACTACCTTCTTTGTGATCAGTTGCACATGTGGTACTTGAGGTTTGGTGTTGTGTCCACGCTTGCAAGTGCATGCTGGTTAAATGTCTAAGCATGCAACTGGTATTCAAATTTTTCAGATTTTTCCCTCGGCTAAAGGTCTTTGCGCACTTCTTACAGATAACCTTGGCCTGATCATGAGGATTTTGTTAAAAAAAGTGCCACCCTGCACTCTTCCTACTTTGGAAGACATTTTGTGGCCTAGCACGCTGTGCTATTTTGACCGTCTGCACAAGCTGTCCAGCAACTCTTTTTATTTTTGGAACCTGTCTTTGGAGTGCTCCGGGCCTGCCAGATAACAGCTGTTGCGATGTCGATGTCTGCTGTGGATGCTCCTCCTCCTCATCTGAGCTAATGGAAGCAGCAACATCTTCCCCCAATGGATGCCAATCTGGGTCAACAACTGGGTCATCCATCACCTCCTCTTCAATGTCAGGTGCACCTTCCTCTGTGTCACCGTGTATGGTGGTATAGTATGCGGGAAGGGGCACCTGAGTCTCATCAGGGTCAGAATCTGGCACATTACACTGCGAGGACAATGTAGTGCTCTGAGTGAATGTACCAGCAGAATCATCTATCAGTGGCTGTGCATCAGTGCACTCCATGTCAGATTCATCTTGACCTGGGTAATTCACCATTTCACTTGATAACCCAGGCATGGTATGTGAAAAGAACTCCATGGAGTAATCAGTTGTATGGCCTGTGTCATCCTTCAATCTTGGTTGGGGTGAAGGACACAAGGAAAGGTGTGGTTAATGAACATGACCCTCCAATGACGACTCAGTGCTTTTATTTTTTACAACTTCAGAAGAGGAGGCGATAGAGCTGGAGGCTGAGTCAGCAATGTAAGCCAAAACTTTTTCCTGATATTCTGGCTTTAAAAGCGGTTTGCCAACTCCTAGAAAACTAAGCTTTCGAGGCCTTGTGGAGCCAGACGACGACGCAGGCTCAACACCTCCTGCATTCGGTCCTATTTTGCTTTTGCCACTACCATCAGATCCACCACCAGCACCATCATTACCAGCTGGCAACCCCCGCCCAATTCCACGGCCTCTTCCACCAGCCTTCCTCATTTTTGGTAAAAATGTACACAAAATCCCACAAACTATATAGTAATGTAAAACAAGGTACAAGGTGTATATAGGACATGGGAGATTTAGAATTTCTGAACACACTTGTGGACACTGTTGGATTGTGTGAGGCCCAGTTAATATCACACCGCTATGTCACAGGCTCAATGTCACAGGTGTGAAAAATGTCACTATACGACAGGGGAGATGTAGAATTTCTGAACACAGTTGTGGACACTGTTGGATTGTGTGAGGCCCAGTTAATATCACACCGCTATGTCACAGGCTCAATGTCGCAAGTGTAAAAAATGTCACTATAGGACAGGGGAGATGTAGAATTTCTGAACACACTTGTGGACACTGTTGTGTGAGGCCCAGTTAATATCACACCGCTATGTCACAGGCTCAATGTCGCAGGTGTGAAAAATGTCACTATAGGACAGGGGAGATGTAGAATTACAGAACACACTTGTGGACACTGTTGTGTGAGGCCCAGTTAATATCACACCGCTATGTCACAGGCTCAATGTCGTAGGTGTGAAAAATGTCACTATAGGACAGGGGAGATGTAGAATTTCTGAACACACTTGTGGACACTGTTGGATTGTGTGAGGCCCAGTTAATATCACACCGCTATGTCACAGGCTCAATGTCGCAGGTGTGAAAAATGTCACTATAGGACAGGGGAGATGTAGAATTTCTGAACACACTTGTGGACACTGTTGGATTTTGTGAGGCCCAGTTAATATCACACCGCTATGTCACAGTCTCAATGTCTCAGGTGTGAAAAATGTCACTATAGGACAGGGGAGTAGTAGAATTTCTGAACACACTTGTGGACACTGTTGTGTGAGGCCCAGTTAATATCACACTGCTATGTCACAGGCTCAAAGTCGCAGGTGTGAAAAATGTCACTATAGGACAGGGGAAATGTAGAATTTCTGAACACACTTGTGGACACTGTTGTGTGAGGCCCAGTTAATATCACACCGCTATGTCACAGGCTCAAAGTCGCAGGTGTGAAAAATGTCACTATTGGACAGGGGAGATTTAGAATTTCTGAACACACTTGTGGACACTGTTGTGTGAGGCCCAGTTAATATCACACCGCTATGTCACAGGCTCAATGTCGTAGGTGTGAAAAATGTCACTATAGGACAGGGGAGATGTAGAATTTCTGAACACACTTGTGGACACTGTTGGATTGTGTGAGGCCCAGTTAATATCACACCGCTATGTCACAGGCTCAATGTCATAGGTGTGAAAAATGTCACTATAGGACAGGGGAGATGTAGAATTTCTGAACACACTTGTGGACACTGTTGGATTGTGTGAGGCCCAGTTAATATCACACCGCTATGTCACAGGCTCAATGTCGCAGGTGTGAAAAATGTCACTATACGACAGGGGAGATGTAGAATTTCTGAACACACTTGTGGACACTGTTGTGTGAGGCCCAGTTAATATCACACCACTATGTCACAGGCTCAATGTCGCAGGTGTGAAAAATGTCACTATAGGACAGGGGAGATGTAGAATTTCTGAACACACTTGTGGACAGTGTTGTATGAGGCCCAGTTAATATCACACCGCTATTTCACAGGCTCAATGTTGTAGGTGTGAAAAATGTCACTATAGGACAGGGGAGATGTAGAATTTCTGAACACACTTGTGGACACTGTTGGATTGTGTGAGGCCCAGTTAATATCACACCGCTATGTCACAGGCAGAAATTGGCTAGTGTATGACAAACTACAAGGTGTATATAGAATTGGGCAGAATAGGAATCTCCCTAGAGTGTAGGTCTGTAAGAACGGAACATGTCCTCGACTTATCCTTACAGAGTGACACACAGATAGCTTCACTGTGGCCGTGATAACAGCCGTTACACGGTACTGAGAGAGGAGCGTGCACGTACACCGCTGTCCCGTGTCCGTAAAATTGTCAAGCTCCGTGTTTTTTAAGTATACGGACTGACACACGCTGTCTCTCTATAGTTTTGAATGTGATCAAACAGCAAATATACTTAACTGTTTGAAAAGCAGACAAAACTAGAAGGTGTAGGTCTGTAATAACGGAACATGTCCTCGACTTATTCTTACAGAGTGACACACAGATAGCTTCGCTGTGGCCGTGATAACAGCCGTTACACGGTACTGAAAGAGGAGCGTGCACGTACACCGCTGTCTTGTGTCCGTAAAATTGTCAAGCTCCGTGTTTTTTAAGTATACGGACTGACACATGCTGTCTCTCTATAGTTTTGAATGTGATCAAACAGCATATATACTTAACTGTTTGAAAAGCAGACAAAACTAGAAGGTGTAGGTCTGTAAGAACGGAACATGTCCTCGACTTATTCTTACAGAGTGACACACAGATAGCTTCGCTGTGGCCGTGATAACAGCTGTTACACGGTGCTCAGAGAGGAGCGTGCACGTACACCGCTGTCCGGTGTCCGTAAAATTGTCAAGCTCCATGTTTTTTAAGTATACGGACTGACACGCTGTCTCTCTATAGTTATGAATGTGATCAAACAGCAAATATACTTAACTGTCTGAAAAGCAGACAAAACTAGAAGGTGTAGGTCTGTAAGAACGGAACATGTCCTCAACTTATTTTTACAGAGTGACACACAGATAGCTTCGCTGTGGCCATGATAACAGCCGTTACATGGTACTGAGATAGGAGCGTGCACGTACACCGCTGTCCGATGTCCGTAAAATTGTCAAGCTCCATGTTTTTTAAGTATACGGACTGACACACGCTGTCTCTCTATAGTTTTGAATGTGATCAAACAGCAAATATACTTAACTGTTTGAAAAGCAGACAAAACTAGAAGGTGTAGGTCTGTAAGAATGGAACATGTCCTCGACTTATTCTTACAGAGTGACACACAGATAGCTTCACTGTGGCCATGATAACAGCCGTTACACGGTACTGTGTGAGGAGTGTACACCGCTGTATGGTGTGGAAAAATGCACGCTCAGTACCTCACAGGACAAAAAAAAAAATTTGGATTGCTTTTAAAAAAGCATTTTGCAGAGCAGTGGGAAAACAGCAATGCAGCTATCAGGAAGCCTTATAAGGCAGCCTAACAACCAACACAGCTGATCCAGCAAAATATAGCCTCCACTTGCACTGCACACACAGTGACTGGTGTGTTGTACAGGCAAAATCGCTAGCAGCAGAAGCAGTTTTTGGTGTCTTCTTCCCTGCCTAACGCTCTCCCTACAGAATCAGCAGCAGCAGCAGCTCTCACTATTCTGAGATCAGCATGAGTAACATGGCGGTCGGCATGCACGCCCTTTTATACCCCCTGTGATGCCCCCTAAAGCAAGCCAATCTCTTGCATGCCCTTCTCAATGATGGTGGTGACCCCTGCCTATGTCATCACGTTGCCCACAGTGTCCGTGGATCCTGATTGGCTGAAAAAGGGCGGAAAACAATCTTTTGAAAAGCGACTTTGGCGCTAAAGTCGCCGAGCTCGTGACCGACCTCACCCTTTCGTTTCATGAAACCCGACTTTACCAAAAGTTGGCGACTTTTGAAATTTTTCGACCCGTTTCGCTCAACTCTACTGACCATTGCTGGCAAAAATGGTAAGGTCTTTATCTGGGCTATGAGTAATGTCTGAATCTGCCCAGTACTGCTTAAAAAGAACATATGGTGTCATTGTCACCTGGGAGCCGGTGTCCAGTACAGCGTTCATTGGAAAACCGTCAATCACAATAGGCAAGACTGGTCATCCTCCTACGTACTTGTCTCGCCAATTTGGTGGGCCTGGTCGTCTTACTCCTGGGGGTTGGCCCATTGCCCCAGGGGTTGCTTGTTTAAATGACAGAATCTAGCTAGGTGTCCCGCCTTGTTGCAGCAGCGACAGATGGGCTGTCTGTCCTCATCGTAACGATCGCTATCTCTCCCTCTGGTCAGTGGGATCCTCTTCTGCAGTTGCCACAGGATGTCATCTGGACTGGAGGCCAGCTGGATTTTCTTCTTTGGAGTCACTTGCAGGGACCGCACAGTTTTTGTGAGTGCAGCCACACTTTTGGTTAGTTCCTTGACTTGGAGACGTAAGTCTGCAGCAGAATCATGATCTTGGGACGGCTTGTCAGTCTCAATAGGGGTCTTTGAAAAGGATGCTGTCTCCTGCTGGTATGTAATTACTGGATACTTAGAGGGCTCTATGCTGTTAGGATTCGGTTCAAGCAGTACTCGGATGGCTCTATCCTTAAAGTGTGCAAAGTCCAATTCAGGATTTTTTTTAGCGCCATTATGCGCAGCTGTGTCCTTTGATTGTTAGACTGGAGTCCCTCTATGAACTGCTCTGTTAGCAATCTATATACATCTTGCACGCTCTCAGGGTCAATCTGCTTTACGGCTCATAGAGCCTCCTGAAGATTAAGGGCATAGTCCCGTATACTGTCCTGCACTCTCTGTTTGCACCCAAAGAATCTCATTTTTATCTCTGTTGCAGTGCAGGTATCAAAAGTGGCTTTCAGCCTGGCTAAGATTTGTTTGACAGTTCTTTTATCAGTTTCCGGCCAGGACTTTACTTCCCCCTGAGCCGCACCAGTTAATTGGCCAATGAGGATACTGACTTTTTGACTCTCAGACAGGGGGTACACTTTGAACAAACTATATAGTCTTTCCTTAAAATTGCTCAGGGTGTGCAACTCCCCTGAGTACTGTGGTAACTGAGTACTGTGGTAACCAGGCCACTCCTGGTATATATGGCATTGATAGAGGCTGCGGTTGCGACCGCCGCTAAATCTTCACCTGCGTTGAGCATTTTCTTCCTGCTTTTTACTTGCTCACAATAGAGCGCAGCTCCAGCTTCACTGGCATGCCCCTCTCTGCTCGCACGCACTGTGTGACGCAGTTTTGGTGGTTATTTGAAAGCTCAGTCAAATCTTTAGCACTCAATTTAATAAAGTCTATTTATTTATTTTTTTTATATAGCGCTAACATATTCCGCAGCGCTTTACAGTTTGCACACATTTTCATCAGTGTCCCCGATGGGGCTCACAATCTAAATTCCCTATCAGTATGTCTTTAGAGTGTGGGAGGAAACCGGAGTACACGGAGGAAACCCACGCAAACACGGGGAGAACATAAAAACTCCTTGCAGATGGAGCCACCGTGCTGCCCACAGTACCAGCATTGCCAGGCTCCTTTACCCAGCTTTGCTAGGCTCGCAAAATCCTGTTTGTGACACCAGTTGGAGCGCCCTTGCGCAGGGCCGTGGTGTACTCGGTACCGGGCCCGTTGACTTAAATGGGGGATGTCACGGCTGCGGTGACCCGGTCCGTGGCCCTGGGGTGTCCAGTAAATGAAATGGGGGGTTTAGGTGTGTGATGTTGAGGTGTGATAAAAATGATGATAAAGTTTATAGATGATTAAATACGTGACGCCCCCTGTGGTATTCTGGTCAGAGATGACCAGCGCTGCGGTGTTGTTCCTCTGGGACCGTTGGTGTGACGCAGCTGAGGTGACAATAGCTCTCCACAGGCAGAGCAATAGTCCCAGGGCAAAGATGTTTGATTAATAGTGAAGATGGTGGTGGACGTTGGGGTGCAGAGAAATGATAGGACACAGAGAGGTGCAGTTTCATTACCTTTTACTGGCAATTGGCTGCAATCCGGAGTACCACATACAGGTGATGGGATGAGTCCGGCTCGCCTGGAGGCATTCGGGGGATCCACCTTGCCAGGTGGGGGTTTGGGACCTTTCTTCTGCGCTTTGTGTGTGGGTCTCTGCTGTTTGTAACTAAGCTGAGACCCTCAATTGCGTGATGATTTCACTAACCTGTACGGCTGTCAGCGTGAGACTGTTCCACAGGTACTGTCCTTTTCTCCGTCGGCCCCGGGCTCCTTATCCACTGCCGTGCCCTCAGGTGTTCAATGTCGCACAGGAATTTACAATCCCCTGTACTTTCAGATTCGGCGGCAGGACATACAGCTCCTGACCACCAAGGACTCTGACGTCCCTTTTCTCTCTATTAGCACTTCACTCTGGCGTCTGCTATCGGTAGTTTTAGCTTCCCCAAAGCTTCATATCTCTGCTATCATCCTTCCCCTCCTGTCAGATCAGCTCTCCGTCCTGAACTGAATGGACCTTCCAGAAAGATCTTTTTACCTCAGGTTATAACTGTCTGTTATATTCTCTCAGCTCACAGCTGCTCTCGTTTCAATGACAACTCCCTCAGCTGACTTCTAGCTGACTCACCAACCCCCTCTGCTGGCTAGAATTTATAAGGCAGCTCCCTTTTCTGACCAGCAGCAGGAATTGTGATTTATCTCTGTTACCTGGCATGGGGGCCCCCCTTCTGCCTCCAAGCATGACTTTACCCATTAGAGGAAGGTAATGTCACTGTGACAACCGGACTCTGGGGTGTCACACATGCATTCACAGAGAAGTCCTGGGCTTGGTCACAATTGGATGTCTTAGCCTAGACCCTAGGGTGCACATCCTAAGGTCACAGCACACATCCTGATATCACCATGAGCTTGGGACACACTTGCGCAGGGATGTCATGGGCCTAGTCTCAGCCTCAAGTCCCAACATAGCATGAAGATTCTTGTAGTTTCAGTGTGCAGCAGAGGTAATAAGCAGCACCAAGAAACATATGAGGGATAGCAGGCATCAGAAGAGGCCGTAGAGGTGAGCGATGAGGTATTAGTTGTGTTTTTAACCATATGACAGCACTTTATGGTTCCATTGGCCAACATTTTGTTGAATTCACACTGAACGAATTACAAAAATATCAATTTTCAGGAGAATATGAATTTTTATTAAATTCAAACAGAATTTAATTCCACTTGAATACATTCGGCCATCTGTAGTGTTGTGTATTTACAAACTGAACATTTCTTGAGACGCCCTATGTGTATTAGAGAAACATCTGGTGAATCCACCTCTTTCAGAAGGTTTGGTTGACCCTCTGATATGTATGTCGAGGATACTCAATCCCCCCTCCACAGATAACATCAGGGAGAGGCGAATCCAGCCTATTGAATTACAAAAGCCGATCTTTTGCTTTCTGTGATATTTTACTGTTGCCAGAGCTTCTTCATGAAAAACACAGGAACACTTGGCCAAGTCAAGTGTTAATGCATATGGGTAGTCAGGAGAGATAAGGGCCTGTCACACTAAACGATATCGCTAACAATATCGCTATAACGTCACTGATTTTGTGACGTTATAGCGATATTGCTAGCGATATCGCTATGTGTGATACTTACCTCCAACCGGCTCCTCCGCTGGTTATTGCTGATCGCGCGAGAATGGCCTGGGCCGTTTCCCGTCGTCAGCTTCCTGCTAGGGCTTCCTGCTGTGGAGACGAGCGACGCGTGGAGCCGGGCAGGAGGACGTCTTTATCGCCTCGTCTGACAGGTAAGTAGCGATCCCCGTCCCCAGCGATGTCGCTGGTGAGATCTGCCTATGTGGCAGCTCACTAGCGACCACTTAGCGATGTACCAGCGATCCTGACCGCGTCATATCACTGGTCGGGATCGCTGGTACATCGCTAAGTGTGACAGTACCTTTAGATACTGCACTATGGAGCGCTGATCTTTATCTCTCTCTCTCTGCAGATCTCATTGATGACAATGGGAACTGAGTGATCCTTTTTTCACTGCGATGTAGGAAAACTAAACCATAAATGCTCACATTTTCTAACAGATTCCAGGTGATTGTCGGTTTTCCACCTTCAGGATATCTTACAATCAACTATTCATTGTTGGACCCAGTGGCGTAGCGTGGGGGGGGCGGGGGGGCGGTCCGCCCCAGGCGGCACGTGTGTGGGGGCGGCGCGGCAGCAGCAGCAATTCATCTCCTCTGTGGGAGAAGCGCGGAGGCACAGTGCAGCAGCATCGGGCCGGCCTGTGTGCGGGCACATGAGGCTGAGCAGAGCGGCCTGTTCGCCATCGATAGAAGGGGCGGGCTGTGACGTCGTTCAGCAGCGTCCCGCCCCCTCCAGCCTTTGCTCCTCGGTACTGAGGCGGCTTCGGCGCTGGGGGCTGTGGAGGAAGTGGGGACGCTGGCAGCCTTCCCGGGAGGATGGGCCGAGGCCCCATTCATTCATGGCGGAGCCGCCGTCTGACAAGGTGAGAGGTCTCCGGTGGTGTGTGAGTGCCCGACACCAGCGCCATTCCTGTGCCCAGTACAGCAGGGCAGGTGGAGGTGGGCGCACACACTGGCAGCCCACAGTCCTCGTCTGGGACCCCAACAAGGGCTCCTTGGGGTCTGTACTGTCACCAGTTCTCTGCCCCTCATTACTTGCGTCCTGGGGTGTGGGGCAGGCACATTACTGTGGGGGTGTCTGCTGGGGGTTGTAGTCCTGATGTGATATAAATGGGGCAATTCTCTGCGCCCCCTGATAGTGAGGCCGGTGCTGGGTGGTCTCCTCATCTCTACACCACAGTTTAAGGGGATTTCCATCACTTATTGTTGGGTCCAAGGTGGAATAATTAAGTCGAGACCCCCAAATCCTATTCTTGCCCCCTGGATCAGCGCCGCTCATCACGCTCACAGCAGAGTCTTGGGCAATCTATGGTCATCAATGTCTGGAAGGGGTGTCGCGTGACCGCTGCAGCCAGTCCAATGCCACCAATCATCTGCAGTGTTCTGTCCTGCGTCGTAGATGATGATGGTGGAGACCTCATCTAGCCGTCCTGTCTAATGGTCGTAGTGATGTGATGTCACACCGCCGCCATCGGTTGTCATTCTGGGGATGCTCCTTAAGTACACAGCCGTACGGTGGCCCCCAGCCGAGTGCAGGGGCCGGGGTTCCTCTCTCATCATGTATGACCGCATACACAGGTCTGCTGGATTTCATACACATCCTATACCCGTGTATATATAGAGAACTGCAAGAAGATGAAAGTCTAGAAATTTAGAAATAATAACAGCAGAGTAAAGGTACTGTCACACTAAGTGATATCGCTAGCAATATCGCTATAACTTGTGACGATATAGCGATATTGCTAGCGACATCGCTATGTGTGATACTTACCTACGACCCGCTCCCCCGCTGATTATCGCTGATCGCGCGAGAACGTCCAGGACTGTTTCTTGTCGTCAGCTTCCTGCGGCGAGACGAGCGACGAGCGTGGAGCCGGGCGGGAGGACGCAGGATCGCCACGTCTGACTGGTAAGTAGCGACCCCCGTCCCCAGCGATGTCGCTGGTGAGATCTGCCTGTGTGGCAGCTCACTAGCGACCACTTAGCGATGTACCAGCGATCCTGACCGCGTCATATCACTGGTAGATCGCTAAGTGTGACTGTACCTTTAGTAGCAGACTAAAAATTATATCTTTGAGTGTAGTGTGGGCTCTTCGGATGCTTCCGGAATCCGGATTATCATTGACCAAAGGGGCGGCAAATTTTTCGACCGCCCCGGGCGCCACAAACAGTTGCTACGCCACTGGTTGGACCCTTGTAACCTAAAACAGATTATCCAGAGGGGTCTCTCCCTTTAAATGGAATCTATCAGACGATTGCTACCTCATTTGAGAGCAGTATGATGTAGGCAAATAGACCCTGAATCCAACAATGTATCACTTCAATTACTGGGTGCAGCAGTTGTGAAACATTATTAGTTCTATATCCAAGTAGTATCATTTCTCCTTGCAGAGATTGACAAGCTAAGCATGCCGAGATGAGGAGACTTAAAGCCGCAATGCTCCTCTGGGATATATGCAAATTGTCTCTTCAGAGAGGAAAAGGACTAGAACTCTAGTGCCACCTATTGGAAGTAGCAATCCTAAAAGTCAATGTCGACACTTTAACGAGCCTTGTCACATGACTTAGGATAAAAGCCAAACCAGAATCTCAATTTGCAGACACTGTGTTTCGGGGTACTGCCCCTCATCAGTGCAAAGTGTGAGATCTGGTTTGGCAGATCATATGCAACTTCCCTTTATGGGAGGCACTTTGCCTTTAACATTACTAATAGCTACTATCTTTATAAATATACATTATTAACTCTATCCTCACTATCGAAAACTATCTGAATATAAGCATAGAAAACTAGTAAAATATTAAATATAAATATTAATACTAAATATTAAATATAAATACTAAATATAAATATACATATGAATCATTTGCAATACAATAATATAACTACACCATCAACAAAACACCTTTTATCAAATGCAACAATATTCAGTGGCATCCCGAACTGGGGTATTCTTCCTCTTTAGTGCAACATAGGGGATTTGTCTCAAACCCCCAACGTAGGCCTTGGGCATGGCTACAAGGCATAGTCGGTCTCCAGTGTGGACCATTTCTTCGGCCACACCAGATGGTTTTTGCTCTTTGGTCCAGCAGTGCAATAAATAGAGCGCTATTCATACTTTAGGGTTTTACGTAAATAAATAGGGAGCACATTAACAAGTGCTAACTATCTACACCAAAAGTTTTGGGTTATTCACTGTTCATAACCTCACAGTTCTTTTAAACAGCAGTAAAACATACATTACTAGTTATTATAACTCAACATAGCTAACTAGGTACTATATCTATTTACAGTCATTTATTTTTGTTTCTCACTTCTTTGGTTTCCATGGCAGGTCCTGGTGCCTACCACTCCCTGGCCTGGAAAGTTCATATACAAAGGTCACTCTTGGTGACACAAAGAGGTCATGGCCGATGCAGTCAACAACTGTCAGGTTATGTCCTGCTACTGGTGTTTGAGTAGCTTGAGTGCAGTGGGTGACTAGCTTGGCTGCACTTTCAGTGGTGGGGCTGCTGCCAGGTCTGCAGATGTTAATTCCTTTGAGAAGGGGATGTGGAGCGCCTACCAAGGCCGTAGGGTACTCGGAACCGGGCCGCTTCTTAAAGGGGCAGTGTCACAGCGGCGGTGACCCGGTCCGTGGCCCTGGGCGTCCAATGAAAGGGGTATATTTACAAGGGATGAAAAGTAAAGAGTTTTTGTAATGAGTGTTCGTGACGCCACCTGTAGTATCTGATCAGAAGCGACCAGCACTGATAATAATAATCTTTATTTTTATATAGCGCTAACATGTTCCGCAGCGCTTTACAGTTTGCACACATTATCATCACTGTCCCCGATGGAGCTCACAATCTAAATTCACTATCAGTATGTCTTTGGAATGTGGGAGGAAACCGGAGTACCCGGAGGAAACCCACGCAAACACGGGGAGAAAATACAAATTCCTTGCAGATGTTGTCCTTGGTGGGATTCGAACCCAGGACTCCAGCGCTGCAGTGCTATCCACTGAGCCACCATGCAGATCCACTGGGACAGATGGTGATGCAGTAGAGTTGGTATAGCTCTCCACAGGCAGAGCTGTTGTCCCAGGGCAGATGAAAGATGTTGAGGAACAAGGTGATGTCGTATTTAGCAAAGGATGTAGCAGTGCTGACAAGGTGTTGCAGAAAGAATTCAAAGGACACAACAGAGTGAAGTTTCCTTTACCTTTTATGGTGCTTTGTAGGTACAGTCCAGGGCTCAGTTTACAGATGGTACAGGAGTCGGTTAGCCTGAAAGCAATTGGGGAATCTCTCTATACAGGTGGGTTGTGAGGTCTCCTTTCTAGCGCTTTTCTCTGAGGTACTTGCTGTTGTAAACTCCACTCAAGTTCTTCTTTCTGTCTGTTACTTAGAACTCTACTCGCATGACAGGCAGCTGTAGCCTCCTTCATGAACTGCTCCGATATGGCATCTCCGGCTCAAACGTGCTGCTGTGTCGTCGAGTCTCAGTTGGGAACAGAGGATTTGCAGACTCTTAGCCTCTGGATTCTGTTGTGGGACCTTTAGCATCCACACAGCCTTGGACTCCGGGGTCCAGTTTCTGGCACTTACGCTTGAGGATGAGCTCTGCTATAGCTCTAGTCCCCAGCTCTTCTCCACACGTCCTCTCGCTTCCCTGTCCACACTCTAACTCCCTAACTTCCTCCTCCTGATCAGAGTGCACAGCTTTCCCCAAGTCAGGTTTAGAGCTCCCTCTGCTGGCCTGGAGCTGGAACTGTGTTGTATGCTGGAACTACCTGATATAGAGACCCTTTCCTTGCTTAGAGGCATCATTCACCCTAGGAGGCATGTAAGGCCACTGTGGCGAGCATACTCCTGGTGCACCACAGATGCACTTTCCTACATTTAAAGCATACCTCCCCTTTTCACCTATGTGGCGGGTGTAAGTGACCTGATCTCCCAGATGCAAATCTCTATAGGGAAGGCCTTCTAGCAGGTGGGATTCAATGTCTCGCCGGGTAACAAAGATGTCATTTATCATGCTCGGCTCCTTAATAAAACCCCATCCCTTTTCCTGATGGAAGACAATCACCTCTCCTTGCCTCAATGTACTCTGGTCGGTGTCTCTGGCTTTACGGGGCCGGGCCTTCTCTTCCAGATTACGCTTTTCAAAGGCCTCCTTCTGGGCCCTGCTTTTCTCCCTTTCCTTTTCTTCCCACTGCCGGCAATATTCCCTCCATTTAATAGTGGGGATCTCCTCCTGAAGCACTATCATGTTCGCCCCCTGCGGTCCCCTCTGAAATACCACTGGCTTGGTATAAACCTTCCGAGACTCACTGATTGGTGTGAGTGGAGTAGTCATCCTGTCCAGGTCACCATCTTCTTGATCCCAGTGGAGCGGTCTGTACACCCATCCGTGTTATGATTGAGTCACCGTAGGAGGCAAAAATAGAAATGCTAGCTAAGTCCAGAAAACCAGAGAAGTTGGCAACTATCAGATTGCAGACCCCTGAACCTATCAACACAACTAGCAGTAGCCGTGGGGGGTTCCTACGATGACCTAGACCCCTCGATCACAGCCGGAGAGATACATAGGCCTAAAGAAGGAAAGGGGAAATCTAACTGCCCCAGAGCAGACCCCAAAGCAATAGGCAGCCCCCCACATGTAATGACGGTGAAGCAAGATGAAAACACTTACACAGACAGAAAGACAGGCTGAGCAAAGACGGGACCAAAAAACTACCTAGATAGGAACAGATAGGAAGGCTGCTGTCTGCAATCTGCCAAAACCCTATCAGAGACAAAAGCCAACAAGCTGATATAAAAATGGCCCTGAAGCAACTAAGCTTCAAAAACTAAATCAGCACTCAGGAACTTTCAGAAGACAGAGCTAACGGAACACTGCACACTCCAGCAGGGAGTGGCAGAATCCAAAAAGCAAGAAAAACAAAAACAAATCTTAAATGCAAAAAGGCAAAACAGAAAACTTAGCTTTAGGAGAGCAGGAATCAGACTGGAGTCCAAGAGTCCACAGAGAAATCACCCGCAGGGCAGAAAGGGCGTAGGCTGCCTTAAATCCAGTCAGTGACTCCACTCAGCCAATCGTCTTCATTAGTCCCAGGTGCCTGATAATCAGGCTCACTACCTTCCTTCACTAGAATAGGGAGTTCACCAGGCCTCAGTGACGGAGGGGAAAATGAACTCACAACAGTACCCCCCTTGAGGAGGGGTCACCGAACCATCAACAACGCTACCAGGGCGATCAGGGTGAGCCCGATGAAAGGCACGCACCAATCTTTTGGCATGAATATCAGAGGCAGAGACCCAGGAATTATCCTCCTGACCATAACCCTTCCACTTAACCAAATACTGGAGTCTCCGTCTAGCCAGACGGGAATCCAGAATTTTCTCTACCTCATATTCCAAGTTACCTTCAACCAATACAGGGTCCGGAGGTGCCACCTCAGGCACAACTGGCTCAACAAACCTTTTCAACAAGGACTTATGGAACACATTATGGATCTTAAATGTGACAGGAAGAGCCAAACGAAAAGAGACAGGATTAATAATCTCCAAAATCTTGTAAGGTCCAATAAATCTAGGCTTAAACTTAGGAGAAGCCACCTTCATAGCAATATTTTTTGATGATAGCCACACCATATCATCAATCTTAAACTGGGGACCAATGGTCCTATGTCGATTGGAAAACCGCTGGGCCTTTTCCTGGGAGAGAGATAACTTATCCACCACTTGGTCCCAGATCTGGTGCATTCTCTCCACCACAGTGTCAACACCTGGGCAGGCAGAGGGCTCCACCTGCCCTGAAGAAAATCGAGGATGAAACCCAAAGTCACAAAAAAAAGGTGACATCAAAGTGGCAGAACTAGCTCTATTATTTAAAGCAAATTCGGCCAAGGGCAAAAATGAAACCCAATCATCCTGATCAGCGGAAATAAAACATCTCAAATACGACTCCAAGGTCTGGTTTGTTCTCTCTGTCTGCCCATTGGTCTGAGGGTGAAAAGCAGAGGAGAAGGACAACTGAATTCCCAACTTGGAACAGAACGTCCTCCAAAATTTAGACACAAATTGAACTCCTCTGTCAGATACAATGTTCTCAGGAATCCCGTGCAAGCGAATCACCTGTTGCAAAAACAGGGGCACCAACTCAGAGGAAGATGGCAACTTAGGGAGTGGTACAAGATGAACCATCTTAGAGAACCTATCACAAATCACCCAAATAACAGTCATTCTTTGAGAGACCGGCATATCAGAGATGAAATCCATTGAAATATGGGTCCATGGCCTCCTGGGGACCGGCAAAGGCATCAACAACCCACTAGAGCGAGAACAAGATTTAGACCGGGAGCAAGTCCCACAGGACTGCACAAAATTTCTGACATCATGAGACAAGGTGGGCCACCAAAAAGAGCGACTCACCAGATCTCTAGTACCAAAAATACCCGGATGACCAGCCAATGCAGAGCAGTGAACTTCAGACATCACTCTCTTCTTCCACTGGTCAGGAACATACAACTTTCCACTGGGGCAACTCTCAGGTTTGTCCTCCTGGAACTCTTGCAGAGCAAGTCTCAAATCGGGCGAGATGGCAGAAAGCACTACCCCTTCGCCTAAGATGGTAGCAGGCTTGGTCACCACAGGAGAATCAGCAAAGAAACTCCTAGAGAGGGCGTCTGCCTTGACATTCTTAGTTCCAGGAAGGAAAGAGACCACAAAATCAAAATGTGTAAAAAACAAGGCCCACCTAGCCTGTCTAGGGTTCTAGCGTTTAGCTGACTCTAGGTAAATCAAATTTTTGTGGTCAGTGAGGACCACAACTTGATGTTTGGCTCCCTCCAACCAATGTCTCCACTCCTCAAATGCCCATTTCATGGCCAACAGTTCCCGATTCCCCACATCATAGTTACGTTCAGATGAAGAGAACTTTCGGGAAAAGAAAGCACAGGGATTCATTTTAGATGTTACCGGATCCTTTTGGGACAACACTGCTCCTGCACCAATCTCAGAAGCATCCACCTCTACCTAAAACAGGAGTGAGACATCAGGTTGCCGCAGAACCGGGGCGGAGGTAAATCTACGCTTCAGCTCCTGAAAGGAAGCAACCGCCTCCGGAGACCAATTCAACACATCCGCACCCTTCCTGGTCAGGTCAGTCAATGGTTTGGCAATACTAGAAAATTTTGCTATAAATTTCCGATAAAAATTAGCAAAACCCAAAAACTTCTGGAGGGCCTTCAAAGAAGTGGGCTGAACCCAATCATAAATGGCCTGTACCTTGGCCGGGTCCATTTCAATAGTTGACGGAGACAAAATAAATCCCAAAAAAGAAATCCTCTGTACTCCAAAAAGGCATTTTGATCCTTTGACATACTGAGAATTCTCTCTCAAGATCCAGAACACAGTCCGAATATGTTCCACATGAGCATCCCAATCCTTGGAGAAGATCAAAATATCGTCCAGATAGATAATCAAAAATTTATCGACAAAGTCTCGGAAAGTATCGTTCATGAAGCACTGGAAGACAGAAGGGGCATTAGTGAGCCCAAAAGGCATCACCAGGTACTCAAAATGTCCCTCCGGAGTATTAAACGCCGTCTTCCATTCATCCCCCTGCTTAATGCGGATAAGATTATACGCCCCCCTGAGGTCAAGCTTGGTAAACCAGCAAGCACCTCTGACTCTAGAGAATAGATCCGAAATCAGGGGTAACGGATACTGATATTTAATAGTAATTTTATTGAGGGCACGATAATCAATACAAGGCCTTAAAGAACCATCCTTCTTGGCCACAAAAAAAAAACCGGCACCTAAGGGTGAAGACGATGGTCTAATATGACCCTTCTACAACGCCTCCTTAATTTAGGACCGCATAGCCTCGTGCTCGGGTACAGATAAATTGAAGAGCCGACCCTTAGGAAATTTACACCCCGGGCTTAGTTCAATTGCACAGTCATAACTCCTATGAGGAGGCAAGGACGCAGACTCATTCTCACTAAATACATCATAGAAGTCCGCCAAATAGTCAGGAACCTTATGCGACTGAGGAGAGGTGGAAAAAACCGGAGCCTCACTAAAGGTACACCGGCAACCCCAACTCACCACAGACACAGACTTCCAATCCAAAACTGGATTATGAATCTGCAACCAGGGAAACCCCAGAACAATGGCATCATGCAGACCATGCAACACCAAAAATCTGCAATTTTCTTGGTGGTCTGGGGCGACCCGCATGATCAACTGGGTCCAAAACTGAGGTTTATTTTTAGCCAGAGGGGTAGCACCAATCCCCCTCAAAGGGATAGGCGTCTGCAGAGGTGTCAACGGAAATCCACAACGTTTAGCAAAATCCAAGTCCATTAGGTTTAGCGCTGCTCCCGAATCCACAAAAGCCTTGGCGGAAAATGTGGACAGGGAACAGATCAGAGTAATCGCCAAAAGAAACTTAGGCTGAACCCCACCAACAGAAAACGTGTGTGCAAAGCGTTTCTCACGTTTAGGACAAACAGAAATAATATCTGAGGCATCTCCACAGAAAAAACACAGCTTATTGCACCTTCTGAATTCCTGACGTTGCGCCTTAGACAAAACTCTATCACATTGCATAGGTTCAGACGTCTGTTCAACCGGTGGCAACACCTCTCGTGTAATCCTGCGTTCACGTAAACACCGATCAACCTGAATGGCTAAAGACATAGAATCGTCCAGACCAGAGGGAACAGGAAATCCCACCATAGTATCTTTTACGGCTTCTGACAAACCCTTCCGAAAGAGAGCAGCCAAGGCACTATCATTCCAGGTAGTAAGGACCGCCCACTTTCGGAACTTTTGACAGTACAACTCTGCAGATTCTCGACCCTGGTTCAATGCTAACAGGGTCTTTTCAGCCTGATCAATAGCATTAGGTTCATCGTACAGCAACCCCAAGGCTTGAAAAAATGCGTTCACATTAGTCAGAATAGGGTCATCTGGTTTCAAAGAAAACGCCCAATCCTGGGGATCGCCGCGCAGCAAAGAGATGACAATTTTAACCTGCTGCGCGGGGCTCCCTGACGAGTTAGGCTTCAAAGCAAAAAATAATTTACAATTATTTTTGAAACTCAAAAATTTAGATCGATCCCCAAAAAATACATCAGGTGTGGGGATCTTTGGTTCAACAGCATGTGAACGAGCAAGATAGGCGGAAATTCCTCGCACTTCAGCAGCGAGCTGCTCCACACGATCAGACACTTGCTTTATCTCCATTGAGAGAAAAAAAATTCCCCCTACGGCCTCAGAGATATAGAGGAAAGAATATACACACTCTTTTTTTTTTTTTTTTTTTTTTTTTTTAAACACAATTCTTTCCTGCTATTGAGTACCCCAGGATCTGCGGTTTGGCGGGTGATTCTGTTATGATTGAGTCACCGTAGGAGGCAAAAATAGAAATGCTAGCTAAGTCCAGAAAACCAGAGAAGTTGGCAACTATCAGATTGCAGACCCATGAACCTATCAACACAACTAGCAGTAGCCGTGGGGGGTTCCTACGATGACCTAGACCCCTCGATCACAGCCGGAGAGATACATAGGCCTAAAGAAGGAAAGGGGAAATCTAACTGCCCCAGAGCAGACCCCAAAGCAATAGGCATCCCCCCACATATAATGACGGTAAAGCAAGATGAAAACACTTACACAGACATAAAGGCAGGCTCAGCAAAGACGGGGCCAAAAAACTACCTAGATAGGAACGGATAGGAAGGCTGCTGTCTGCAATCTGCCAAAACCCTATCAGAGACAAAAGCCAACAAGCTGATATAAAAATGGCCCTGAAGCAACTAAGCTTCAAAAACTAAATCAGCACTCAGGTACTTTCAGAAGACAGAGCTCACGGAACACTGCACACTCCAGCAGGGAGTGGCAGAATCCAAAAAGCAAGAAAAACAAAAACAAATCTTAGATGCAAAAAAGGCAAAACAGAAAACTTAGCTTTAGGAGAGCAGGAATCAGACTGGTGTCCAAGAGTCCACAGAGAAATCACCCGCAGGGCAGAAAGGGCGTAGGCTGCCTTAAATCCAGTCAGTGACTCCACTCAGCCAATCGTCTTCATTAGTCCCAGGTGCCTGATAATCAGGCTCACTACCTTCCTTCACTAGAATAGGGAGTTCACCAGGCCTCAGTGACGGAGGGGAAAATGAACTCACAACACATCCGGGTGTTGGTGTTAGTGGGGGCGTTAAAGATCCTAACAGGGTGTCATTGAGTGTGGGAGCTGTATCATTACCCGCTGTCAAAGTCAGGCCCGTACCGCTTACCTCCACTCCTTGGGTGCCGAGTCCTCTCTCCTTCTCCGGGGTGGAAGATGTTGCTGGGGGACACCTGTTCAGTTTCTCCAGGAAGACCCCGGTCCATCCTGCCACTACTACAAACAGTGTCTTTAGAAGCTGATGGGTGAGCGCCTCCACCTCCGCACCCTGGAGGTCTGGGTCTATTATAAGCGACCTGTATGGGTTAGTTGAATCGCAGCAGGGAAAGTTCTCATGCTCCACCCCACACTCCGGTGCTTGTTCTCCTCATTCCGCCAAGCTGCTTCCTGGGTCCCTGGCTGTCGGTGGGTCCGGGTCATCACCGCTCTCCGGGGTGTCTTCTGGGTATTTTGCTTCCATGCCTGCAGCTACACACTCCATGTGCTTCCTTTTCTCCACTGACCCCTTCTGGGGGCGGGGTTTCCTCTTTTCTCTATTCCCACCATAGCAATGCAGGAGGCTGGTCTTCCTTGCTGACGGACACCTCTGCATTACCCACTGCCATGTAGCTTCTGACTTGCTAACTGAGTCTTGTAGTCCTCCACTAGTCTTAGGGGCTGGGTCACTGTGGCCTGGTCCCTCCACTTCTGGATATGGGCCCCACGGGTGGCTTCTGCACTTCCCGTGCCCCAAGGACTCCTGTCCTCCCAGGAGCTTCATTCAGGCTCCTCTCACAACTCTCTCTCTAGCTGTTCCTACTGAAGTCCTTCTCCTTCTCAGTCTCTGACTGACTGACTCTTTCCAGAACAATCTTCTTACCTCAGCACTAACTCCTCCCACTAACTGTCACTGCTCACTCAGTCTCACCTTCTAAGCTCCTCCCCTTTTTCCTATCTTCCCCAATCATTCCCCAACACCCTTTCCTAGCCAGCCTGGAATGAGGCCATTCTCCCCAAGGGTACACCCAGATGCCCTGACTGAACTGGTGTGTGTTGGGTGCGAGTGTTAGAGTCCTGGGTATTGCTCCCTCCGTACCTGAGAGTGGGATACCACACCTCTGGATGAGGTGCAGTACCTCTGTGGTGACTGGACCCTCAAGGGCGCCACACTTCCATGGAAGTCTTCAAACAGAGGCTGGACAGACATCTGTCTGGGAATCCTGCTTTGAGCAGGGGGTTGGACCAGATGACCCAGGAGGTCCCTTCCAACTCTACCATTCTATGATTGTACGATAAGCCATGAATCACATCATACAGAGGGCTGAGAAATAAGTAAATTAGAATTATTGAAAATAAAATGCATTAACTAATGGAGACAAGAGATGGCCTTTAGAAAACATAAAAGAGGCTGTTTTGGTGGGTTATTACTGGCTTCTTCATAGAAATGTAAAGTAAAAAAAGGTTGCCGGCAATTTTCGTATAAATCGAGTCATTTTGTCTGCAGTCTTAAAGATCATGGCATGAACAAAAGTTTTCTTTCATAGAAGATGACTATCAAACCTACTAAATTATAATGTGAGTCCCTGTCAGTCGAACAGAAAGCAGTAAACTCATGCATATTTGACATTCAGGAATATTCTTCCTCTTCATATTTTTGTTCATATTTGTCAGGTCGGACTGAGCAAGATACGAGTAGTGTAATCATGCAGTTTTTTTTTCCAGCAGAGCACATGTGCCAGTAACCAGCTTATCTGCTACAATTAGAATATGAGAAAAGAGCATAACATTTGGGAATGCAGATGAATATTGACAACTTGCATGTGGTTGCATACGTAGGTGCCAGGCTGTGACCTGGTAAATTAGAGGCAAGTGGTCCGCACAGCATGGTGTTACTGATTCCCATGAATGATCAGCAGAAGGCTCCCAGTGAGAGGAGTCTAGATTTTATTAAATATGGCCAGCTTGTAAGGCAGTCTAGATTATATTCAATGTTACATTGCCCTCTACTGTACAAAGTAGGAATATCTATTGCGGAAAGTGAGCCATAGTATTCCTCATCCTTTACAAAGCTCTTTTATGAATTGCTGCCACTGATCTCTGCAGATATCATATTCCTAGGAGATTCCAGAGCATGCCACAAGAAAAGATGTAACAGATCAGCATCTGATCATTGTGGCAGCCACCCTTCCCCATGCAGCACTATAACTGTCAATGATCTGGAGGCCTGGTGAAAGGCAAATCTATTGTGAAGAACAGTATCCAAAGATACAATACAAAGGCAAAGTGTGCAGCCATCCAAATGTTCTTACTAAAGATCTTAAATCATGAGAATGTAGGATACAGCAAGGTGGGTTTAATTCACTATATCCTGAATTCATCAGGACCAGCATTATTCACTCTGGTCTGGATAAGAAGGCGAGTTGGAGTTAGAGGTGTTTAAGTCAGTAAAAGCAGCATGCTTCTAAATGAATCAGACACATCTGAAAAGTGTTGTGTGCCTCCATGCACATCGCCACTTCCAGTAGAAGACTGCAGTAAAAGTTGTGGCCCAAGGCATGTCACAGCATGTCATGAAATAGACAAGCAGCCTTCACCACACCCTGTTGCGCCCCCATCAGACCCCATTTTGAAAATGCCAAAAAGTCACAATATTTGTACTCCACTCTACATTGCACAAAATTTTTTATACTTTACAAAGTGTTTTACACCAGAAAAATGGCTCTGATGAATTTGTGCCCATGTGTAGAGTGAAGTCAACTGATGTGTGGCGCCCCTGCGGTCTCAGTCACCACAGGGTACTGCACTTCATCCAGAGGTGTTGTACTCTGCTCTCAGGTAAAGAAGGAGCACTGCCAGGACTCACACACCAGTACCCAACACTAGTCTTCATCTGGCCAGGGGGGAGTTAAATAGAGGGCGTGGGTGGAGAAAGTAGAGAAGGGGCGGAGTTTAACAGAGTGACAGTTGGTGGGAGGAGTTAGTGCTGGGATAAAGAGATTGTTCTGGAAAGAGTCAGTCACTCAGAGAGTGGTGTGAGAGGACAGAAGTCAGTCAGGAGGGAGAGAGAGAGAAGGAGTCACTTGTGAAGAGTGAATCTGAGTTCGACTTGTCTCCAGATTAAAGACAGTGAGAGATATGGAGTGAAGATAGAGAAGAAAGGAAGAAAAGCTCCAGGAGGAGAGGAAGAAGAGTTCTTAGGGGTACGGATAGTCAGCAATCCATCCGTGGGGCCCGCATCGATTGGCGTGGTCGGTGGAGGGACCAGGTTGCAGTTAGGGGACCGGCCTCAAAATTAGTGGAGAAGCTAAGGACTCAGCTAGGAAACTGGAGGCAGCAGTATCTTTAAGTACTGCAGCCGACCCATACTCATTCACCGAAAAGGCAGACATATAGGATCCAGGGGCCTGACCAACGTCGCCCGACAAGATCTGAGTCTGCTGGATTGGGACACTGTGTGTGAAGACGGAGGGCAGGAGAGGTGATAGCCAGTATAGTGAGACGACCAGGGAAGGAAGATCAAAGGGAGCCCTGCCAACGTACACCCCAAGCTACCTGAGAGCTGTCTGGACCACAAGCCTGGAGGACACAGCACCAAGGCTAGGGATTGTAACAACTGAACTTTGAGTAAAAGTGTGAAGACTGCACTCCGCTCTGTCCTCAGTTTATTTGCTGCATCATCTGCCCTGCAATAACCACCATCTCCAACACCATAGTTTGCCCAGGGGAAAAGCTCTGCCTGTGGATAGCTGAACTAACTCTGCTGCATGAACAACTGCCCCATTGGACTGAATCTGCAGCGTCGGCTAACATCTTACTTGCCGAGTACCACAGGTAGCGTCACGAATAATCCTTTATAAACTTTATTTCCCTTTTTCATCACTTTCACCAGGGCCACGGACCAGGTCACTGCTGCCGTGACACATCCCCTTTAAGAACTGACTGGCACGATACTGAGTATTCTTCAAGGTCCTGGCGGGCGCTACAGTTGGAGACAACGTGGTGTTTTGTGTGTGGTGAGCTTTCTGCTAGGAAATCTTCCATCCTGCCATTCTACCTTAAAATGGTTGCGCAAAGTTTGAAAGTTATTCCCTATTTACTGTATAGGATCTTAGGATAGGGCATAGCTATCTTATTACTGGGGGGGGGGTCTGACCACTGGATTGAATGAGGTGGTTAAAGGAGTGGTGGTTGATCTTGCGCACCTCCACTCCGTTCATTATTAGTAGAACTATCAGAGATAGCTGAGTAAAGCATTCCCCTAGTCTTTGGCACACATATTAAAGTGCTTATGATTGACCATCCATTTTTACATGGGCTTTTCAGTGATGCAGTCCCAAGGATTGGTGGCAATCCCAACCTTTTGTTCCCAATGATTAGGAAGTTATTAAATCCTGTGGAATATCTTCCAACCTGGATACAAGTCTTTTAACATTAGGATGGACAAAATACACCTTTTTTGCAGCAATTTTCCATATTGGCAGCAGATTTTTTCAGCTGGATAGTCTCTGCTACAATAGAATGACAGTATATCAATCATGTAAGGCTAGTTTCACATTTGCACCATTTTGCGCAGCGTTTCGTGCGCACATAAAACGCATGCCAAAAACACTTACAAGCGCTTGTAAATGCTGTGATTTTTTAACGCATCAGCGTGCGCATGACAACAAAAGAACGCAGCGTTTGTATGCGTTTTTGCATGCGTTTGCGTTTTTTATGCGCATGCGTTGTCTAGGTGTCACATTTCACAGGAGGAAAATCCTTGCAAAATTTTTGAAACAGACTCCACCAATGGGACATCAGTGGGCGTGTGTCATGGGAATTTTTTATATATACCCTGTTTACAGCTGAATTAATTAGAATTGCTTGATTTTTCCTTTGTGAACATGGATCTGCGCTAGAAGAGTTTTCACTTCAACTTGGATCCGGACAACGCTTTGGCTCAGGCTGTTGCATTTGCTTGTCATCAACAAAGGGAGAGAGAGAGAGACAGCGAAGACGGCAGCAGGGATGTTTCTGGATACATCCGATTATTGAACTCCGGGTGAGCCGTGGAGCGTACCACACCCTCTACAGCGAGCTCCAGGCAAACCCGGAGAAATTTACTGATTATACCCGGATGTCCCAAGAAAGCTTCAGGGATTTGCTTGCTCGTGTTCAAGAATCCTTCCGGAGACAGGACACACAGCTCCGTCATTCGATTCCTCCTGAGGAACGGCTCCTGGTCACATTACGGTACATAATATTTACAAACCAATGCCTGCATAATTTTCTTTGTTCTGTCATGTACTATTTTCAAGACTGCAGAATTATTGTTCTGCCATGTAGTAAACAAAAGCCTGCAGAATTATTGTTATGCTAGGTACTATTTTTTTTTATTTTATTGTTTTAAAAAACCATATACATACATATTAATTTTTATTCTTTCTCAGGTTCACAGATTCCTGGCTACTGGAGATACCCTCTCTTCACTCCACTTCCAGTACCGGATTGGAATATCCACCTTGTCGGCAATAGTTGCGGCCACCTGCCGGGCTTTGTGGGACGTTCTTTGTCCAGAATTTATGCCCCTGCCCACCGTGGAAAAGTGGATAGATATTGCTGACAAATTCTGGACAGTTTGCAATTTCTCCAACTGTTTGGGAGCGGTGGATGGGAAACACATCCAGATAATCAAGCCCAAAAGAACAGGCTCTGAGTACTATAACAACAAAAAGTACTTTTCTACAGTACTCATGGCCATTGCGGATGCAGACTGTGTGTTTGTTGCAGTGGACATTGGGTCATTTGGCCATGGGAATGACTCCCAGGCTTTTAAGAACTCGAGCATGGGCCGGAGGATGTATGGCAACCATTTCAATTTCCCCATGCCACAGTCTCTTCCCCACACCGAAGGTCCGCCACAGCCATTTGTAATGGTTGGGGATGAGACATTTCAAATGTGCAAAAACCTGCTGAAACCTTACTCCAGCCGGGACTTGGACCACAACCAAAAAATCTTTAATTACAGACTGATCAGGGCACGAAAAACTGTAGAGTGTGCCTTTGGTATTCTTGTCTCCAAATGGTGCATTCTCGGCACAGCCATTAATCTGAAACTGGAAACAGTGGATGAGATGGTGAAGGCGTGTGTGGTTCTTCATAATTTTGTGATGGCTAAAGAGCACGCTAACTTTGAACTTGATAATGTAGCTCCAAACCCATTGCCTGAATTCACTCAGCACGCTCTCCGGTCATCCGTTGAAGTTGGCCAAATGAGGGACCAATTTGCGGCTTACTTTATCTCAGATGTAGGACGTGTGGAATGGCAAGATCAAATGGTGTAAAAATGTTTTCTTGTGTGTATGATAATAAAAAAACCTGTTTTGATAACTGTACCTAGTGCACTCTGTTTTCATACACTCCAATCCAATAATCACCTGCCCAGGTGTACCCATGAATTCATGATGCTGTGTTTTGTGCATCATAAATTTACTAGTAATCCTGACCAGGTGACTATACATACACACAAACTGTATGAACTTTAGCATCTCTACAGTTTGTGTTCAATTTGCAGCGACGGTGGAGAAAATACAAATAAAAAATTTTTTATCGCCTGGCCTGATGTTACAAATAGTGATTTTGGTATGCACTAGCATCCTTCACTCTTTAAAACATCTGACCACGTGAGTATAAATATTATTTGTAGGATCACCACTGTGGCTTGAGTATGAGCGCAGACTGGAGAGATGATAAAGTTTATACAACTTCTACAATCCCCAGGCCTGGTGTCATGCTGAAGTGAGGATGCCCAAAATAACGCCTCCTCACTTCAGAATGTTATCACACATGGGCAGGTGAATACACATATGAGTGAACCTCCAGCATCTCTCCAGTCTGCGTGTGTAGTGCCCCCAGGAGTATGGTCGCCACAGTGGCATTACCTTCCTCCTAGGGAGTGTGATGTCATGCTTGGAAGCAATGAAGGGTCTCTCTGTCAGTTAACAACAGCACATAACACAGCTCCCACTCCAGGCCAGCAGAGGGAGCTCTGAACCCAAAACTGGGGGAAGAGCTGCTCTCTGGGGGCCAGGAAGGGGAAATTTTGTTAGTTCGTGTGAGGAGGGCAATGTGTGTGGACGTGGAGGAGAAGAGCTGGGAGATTGAGCAGGGAGTTCAGGCTATTTCCCAGCTATAGCACATGATCTGGAGCCCTGTCTCCAAGGCTGTACAGACACTGATGGTCCTGCAACAGAAACCGGAGGAATAGGAAGCTGTAAATGCTCTATTCCCACATAAGACTCGGAGGTACAACAGCGACGTGTGAGCCAGAAGAGGAAGGTTACAGCTGTCTGCCATATAAGGGAGTTCTAAAGAGAATAAGCAAGTGGAACTTCAGTGTAACACAGTACTGTAAGTACCTAAAATTAAGCGCTAGGAAGGAGACTACACAACCCATCTGCATAGAGAGATTCCTAAGTTGCTTCCAGGCTAGCCAGCTCCTGTACCATCTGTAATCTGGACCCTGGACTGCATTTGCCAAGCAAAGTAAAGGTAAAGAAACTGCACCCTGTTGTGTCCTTGCCTCCTTCCTGCAAACTCCAGCACTGCTACATATCTGTGCCAGACACTACACCCTCTTCCTCAGCACCCATTCTCTTCATCTACTCTGCACTGGGACTGCAGCCCTGCCTGTGGAGGGTTACAACATCATTGCTGCACCACACCATCTGTCCCCGAGGATCTGTCTGCAGCATCGGCTTAACATCTTCATTGCTGAACACCACAGGTGGCGTCACGAATCATTCACTCATAAACTTAATTCCATCACTTAATACCTTTTACATGGGCGCCCAGGGTCACGGACCGGGTCACCGCTGCTGTGACATTCCAGTTATGAATGGGTCACCGAGGAGAAAAAAGCAAAACAAGCTAAGTCACAGAAAACCAGAGAGGCTAGTAACTATGCAGATTGCAGATCCCTGATCCTACCACACAACTAGCAGCAGCCGTGGAGCGTACCTACAATGTTCCTAGACGCTTCGTCACAGCCGGAGGACTAAATAAGCCTGAAGCATGAAAAGGGGAAAACTAACTGCCCCAGAGCAGACCCCAAAGGAATAGATAGCCCCCACACATGTATTGACGGTGAAACAAGATGAAGGCACAAACACAGGCAGGAAAATAGGCTGAGCAAACGATGGGGCCCAAACTAACTAGAAAGGAAAGGAAAGGAAAGACACTGTCTGCAACCTGCAAAAAACCCTACAAAAATAATGTCCAACACTTCTGATAGCAAAATTAACCCTGAAGTCACTAGACTTCTCCCACTATATCAGCACTCTGAAATATTCTGAGACAGGGCAAAAAGAGACCAAACTAGTAAGGGACAAAAAGCAAATTGGCAAAATACTGATAAATAAGAGTGGAAATTCAGCACAGCCCCCAGCCGGGGCTGGCTGACCACACAAAAAACTGAATAGACCAACAAAATCCAGTGTGAACATTAGCAGAAAAACTTAGCTTTAGATGACTGGAACAGAGCTGAAAACCAAGAGCTGACAAGCCAGAAGGAATCACCAGCAACTGAATAGGGCGTCGGCTGTCTTAAATCCAATCTGAGACCACCACCAGAGGGAGTCTGGAAGGAGAACTCACAACTGGTGAACCAGAGAATGAACTCACAACAGTACCCCCCCTTGAGGAGGGGTCACCGAACCCTCATCCATGCCACCAGGCCGATCAGGATGGGCCCGGTGAAAAGCACGAACCAATCTATTGGCATGAATATCGGAGGCAGAGACCCAAGAATTATCCTCCTGACCATAACCCTTCCATTTGACCATATACTGGAGTCTCCGTCTAGCCAAACGAGAATCCAATATTTTCTCTACCTTATATTCCACATTGCCTTCAACCAACACAGGGTCAGGAGGTGCTGCCATCGAACCACTGGCCCAAAAAACCTCTTCAAAAGAGATTTGTGAAATACGTTATGGATCTTGAACGTAACTGGAAGAGCCAATCGAAACGAAACAGGATAAAGAATTTCCAAAATCTTATAATGACCAATAAATCTTGGCTTAAATTTAGGAGATGCAACCTTCATAGGAATATTCTTAGACGACAACCAAACCATATCACCCACTTTAATCCAGGGACCAATGGTCCTATGCCGGTTGGAAAATCGCTGGGCCTTTTCCTGAGAGAGTGACAACTTATCCACCACTTGGTCCCATATCTGCTGCATTCTCTTAACCACAGTGTCCACACCTGGGCAGGATGAAGATTCCACTTGCCCTGAAGAGAATCGAGGATGAAACCCAAAATTACAGAAAAAGGGTGACATCAAAGTGGCAGAACTAGCTCTATTTTTCAGTGCGAATTCGGCCAAGGGCAAAAATGAGACCCAATCATCCTGATCAGCAGATATAAAACATCTCAAGTAAGACTCCAAGGTCTGGTTTGTTCTCTCCGTCTGTCCATTGGTCTGGGGATGAAACGCAGAGGAGAAAGATAACTGAATTCCCAGATTGGAACAAAAGGGTCTCCAGAATCTGGACACAAACTGGACTCCTCTGTCGGACACAATGTTCTCAGGAATCCCATGTAACCGAACCACCTGTTGTAAAAACAAGGGCACCAACTCAGCGGAAGATGGCAACTTTGGGAGTGGTACAAGATGGACCATCTTCGAAAATCTATTACAAATCACCCAGATAACAGTCATTCTCTGAGAGACAGGAAGATCAGAAAAAAATCCATTGAGATATGGGTCCAAGGCCTCTTGGGCACCAGCAAGGGCATCAGCAACCCACTAGAACGAGAACAGGGTTTAGACCGAGAACAAGTCCCACAGGACTGTACAAAATTCCTGACGTCACGAGATAAGGAAGGCCACCAAAAGGACCGACTCACCAAATCTCTGGTACCAAAAATACCTGGATGACCAGCCAATGCGGAGCAATGAATTTCAGACATCACTCTCTTTCTCCACTGGTCAGGAACATACAATTTTCCCATAGGGCAACGCTCAGGTTTATCATCCTAAAATTCCTCCAGGGCGCGTCTCAAATCGGGCGAAATGGCAGAAAGAACTACCCACTCACCTAGGATGGTAGTAGGCTCGGTCACACTAAGAGAATCGGCAAAGAAACTCCAAGAAAGGGCGTCTGCCTTAACATTCTTAGTGCCCGGGAGAAAAGAGACCACAAAATTAAAACGCGTGAAAAACAAGGCCCATCTAGCCTGTCTAGGATTCAAGCATTTGGCCGACTCCAGATAAATCAAATTCTTGTGATCGGTGAGGACCACAACTTGATGTATAGCTCCCTCCAACCAATGTCTCCACTCCTCAAATGCCCATTTCATGGCCAACAATTCCCGATTCCCCACATCATAGTTGCATTCAGATGGGGAGAACTTTCGAGAAAAGAAGGCACAGGGATTCATCTTAGAAGTCACAGGGTCTTTTTGGGACAAAACAGCTCCTGCACCAATCTCAGAAGCATCTACCTCCACCTGAAATGGAAGTGAGACATCAGGTTGCCGTAAAACTGGAGCTGATGTAAATCTCTGCTTAAGCTCCTGAAATGCAGAGATAGCCTCAAGAGACCAACTCAGCACATCAGCGCCCTTCTTGGTCAGATCAGTCAGTGGTTTGACAATCCCAGAAAAATTACCTATAAATTTACGATAGAAATTAGCAAAACCCAAAAACTTCTGGAGGGCCTTCAAAGAAGAAGGCTGAACCCAATCATAAATGGCCTGTACCTTAGCGGGTCCATTTCAATAGTCGATGGAGATAAGATAAATCCCAAAAATGAAATCCTCTGTACACCAAAGAGGCATTTCGATCCCTTACCAAACAGGGAATTCTCCCTCAAAATCCGGAACACAGTCTGGACGTGTTGCACATGAGAATCCCAATCACTAGAAAAGATCAAAATATCATCCAGATAGATGATCAAAAACTTATCCACAAAGTCACGGAAAATATCATTCATAAAGGACTGGAAGACAGAAGGGGCATTAGTGAGCCCAAAAGGCATCGCCAGGTACTCAAAATGTCCCTCCGGAGTATTAAACGCTGTCTTCCATTCATCCCCGAATAAGATTATACGCCCCCCTGAGGTCAAGCTTAGTAAACCAGCAGGCACTCTTAACTCTGGAGAATAAATCAGATATCAGAGGTAACGGGTACTGATATTTAACTGTCATCTTGTTAAGGGAACGATAATCAATACACGGTCTTAATGAACCATCTTTCTTGGCCACAAAAAAAAAACCAGCACCTAAAGGTGACAATGATGGTCTAATATGACCCTTCTTCAATGACTCCTTAATATAGGATCGCATAGCATCGTGTTCGGGTACTGATAAATTGATAAGCCGACCGTTGGGAAATTTACACCCAGGCGTCAACTCAATTGCACAGTCATAACTCCTATGAGGAGGCAAAGACGCAGACTTGCTCTCACTAAATACATAAGAAAAATCGGCTAGATAATCAGGAATATCATGAGACTTAGGAGAGGTGGAGAAAACAGGAGCATCCCTAAGGCTAGTTTCACACTAGCGTTTTTGAGCGCAGCGACGGCCTGCGCACGGCCGCCGCTAAGCCCCGCCCCCTGCCGCGCCTCCGCCGGTAGCTCCGCCTACCGGCGCATGACGCTGCATGCGCCCTGCATCCCCTATATTTATCACTGGGGGCGAAGGCTGTGCGCAGTATGTGTTTGGCGGCGCATGCGTCCTCAAACACATACTGCGCACGGCCTGCGCCCCCAGTGATAAAGATAGGGGACGCAGGGCGCATGCAGCGTCATGCGCCGGTAGGCGGAGCTACCGGCGGAGGTGCGGCAGGGGGCGGGGCTTAGCGGGGGCCGTGCGCAGGCCGTCGCTGCGCTCAAAAACGCTAGTGTGAAACTAGCCTAAGAACACACTGACAACCCCAACTCACCACAGACCCAGATTTCCAATCCAAAACTGGATTATGAGTTTGCAACCAAGGAAAACCCAGAACAATAGTATCATGCAAATTATGCAACACCTAAAATTTACAATTTTCTTGTTGGTCTGGGGCAACTTGCATTGTCACCTGGGTCCAAAACTGAGGTTTATTCTCCGCCAAAGGAGTAGCATCAATTCCCCTCAAAGGAATAGGCATTCGCCGAGGCGTCATGGAAAAACCACAACGTTTAGAAAAGTCCAAATACATCAGATTCAACGCTGCTCCTGAATCCACAAAAGCCTTCGTGGAAAACGTGGATAAGGAGCAGATCAGAGTAATTGCCAAAAGAAACTTAGGTTGTATACTGCCCACAGCAAATGTGTGTGCAAAACGTTTCTCTCGTTTTGGGCAGGCAGAAATAGTATGAGAGGCATCTCCACAGAAAAAACACAGCTTATTACACCTTCTAAACTCCTGACGTTGCACCCTAGACAAAACCCCATCACATTGTGTTAGGTGTCAGACTACTGACACTGCACAGCGGGAGTCCAGAGCCAGACATCCTGCGGTCTCCCATCCTTCCTCGACCACTCAAGGTGTTGCTTAGCAAACACAGCGAGCCAGGCTTGCTGCTCAGACTCGCTCTGACAGCCTGGATCTTGCTGCCACCTCTGGTGCAGCAATAGCAGCGCAACCTGCTCTGCAGGGAACTGCTCCTGAGGCTAAGTCCTCATGCCGTGCTACTGGGCATGCCCGCAACTTGACCTCTCACTGGAGAGCAGGGGTCACATGCTCAGGTCCTACGTCGGATCTGATTGGTCCTTCCCAAGCTAATGGAAGGTCCCGGAAGCGCATCGCTATAAAAAGCCCGCATGGCGGCTCGGCGATGCGCTAGTGTAGCATATTATGCTGTGTGTGTATGGTGACAGATGTGTGGACTGGTGACTGACGCATTATGAAACCCCTTCCTTCGGATATTACGAATGGTGACAGAGAGTTGGATAGTCAGTCTCAGCTTGTGGCAAACTACACGCCACGTGATCCTCGCCTACACTAGCGTCCGTCGGCGCCCGTGTCTCAGTGCCGACGTCTGCGGGTTTACCTGCCGCTGCGCTGCACTAACCGCAGCTACTCTTGGTAGCTGTTGCGACGCCACACGCAGGCCTCTGTGACATTAACAGAGCCGCGTCTCGGCATCACATTGCCTCTTGCAACTCTGTGCCAGAACAGAGCCGTCCTTAGCGTTCGGGTGACGTTAACCCGAGCGCAGTACCTCATTGATTAGGTGCATCTGCCATTGTTCAGCAGCGGTCTTGTCACCTACCGCACGGTGGACTCCGGGCAGCGAACGCACCTCCTGCTATTTTATATTTGGTGCATTCCGCCGTCCTAACATTACACTAGCGCCAGGGTCTGGCTGACAATGGCAGACGTGCAGCAGCTGCAGCGCTACATTCGGCAGCTGGAGAGCAGGTTGGCGGCTATCAAGAGCACCAACTCAGCTGCGAATGTTGCGCTAGCTGCCGCCCAGACGGTCGCTGAGGCCGTCTCACGTGTGCCCACACTTTTGCCCTCGCCAACAATCTCTTCCCTCCCGCTCCCCGATAAGTTTTCGGGTGAAGCGCCACCTGTAGGGGATTCGTCAGTCAGTGCTCCATTCACCTGGAGTTGCTGGCTGCACGGTTTCCTACAGAGCGGGCTAAGGTGGGCTTTATTGTCTCCTTGTTAGCTGGCCGGGCATTGCAGTGGGCCACACTGTTGTGGGAACGTGATGATCCCATGGTTCAGGGGCCTGCTCAGTTCCTCGCAGCTCTGAAGCAGGTCTTCTTGGGACCACGGGTCACGCACGATATGGCTCTCCAACTGTTAGCGTTAACACAAGGGTCACTCTCGGTTAGCCATTATGCTGTCCGGTTTCGGACATTGGCTTCCGAACTGGAGTGGCCGGACAAAGTGTTAGTCCCAGTGTTCTGGAGAAGCCTAGCTGAGCACGTCAAGGATGCTCTAGCCACCCGAGATATTCCCACAACTCTGGAGGAATTGATCTCCGTCTCCACCCGTATTGATCTCCGGTTCACGGAGCGCGGGCTGGAGAGGACTCAATCCAGACGTAAGATTAACCTGGCTCCCACCTTTACCGAACCGCTGAGCCATTCCGCTCAGGAGCCTCCCTCCATCGAGCCCATGGAGGTATCTCGCACCGGTACTAAGCCACGTCAGGTGCGGGGCTCTGTGCGCTGTTATCACTGCCGACACTTTGGCCACTCGGCTGGCACATGTCCTCAGCGGCCAAAGGGACGACCCCGGTCCATGGTTGTAGGTGGTGGCCAGTCCCAGATGGAGCCCTTTTCGCCTAAGCCGGTATTCCGGGGTACTTTGGATAATGGTTCCTCCACCTGGAAGGCAGAGGTTACTCTGGACTCCAGGGCCGAGGGGAACTTTATGTCCTCGAGTTTTGCCCAGAGTTACTCTATCCCCCTGGTATTACTCCCACAACCTCTGACCATCAGGGTGGTGGATGGGGCACCATTGCCGTCTCAAGGGACCCATCAGATGGTCCCACTCGGTCTCGCCATGTCCCCCTCACATCGGGAGACCCTGTCCTTGCTTATTATGCCTCATGGCATCGATCAGGTACTCCTCGGGGTTCCCTGGCTTCGTTGTCACTCCCCTCACATTGATTGGGCGTCGGGGAGAATACTGGGCTGGAGCAAGGACTGCGAGGGAAGGTGTCTAAGGGACTGTCTTCAGGTAGCATCTACAGAGCTGCCTACAGATCTCTCCACGCTTCCTGAACCTTACCATCAGTATGCAGACGTCTTCTCTAAGAAGTCTGCGGAGACACTCCCGCCGCACCGTGCCTATGATTGCCCGATTGACCTCCTGCCGGGCACAGAACCTCCTCGAGGTTGTGTCTACCCATTGTCTCTTCCGGAGACAGAGGCAATGTTCCAATATATCCGGGAGAACCTGGCGCGGGGCTTTATCAGGAAGTCGGTGTCACCGGCTGGGGCAGGCTTCTTCTTCGTTCAGAAGAAGAGCGGAGAGTTATGCCCCTGTATCAACTACCGGGGTCTCAATGCCATCACGGTAAAGAATAAGTACCCTCTCCCGTTGATCTCCGAGTTGTTCGACAGGTTGCGTGGGGCGTGGCTCTTCACAAAGCTAGACCTACGAGGGGCATACAACCTGATCCGTATTCGCGAGGGAGACGAATGGAAGACAGCTTTTAATACTCAGGATGGCCATTATGAATATCTGGTCATGCCCTTCGGCCTTTGTAATGCGCCCGCTCTCTTCCAGGACTTCGTCAACGACGTCTTCCGTGACATGCTTTCTACCTCGGTGGTGGTCTGTCTGGATGATATCCTCATCTTTTCGCCAGATTTGCCCACCCACCGGAAAGATGTCTGCAGGGTATTCGACCGCCTGCAGGCGAATTCCCTGTTCGCCAAGCTGGAGAAGTGTCAGTTTGAGCAGGAGTCCTTGCCATTTCTGGGCTACGTCATCTTGGCCCAGGGGTTGGCTATGGATCCGGCCAAACTGCAAGCGGTTATGGACTGGCAGGAACCCCATTCTCTTAAAGCGGTGCAGCGCTTTTTGGGGTTCGTTAATTATTACTGTCAGTTTATACCCCACTTCTCCACTCTGGTAGCTCCTTTGGTTGCTGTCACGAAAAAAGGAGCTAATCCTAAGGCGTGGACCGAACAGGTTTCTAAGGCTTTTTCCTCCATAAAGTCCCACTTTGCAGGCGCTCCCATTTTACACCGTCCCGATGTGGATAAGCCGTTTATCCTTGAGGTAGACGCTTCTTCCATCAGTGCAGGAGCAGTCCTTTTCCAAAAGGATGCTCAAGGTCGTAAGCATCCCTGCTTCTTCTATTCTAAGACCTTTTCACCGGCGGAGAAAAATTACTCCATCTGCGACAGAGAGCTGCTGGCCATGAAATTGGCTTTCTCTGAGTGGAGACATCTCCTGGAGGGAGCCCGGTTCCCCTTTCAGGTGTTCACGGACCACAAAAACCTGGTCTATCTTCAGATGGCCCAACGCCTGAATTCCCGTCAGGCCAGGTGGTCGCTCTTCTTCTCTCGCTTCCGCTTCACCCTGCACTACCTCTCCGGGGAGAAGAACATCCGAGCAGATGCCCTCTCTCACTCGGTGGTCTCAGCGGAAGAAGGAGAGGCTGAGCCCCGGTTAATTCTCCCTCCGGAGAGTTTTATGACCGTGGCTCCTATCGCTCTCGAGTCGGTACCGCCAGGCAAGACCTTGGTGCCCCCTCGGCTACGGCCGGAGGTTCTTGCCTGGGCACATGCCTCCAGGCTAGGTGGCCATTTTGGTAATAAACGGACCACCGAACTCCTGGCAAGGTCATATTGGTGGCCACATATGGCTCGAGACAACAAGGCATATGTGAAAGCATGCGTCTCGTGTGCCTGGAACAGGCCCTCTAGACAGAGGCCGGCAGGGCTCTTGTTTCCCCTGCCAGTAGCGGATAGACCATGGGAAATGGTGGGCATGGACTTTATAGTTGGCCTGCCCAAGTCCAGTGGCAGTACGGTCATCTGGGTGGTTACCGACCATTTTTCCAAAATGGCACATCTGGTGCCACTCGCACGCCTACCTTCCGCCCGAGGTCTGGCCGTCCTGTTCATTAAGCATGTATTCCGTTTACATGGTATGCCGGACAAAATCGTAAGTGACCGAGGTCCCAAGTTTGCATCTCGTTTTTGGAGAGAGCTCTGCAGCTTACTCAGCATCGAGCTAAATCTGTCCTCCGCCTACCATCCCGAGACGAATGGCTTGGTCGAAAGGGCCAATCAGGCCTTGGTCACCTATCTACGACATTTTGTCTCTGCCAGGCAGGATGACTGGGCATCCTTGCTGCCTTGGGCTGAATTTGCCCTAAACAATGCGGTGGCCGATTCCACTGGTCAGACGCCTTTTCTCCTAAATTATGGTCAACACCCACGCGTCCCTGTCCCAATGCCGGTGTCCTCCACTGACTCCAGGGTGGCAGACTGGGCAGTGGAGGCCCAGGACATTTGGGATCACACTCAGGATGCTATCCGGGCATCTAAAGAAAGGATGAGGGCGTCCGCCGACACGCACCGGCGACCCGCGCCAAGCTTCTCCCCTGGCGACATGGTGTGGCTCTCCACCCGGGACATTAAATTGAGGGTCGCGTCTCCCAAGTTCGCACCACGATACATTGGACCGTTCAAGGTCCTCGAGCGACTTAGCTCAGTGGTCTACCGCCTGGCTCTTCCTCCACATTTGGCCATATTGGGCGTGTTTCATGTGTCCCTCCTCAAACCAGTTCACATGGTCCGGTTTTCTGAGCCATCCACTGGGTCATCAGACTTATCGTCTGACGAGTATGAGGTTAACGCCATCGTGGGGCGCAGGTTTGTCCGTGGCAAAAAGTTCTATTTGGTGGACTGGAAGGGTCATGGTCCCGAGGCTCGGACCTGGGAGCCGGTGGAGAAAATTCATGCACCGCTCCTGGTAGCGGCTTTTGAGCGCAGTGAGGCTCAGAGGGGAGGGGACCCTAGGGGGGGTAATGTTAGGCGTTGGATTCCTGGCACTGCACAGCGGGAGTCCAGAGCCAGACATCCTGCAGTCTCCCATCCTTCCTCAACCGCTCCAGGTGTTGCTCAGCAAACACGGCGAGCCAAGCTTGCTGCTCAGACTCGCTCTGACAGCCTGGATGTTGCTGCCACCTCTGGTGCAGCAATAGCAGCGCAACCTGCTCTGCAGGGAACTGCTCCTGAGGCTTAGTCCTCATGCCGTGCTACTGGGCATGCTCGCAACTTGACCTCTCACTGGAGAGCAGGGGTCACATGCTCAGGTCCTACATCGGATCTGATTGGTCCTTCCCAAGCTAATGGAAGGTCCCGGAAGCGCATCGCTATAAAAAGCCCGCATGGCGGCTCGGCGATGCGCTAGTGTAGCATATTATGCTGTGTGTGTATGGTGACAGATGTGTGGACTGGTGACTGACGCATTATGAAACCCCTTCCCTTGGATATTACGAATGGTGACAGAGAGTTGGATAGTCAGTCTCAGCTTGTGGCAAACTACACGCCACGTGATCCTCGCCTACACTAGCATCCGTCGGTGCCCGTGTCTCAGTGCCGACATCTGCGGCTTTACCTGCCGCTGCGCTGCACTAACCGCAGCTACTCTTGGTCGCTGTTGCGACGCCACACGCAGGCCTCTGTGACATTAACAGAGCCGCGTCTCGGCATCACATTGCCTCTTGCGACTCTGTGCCAGAACAGAGCCGTCCTTAGCGTTCGGGTGACGTTAACCCGAGCGCAGTACCTCATTGATTAGGTGCATCTGCCATTGTTCAGCAGCGGTCTTGTCATCTACTGCACGGTGGACTCCGGGCGGCGAACGCACCTCCTGTTATTTTATATTTGGTGCGTTCCGCCGTCCTAACACATTGCATAGGTTCGGACGTTTGTTCAAAAGGTGGCAGTGCCTCCCGTGTAGTTTTACGTAAACGCCAATCAACTTGAATGGCTAATGACATAGAATAATCCAGACCAGAGGGAACAGGAAATCCCACCATAACATCTTTTACGGTCTCTGATAAACCCTTCCGAAAGATAGCTGCCAATGCATTCCATGTAGTAAGGACCGCCCACTTTCGGAATTTTTGACAGTATAACTCTGCAGAATCCTGACCTTGGTTTAATGCCAACAGGGTTCTCTCAGCTTGATCAACAGCATTAGGTTCATCATACAACAACCCCAAGGCTTGAAAAAATGCATCCACATTAGTCAGAATAGGATTTTCAGATGTCAGAGAAAAAGCCCAATCCTGGGGATCGCCGTGCAGCAAGGAGATGACAATTTTAACCTGCTGCACAGAGCTCCCCGATGAGTTAGGCTTCAAGGCCAGAAATAATTTACAATTATTCTTAAAATTCAGAAATTTAGACCGATCTCCAGAAAACACATCAGGAGTAGGGATCTTAGGTTCAGCAGCATGTGACTGAATGAGGTTGGAAATTCCCTGCACTTCAGCAGCCAGCTGCTCCACACGATCAAACAATTGCTTAATCTCCATTCGGAAAAAGAAAAAAAAAATCCTCCTACGGCCCCGGAGAAAAAAATCTAAAAAAAAAATGCTGACACTTTTTTTTTAACAACTTTTTCCTGCTTTTGAGTACCCTAGAATCTGCGGTATGGCTGGTGATTCTGTTATGAATGGGTCACCGAGGAGAAAAAAGCAAAACAAGCTAAGTCACAGAAAACCAGAGAGGCTGGTAACTATGCAGATTGCAGATCCCTGATCCTACCACACAACTAGCAGCAGCCGTGGAGCGTACCTACGATGATCCTAGATGCTTCGTCACAGCCGGAGGACTAAATAAGCCTAAAGCATGAAAAGGGGAAAACTAACTGCCCCAGAGCAGACCCCAAAGGAATAGATAGCCCCCACACATGTATTGACGGTGAAACAAGATGAAGGCACAAACACAGGCAGGAAAATAGGCTGAGCAAATGATGGGGCCCAAACTAACTAGAAAGGAAAGGAAAGGAAAGGAAAGACACTGCTGCAACCTGCAAAAAACCCTACAAAAATAATGTCCAACACATCTGATAGCAAAATTAGCCCTGAAGTCACTAGACTTCTCCCACTATATCAGCACTCTGAAATATTCTGAGACAGAGCAAAAAGAGACCAAACTAGTAAGGGACAAAAAGCAAATTGCCAAAATACTGATAAATAAGAGTGGAAATTCAGCACAGCCCCCAGCCGGGGCTGGCTGACCACACAAAAAACTGAATAGACCAACAAAATCCAGTGTGAACATTAGCAGAAAAACTTAGCTTTAGATGACTGGAACAGAGCTGAAAACCAAGAGCTGACAAGCCAGAAGGAATGACCAGCAACTGAATAGGGCGTCGGCTGTTTTAAATCCAATCTGAGACTCCTGAGGTCCAATCGTCATCCTCATTCTCAGGTGGCAGATCTCCACCGATCAAATCAGCCTCACTACCTCCTGTTACCACCAGAGGGAGTCTGGATGGAGAACTCACAACTGGTGAACCAGAGAATGAACAAACAACACATTCCCCTCTGAGAGACCGGCCCGGTACCGAGTACCCCACAGCCCTGGGAGGGCGACCCACGTGCAATAGATACAGTCATATGTAAAAGTTTGGGCACCCCTATTAATGTTAACCTTTTTTCTTTATAACAATTTTGGTTTTTGCAACAGGTATTTCAGTTTCATATATCTAATAACTGATGGACTCAGTTATATTTCTGGATTCAAATGAGGTTTATTGTACTAACAGAAAATGTGCAATCTGCATTTAAACAAAATTTGACCGGTGCAAAAGTATGGGCACCCTTATCATTTTCTTGATTTGAACACTCCTAACTACTTTTTACTGACTTCCTGAAGCACTAAATTGGTTTTGTATCCTCATTAAGCTTTGAACTTCATAGCCAGGTGTATCAAATCATGAGAAAAGGTATTTAAAGTGGCCACTTGCAAGTAGTTCTCCTATTAGATTCTCCTATGAAGAGAGGCATCATGGGCTCCTCAAAACAACTCTCAAATGATCTGAAAACAAAGATTATTCAACATAGCTTTTCAGGGGAAGGATACAAAAAGTTGTCTCAGAGATTTAACCTGTCAGTTTCCACTGTGAGGAACATAATAAGGAAATGGAAGAACACAGGTACAGTTCTTGTTAAGCCCAGAAGTGGCAGGCCAAGAAAAATATCAGAAAGGCAGAGAAGAAGAATGGTGAGAACAGTCAAGGACAATCCACAGACCACCTCCAAAGACCTGCAGCATCATCTTGCTGCAGATGGTGTCACTGTGCATCGGTCAACAATACAGCGCACTTTGCACAAGGAGAAGCTGTATGGGAGAGTGATGCGAAAGAAGCCGTTTCTGCAAGCACGCCACAAACAGAGTCGCCTGAGGTATGCAAAAGCACATTTGGACAAGCCAGTTACATTTTGGAAGAAGGTCCTGTGGACTGATGAAACAAAGATTGAGTTGTTTGGTCATACAAAAAGGCGTTATGCATGCGCTGTATTGTTGACCGATGCACAGTGACACCATCTGCAGCAAGATGATGCTGCAGGTCTTTGGAGGTGGTCTGTGGATTGTCCTTGACTGTTCTCACCATTCTTCTTTTCTGCCTTTCTTATATTTTTCTTGGCCTGCCACTTCTGGGCTTAACAAGAACTGTACCTGTGTTCTTCCATTTCCTAACTATGTTCCTCACAGTGGAAACTGACAGGTTAAATCTCTGAGACAACTTTTTGTATCCTTCCCCTGAAAAGCTATGTTGAATAATCTTTGTTTTCAGATCATTTGAGAGTTGATTTGAGGAGCCCATGATGCCACTCTTTATAGGAGAATCAAATAGGAGAACTACTTGCAAGTGGCGACTTTAAATACCTTTTCTCATGATTTGATATACCTGGCTATGAAGTTCAAAGCTCAATGAGGTTACAAAACCAATTTAGTGCTTCAGGAAGTCAGTAAAAAGTAGTTAGGAGTGTTCAAATCAAGAAAATGATAAGGGTGCCCATACTTTTGCACCTGTCAAATTTTGTTTAAATGCAGATTGCACATTTTCTCTTAGTACAATAAACCTCATTTGAATCCAGAAATATAGCTGAGTCCATCAGTTATTAGATATATGAAACTGAAATAGCTGTTGCAAAAACCAAAATTGTTATAAAGAAAAAAGGTTAACATTAATAGGGGTACCCAAACTTTTACATATGACTGTAATGCAGACTGAAGAGACGCTGCAGGTTAACTCATATGTCTATTCACCTGCCCAGGTGTGATAAATAGTTATGATATGAGGCCATGGTATTGTACATATGACGTGTATTTTATCCTTCATGTCCTCAGTTTATACACCACACACTGAATAGAGGATGTGGTTAATTACAAGGTATATCTAGAATCCCCTGGCCTTGTGTCACAAAGAGTGAAAAGATGATGGTAAAAACACACCATCCTCAATTAACTTTTTATGATACCTGGCAGGTAACCATAGATATGCCTTGCACTCAACACCATCCTCTATTCAGTCTGTGCAATATTAGGAGACTGAAGAGACTACTGGTGAAAATACAAGTCATATATTTTTGTTTTTGACAACACATATCTCCAAAAATTACACCAGAAAAATGTGTCATTAATGGAGCTATGTGGTGGCAAAAACACAAAGTGAATGGTGCAGAGTGTGTAGGCGGCAAAAAAAACAATTATCAAACTGTATTAAAGGGAAACCATGTTTTATCATTTATTTAAAAAAAAAGATTTTGTTGGGAACGACGTTTGGGGGAAGATGGTGGCACGTTGGGGGTGTGGAGAGACAAGGAATGGCTGGAAGGTGAGGAAGGGGTTCACTATCTTCACCCACACCTGTGTGATGACGGCAAAGGTGACTGCGGCATCACACAGCAATACAATAGACAATGCACTCACTGTTGGCCATGATAACATAATTGTGTATCAGGCTAGAATATATCTAGCATGATACATACCTGTGTGAACATGGCCAAGAGTCACTGCGGCATCACAGAGCATTGAAATACTTACGAAAATCCTTGCGGACCCTGGTACAGGCATTGTCCCAGCCATCCATCAGCGCTGCAGCCACCTCATTCCAGAGCCGCCGGGTCACCACCTTGTCCGCGTGCTGTGGATCATGGCTGTCCCACAACGGGACATGCTCCTGGAACAGGTGAATCAGGGCCTCATTGTCCAGAACGATGTTTTCATCCCGTTGTGGAACCTAGAAAAAAAATATTAGAACCTTTCAAACATTTTTAAATGAAAAAGATAGAAAAAATACAGAACAGAAGAAAGATTTAAGATCACATGGTTATTAAGGTTGAAGGAAGACTTTAAGTCCATCTAGTTCAACCCATATCCTATCTTAACTTGCGCTAACATGTTGATCCAGAGGAAGGAGAAAAAACCCATGTGGCAACCAGTAAGCTTCACATTGGGGAAAAAAATTCCTTCCCGACTCCACATACGGCAATCAGACTTTGCTCCCTGGATCAACTCAATATCAAGGAAACTAGTGTATATACCCTGTAATATTATACTTTTCAAGAAAGGCATCCAGACCCTTCTTAAATTTTAGTAGGGAATCAATCATTACAACATCATATGGCAGAGAGTTCCATAGTCTCACTGCTCTTACAGTAAAGAATCCGCATCTGTGAGTATGCTTAAACCTTCTTTCCTCTAGACGTAGAGGATGCCCCCTTGTCCCCGTCACAGGTCTAAGAGTAAAAAGATCATTAGAAAGGTCTTTGTATTGTCCCCGCATATATTTATACATTGTAATAAGATCACCCCGAAGCCTTCGATTTTCCAAACTAAATAACCCCAAGTGTAATAATCTGTCTTGGTATTGCAAACCCCCCCAGTTCTCTAATAACCTTGGTCGCTCTTCACTGCACCCGCTCCAGTTCAGCTATGTCTTTCTTATACACCAGAGACCAGAACTGTACGCAGTATTCTAAGTGTGGTCACACTAGTGACTTATATAGAGGTAAAATTATCTTCTCCTCATGAGCATCTATGCCTCTTTTAATGCATGCCATTATTTTATTTGCCTTTGCAGCAGTTGCCTGACACTGGCCACTAAATGTGAGTTTGTCGTCCACCCATACACCCAGGTCTTTTTCAGTGACAGTTTTGTACAGTGTTTTACAATTAAGCACATAATTATACATCTTGTTTGTTCTACCCAAGTGCATGACCTTACATTTATCCCCATTAAAGCTCATTTGCCATTTATCAGCCCAAGCTTCTAGTTTACATAAATCCTCCTGTAATATAAAATTGTCCTCCTCTGTATTGATTACCCTGCAGAGTTTAGTGTCATCTGCAAATATTGAAATTCTACTCTCTATGCCCCCTACAAGGTCATTAATAAATATGTTAAAAAGAAGCAGGCCCAATACTGACCCCTGTGGTACCCCACTGCTAACCGTGACCCAGTCTGAGTGTGCTCCATTAATACCCACCCTTTGTTTCCTATCCCTGAGCCAGCTCTTAACCCACTTACACATATTTTCCCCTATCCCCATTGCTCTCATTTTATGTATCAACCTTTTGTGTGGCACCATAACAAAAGCTTTTGAAAAGCCCATGTACACCACGTCCACTGCATTCTCTTGGTCCAGTCCGGGACTTACCTCTTCATAAAAGCTTATCAGATTAGTCTGACAGGAACGGTCCCTTGTAAACCCATGTTGATATTGGGTCATGAGGTTATTCTTCTTCAGATACTCCAGTATAGTATCTCTTAGAAAACCCTCCAGGATTTTACCCACGTTTGAGGTTAAACTTACTGGCCTATAATTTCCAAGTTCAGTTTTTGTCCCCTTTTTGAATATTGGCACCACATTTGCCATACGCCAGTCCTGTGGTACAGACCCTGTTAATATGGAATCTTTAAAGATTAAAAATAATGGTCTATCTATGACTGTACTTAATTACTGCAGTACTCGGGGGTGTATCTCATCCGGGCCCGGGGATTTGTCAATTTTAGTGATTTTTAGACGCCGCTGTACTGCCTGCTGGGTAAAGCAGGTGACATTTAATGGAGAATTTTTATCACTGATCATGTTATCCGTCATGGGATTTTCTTGTGTAAATACTGTTGAAAAAAGTCATTTAGCATTTTTCCTCATTCTCATCCACCATTTCACCCAGACTATTTTTAAGGGGGCCAACACTATCATTTTTTAGTTTCTTACTATTTATGTAGTTATAGAATATTTTGGGATTATTTTTACTTTCTCTGGCAATGAGTCTCTGTCTCAATCTTTGCTGTCTTGATTTGCTTTTTACAGAATTTATTTAATTTTCTGTATTTATTTAATGCCTCATCACTACCTACTTGCTTTAATTCTCTAAATGCTTTCTTTTTGCCACTTATTGCGCCCCCTACAGCTCCATTTAGCCATAGTGGTTTCCTCCTATTTCTAGCATGTTTATTCCCAATATGGTATATATTGTGCACAGGTCCTATTCAGGATGCTAATAAATGTCTCCCTTTTTCTTTGTGTATTTTTATGTCTCAGGATATCGTACCAGTTAATTGCACCAAGATCATCTCTCATTTGTTGGAAATTTGCCTTCCTGAAGTTTAGTGTCCTTGTAACCCCTCTACTACACATCTTATTAAAAGATACATGAAAACTTATTAATTTGTGATCACTATTACCCAAGTGACCCTTGGTAATGAAAAACAGAACAGAAAAAAAGCCAAGGGAAAAAAATGGACATTCACAGTCAGTCTATACTTACAGCCCGTCTCACCGCCGGCACTTGGCTTGGCTGCTCCTGGACTGCGGACTCTGATACCATGTCCGATGATGTCTGAAAAAGAACAAAAATTAATTTTACACATGTGTAGATGCAGCAGCTATACTTACCCAAAATGTAGGGCAGGAAGATACTTACATCACACTCTGCTTAGGCCAATTCACCACGGGACGGCCGATATTCATCCCCAGAAGACATGCTGCAATAAAAAGAAAATAAAAGGAATTAGTACATAATACATTTAAAAGGACAGGCAGACATTAGGTTTTATAATACTCACATTCTTGATGTTGCAGCTTTGCTCCAAATTCAGAAAGGGATCTGGTCTCTTGCAGGCTGTCTGTAGAGCATTGTTCTGCCAGTGCAAATACCTTCTTTTATCTACACAGTCACCAAACAATGTTGCTTTGTGTAGGAGATGGTTTAAACCAGTGTCTAGATATTGTTTACTCAAAAATCGCATGCGCTCAAAAGCGCTGGAGCGCACATGACCAAGCGCACGCCTGCACTCCCATAGACTGTAATGCGTTATTTTAGCGCATTCCGTGAGCACGCGATCGCATGCGGTTTTTTATGAGGTTGGGCGGGAAAAAAAATGCAACATGTAGCATCTGGGTGCACACCTGGAAAAAGCACATGCGCACAAAAACGCTGATGAATACGTGCAAGTGCTAGACCATGCACCCGCCATGTTAAACAAAGGGGTGCATGGCGCTTGCGCCCGATAGCGCACGATGCGCTGCACGCAAAAACGATAATGTGAAACCAGCCTAAGGGATACAGTGAATTTCAAACGAGGTGAATAAATCCCTATTATTAAAAATTATTCCTTTATGAAAACTATTAAAAGAAAACGGAAATAAACTTCATAATTCCTATCTAACAAATCAACACATCTATGCGGTGACCAAATAATATCCAATTAATAAGCTACGTAAAAAACAGGACTGAAAAAAAAATCAGGTAGGGGGGTGTCCTAACATTTTCCCTCAATGATTCACCTTAAAGATAAGCTCTGCGTCACTATGGAGGTTGTCACACTAGATAAAGTACGCATGTTACGGTGCCCCCGCTCACCGTTGACAGACCCAAGATGATTTTAGGTAGTTCTGGCTAAAGAACGTCCCCCAATGGCAGTGTACCTGAAACAAGAGGACAGGGCATCCAATAATATGGAGCCAAAGTCTGGTCCTGCCCAATATATAGTCAGGTGTATATATAACCCCCAATATTAATAAGTGCTCAAACAACCACACAAAATATGTTTTATGGAGAATGTGTCTATGCATAGAACAAAGCACAAATTGTGCTTAATTAAACTAATATATAGGTATACACTTATAACCTTAACCCCTTCCTGACATCTGACGTACTATCCTGTCCATGGGACCCGGGACCCTATGCCCATGGACAGGATAGTACGTCATAGCGATCAGCGGCGTTCACGGGGTGAGCGCCGCTGATCGCGGCCGGGTGTCAGGTGATTATCACAGCTGACACCTGGCACTATGTGCCAGGGGTGGTCATGGACACGATCGCAGTGTACCGGGGGTTTAGGGAAAGCATGGGCAGGGAGGGGGTACCCTCCGTGCTTCCCTGAACCCCCCGGTGCAGCGCGATGTGCAGCGCTGCTGCGGGGGCCTCCTTCCCTGCAGGTGCCGGATCCAATATGGCGGCGGGGACCTTCGGGGGCCTGCTGGGAGCCGGCTTCCTCAGTGCCTGCAAAGTGCAGACATGAGGAAGCCTTCTGCTGTACCTGTGTCAGATCACTGATCTGTCACAGAGATCTGTGATGTGCCAGATCAGCGATCTCACACATGACAGTGATGTCCCCCCTGGGACAGTATAATAAAGTTAAAAAAAAGTGTTAAAAATAATTTATTAAAAATCGTTAAAAAATGTAATAAAATTAAAAAGAATATTCCCTAATAAATTCATTTTTTGGAAATAAAAAAAAATAAAAGTACACATATTTAGTATCGCCGCGTTCGTAACGACCCGCCCTATAAAAATGTCCCATTAGTTAACCCCTTTAGAGAACCCCTTAAAAAATAAAAATAAAAAACAAAAGAAAAAATAATGCTTTATTATCATAGCGCCGAACAAAAAGTGCAATAACGCACGATCAAAAAGACGCATATAAATATCCATGGTGCAGCTGAAAACGTCATCTTGTCCCGCAAAAAACGAGCCACAACGCTGCATCATCAGGGAAAAAATAAAAAAGTTATAGCTCGCAGAATAAAGCGATGCAAAAATAATTATTTTTTATATAAAATTGTTTTCATTGCATGAAAGCGCCAAAACATAAAAAAAGACATAAATGAGGTATCGCTGTAATCGTAGTGACCCGAAGAATAAAAACGCCTTATCAATTTTACCACATGCGGAACGGTGTAAATGCACCCCCCAAAAGAAATTCTTGGAATGCTGGTCCCAAAAATCGGAATAAAAAGCAATCAAAAAATGTCACGTGCCCAAAAATGGTACCAATAAAAACGTCAACTCGTCCCGCAAAAAATAAGACCTCAAATAACTCGGTGGGTCAAAATACGGAAAAATTAAAGCTCTCAAAATGTGGTGATGCAAAAATTATATTTGCAATAAAAAGCGTCTTTTAGAATGTGACAGCTGCCAAACATAAAAACCGCCATAAATAGTAAATCAAATCCCCCCTTTACCACCCCCTTAGTTAGGGAAAAAAAATAAAATTAAAAAAATGTATTTATTTCCATTTTCCGGCTAGGGCTAGGGCTAGGGTTAGGGTTAGGGCTGAGATTAGGGTTAGGGGTGTGTTGGGGTTAGGGTTGGAGTTAGAATTGGGGGATTTCCACTGTTTGGGCACATCAGGTGCTCTCCAAACGCAACATGGTGCCTGATCTCAATTCCAGCCAGTTCTGCGTTGAAAAAGTCAAATGGTGCTCCTTCCCTTCCAAGCTCTGCCATGCGCCCAAACAGTGTTTTCCCCCCACATATGGGGTATCAGACTACTCAGGACAAATTGCGAAACAACTTTTGGGGTCCAATTTCTCCTGTTACCCTTAGGAAAATAAAAAATGTTGGGCAAAAATATCATTTTTGTGGAAAAAAATATGATTTTTTTATTTTCACGCCCGGGCGTTAAAAACTTCTATGAAGCATTTGGGGGTTCAAAGTGCTCACCACACATCTAGATAAGTTCCATGGGGGGTCTAGATTCCAAAATGGGGTCACTTGTGAGGAGTTTCAACAGTTTAGGCACATCAAAGGCTCTCCAAACGCGACATGACACCAGCAGACCATTCCATCAAAGTCTGCATTCTAAAACATCACTACTTCCATTCCGAGCCCCGACGTGTCCCCATACAGTAGTTTTCTCCCACAAGTGGGTTATCAGCGTACTCAGGACAAATTGGACAACAACTTTTAGGGTCCAATTTCTCCTGTTACCCTTTGAAAAATAAAAAAATTGGGGACTAAAAGATCATGTTTGCGGAAAAAAAATGATTGTTTCACGCCCGGGCGTTATAAACTTCTGTGAAGCCCTTGGGGGTTCAAAGTGCTCACTACACATCTATATAAGCTTCTTGGGGGCTCTATTATCCAAAATGGTGTAATTTGTGGGGGGTTTCCACTGTTTAGGCACATCAGGGGCTTTCCAAACGCGACATGGCATCCGATCTCAATTCCAGCCATAATAGTCAAATGGCGCTGCTTCCCTTCTGAGCTCTACCATGCACACAAATAGTCGTTTACACCCACGTATGGGGTATCAGCGTACTCAGGACAAATAGTACAATAACTGTTAGGGTCCTGTTACCCTTGGGAAAATAAAAATTGGGGGTGAAAAGATCATTTTTGTGGAAAAAATATGATTTTTTTAATTTTACGACTGTAAGTTACAAACTTTTGTGAAGCCCTGGGAGGTTCAAAGTTCTCGCCACACATCTAGATAAGTTCCTTGGGGGGTCTGGTTTCCAAATTGTTGTCATTTGTGGGTGGTTTCTACTGTTTTGGCACATCAGGGGCTCTCCAAATGTGACATGGCGTCCGATCTGAATTCCAGCCAATTTTGCTTTGAAAAAGTCAAATGGCGCTCCTTCCCTTCTGAGCTCTGCCATGCGCCGAAACAGGGGTTCCCCCCACATACCAGGTATCAAAGTACTCAGGAAAAATTGCACAATAACTTTTGCAGTCCAATTTCTCCTGTTTCCCTTGGTAAAATAAAAAAAATTGGACCTGAAGTAATTTTTTTGTGAAAAAAAGTTAAATGTTTATTTTTTTTTAAACATTCAAAAAATTCCTGTGAAGCACCTGAAGGGTTAATAAACTTCTTGACTGTGGTTTTGAGCACGTTGAAGGGTGCAGTTTTTATAATGGTGTCATTTTTGGGTATTTTCTATCATATAGACCCCTCAAAGTGACTTCAAATGTGATGTGGACGGTAAAAATAAAATGGTGTTGCAAAATTGAGAAACTTTTAACCCTTATAACTTCCTAACAAAAAAAAATTTGGTTCCAAAATTGCGCTGATGTAAAGTAAACATATGTGAAATGTTACTTATTAAGTTTTTTGTGTGCCATATATCTGTGATTTAAGGGCATAAAAATTCAAAGTTGGAAAATTGTGAAATTTTCAAAATTTTCTCCAAATTTCCATTTTTAATAAACGCAAGTTATTTGAATTAAATTTTACCACTAACATGAAGTACAATATGTCATGAGAAAATGTTGTCAGAATCACCGGGATCCATGGAAGCGTTCCAGAGTTATTACCTCATAAAGGGACAGTGGTCAGAATTGTAAAAATTGGCTCTGTCATGAACGTGCAAACCACCCTTGGGGGTTAAAGGGAACCTGTCACCTCCTTTTTCAGCTAAGAGCTGTGGCCACTGCCTTTCAGGGCTTAACTACAGCATTTTAGAATGCTGTAGGTAAGCTGCCGATCTAACCTGAAAGAGAAGAAAAACAAGTTACTCACGCAGGGGCAGTCCGGTCAGATGGGCATCACAGGTCCGGGTCCGGCACCTCCCATGTTAATACAATGTCATCACCTTCCTTGGTTCATGTCATGCCTCCAGCGCAGTGTAATATGGTGATGTTTTTCTACCATAAATAATGTTGAATGCAACAAAAATCCAAGGCGCATGTGCAATCACTTAGAAGTATACATATAGTAAAATATAGTCTGAAACTATCAGATAGGATGCACAATTGGACTAGATAAGAAAAAGGACAAATCGGAAATTTGAATCATATGACAACGAGAAATCCGAACAACAGACGTCCAATAATTAAAATAAAATATTTTATTCACAAAATTAATAATATACAAAAATGATGAGAAGCAAATACCAAACGGAAAGGGCAAAAACTAGGAACCCATATAGCACCACAATATAGCACATGAATATAATTAATAATAATAACAAATTAATACAAAAATTTGTGCAAATATAACTATAAAGTGCCACAGTGCTAAAAAGTATAAATTAGGTTATACACAAAATAAAGACCAGGTATGAAAAAAAAAAATCAATCCACAAAAATATATTAATACAATAATTAAAAGTGCAAGTGCATAAACAATTAACTCATTAATAGAATTTTTTGTGAAAAGTCACTGATAGAAAAACAGGACTAAATTATACCACGCAATATATTAAGTGAAAATGCAAAAAAAGTGCTATTGCAAATGCAATGAATAATGAATATACCGGCATATTCGGTAAAGTCACAATGGCCACTTTTGTACGCCTATCTAGAGTGTGTTATACCACAGGTAAAGCAATGTATGCTACAGAGAAGTATATTCAGGCTTATAGGAAAAAGGCACAATGGCCGCTCAAAACGCCTCTCTAAAGTGCATTATGCCAAAGGTAAAACCGTACATGCAAGAGAAGTGCCCAATAAGTACCTGGTGTAAGTGGTGCAGGATTCCTAGGATGCGCCCGACCCCGATGCGTGTTTCGGCGTCTGCCTTCATCAGGGGGTGGCGTCATCCAGGAGTGGGTAGGTATTTATATGATATGAAGCCAATGAGAGAGGGAGCAGGATAATGTGATGCGCGCCGCCGTCAAACGCCGCCAGGGGATCCCGCCCCTCCGCCCCACGTGGTCCCCGCAGCCGCAAATAAACATCGCGATCACAGGGGACGTGGATGCGGCCGCCTGAGATCCCTGGGATGCTGACGTCAACGTGCGTACCTCCCGGCCCTCCATCATTGGTGGGCATGAGTCAGGTGACCAGAAGGTCCTACAAGGTAAACAGAAAAGGAGAACATAAAATCCTAGAACAAAGCGTCATTGGTGGACATGAATCAGGTGACCAGAAGGGCCTGCAGGGTAAATACAGAAGATCCTATAACGAGCACCATTGGTGGAATATAGACAGGTGACCAAAGGGTCCTGACAGGTAAATTAAAAAAAAGTAATAGATGAGATAATTACAATGCTGTTGCAGTAATTTTGTTCAGCCACAGGGGTCACCCTTGAGTTGCGGACAAGAAGATTCTGGAAAGAGGACACCTTACCTCAGATAAGGTTTCCAGGCATCTTTTGGGTAGAAGCAGTGTGGTGATTGAGAGAGCGGAATCCAGAACTTGAGGCATTCCGGTTTTGGGACCGTATGACTTCAAGAAAGTGGCTCTTGTGCGTAACCAGAAAAGTGTGACTGGTCACCGACTGTGTAGTTAGCTAGGGATAGCTAGATAGGAATCCATACAAACTAATAGAAAAATATTCAGAATTGAGAGTCCTCAGTGGTTGATACCTTTTAATGGCTAACTGAAAAGATGGTAACACATTGCAAGCTTTCGAGACTACTCAGGTCTCTTCATCAGGCACTGACTAATACAACTTCTGAAGAGTCACATATTTATGCACAATACAGCCTAGAAAAAATGCAATAGATAAGACAAGTGACGTGAAGCAGAACTATCAATATAGGAGAGGGAGAAACATAAATATAGGACCAGTACATAGATAAGGAGTCCGGATGTTTTATAGTCCTCTGATTGGGGTCTCCTAATGTGTTGTGATGCCCCCACCAGGTCTTGAAAGCAAATTCTGAATATTTTTCTATCTACTGGCTAACATGGTACAAAGATATACATCTTTCCTGTACAAACTAATAGAGACTGTGTGGATTCCTGTGCTTCAAGATTCTGGCTGTGGGATATTCCTGGAATTATTTGTGAACTTTATCTGGATCTGCATCAGAAGATTTGGTGGCTCAACAAGCTATTTATTCCACTGCTGGACACTGTATAACAAATTCAGTTATTTACTGTAGAAGTATATTCTGTGAAGGAGAACACTCTGAGCGCTTAACGATAATACAGTGCACTGTGTATACATTGAGTTTATTCTGTGATATATACATATTGGAAAAAAACAGGTATCCGTGATTTATTGTCAATTAGTCGGGAGGCGGGTGTAAGATTGTATTCCTCAGAGGACCACGTGTCACAGACACAGCATAACCCTGTATAGTCTTGGGGTAGTCTGATTCCTTTCTATGAAGCTGACACTTTGGGTCTCTCAGGCAGCATAACTTGTATTGTTTGGGTTGTGGCTGTTGGGGTCCATATTGTGTTGGGAGAGCAAATTTTGTCATTCTTTGCAGTAGATATGAAGAAAAAATTGGTTTTACCTTCATATTGAGTTTTGAGACATTCATAGCAGCTCCGTATTCTCGTCCCGAGCAACAACTGACATGCCGGTCATTACATTTTGGCGTAGTCGGCAGGATATGGTGTTCGCTATGGATGTTAATGACGGAGCAGAAGGCGCTGTCGCACCTGAAGCAGTTGTCCAAACCCCTTCCCCCATTGTTTCTGGTGCAGACCGGTTAGCGGGTTGCTCTGCCATGGGAGCACTGCTTAATCACCTGGCCAAGTTTGATGGATAAAGCCTGCTGTTTAGTGATTGGGTAGGCAGGTTGAAAAATGCTATTGCCTTGCACGGTGTTATCCCCCGACTGCAGCCAGAAGTTGTGCTTAATGCTTTGGAGGGGATGCTGGCAAAGTTGTTTTGTTGAAATCCGAAGATAAGCGAAGGACAGTTGATGACATCATTCGGATATTGGAAAAAGCATTTTATCACGTGGCGGCGGCAGGGCAACTGCGAGTACAGTTTTTTGCTCAGACCCAGAGAGACGGAGAAAGTCTGATTCAGTATGCTATAGCGTTGGATGAGCTGCAACAGGAGGTTAAAATGAAATCGCCTGTGACTGTGGGTACAGAGGCCAAGTTTGACACCAATCTTCGGGATCAGTTCATTGAGGGGATCCGAAGTGAGACACTAAGCAGTGAATTGTTACTGAATGCACAAAGTATTCCTGGTATTACCTATGCTGAAATACAGGAAGAAGCAGTAGCTAGACCTTAGAAGTGAAGCCCGCTCTGCAATGGAGTAACCTGCAGGTGGCTGATCCACGAGGGCCGGGGCCATATCCCGTCCAGACACAGCTGGTGGCTTTACAGAAAACCGTGGAAAGCCTGGCAGAGCGGATGCAGGAGATTCAGGTTCAGGAAATGCCACCAATATACCCGGCGCCACTTAACCCCTCTATTCCGTTGTATGGGAGATTACCCTATACCTCAAGGTAAATGTTGACTGCTTTAAGATCCTGGCCATCTGGAGGTCAGGCCAGAAGACCGGTACAACACTGGCGATGCCGGGAATTTGGTCATTTGCAGCAAGACTGCCAGAGGAAGCTGGCAGCTGAAGCCTCGCTGTCAGTAAAAAAAGGCCCTTTGCTGTAGTTTGGCATACGGCGGGGAAGGAATGAAAATCAGTGCCTAACGTCTGTTCCAAAGATCTGACTGAGGACAGCCCCACGTTGGAGGTGCAGGTTTCAGGCAAGAAGGTTGAGTACCTGGTGGATGCTGGGTCGGAGGTGACTACAATGCCAACAAAATTTTTTAGGGCGCACTTCGAAGGGACTGTCACACCAGAGACGGGACATCTATTAAGACTGAAGGCCATAATAATGAGGAAATCCCAGTGGCGGGCATTGCATGGATGAAGGTACAGCTGTGTGGTCAGGAGTTGGAAGCCAAGGGAGTGGTGCTCGTGAAGACGCAATCAAGACCAAACCTTCTGGTGGTTCTGGGAATGAACATCCTGAGGGAGCTGGATTCTCTTCTGTTTGAACATGATGGTCCGCATTACTGGAAGGGGGCGACGCCTCACAAAGTCACTCAGAGTCCTGCAGCAGGTGGTCCGTTTGTGCAGCATTCAGAAGAGTTCGGCAGAAGAAAGAGCAGTGGGAGCGGTGTATGTCTCACGCGGGTCTGCTGTTGTGATCGGCCCGGGTTAAGAGAAGCTTGCATTGATGCCGGTAGGGACACACAGAAAACTGAATGGTGTGGAGATGATTCTGGAACCGACCAGTCAGTCAGAAGACACGGATAGCTCGAACGGTGGTCGCTGTAGAAGATGGAAGTGTACCCATAAGGTGCTTGAATCTGCAAGATCATGAGGTGACTCTGGCGGCAGGCACCAAGCTGACTGATGTATATGTGTGCAGCAAGAGAGTCACTCCCAAAAGTCAGTTTACACTGAAAGCTGACCGCAGGTCCGCCTGGACCCTGTCAATGCAGACGACCGCTGAAGAGTCCCCCACACCTGCGTGGAATGGCAGGAAAATCATGTAGATTATGGGGGTGGATGAGTCCTAGTTAACATCCGAGCAGGCGTACAGGCTGGAGGATAACACTGTGGGAATAACAAGCTGCTTTCTCCAGGGATCATGAAGACTTTGGTTGAACAGAGGCAGTGGAAAACGAAATACCCACAGGAGACACCCCTCTGATTCGGGAGAGATATCACCAGATCCCGCCGAACCTCTACCAAGAGGTTAAGGATATGATAGCGCAAATGCTAGACAATGGGGAGATCCGCCACAGTCTGAGCCCTTGGGCCGTGCCAGTCATGTTGGTACAGAAGAAAGATGAGTCCATAAAGTTTTGTGTTGACTACCGCAAGCTGAATTTACATACTGTACATGACTCTTATTCGTTTCCAGGTACCCGTGGTGGCTCGAGATCGGCCGAAGACAGCATTCATCTTGCCGATGGGTCTGTTCGAGTTTAACCGAATGCCCTTTGGACTGAGTAATGCCCCAGGAACGTTTCAGCGGTTGATGGAGTATTGCTTGGGTGATTACATCTTCGAATCTTTGTTGATGTATCTGGATGATGTAATCTTATTTGGAAATTCATTCGATGATCACCTGAAAAAGCTCTGGAAAGTGTTGCACCGACTGAAAGACAATGGACTTAAGATCAAGCCAAAAAAAGTCAACTGTTCCAGACGCAGACCGAGTATCTGGGGCTTGTAGTGTTGGCTGAAGGTGTGCATCCGGCATCAAGTAAAATTGAGGTCATTCAAGGGTGGCCCAGACCCAAGACCCGGATAGAATTACAGGCGTTTCTCAGTCTAGCCGGGTACTATCGGCGATTTGTAAAAGACTTTGCTAAAGTGGCTGAGCCACTAAACAAGTTGTTGAGAGGTACGGCGCGAGGACCCAACAACCAACCTATCCAATGGACAGATCGACAACAACAGGCATTCGATCGGATCCGGGATGCCCTTGTGCAGGCACCTTTGTTGTCGTATGCACGTTTTGACCGACCTTTCATTCTGTACACTGACGGGAGCGTCCATGGCCTGGGAGCTGTGTTAGCCCAAGAGCAGGAGGGATGTGAAAGGGTTATGAGACACTGGGGGGAAACCCAAATAATTATAGTTCGTTTAAGTTGGAGATGCTGGCCTTGGTGTGGGCTATGACCAAGAAATTTGCAGAGTAACTGGCTGGCTCGAAGATTTTCGTAATGACTGACAATAACCCACTGGCACATCTGGATAATGCCAGGCTGGGAGCCCTAGAGCAGAGGTAGGTAGCGCGGATGTCCAAGTTTAATTACCGGATTCGGTTCTGTTCTGGTAAAGAGAACTTTAATGCCGACGCTCTGTCATGAGTGACTTGTGGTACTCCCAGGCAGGTTGTGGATGAAGACCTCAAGAATACTGAGATTCCTGACCTGAGACGATTATCTGTGGATGTGGCACGGTCAAGTGGAGTGGCGACACGGGTTGCCACATTGCTGGGAAAGACTCGTCAGGAGTGGGCCGATTTACAGGATGTGGACTCTGAGCTATCACGATAAAGAAGTGGCTGAGTCAAAAGTCCTGGCCCGACGGAAGGGAGAAAGCTTGGCAGGCGCAGAGGGGCAGAAACTGCTATGGCAGTGGGATCGATAGGCCATAACGGAAGGGTTACAGTATCACTGGATCTACATAGCGACAGAGCTGGGGTACCATTGGCAGGTGGTGATGGCAGCCTCAATGGCTCCAGACATTGCTTGAGAGGCTCATATGGGTCACTCTCCCAGGGCTGCGAGGTACTTGGCACCGGGCCGGTGTCAGGGGATTGTGTCACAGCGGCGGTGACCCGGTCCGTGGCCCTGAGCGTCCAAGTAATGGTGGAATGTGATGTAGTTTAAGTGGAATGGAATAGTCCGTGACGCCACCTGTGGTGTTTGGCAAGTAAGATGTTAAGCCAACGCTGCATGCAGATCCACTGGGACTGATGAGACGGTGCAGCAAAGATGGTGTAGCTCCCCACAGGTGGAGCTGTAGTCCCAGGGCAGTGTGGATGTAAGATTAGAGGAGAGGCATAAGCGGTGAGGGGATTGGTACCCAGATGTAGCGGTGCTGACGGTGTTGGTGCACAAATGAATGGAAGACACCAGGGCTTGCAGTTCCAAAGCTTTACTCACAGACCGTGGTACACACTGGTGCCTGCCTCCGTGCCGTGTCCTCTGGGGCAGAGACTCAATCAACCTCCCAGGCAAGTCAGGATTCTCCTCTCCAACACTCCGCCAACATGTACCTTTCCTGAACGACTCCTCTATTGTGCCTTAAGGTGTGAAGAGCTCCAGTACCGTGGTTCTCTGGAGTTCCTCCTGTCAGATGTTCCTAGCAATTCTACTTGTATGGCAGACAGCTGTAGCCTCTGTCGGGGACCCCCCTTCTCCGGAGTCCTGGCTCTCTATTCAGTTGCTGTTGTGCCCCGAGTCTAAGTTGGGAGTAGTGCATTTACAGCCAACTACTCCACCGGTGTCTGCTGCAGAACCATAAGTGTCAATACAACCTCGGGGACCGGGCCCCAGCCTTGCGCTGAGAACCTATAGGCAGGGTTCCTCTTCCAACCCACAACGCCTCTCTGTTCTCCTACTCCTTCGTTCCGCATTGTTCTTTCTTTCTCTTATGGAAGCTTAGGTTGCAGCTCTACGTCTTTCTCTTGTTCCTTTCCCGTGCCAGCTGGCTCAGATCACTGAGGCAGCTGCAGCACTCCTTCTCAGACCCATCCTCAGACTCTCCTGACTGACTGTCCTTCTCTCGCCTGACCTCCCGCCAGACTGACCTGTAATTCTAAACCTTCCCAACCTTTTATATGGATCTCAACTCCACCCACCTCCCAGCACATCCAGTGTTCCATGTAGGGAACCACCAGAGGTGCTCTGCTACTCTCCAAGCACTGAGCCGCAATGTGGTTGTGCAGAACTACCCTGTTGTGAGGGATGTGAGTGTTGGAGTGTGGAAAGGAGTTCCCAACTTACCTAGTTGGTGGGGCACTACACCTTAGGAGAAGGTGCAGTACCTCTGCGGCGACTGAGCCTCAGGGGTGCCACACATACGCAGGGTGCACATTTTGGACCTGAAAAGACCTATAGATGGTTGCACCAATTTGTGTAAACACCTGGCTTAGAAGAAGTCGTGAGAGAGATGTGTGCTAAGTGTCAGCCCTGTGAATTGAATAAGTCCCCAGAACAGAGAGCTCCTGTTCAGACAATTGTGACGTCTGCCCCGCTGGAGGTATTAATGGTGGATTATCTGTCCATTGGGTACTCCAGCAGCGGTCATCATTCATGCCTGGTCATGACCGATCATTTCACAAAATTTGCTGTGTCCGTTCTCACCAAAGATCAGACTGCAGAGGCATTCTGTAAACATTTAATTCCGGTGTATAGTGTAGGTGCCCCCAAAGAGTGCATTCAGGCCAAGGTACCTGTTTTCAGGGTTAGCTCATGACTGAGTTGCTGCAGGTCTATGGGATTTAGCAATCAAGGATGATGCCCTATTACCCACAGAGAAATGGGGCTTGTGAGCGATTCAACCGAACGCTGCTCTAGATGATGAGAACGCTGGAACAGAGGCAAAGGGGCAGTGGCCTGAGTTTCTCACCAAACTTATGTGGGCTTATAACAACAGAGTCCAAAGTAGTACAGGGTTCACACCTTACGAAATGATGTTCTGCCTGCCTGGACGAGAAATCGGGGAGTTGCGTCTGACAGTACCGGATGAGCCGCAGTATCATACAGCCAGTGAGTGGGTGCAGGATGATCAACGAAAAATACGAGAGATTCATCAGACAGTGAAAGAACGCGTACGGGATCATCTACACCGAGATCGAGAACCAGTGCACGGGGATGAGTTCTGGGTGGGTGACAGAGTGCTAGTGCGGGTTACACATCCAGAAGGAAAGCTGAGTGACAGGTGTGAGGATACAACTTACACAGTAGTGGAAAGGGTGTTCCCAGGAGGAAGTGTGTATCGGACCTCATCGGACGATGCATCAGAATTGGCTAAAGCGGTGTATATCCGACGCACCTGTCGGTTCCCCTGAGTCATCTGATCCGCCAATGGTGGTACAACTGAGCAATATTGAGTGTGACTGTTGGGATGACTGTGAGGGCGATCCCCCAGAAATGCAGAGTCCAACAGTGCAAACTCCAGATGCACCAGTCATGCTCACTGATGTTACTGTTCCACCAGATATGACAAATGTTTTGTTGAAGCCGACAGGTACTGGCTTATGGAGATCAGAGAGGAGCACCGCCGGAATTCCTCTGATACGCTATAATCCTGATGAGTATGTGTTGCGTGTGAGTTGTTTGAAGCCATTTGTCGGGACGCCAAATTGTAAGTGAGGTGGAGTGTAGTATGGTAATGGTTTTCTACCATAAACAATGTTGATGCAATAACTTTGTTCAGTCACCGGAGGTCACCCTTGAGTAATAGACAAGATAATTACAATGCTGTTGCAATAATTTTGTTCAGCCACAGTAGGTCATCCTTAAGTTGCAGACAAGAAGATTTCTGGAAAGAGGACACCTTACCTCAGAGAGTTTTTTGGGCATCTTTTGAGGAGAAGCAGCGACCACCCCCGGGTTAGCCCCCCCTTAGTGAGAATTTGGGTAAAAAGTGATTACATTCGTTAGATCTTTGTTAGATCCGGTTTGATCAACCAAAGCTAACGTTAGATCTCCCCTACAAAATGAGATATTTGCGATCTTTTTCAGGGGGGGCTAACCCGTAGCTAGCCCCCCCAACTTTGACATTTGCCATTTTTTGGATGGATTCTGATAGATATTCGTTAGATCCGTTTGATCAGCAAAAGTTTACGTTAGATCTCCTTTCGTTCCCGAGATATTGGGGGTGTGAGGTGGGGGGTTAGCTACGGGTTAGCCCCCCCTACTTTGAAATTTGCCGCTTTTTGGATGGATTCTAATAGTTATTCGTTAGATCCGTTTGAGCAGCGGTCCTGAGGTGTAGATGAAGAAGAGGAGGGGTCCAAGGACAGAGCATTGGGGGAGACCAACAGAGAGAGAGTGAAATGAGGAGGTGGTGAGTGAGTGGGACAATCTGAAAGTTCAGTCAGTGAGTCATTCTCATCCCCCGTGATGCCTACAGGCCCGCCTCTTCACAATCATCGCAGCACACTACCCCCCTTCCTCGCCGCTACACATCGCCAGTGAAGTCCTGATGCTGCCCACAACTGGCCCCCACTGAAGTCGCCGCTGCTCAAACGGATCTAATGAATATCTATCAGAATCCATAAAAAAACGGCAAATTTCAAAGTGGGGGGGCTTGTTTTTTGCGTAGCAAGTTGTATTTTTCCTTGGCACCACTTTGGAGTGCGTATAATGTTTTGTATAACTTTTATTTACTTTTTAGGAGAGGGAAAATTAAAAAAAAATTAATTACGCCAATGTTTTTTGAGTTTTATTTTCAGTTAATTTCCTATGCGGTAAAAATAACAGAATAACTTTATTCTCCGGGTCAGGTCGGACACACCGATACCAAATTTATGTAATTTTATTTTTTTTACTACTTTTAAAAAGTAAAACCGTTTTTTTTTAAATAATGAGAGAGGATTTGGTCTCGCCGCATGCGTAGCCCCGTAGCGCTTTTATTTGTCTGACTACAGAGCTGTGGGATGCCTCATTTTTTGCGGGAAGAGTTGTAGTTTTTATTCGGACCATTTTGGGGTATATCCGATTTTTTTATCGCGTTTTATGCCTTTTTTTGTGACTCAAACAGTGAAAAAAATAGAAATTATGGCTTTTTTTTATTTTTTATGGCATTTTCCGTATGGAATAAATATTAAAATATTTAATTTTTTCCTTTCCTTTCTTCTACAATATGAAATGTAATGGTTTCCTTGAAGATGCATTATAATGGCTCCTAATTTATAACATACTAGATTAAGGCCCGATGCTATCGCATCGGGAGGATAGTGACACACCTCTTGCCATGTTAACCCTCAACACACACATCCTCAACACACTCCTCTCACCTTTCACCATCTCCACTCACGTCCCCCCCCTCTTTCACTCCACATACGACCCTTTCTCTCACTCCGTCTCTCATACTCACGCAGTCATCGCCGCTGCTCCACGATCCCCGACATCTTCCGCCGGCGCCATCCTGGATCCAGACATTGTCCACGCCGGCCACATGTTCTTGCGGCAACACCATCTTGAGTATCGTGAAATCCCGCGATACTCAAGATGGTGTCGCCGCAAGAACATGTCACCGGCGTGGACGATGTTGGGATCCAAAATGGCGTCGGCGAAATATCGCAAGGACGATGTCGGGATCCAAAATGACGTCGGCGAAATCACGCAATGACAATGTCGGGATCCAAAATGACGCCGGCGAAATCTCGCGAGATTTCGCCGGCGCCATTTTGGATCCCGACGTCGTCCACGCCGGCGACATGTTCTTGCGGCGACGCCATCTTGAGTATCGCGGGATTTCACGATACTCAAGATGGCGTCGCCACAAGAACATGTCGCCGGCGTGGACAACGTCTGGATCCAGGATGGCGCCGGCGGAAGAAGTTGTCGGGGATCGTGGAGCAGCGGCGATGACGGCGTGAGTATGAGAGACGGAGGGAGAGAAAGGTTCGTATGTGGAGTGAAAGAGGGGGGGTGTGAGTGGAGATGGTGAAAGGTGAGAGGAGTGTGTGTTGAGGAGGAGTGGTGTGTTGAGGGTTAACATGGCAAGAGGTGTGCGGTGACGTCACCAGTTACAACTGGACGGAAGTTGTTACAACCCGGAAGCTGCTTAGCGCATTTATTATTATAGATTAAGGCCCGATGCTATCTCATCGGGAGGATAGTGACACATCTCTTGCCATGTGAACCCTCAACACACACTCCTCCTGAACACACCACACCGCCTCAACACACACTCCTCTCACCTTTCACCATCTCCACTCACTCTTTCACTCCACATACGACCCTTTCTCTCACTCCGTCTCTCATACTCACACCGTCATCATCGCTGCTCCACGATCCCCGACATCTTCTTCCACCGGCGCCATCCTAAATCCCGACGTTGTCCACGCCGGCGACATGTTCTTGCGGCCACGCCATCTTGAGTATTCTAAAATCCTGCGAGTGGACATTAGTGGAGATAGTGAAAGGTGAGAGGAGTGTGTGTTGAGGAGTGGTGTGTTGAGGGTTAACATGGCAAGAGGTGTGCTGTGACGTCACCAGTTACAACTGGACGGAAGTTGTTACAACCCGGAAGCTGCTTAGCGCATTTATTATAGTAGATAGATGTATCACACCTATGTTTTTATGTGGATAAGATATTTACATAGTGAGCCTCAAGAAGGACAGTATTACTGATGTATGTAAAGTGCTATTGAAATAATAGTACTCTATTAATAAATAAAAAATTAATTATTATTACCTAAGTTATGTAGGTATGTGTTAGCTATGTAGTTGAAATCTACGTATGTTTGCCTAAATTTTTTTTGTTTTTGCCTTTTTTTTTTTAATCTATATATACCTATACCTATGTATATTTTTATGGATTTAAATATGTCTATGACATATATGTGAAAGAGATAATTAGTGTAAGATATATCTATCTGCTTAAAATATTTATATATATAACATATATCAAGCTATGTATAGAAGTCTTAGAAGTCTATTATCTATATCTATTTAGAATGTAACTATTATTTATATATCTATATATCTATCAATTCCAGGACCAACTTAAATAGTTTAAAGTAAGACATTTTTGTAAACGACATTTCTAGTGAAGATTTTTGGGCTATTAGGTAGCAATTGTCCTTGAAGTGGTGTATCCACCACTTTGACCCTAACGTTGCTGCGTTGCTTTACTCGGGAGAATGCAACATACAATTGTCCATGGGCAAATACAGGTTCGGGCAAAAAAATTCCAACTCGATTGAGGGTCTGTCCTTGGGATTTGTTAATGGTCATAGCAAAAGCAGGTTTTAGAGGAAACTGTCGACGTTTTAATTTAAAAGGTAACCCAGTTTCTGAAGGACACAAATCGATGCGTGGAATAAACACAATGTCTCCTTCAGCTGAGCCAGTAATCACTTTAGCCTGTATGATGTTGCGGAGTAAGGCAATGACAATGAGGCGAGTGCCATTGCAGAGACCTTTCTTGGTGTTTAGGTATCTTAATAGCATCACAATGGTGCCAGTTTTAAGTTTTAAGAGATGTGATGGCATTCCTGATGGTGTCAGAGAGTTTAAAAATTCAACTGGGTAGTTTTCACATTCCTCTGCCTCATCAGCATCGACAGAATCATCACTTGTATATACAGTATAATCACCACTAATGCGATCCATTACTTTACAGTTCAGAAAATCGACGTCATCATTTTTCGGACATAGTATAGCATGTGATGCAGCAGTGTCGAGGCTTTGTTGGTCATTAACATCAATGCAAATATGGTCTCCAAAGATCTCGGTTTCTATAGAGCCAGTGCAAAGCATGTCTGGAGGAATTTCAATGACATCCTCTCCAAGGTTATGTTCATTAGACAGCTCACCATTTCCAAGTTTAAGCAACCAAGTGCTGTATTCAGGATCAGTGGAGCGCATGTTGTTAATTAGCGGTAGTCTGGTAAAATGTTGCCAATGTTGTGAATATTTAATGCAGGAATCTACAATGTCTATTCTTGTTCCATGAGCGATGACGGGAAGACATTGTCTGAAGTCTCCTCCAAGAACAATAACTTTACCTCCAAATGGTGTTTTATTTTTTTCAGCAACATTTGTTGTCATGATGTCACGTAGAAGTCTATCTATCACATTCAATGCATGTTTTTGGACCATAGTGCACTCATCAATAATAAAAAGTTTTGTACACTGTAAATGTTTTCCTGCATTTGTATCGTTTTTAATCCTGGAAACAGATGTTTCGTTTATCGGAATAGGTATGCCATATAGAGAGTGGATTGTTCGGCCTCCTTGTATCAAGTTAGATGCTATTCCTGTAGTTGCTGCAGGTGACACAATTTCTCCTTGTCCTCTTAAATGATGTGTAAGTAGATGGTATAGGTAGGTCTTTCCACTGCCACCAGGTCCATCGAGAAAAAAGCACTTTGGTGTTAAACTGCTATTTTGTAAAGCTTCAGTAATGACATCATAGGCAAAAAGTTGCTCCTGATTAAGAGTTTCTTTCATCTCTGCAGCTTTTTTTAACTCATAATCCTTATCATATTGTTTAAGGAGTTGTTTAATATTTTTTGCTGGGCGTGGTAAATTATAATCAGCAAAAGTTTTTCCATGGACTATGAGGACATCTTGGACATCTTTCATAGCATATCCTTCACAATCGATACACTCTTCAGTGTTGCTGTGGTAAGTATGACAATAGTCTTGTAAAAAATGGTCCTTAAATTCATTCCACAATTCAAGTGGATTACTGGGGGGGCCAAAAATACAGATATAAGCAAACATGTCTCTAAGTTGGGAAGGCATGTTAAGAATGCAAGCATCTGTTAAAGTATGTCTCCAGATGCTATCATCGAATAATAATCCAAGTGCTAACGCAGCATCCTTAAAGGTTTCATGCATAACTCCATTGCCGGTTTTAATGCTGTCAAAACTGGTAGCAGCTTTTACATGCAGTAACAACAAATGTAAATAATAGCGTTCTTGGTCTTTCACACTAACAGTATACATTCTTCCAATAACTGTGAGACCCCCTCGTTTTCTTTGTTCCCATGTGCCTTGTTTCCAAACGTAGTGTTCTGGAATTTCGCGGTAGAAATAGTTATGTGCATTGTGGTCGATCTTATTAAGGTTGAAATACGCCATGAGTGTAGAATTTGAATTGAGCTTTTGATGGATGTTGTCTGCAGAGTCATTCTCATGAAAATAGAGTGGTTGAGAATTAGGCAGATGTACGGCTAGGCGAATGATGGCATGAGATTGTTTATGCATTGGAAAAGCAAATATCCGCCATGCAGCCTCAGGTGCACTAACATATCTGGTATCCGTAAATTGGTGTGTTTCATCATGTTGGATGTTATTTTGGGAAATTTCAAGGTTGGCTTTGTCATGTCCTTTGTAAACGTATTTAAATAAATATTTTACACTTTGAATGGAAGCACATATTTCTACATTAATATGGCACTTGTATTTGGTGAGTAAAAATGGGTTATATGGAACTACCCATGAATTGTCAATCGTCTTAGAATGGTGTTCATATGTTTTGCCAATGGGTCTGCGGTAAGTGGGATAGCCATCCTTTTCTTTGATGGTATATGGTTGGTTTTGTTTTGGGAAACCTTTGCTACACTTTCCAAGATCCATACAGGGAGAATTAGGATTGTGTTCTCCACAGGGACCATGAATCATGTGTTGAAGAACAATGTTATGGAGCTGAGGGTAGATTGTTTCATCAGGTATTTCAGCCCAGACTATATTGTCTATGTCCGCCTCAGTCCGTAATTTAGACAGGCTGTCAAGAATAATTAAAATATGAGCGTGTGGGAGACCACGCTTCTGAAATTCAATGACATGGACCATTGCAGTGACGTTTCCAAATAATCCACTGCTAATGTCTTTTAAGAGGGATTCCAGTTTAATTTTAAAGACACGTGCAACCAAGTCTGGTCTGTGTTCAACACGCTGCCACGGTTCTAAATGTGTAGTAATCTCATTCCACTTAGGATTACATGTCATGGTGATAAAATAGATCTGGTCGACCATACTTTGTAACAATAGCCATAGCATCCTGGTAGCGCTGCTGCATGTTTCTTGGACTGCCTTCAAAAGAAGATGGTAAAATGACGGTTTTCCCAATAGGGATGCCCTTTTGAACCGATTTTTTGAGTAGATGTTCTTGAAGGAGGCAGTAATCCTCCACTTTTAAATCTTTTTGGTGTTTGCGGATGTAATGTAGGCGATTAGCTTCGATTTTGACATAAGCATCTACTAAATATTGCTGTGCTAGCTTACCACCATTGAGGAGTGGATTAAAGTAATTTCTGACAGATAACATATAGCAATAGTATTGGAGTTGAGTGATCCTCCTCGAACTTTTGCCTTGTTGTTTGAGTCCATCATGCCATCCTTGGTCTCCATAAGGGAAAAATATTGGATAGAGGAGGGCATCCAAATTGCTATGGAGAATACTAATTTGTTGTGTTTTTGGAGCTAAAGGGTTATGGGGATCAGGTTTTAAATGAATTAATATGTCTCTATTGAAAGGTGGCTCACCATTGTCATTTTGAAACACGACTGCTACTTCACTGACAGTGGGATTATTGTAGCGTCGAGGGTCTTGAGTACGATCTTGTTTAATAGCCATAGTGATGTTTGGCATGACAGTTCCGTTTTGTAGAGATTTAATTTTTTCTTGTTCTTCCACATCACGTAACATTTGATAAGCTTCCACAAAAGGATTAATAGTTTGGATTTGAAGGGCAATAATGTTCATCAATGTAGGATGACATTTTTGATTTTCTTTACATCGTAAGCGTTGTTCGTTTGCGGTAGTGGTATCGAGAATGTAAAGTTGGGCAAATGCGCGTTGCTGGTCATCTGAGGGATGTAGTGTTCCAGTTCTATGATAGATCTGGCCATGTATGCGGAAACAGTATGGGCCATATCCAGGAGGTGGTGAAATATTTGCACCCATGGAGGCACAAGCAAAGGAACTGTTAATACTTCGAATATTATCCATGAAATTTTTGCTAAATTCACTTTGCCCTTTCAGCAAACGTGTAAAGACATCAGGATATTGTAGTATGGGTACATGGACTTTACCCTTCTGACAGCAGAGCGTAAAGTTGTTATCAGAAGGTATCTCTGCTACAAAATGCAAAGCTTCGCAATGCTCACATACATGGGTCATGTCACCACAGCTGTGTTCGGTAATACTATTTTCATCATTAGTGAAAATGTGAGGTTGTAGTAGAAGTGCATGTCCAACCGATGGGGTGCGCCTAGTTTTGAGACCAACGTATATTTGTCTTGGTTGCACTTTCTGCGGGCTAACTGCAGCTTGTATGAGAAGAAACTGTGCGTTGGTATTGAATGGTGGTATTGATAGGGCAGAAACAGATTGCTGATTAGTTATGTCAGTGAACGGCATATAGGATGAAGTGTGGTAGTAACTTGTTCCACATGCTGATGTGGAAGTATCCTGTTGTGAGTCTACTAATAATGATGAGGAAGAAGCTATCTGTTGTTGGCGGTGATGGCGTGTAGAGGCTTCTTCAGCCAATGTAATAGATTTAGAGTTAGGGGATTCGTGTGTGAGACGACGGCGTTTATAAGCCTTAATCTTGTCAAGTCGATGCTGTTTTTCCTCAGGAGTCTCATTAGCATGGCGTTGTTTTTGTCATAGTGCTAAAGCTGCTTTCCTTTCACTGGCATTGGCATACTGTGCATCGGTACTGAATGGTGGTATTGATAGGGCAGAAACAGATTGCTGATTAGTTATGTCAGTGAACGGCATATGGGATGAAGTGTAGCAGTAAATTGTTCCACATGCTGATGTGGAAGCATCCTGTTGTGAGTCTAATAATAATGATGAGGAAGAGGCCGTCTGTTGTCGGCGGTGACGGCGTCCAGAGGCTTCTTCAGCCAATCTTATGGATTTAGAGTTAGGGGATTCGTGTGTGAGGCGACGGCGTTTATAAGCCTTAATCTTCTCAAGGCGATGGTGTTTTTCCTCAGGAGTCTCATTAGCACGGCGTTGTTTTTGTCGTAGTGCTAAAGCTGCTTTCCTTTCACTGGCATTGGCATACTTTTTGTTATGACTCGTGTTGGCACAGGTAAAGGAGTCTATTTGGCAGTTATCTGGCAGTGAAGAAGGCGTCCTGGAGTATTGTAGAGTAAACAGATACTAATTGACCCTGTAATTGCCCAGCAGTAGTTATGAAGTGGTAGTGGCAAATTGGCCCTGTAGTTAGACACCGGCAGAGGAGCAAGGCAGCAGTAGTTATGGCGGTAGAGGCAAATTGGCCCTGTAATTAGACACCGGCAGAGGAGCAAGGCAGCAGTAGTTATGGCGGTAGAGGCAAATTGGCCCTGTAATTAGACACCGGCAGAGGAGCAAGGCAGCAGTAGTTATGGCGGTAGAGGCAAATTGGCCCTGTAATTAGACACCGGCAGAGGAGCAAGGCAGCAGTAGTTATGGCGGTAGAGGCAAATTGGCCCTGTAATTAGACACAGGCAGTGAACAGTCAGAGGAGCAAGGCAGCAGTACTTATGGCGGTAGAGGCAAATTGGCCCTGTAATTAGACACCGGCAGAGGAGCAAGGCAGCAGTAGTTATGGCGGTATTGGCAAATTGGCCCTGTAATTAGACACCAGCAGAGGAGCAATGCAGCAGTAGTTATGGCGGTAGAGGCAAATTGGCCCTGTAATTAGACACCGGCAGAGGAGCAAGGCAGCAGTAGTTATGGCGGTAGAGGCAAATTGGCCCTGTAATTAGACACCGGCAGAGGAGCAAGGTAGCAGTAGTTATGGCGGTAGAGGCAAATTAGCACTGTAATTAGACACCGGCAGAGGAGCAAGGCAGCAGTAGTTATGGCGGTAGAGGCAAATTGGCCTTGTAATTAGACACCGGCAGTAAACAGGGAGATGACCAAAGCAGCAGTAGTTATGGCGATAGAGGCAAATTGGCCCTGTAATTAGACACTGGCAGAGGACAAAGGCAGCAGTAGTTATGGCAGTATAGGCAAATTGGCCCTGTAATTAGACACCGGCAGAGGACAAAGGCAGTAGTTATGGCGGTATAGGCAAATTGGTCCTGTAATTAGACACCGGCAGAGGAGCAAGGCAGCAGTAGTTATGGCGGTACAGGCAAATTGGTCCAGTAATTAGACACCGGCAGTAAACAGGCATAGGACCAAGGCAGCAGTAGTTATGGTGGTACAGGCAATGCCAAGCGTCCGCACAGCAAGTCGGCATGAGGTAAATGACGCAATTTCACGAATGCAAGATGGCGTCGGCGAAATCTCGTGAGATTTCGCCGATGTCGTTAACACCTCTTGCCATGTTAACCCTCAACACACCACACCGCCTCAACACACACTCCTCTCACCTTTCACCTCCACTCATGTCCACTCACTCTTTCACTCCACATACGTTCCTTTCTCTCACTCCGTTTCTCATACTCACACCGTCATTGTCGCTGCCCCGACATCTTCCTCCGCCGCCGCGATCCAGGATCCAGACGTTCTCCAGGCCGCCGACATGTTCTTGCGGGACGCCATCTTGGATTTCGTGAAATCCCGCGATATTCAAGATAGCGTCGCCGCAACAACATGTCGCTAGCGTGGACGACATCGGGATCCAAAAAGATGGCGTCGGCGAAATCTCGCGAGATTACGCCAACGCCATTTTGGATCCCGATGTCGCCCACGCCAGCGACATATTCTTGCGGGACGCCATCTTGGATGTCGTGAAGTCCCGCGATATTCAAGATGGCGTCGCCGCAACAACATGTCGCTGGCATGGGCGACATCGGGATCCAAAATGGCGTCGGCGTAATCTCGCGAGATTTCGCCGACGCCATCTTTTTGGATCCCGATGTCGTCCACGCCAGCGACATATTGTTGCGGCGACGCCATCTTGAATCTCGCGGGACTTCACGACATCCAAGATGGCGTCCCGCAAGAACATGTCGGCGGCCTGGAGAACGTCTGGATCCTGGATCGCGGCGGCGGAGGAAGATGTCTGGGCAGCGACGATGACGGTGTGAGTATGAGAAACGGAGTGAGAGAAAGGAACGTATGTGGAGTGAAAGAGTGAGTGGACATGAGTGGAGGTGAAAGGTGAGAGGAGTGTGTGTTGAGGCGGTGTAGTGTGTTGAGGGTTAACATGTGCGTGTGTGTGTGGTGACGTCACCGGTTACAACTGGACGGAAGTTGTTACAACCGGAAGCTGGTTAGGGCATTTATTATTATAGATATCTGATATGATCACTCGAGTGGGGAATTCAGAGATCCGTCGCTTTCTCGGTAAACCAACACGTGGCTCCATTATAAGATGTGGTCCTGGTTTGTAGATAATCGTAGTACGTTGGCTGCAGTTGGGTGTACATGGTTTATTAATGACCTTAGATGAAATTTGGATAGCACGCTCAAAACCATGTTTTACATCATTAGTGTTGATTGGCCAAAAGATATTGCATCGTTCTTTGTTGTTTTTACATGTGACATTTTGACATGTAGATATTTCTGTTGAACTGGGGATGTCTTTTAAAAACACTTCTACTGTATGGCCAATGTAATCTTCTGCATCCAAACTCGTAAATCCACCTAGAAGTGTGTGGCTTGTGTAATTTTCCAGTATCAACTGAGCTCTCTTTCTGTACATGTTTTGATTTGCCCCAAATTCCACAAAATACTTAACACCCAAAAATGGGTTTTCTGAGTTAGGGTAAGTGCACATGTAGTTTTTTGGTGGTGCGGATTTTGTAGTAAAATCCGCAGATAAAGTACTGCGGTTTATCTGCGGTTTTGCCCTGCGGTTTTACACCTCATAATGGATGAGGTGTGAAACCGCAGCGTTTCTGCCCAAAAGAATTGACATGCTGCGGATTATAAACCGCAACAAATCCGCGTGGAAAAATCAGCAGCATGTGCATAGCGTTTTTCAGTTTACCATTGAAAACAATGGTACTGTACAACGCACCTAAATCTGCTGCGGACCCGCAGAGCCTGAAACGCTGCGGATCCGCAGCAGAATCCGCACCGTGTGCACATACCCTTAGTTAGGTTTCTGTATGAGTCATAATCAACAAACATGGTTGACAAACTATGCAGCATAGAGTCAAATGGGCACGTATTATTGACCTTATACACATTATTATTTATATTAATGGTGTTCAAGAGATTCCCATTGCGCAGGATACCTAAAAGTTTTCGTGTACAAGGATCATCAATTATTTGACATATATTTAGATACGGCGTTAAATATGTTGGTCTCTTCTTGAAAGGTATGTTCAGTGGGGAAAGTAAATCCTTGGACTTCAACGATTTGTTATCACCTTCATTTTGTGCTATGGGAGTATGTACAATTTTCAATTGAGAGTTGGTTTTCCCCCGACAGCATTCTTCTTCCCTAAGCTCTACCACATTCTGTTCTGTGTTCCTACTTTCTAAAACACTTGTTTCTTTCATAGATTGTTGAAGAGGCAGGAGAGTGTCTGTCAGTTTCTTTATGTGTTCACTAACCACTTCTTTTTGATTACTTTTTTCCTGCTGCCCATGTTTGTCTATGGCAGATTCATCAATGACCTCTTCCTTTTGCAATGTTACTAAACTGTTACTTTCAGTGACATGTACAGCAGCTGCTATTTTTGAGCACCCACACAGAGCACTTAAATGCAATGCAACAAATTTGTCAACTCGCATTGGAGTTTGAATATGCTGAAGAATGGAGTTATTCAAAAGGCCAAAATCTCCCTCAACTGATGCAGAAGAGGCTGTTTTATTTGGGGATTTAAAAACTGGTTGCATCACAGATGTCCAAATAGGAAAATACTTCAGAAGGTGAACTAGTTTATGAGAAAAATCTGGACAGAAGTAAGGGTTTGGCTGTTCCCCCTGTTCTAGACTTGCCGTTTCTGCTTCTTGCACAATGTCATTTAGCCAACCTGACAGTGGCTCACTATAGTTCTTTTCATTTTCATCACTAGTTCAGTCTCCTGACAATTCTCCAGATACTCATCAATAATTCTCAAATTCCCAGTCTCGATGCAATGGCAAAAGGTATGCCTTTGATGTTTTATATTTTGATGTTTCACGATCACTGACGTTACCTGTTGTCTCAGATACACAAAGAATAAAGGTACTGAGAACAAGCTGTTTAAGAATGTCAAATGATTCACACTTGACCAGAAGTCCAACACATCGTATATAGAACTCCCTCACAAGTTTTGCATTTTTTGGAAAGCACTTCCACCGACATACAGTTTTAACCCCTTCACTACCAAGGGTGGTTTGCACGTTAACTACCGGGCCAATTTTTACAATTCTGACCACTGTACCTTTATGAGGTCATAACTCTGGAACGCTTTCATGGATCCCGGTGATTCTGACATTGTTTTCTCGTGACATATTGTACTTCATGTTAGTGGTAAAATTGCATTCAAATAACTTGTGTTTATTTGTGAAAAAAACGGAAATTTGGCGAAAATTTTGAAAATTTTGCAATTTTCCAACTTTGAATTTTTATGCCCTTAAATCACAGCGATACGGCACACAAAAAACTTAATACATAACATTTCCCACATGTTTACTTTACATCAGCACAATTTTGGAACCAAAATTTTTTTTTGTTAGGAAGTTATAAGGGTTAAAAATTGACCAGCGATTTCTCATTTTTGCAACACCATTTTATTTTTAGGGACCACTTCACATTTGAAGCCACTTTGAGGGGTCTATATGATAGAAAATACCCAAAAGTGACACCATTCTAAAAACTGCACCCCTTAAGGTGCTTAAAACCACATTCAAGAAGTTTATTAACCCTTTAGGTGCGTCACAGGAATTTTTTGAATATTAAAAAAAATGAACATTTAACTTTTTTTCACAAAAAAAATACTTCAGGTTCAATTTTCTTTATTTTACCAAGGGTAACAGGAGAAATTGGACTGCAAAAGTTATTGTGCAATTTGTCCTGAGTACGCTGATACCTGATATGTGGGGGGAACCACTGTTTCGGCGCATGGCAGAGCTCAGAATGGAAGGAGCGCCGTTTGACTTTTTCAATGCAAAATTGGCTGGAATTCAGATCGGACGCCATGTCACGTTTGGCGAGCCCCTGATGTACCTAAACAGTGGAAACCCCCCCAAGTGACCCCATTTTGGAAACTAGACCCCCCAAGGAACTTATCTAGATATGTGGTGAGAATTTTGAACCCACAAGGGCTTCACAGAAGTTTATAACGTACAGCGGTGCAATTAAAAAATCATATTTTTTCCACAAAAATGATCTTTTCACCCCCAATTTTTATTTTCCCAAGGGTAACAGGACCCTAAAAGTTATTGTGCAATTTGTCCTGAGTACACTGATACCCCATATGTGGGTGTAAATGACTATTTGGGCGCATAGCAGAGCTTGGAAGGGAAGCAGCGCCATTTGACGTTTTTGGCTAGAATTGAGATCGGACACCATGTCGCGATTGGAAAACCCCTGATGTACCAAAACAGTGGAAACCCCCCACAAATGACACCATTTTGGAATCTAGACCCCCTAAGGAACTTATCTAGATGTGTGGTGAGAACTTTGAGCCCCCAAGGGCTTCACAGAAGTTTATAACGTACAGCAGTACAATTAAAAAATCATATTTTTTCCACAAAAATGATCTTTTCACCCTCAATTCTTATTTTTCCAAAAGTAACAGGACCCTAAAAGATATTGTGCAATTTATCCTGAGTACGCTGATACCCCACATGTGGGTGTAAACCACTATTTGGGCGTATGGCAGAGCTCGGAAGGGAAGCAGCGCCATTTGACGTTTTTGGCTGGAATTGAGATCGGACACCATGTCGCGTTAGGAAAGCCCCTGATGTACCAAAACAGTAGAAACCCCCCACAAATGACACCATTTTGGAAACTAGACCCCCCAAGGAACTTATCTAGATGTGTGGTGAGCACTTTGAACCCCCCAGTGCTTCACTGAAGTTTATAACGTCCGGGCGTGAAAATAAAAAAATCGTATTTTTTCCACAAACATGATCTTTTAGTCCCCATTTTTTTATTTCCCCAAGGGTAACAGGAGAAATTGGACCCCAAAAGTTGTTGTCCAATTTGTCCTGAGTACGCTGATACCTCATATGTGGGAGAAAACTACTGTATGGGCACACGTCGGGGCTCGGAAGGGAAGTAGTGACGTTTTGGAATGCAGACTTTGATGGAATGGTCTGCGGGTGTCATGTTGCGTTTGGAGAGCCCCTGATGTACCTAAACAGTGGAAACACCCCACAAGTGACCCCATTTTGGAAACTAGACCCCCTAATGAACTTATCTAGATGTGTGGTGAGCACTTTGAACCCCCCAGTGCTTCACAGAAGTTTATAACGACCGGGCGTGAAAATAAAAATATCGTATTTTTTCAACAAACATCATCTTTTAGTCCCCATTTTTTTTATTTTCCCAAGGGTAACAGGAGAAATTGGACCCCAAAAGTTGTTGTCCAATTTGTCCTGAGTACGCTGATACCTCATATGTGGGAGAAAACTACTGTATGGGCACACGTCGGGGCTCGGAAGGGAAGTAGTGACGTTTTGGAATGCAGACTTTGTTGGATTGGTCTGCGGGTGTCATGTGCGTTTGGAGAGCCCCTGATGTACCTAAACAGTGGAAACCCCCCACAAGTGACCCCATTTTGGAAACTAGACCCCCTAATGAACTTATCTAGATGTGTGGTGAGCACTTTGAACCCCCCAGTGCTTCACAGAAGTTTATAACGACCGAGCGTGAAAATAAAAATATCGTATTTTTTCAACAAACATCATCTTTTAGTCCCCATTTTTTTTATTTTCCCAAGGGTAACAGGAGAAATTGGACCCCAAAAGTTGTTGTCCAATTTGTCCTGAGTACGCTGATACCTCATATGTGGGAGAAAACTACTGTATGGGCACACGTCGGGGCTCGGAAGGGAAGTAGTGACGTTTTGGAATGCAGACTTTGATGGATTGGTATGCGGGTGTCATGTGCGTTTGGAGAGCCCCTGATGTACCTAAACTATTGAAACTCCCCACAAGTGACCCCATTTTGGAAACTAGACCCCCCACGGAGCTTATCTAGATGTGTGGAGAGCACTTTGAACCCCCAAGTGCTTCACAGAAGTTTATAACGCCTGGGCGTGAAAATAAAAAAAACATTTTTTTCCGCAAAATTATATTTTTGCCCCCAATTTTTTATTTTCCTAAGGGTAACAGGAGAAATTGGACTCCAAAAGTTGTTTTGTAATTTGTCCTGAGTAGGCTGATACCCTACATGTGGGGGTAAAACACTGTTTGGGCACATGGCAGAGCTTGGAAGGGAAGGAGCACCATTTGACTTTTTCAATGCAGAATTGGCTGGAATTGAGATCAGACGCCATGTTGCCTTTGGAGAGCACCTGATGTGCCCAAACAGTGGAAACCCCCAATTATAACTCCAACCCTAACCTCAACACACCCCTAACCCTAATCTGAGCCCTAGCCCTAACCCTAACCCTAACCCTAACCCTAACCCTAGCCCTAACCCTAGCCCTAACCCTAGCCCTAACCCTAACCCTAGCCCTAACCCTAACCCTAGCCCTAGCCCTAACCCTAGCCCTAACCCTAGCCCTAACCCTAGCCCTAACCCTAACCCTACCCTAACCCTAACCCTAGCGGGAAAATGGAAATAAATACATTTTCTTTTAGTTTTATTATTTTTCCCTAACTAAGGGGGGTGATAATGGGGGGGTTTGATTTACTATTTATGGCGGTTTTTATGTTTGGCGGCTGTCGCACGCTAAAAGACGCTTTTTATTGTAAAAATAGTTTTTGCATCACCACATATTGTGAGCTATAATTTTTCCGTATTTTGACACACCGAGTCATGTGAGGTCTTATTTTTTGCGGGACGAGTTGACGTTTTTATTGGTACCATTTTCGGGCACGTGACATTTTTTGATCGCTTTTTATTCCGATTTTTGGGACGCAGAATGAACAAAAACCAGCGTTTCATGAATTTCTTTTGGGGGGTGCGTTTACACCGTTCCGCGTGCGGTAAAATTGATAACGCGTTTTTATTCTTCGGGTCAGTACGGTTACAGCGATACCTCATTTAGGTTGTTTTTTTATGTTTTGTCGGTTTTTTGCAATGAAAACAATTTTATATAAAAAATAATTATTTTTGTATCGCTTTATTCTGCGAGCTATAACTTTTTTATTTTTTTGCGGATGATGCTGTATGGCGGCTCGTTTTTTGTGGGACAAGATGACGTTTTCAGCGGTACCATGCATATTTATATGCGTCTATTTGATCGCGCGTTATTGCACTTTTTGTTCGGTGGTATGATAATAAATCATTATTTTTTGCTTCGTTTTTTATTTTTATTTTTTAAGGGGTTCGCTAAAGGGGTTAACTAATGGGACAGTTTTATAGGGCAGGTCATTACGGACGCGGCGATACCAAATATGTGTACTTTTATTGTTTTTGTTTTTTTTATTTTGAAAAAATGGATTTATTGGGGAATTTTTTTTTTTTTTTTTACTAATTTATTTAGCGATTTTTTTTTAAATTATTTTTAACACTTTTTTTTTTTTTTACTTTATTACCTTGTCCCAGGTGGGACATCACTGTCCTGTGACAGATCGCTGGTCTGTCACATCACAGATCACTGTGACAGATCAGCGATCTCTCACAGGCACTGCTGCAGACTTCCTCATGCCTGCGCTTTGCAGGCTGTGAGGAAGTCAGCTCCCTGCAGGCCCCCGTCGCCATCTTGGATCCGGGGGCCTGTAGGGAAAGAGCCCCCCGCAGCGGCGCTGCACATTGCGCTGCCGTGGGGGGCTCAGGGAAGCACGGAGGGAGCCCCCTCCCTGCCGATGCTTCCCTTTAACCCCCGGTACACCGCGATCGCGTTTGATCGCAGTGTGCAAGGGGTTAACGTGTCGGGGGCGGTCCGTGACCGCCCCTGACACATTGTGCCGGGTGTCAGCTATGATAATTAGCTGACACTCGGCCGCGATCAGCGGCGCTCACCACGTGGGCGCCGCTGATCGCGATGACGTAATATTCCGTCCATGGTCACATGGACGGAATATTACGTCAATTGTAGGTAAGGGGTTAATCAGGTGGGCAACATCTCCTCGTATATAGCATTTCGGTTTTTCACTTTTATTGCCAAGTGGGAGGAACAAGCAAGTCCTCAAGTATGTGTGAAGGCTACAGTCATTTAGAGCTCGTAACAATGTGCCAAGTAATGCATGAGAAAAGTCACAGACACATTCTTTAGGCAATTTCTGTACATCCTTTATCCATTTTTCCAGCCAAAAAGTTATAGTTGGAGTATCTTGAGTTGAACTCAACATTTGAGATACACTCATTTGTGTATTCTCTAAGTTAATAACAATCTCATATAAAAAAAAAAATATGAGCAATTTATTTTCTCGTTTTATTTTGAATACCAAACTCCCTGTGGCATCTACTTGCGAGGGAAGCAATGCTTTGAACAATACTTCTTAAAAATATATATTTGTTCCTTTGACCAATAATGAACAAAAAAACCATCATATGAGATAGTGTAGTAGGAATATCTCCTGCATACTTATGAGTACTCTTCATCTGAGACAGTGATAAAACTGGATCTTTCAACTTTGGTGTACCAAACCTTCTATCCATAGCTTCTTGCCTAGCATCTTGACAAATTCTTAGCGATGGTATGGTTGGTGGTTCCTTTCCTCCAAATGCTATTTCGGAATCAATTGTTTCTCGTCTCCAATTGGAGGGTAAAGTTTTTAACATTTCTTCTCCAAGTTTCCTTCTTTTCTCACCTGATTTTTTTTGGAATGTGGTATGGGTCTTGTGTCAGGGGCTCGAACATGAAGAATTAAAGGGTTTCCCAGATTAGGTTCCTCTTCTGCAGAAATATGCACTGCTGCTTTGCACTCTGTGCAATGCCCATCTGCAGTTAAGAACTTTCTTGCTTTGTCTTCACCCGTACGAACTTTGTTCCTCCTAAAGGAGAAGGCACATGGGAGTCCATGCTGTTTATAAAGAACCTCTGTTATAATAGAAGTCCATGCATGTTTTTTCAGCACCCTGCGCCTCTTTTTGCTGTCACCCTCATTATAGAACACTGTTTTGGGCTTGATCATAAGGGATTAATACATGCCATAGAAGTGTTGGTTCTTGTCCCTGTGTGCACACAAAGCCACCCTCTGAAGAGTGTCCCTCTGAAGAATTTTCATCAGATGTGCTTGTTTCAGGCCACAACTCCTTAATTTCTGTATCTTTTGATTGAGGCAAGATGTTATGTTCCATACGTAAGAACGTCTGCAGATCATACCTCCTTTGAAATACATAGTCATGTATATGTTTGGGTTTAAACATAGCCTGGGAAATTTCTGATTCTTCCATCAAGGAGCTATATTTCTGCAAGGAGGGGTGAGAGCATACTTCCCTCCAGATAGGATCAGAGGCTGACTTTAACTATCCATTAGCATTGAAAATGCCAGGATAAGATTTTAATGTCTGACTATCAATAGAGTTTTTTCGTGGCATCTAAAAACAAAAATAGGAAAACAATTAAATGGATAAGGTAGTATGTTGTTTTTTTTTTGTCACTAATAAGAGATTAAAAGGTATATGTCTAGTTTCAAATAAACATTACTGCATGTGACATGGAAAGTGATCCTACTTAATCGCCAATACACCATGGACATCTCAGTGTTTTGGTTGGAATTTCACTGTAAAGTTGAACTGTCAACAAAAAATAGATTTTGTTTAAAGGGTACCAGAACCTTTTTTTTATTTATTTATTTTTTTTAATTCTGTCATGCTGTGGCTGCTGGCCACAGCATGACAGTAAGGTATGTGCAGCAGTAAGGCGGGACATCTGTCCCCCAACGCCGCTGCACAGATCGGGGGCCCCCCTACCCCCGCCGAATCTGGTGAGCGGAAACCTTCAATGAGCTGGTGATGAACGAAGTCATTAGGCATTACGCCCACCGCCGCTGAGGCCCGCCCACCCACAGCCATCGAACGGGCCAAGAGCCGACGTCACGTGACGCGGCAGTCTGCTGCATCATGTGATGTTGCAGGCGGCGTGGACTTCATTCCAGGAAGCGGCCGCATCGCAGCCACTCCTGGCCTGCCCCCGGCGCGAGGACATTGACTCATTTAGCATTTTGCCAGATCAGTCAAGCGATTCCTGGCTCTGGCGGTGGGAGGAGGGGGGACGTTGCATTTGCAGCAGCACTGCGGGCTGCAGGAAGCCTGGAGCACAGCTGCAGCTGCACACAGTTTTCTGTCATGCTGTGGCCATCAGCCACAGCATGACAGAATACAGAGTAAAGGTTCAGGTACTCTTTAATGCTGTGTCCATGCTCACAATTTTTCCCCATCAATGACTGACATCATGGCAGAAAAAAAAAGGCGAGGTGACGGTCCCATTCACTTTGAACAGGACTATCATTACAATTTTTTATCTCCCCACTACTTCACCGTCCCGTCATGTCATCGTAAGACTGGGTGGGAAAGCAGTGGGGTGAAAATACTGCTAGCAGCATTATTCTTGCCGTCATTCACTGATCGTCAGAGCACTGCCTGTCGTCTGCCCCTCAGAGAATTAATAATTATAGTTCTTTGAAGAAAGCACTATCATGTAATCCGAATGCTGCTAACTTATTCTTCTTATTATTATTATTCAGTTGATTCCCGCAATTAATGCAACCCGATCCGCTACACACACAGACTCCGTTGAGGCGTCGTTTAGAAGCCAGCGTCCGAGTGGTGTGCTAAGTATTTTTCGTGTCGATCGGATTTGTAGTTTTTGCGCAATTTGCGTTTGAAAAATTTTTTTCCCGTCATTGGAATGCATTGTCTCAATGCATTTCAATGGGAAAATTTTGCCATAAGAATACATGGGGCAGTCGTGAGGCGGTTCAAATTTGAGGACCAGTTGCGGCAGTTAAGCTCATTGATATGCGCAGGCAGACCCAGTTACTATGCCAACGCCTACGAACTTTACATGACCCCACCAGGACACAGTTTCTGCCAGATAATATCAGCTCTTAAAGCGAAACCCAAAGCACAAATGCAAATCTAGCTTCATCACATGACGCATGTCCCAGAGAGAGAATGTGCGCCAAAGTGGATTTAGAAGCCCAGTGTGCCAAACTGGCTCTTAAAGGGCCGACATGCCAAAGTGATTCTTAAAGGGCCGGCGCACCAAAATGAGTCTTAAAGGGCCGGCGCGCCAAATCGAAAGCTGAGTGACCCCAGGCTCCAAATCGGAGGCTGATTGACCCCAGGCTCCAAATCGGAGGCTGATTGACCCCAACCTCCAAATCGGAGGCTGAGCCACCACGGCCTCCAAATCGGAGGCTGATCGACCCTGGCCTACAAATTGGAGGCTGAGCCACCATGGCCTCCAAATCGGACCCAGACTGGCCCCGCCCGCCGAATCGGACCCAGAGTGGCCCCGACCGCCAAATCGGACCCAGAGTGGCCCCGCCTGCCAAATTGGACCCAGAGTGGCCCCGCCTGCCAAATCGGACCCAGAGTGGCCCCGCCCACTGATTCGGACCCAGAGTGGCCCCACCCATCAAATCGGACCCAGAGTGGCCCCGCCCACCGATTCGGACCCAGAGTGGCCCCGCCCATCAAATCGAACCCAGAGTGGCCACGCCCACCGATTCGGACCCAGAGTGGCCCCACCCACCAAATCGGACTCAGAGTGGCCCCGCCCACCAAATCGGACCCAGAGTGGCCCCGCCCGCCAAATCGGACCCAGAGTGGCCCGCCCGCCAAATCGGACCCAGAGTGGCCCCGCCCACCAAATCGGACCCTGAGGGGCCCCGCCCACCAAATCGGACCCTGAGGGGCCCCGCCCACCAATTTGGACCCTGAGGGGCCCCGCCCACCAAATCAGACCCAGTGTGGCCCCGCCCACCAAATTGGACCCTAAGGGCCCCGCCCACCAAATTGGACTCTGAGGGGCCCCACCCACCAAATCGGACCCAGAGGGGCCCCGCCCACCAAATTGGACCCAGAGGGGGCTCCGCCCACAAAATCAGACCCTGAGGGATCCCATCCACAATTTAAGCCCTGATGAGCCAAGGCCACCGAATCGGATCCTGACGGCCCCACCCATCAAATCAGACCCTGAGGGGCCCCACAAGCCAAAATGGCCCCTGAGAGGCACCCACAGTTAAAACGGATCCTGAGTTGAAAGTCTTGCAGGGGCAGCAGGCAAGTCTCTCTTAAAGGGGCAGCCCGGGCACCATTTCAAAGCACTATCTGTACTTCCTTCAGGAAATACACATCGTTATTCAGTTGATTTCCGCAAATAATGCGGCCCGAACCGCTACACGCACAGACTCTGAGGCGTCGTTTCTTAGCCAGCGTCCACGAGAGGTGTGCTAAGTATTTTTCGTGTCGATCGGATTTGTAGTTTTTGCACAATTTGCATTTGAAAAAACATTTTCCTGTCATTGGAATGCATTGTCTTAATGCATTTCAATGGGAAAATTTTGCCATAGGGAAGACAAGGGGCTGTCGTGAGGTGGCAGTTAAGCTCATTGATATGCGCAGGTAGACCCAGTTACTATGCCAACGCCTGCGAACTTTACATGACCCCACCAGGACAGAGTTTCTGCCAGATAATATCAGCTCTTAAAGCGAAACCCAAAGCACAAATGCAAATCTGATCAACCCTGGCCTTCAAATCGGAGGCTGAGCCACCCAGGCCTCCAAATCGGACCCAGAGTGGCCCCGCCCGCCAAATCGGACCCAGAGTGGCCCCGCCCACCAAATCGGACCCAGAGTGGCCCCGCCCGCCAAATCAGACCCAGAGTGGCTCCGCCCACCAAATCGGACCCAGAGTGGCCTCGCCCGCCAAATCGGACCCAGAGTGGCCTCGCCCGCCAAATCAGACCCTAAGGGGCCCCGGCCACAAAATCGGACCCTGAGGGGCCCCGGCCACAAAATCGGACCCTGAGGGATCCCGTCCACCAATTCAAGCCCTGAGGAGCCCAGGCAACCGAATAGGATCCTGAGGGGCCCCACCCACCAAATCAGACCCTGAGGGGCCCCACAGGCCAAAGTGGCCCCTGAGAGGCACCCACAGTTAAAACGGATCCTGAGTTGAAAGTCTTGCAGGGGCAGCAGGCAAGTTTCTCTTAAAGAGGCAGCCCGGCCATCATTTCAAAGCACTATCTGTACTTCCTTCAGGAAATACACATCTAGTTCTTCTTATTATTATTCAGTTGATTTCCGCAATTATTGCGTCCCGAACCACTACACGCACACTCTGTTGAGGTGTCGTTTCGAAGCCAGCGTCCGAGTGGTGTGCTAAATATTTTTCATGTCAATCGGATTTGTAGCTTTTGCGCAATTTGCGTTTGAAAATTTTTTTTCCCGTCATTGGAATGCATTGTCTCAATGCATTTCGATGTGAAAATTTTGCCATAGGAATACATGGGGCAGTCGTGAGGCGACTCAAATTTGAGGACCAGTTGCGGCAGTTAAGCTCATTGATATGCACAGGCAGACCCAGTTACTATGCCAATGCCTACGAACTTTACATGACCCCACCAGGACACAGTTTCTGCCAGATAATATCAGCCACCCCGGCCTCCAAATCAAAGGCTGATCGACCCCGGCCTCCAAATCGGAGGCTGATCGACCCCAGCCTCCAAATCGGAGGCTGATCGACCCCGGCCTCCAAATCGGAGGCTGAGCCACCCCGGCCTCCAAATCAGAGGCTGAGCCACCCCGGCCTCCAAATCAGAGGCTGAGCCACCCCGGCCTCCAAATCGGAGGCTGAGCCATCCCGGCCTCCAAATCAATGGCTGAGCCACCCCAGCCTCCAAATCGGAGGCTGTTCGACCCCGGCCTCCAAATCAAAGGCTGAGCCACCCCGGCCTCCAAATCGGAGGCTGAACCACCCAGGCCTCCAAATTGGAGGCTGATCGACCCCGGCCACCAAATCAGAGGCTGAGCCACCCCGGCCTCCGAATCGGAGGCTGAGACACCCAGGCCTCAAAAACAGAGGCTTAACAACCCTGACCTCCAAATAGGAGGCTGAGCGACCCCGGCCTCCAAATAGGAGGCTGAGCGACCCCAGCCTCCAAATAGGAGCCTGAGCGACCCCGGCCTCCAAATAAGAGGCTGAGCGACCCTGGCCTTCAAATAGAAGGCTGAGCGACCCCGGCCCCCAAATCAGAGGCTGAGCAATTTTGGCCTCCAAATCAGAGGCTGAGTGGGGTGCCCAAGTGTGAAAGCCTTGCAGAAGCAGCAAGCAAGTCTCTTAAAGGGGCAGCTTGGGCACCATTTCAAAGCACTATCTGTAGTTCCATCAGGAAATACACATCTAGTTTTCAATACAGTTTTAGGCCGCCGACTATCATTTCTCTGGCACCTCCTCTGGTTCATGAGCTGGAGGTGGTTGGATAGCTGACATCTGGCACACTCTTGTGTACTTGCAATCTGCACATAAGCCTGCATGGAAGTGAACAGTGCCAGCAGGGGAGTTCCTTAGGTATACTGGATGATGTCCGCCATCTAAACACATAGGCTGGAGGAGACAGATAAGATAATTAGCTGCCTCAGACTGCATGCCTCTGCACACCCATCAGTCTGAGAATGCCTCTTTAATGGGCTGGGAATGCCTCTTTAATGGGCATCATGCTTCTTTTTCTTTTGGATTTATATATGTTGGTGTGCTTAAAGGGAAACTTCCACCTAATCCTACCCTATTCAGCTGTCAGCAGGCCTGTATTGTCCTGCAGACACACAGAATAATGACACCAGTGGCGCTCCAGTCCGAGGTGCCGTCTGGGTGCTGCAGCGCCCGAAACTGGGCGCATGCCAGCTATCTAATAGCATGACTAGGCTGGTCATGTGGTCTGTGGTCACTAGACCTAGCTCTGCTGCCAGTTCTCAGCATTTCAGTGAATCCATTCAACACTTGTGTGAGTAACTAATAACCTATCTAATATATAAAGCTCAAAGTGTGTATGTATTGTAGGGATGTGACTCGCTCAGGTGCAGCGGGAGACAATCATGAGGCAGGTTCTTCCCAAAGTTCATGAGGTTTATTTGCTCCATAAACCATAAATCGGCGTATCACCAAAATAGCCTCTAGCTTAGGCACAAAAGAACATAAACGTCCGTGGCTTCAGACTCGGACCGAGAGTCTCAGCACATGCTGGGAGGTGTAGTCCTCCCCATATACAACCTCTGTAGTGTCCCGCCTGGACACATGGAAGTCTGTCCACACTCAGACAGACTCCCTCCACACTCTCTCACATGTGCCAAACACCTCAATTACATAGCCCTGTAACCACACCCACAGGTGATCACATGACTATGACATCACTAAACGTTGTATAGACACACACAGGCTTCCCTGACACAGTGTAACAGAAAGATCAGCAGTACCTCTGCTGATCAATACACCCTGGAGCCTGCATCCCAAGGCCACCCACCTTGAGACCCATAATGGTCATTTAGGACCCTGCTCCTGTTACCACACTGAATGTGCCTGTACACCCATCCTGGGACACCCACGCAGCGCCCCCTAGCTGACATAGTGGTAACTACACCACAGTATGTATGTGTGTATGTATGTGTGTATGTATGTGTGTATGTCCGGGATAGGCATCCGCACCGTCACAGCTACAGCCACAAAATTTGGCACAGTCACACGTCTGGACCATGAGAGCATCCTAAGCTATGTTGTGAGGTGAAATTTTAACCCCGTGCGTTCCAATTCACCAAACAATTTTGCCCCTATCTACATACTGGGGAAAAAGTGTGTGTGCATCAAGCCCCGCCCCTCATTATGATGTCATAATGCCCCTATTTGCATAATGGGGAAACAGTGTGTGCGTATCAAGCCCCGCCCCTCATTATGATGTCATAATGGTTGCCATGGCGACGCTGATGTCATCATAGGTTGCAAGCCCCGCCGCCGCTCATTATGATGTCATAATGGTTGACTATGGGATGGAGGATGTGTGATGGGTATATGGGCACGGGACTATGTGATGGCGGATATGTATGATGGGTATATGGGCACGGGACTATGGGATGGAGGATATGTATGATGGGTATATGGCATGGGACTATGGGATGGAGGATATGTATGATGGGTATATGGGCATGGGACTATGGGATGGAGGATGTGTGATGGGTATATGGGCACTCGACTATGGGATGGAGGATATGTATGACGGGTATATGGGCACGGGACTATAGGATGGCGAATATGTATGATGGGTATATGGGCACGGGACTATGGGATCGAGGATATGTATGATGAGTATATGGGCGTGGGACTATGAGATGAAGGATGTGTGATGGGTATATGGGCACAGGACTATGGGATGCAGGATATGTATGATGGGTATATGGGCACGGGACTATAGGATGGAGGATATGTATGATGGGTATATGGGCACGGGTCTAAGGGATTGTGGAAATGTATGATGGGTATATGGGCACGGGACTATGGGATGGAGGATGTGTGATGGGTATATGGGCACTGAACTATGGGATGGAGGATATGTATGATGGGTATATGGGCTCGGGACTATAGGATGGCGAATATGTATGATGGGTATATGGGCACGGGACTATGGGATGGAGGATATGTATGATGGGTATATGGGCATGGGACTATGAGATGAAGGATGTGTGATGGGTATATGGTCACTGGACTATGGGATGGAGGATATGTATGACGGGTATATGGGCACGGGACTATAGGATGGCAAATATGTATGATGGGTATATGGGCACTCGACTATGGGATGGCGAATATGTATGATGGGTATATGGGCATGGGACTATGGGATGGAGGATGTGATGGGTATATGGGCATGGGACTATGGGATGAAGGATGTGTGATGGGTATATGGGCACTCGACTATGGGATGGAGGATATGTATGATGGGTATATGGGCACGGGCCTATGGGATCATGGATATGTATGATGGGTATATAGGCACGGGACTATGGGATGGAGGATAATTATAATTTGCTATAACTAACCACAGCACAGTTAGTTACTATGCCCGGGCAGCGCCGGGCTCTTCAGCTAGTATATGAATAAATTGGCCAACACAAATAACGTAATGGGGAAGCTTGAAGTAAAGGACTGGTTTGCAGCTACTTGCACATTTTCCTATTGTGCACTTATGTGCTTAAAGTGGGATTTAATTTCCTAACACACAGCTCTCTACATCCATTCTCCTGCTGCCATCCATATCTGCATACATTGATCAGCAGATCCATGCACACACTCATGCACAGATAAAAATGGCATAATTACACACAGTAGATCAAACCTTCCTGCATAGAAATATGCCATACATAGGAAATCAATACCTACCTTCACATTTAGTTAGTGAACACACTTGTACAAGGATGTGTTTCTCTGCCTGCTCTTATGGCTGAAGTGAAAAAGAACTAGTGATGTGTCGGTCGCGAACGATCCGACACAAAGAGTTGGCTCCCTGCTGTGAATGATGGGAGCCGGCACCCCAGTGAGAGCCACTAAAATCCTTGACTGGCTCTCACTGGGTGTAAAATCCCGGTGTTCGGCAGGCGTAACTCAGCCCACCCAAACAAAACTCTGCCCACTCAGCAATGTAATTGGGTCTTAGAAAGTGGGCGGGACTTATGCGGCAGGTGGGCGGAGTTATGGACACCAGAGCACGTAAGCAATAGGGATCCATTTAGGATCCAAAAAGAGCCGGCTCTTTTTGGTGAGCGGAGCCGTGAGAGCCAGATCACCAAAAAGAGCTGGACTGCCCATCACTAAAATGAACAGCCAAAGAAAAGGTCACACACAGGGTCAAACAGAGGGTGGGATCAAAATCACTCAAAAGTTGATACATTGTGTTGATAAAACTACATGCAAATGTAAAAGGAGCTAAGTGGGTTTTCAAGCCATTGCCCCACCTGGTTTTTCCACATATGGAACATCTACAGTGTGCTTCCTTTTTTGCTTGAATGTATATGAGTTGGTGACCCTAGGTTAAGCACCTGTTCACACAATGTTTATGCTTAGATGTGACGGTCAGTTTTTGAAATTTGAATTCATTTACTTTCTGACTGAGCACTCCACCTGTTAGCCGCAGGCGTTTTTAATCAAAGCAAGGCCACTTCCTCTCCACAGAGATATAGACTTCAGTCTAAACAGAGGATTTTTCATAGGTTCCCATTCAGATGGAGACTTCAGTCTTAGTGAGAATTGGCATAGGCAGGGACCTGGAAAACGAGAAATGCCTTAACGTGGCTTCCAGGTACACATAACTTGGCCATTTTATGCGCTAAACTTTCTCAATTTTTCATATTTCTAATGCAGTAATGCAATTCATTTTTCATGTTTGCATGTTATGGCGCTACAGTGTGCTTCCTTTTTTGCTTGAATGTATATGAGTTGGTGACTCTAGGTTAAAGGGGTTGTCCGGGCTTTTCACATAATCTCAGTGCATATCTGGGCTGCAAAATGGTGAAAATAAGTAATTTACCTTCTGTCACCAGTTTGCAGGGTTTTGTAGATATCTTCAGATGCTTCTGAACAGAACGTCCAAGGGGGGGTGTTCTGGCATTGAAATGAGAACTGGTCGTTTCCTCCTACTCTACTAAAAACCTGCCCTCTATAGCAACAACCCCACCCTCCATAGCAACAGGCCCTCCCCGTCCACATGAACAAAGCCCTCCTCACACAGTAACAAATCCTCCCCCTCTAGCAGCCTCAGTGCAGAGAGCAGAACCACCCAGCTGCTCCTCCCCCAGACACACACTGAACAGTGATCTATGGAAAGTGAAACTAGTGAGGAGGAAACGACCAGTTCTCATTTCAATGCCAGAACACACCCCCTTGGACGTTCTTCTTAGAAGCAAGAGATGATATCTTGGAAACCCTGCAAACTGGTGACAGAAGGTTAATTACTTATTGTCAACTTTCTGCAGCCCAGATATGCACTGAGATTATGCAAAAAGCCCGGACAACCCCTTTAAGCACCTGTTCACACAATGTCTATGCTTGGATGTGACGATCAGTTTTTGAAATTTGTATTCATTTACTTTCTGACTGAGCACTCCACCTGTAACCGCAGGCGGTTTTAATCAAAGCAGGGCCACTTCCCCTCCACAGAGATATAGACTTCAGTCTAAACAGAGAATTTTTCATATGTTCCCATTCAGATGGAGACTTCAGTCTTAGTGAGGATTGGCATAGACAGGGACCTGGAAAACAAGAAATGCTTTAACGTGGCTTCCAGGTACACATAACTTGGTCATTTTATTCGCTAAACTTTCTCAATTTTTCATATTTCTAATGCAGTAATGCAATTCATTTTTAATTTTTCATATTTGCATGTTATAGCGCTACAGTGTGCTTCCTTTTTTGCTTGAATGTATATGAGTTGGTGACTCTAGGTTAAGCACCTGTTCACACAATGTTTGCTTGGATGTTCTGGTCAGTTTTTGAAATTTGACCCCCAGTATATCACTCGTGTATCAGCCGAGAGGGGGACTTTCAGCCCAAAAAAATGAACTGAAAATCTCAGCTTATACACGAGTATATACGGTATTTGTATATAGGGAGCCTTTTATATGCTGATATAGAAACTTAGGAATCAAAACCGCTCCACATATATAGGAATGAACTGTTCGTGCTGTGAGTAGAAAATGGAATGAGCAATATGGACCTGATGTTTGCCCCCCTGTTAGGCCTCTTTCACACATCAGGTTTTCGCCGTCAGGCGCGATCCGGCGCTTTTGACAAAAACCGGATCCGGCGAAATGCAATGCCGGATCCGGTTTCCCCCCCATTGACTTGCATTTGCGCCGGATCGCGCCGGATGGCCATGCGTTTCATCCGGTTTTCGCCGGATCCGGCATTGTGTCTGAATCCGGTGTCTGGAAAAAACGGCTACTGTAACGTTTTTTGTCTCCGGCGAAAAAGCCGGACACGCTGGATCCGGCGCGTCCGGCTTTTTCACACAATGAAAGCCTATGAGCGCCGCAATGCGCCAGATCCGGTATTTTTGGTCTGAGCATGCTCAGTAGCTCTGCCCACAAGACACATATATAAAAGCAAGACAGTGGGACCCTCAGCCACACCCAACATGGCACCCAAGACAGCAACCAGGCGCAGGACAAGGCAGGAGACATCTGCAGCAGCACCATCAGCACCACCACCACCCCAAATGGAGCAGCATGCTGAACAACGGGAGGGGAGTCCAGCAGCAGATGAGAGACGGTAATTATCAAATCCCCCATTCCTCCAAACTAGGGCCATGACATTCATTGCCCCTTTGTTTCATCAAGATATTCATTGCCCCTTTGTTTCTCTTTATTCAACAGCCGCCCAAGAGATGCAGCAGCAGCAGCAGCAGCACTGGAAGCACTGGCAGCAGCAGTACCACCACCCACAGGCATGGAGTCTGGCCAGCAGGAAGACAGCACATCTTCTTCTGGGAGCCCTCCCTCGCATCGTCAGCGTTTGACGGTAAGTTTTTATTTCCAAAATCCATCATCTCTGTAATATATGTCTATTCATTGCCTTTTATTTCAAAACAGGAATCACAAGATGAAGAGGAGCTCCCAGAAGAAGAAGGAAGGGGTGGACAGACACCTGGAGTGGGCTCACAATTGGTAAGTTTTTGGCATCAAACGCAGAAACACAACATCACACTACACACAACACATAGAAAACAATGTTCTGCAGACCACACACAGCAAACAAATGCCTACATCCAAAGACATAACATTTTTTGTTTTCTTCTCTAGTCTTCCCAATCTGGTGCTCGGCCAAGAGGTCCTCGCAGTGCCTCCCAGGGTCGTCGGCGACAGCAACGCGGCGGTCACCAGCGTGTAAGTATAAATATTTTTGCTTTGTTTTTTTGCACTTTTTATTTCATTTCTTTTGTGGAGGCAAATTATGTTATTTTTGTCTTTTTCTTTAACAGCCTTCACAGCGTGCTACCGACTCTGACGGTGAGGATGGAGGAATCGATGTGGACCACCTCATCGATCTCGTCAGAGAAAGGGAGCCGCTCTGGAATATGGCTGACCGCCGCCACGCTGACCTGATTGTTACCCGACGACTCTGGGAGGAAATCTGTTCGCTCCTTGTGGACCGCTGGGAGGACCTCGATGCTCGGGCCCAGATTAAAGAGCGTAAGTATATACAGTACCGGTTGCTTGATGTAAACCAGTGTTTCCCGAACAACAGTCCTCGTGGTCCCCACGGATCATGTGTTCAGGATTTCTATTTACTATGGAAATCCTGATGACCCCTGGGGACCATGAGGACTGGAGTTTGGGAAACACTGATGTTGTATACTAACCACTCCTTTCTCATTTCAGGGGACAGAATTGTGAAGCGGTGGCGGTCTGTGAGGGATCGTTTCAAGAAGGAGTTCAATAAAGAGATGCGGGCCCCGAGTGGATCTGGAGGACGCAGGAGCAAGTACAAGTACGCACAAGCCCTGTCGTTCCTCCGGGAAACAATGGTCACTAGAAGGTAAATATTACACACCACATGTGAAAAAAAATGTTAGATGTAACTTTTTTTTTCAGCCAGGGCCATACCATGTCACTATTTTAATTGTTTTTTTTTCTCTTTATTCCACAGCATGGTGAGCAGCACTCGGGAGCCTGCACGATTGGACCCTTCTGAGGCGATCCCTGAGGAGACCGGCACCGAGGGACACTTCGACCGCCCCGGTACATCTGCACCTTCCCTGCCTTCCCACACATTCGACCCATCTGTCCCATCCACCAGCACAGGAGCATCGTGGCCGCCTACATTACATGAAGCTGCTGGTGAGGAGATCGATTTCCCTTTACCCCACCCTTCTGCCCCTGCCACCTCTAGTACACCTGCGGGTACTGGGCGGCAGCGGCAGAGGGGTCAGGAAAAGACTTATGCGCCAGAGTTTTTGCATCTGAATGCATCTTTCCAGAACTGTCTAAAAGTCTTGTCAGAGCAAATCTCCGCAGGCTTTCAGCAGATCAACTCCAGCATTCTGGAGGTGAAGACACTTCTGCAAACCATGCATTCAGAAGCAAGATCTTCGCCAAACCACACCTTTTTCAGGTCTGTTGTGGAGCGCATGGAAACGCTATCTCCTACCCAGCAGATGCATGTAATGCATTCATGCCACGGTGCTCTCCAGCACGTTACCTCCCAACCTCCTCCTCCCACCACAGTAGTTCCTCCACCTGCACCCCCTCCAGCCACTTTCCATCCTCCCCCTCCTATTACATCTGCACCCCCTCCAGCCACTTTCCATCCTCCCCCTCCTATTACATACCATCCACCTCCCCAGTACCAGCAACCTCTCCAGTACCAGCAACCTCCCCAGTACCAGCAACCTCCCCAGTACCAGACATCTCCCCACTTCCAGCAACCTGCCCGGTACCAAACTCCTTCCCCGTACCAAACTCCTTCCCCATACAACTTGCCATAAACATCATCTGCTCCTACAGTCCCTGCCCAACCCTCCACTCCACCGCCCACCACCTCTTCTGCCTCCCACATGTCCACCCATTCTGTAGCTTTTTCCACACCATCACCTCTAACGGTTCCTTCCCCACCACGATCCCAATCCTCTCTCCACACTCCCAGTGTCGAAGTGTCCCGCAGCCCCTCCAGCAGTATTTCCACCCCACACTACACAGATTTATGATGTGTTTTGTAATAAAAATGCCCAGTTGGTTTCAAACCTTTATTAAAAAAGTTTTTTTAACTTTAAAAACAGTTTACAAAAAAAAAATATTTTAAATAAAAGTTAAATTATCGTTTTACAATGGTTGTCTGTCATTTCTTTCTGCGGCGAAATATGTTTAAAAAAAAGGTTAAATACAGGGTATTTAAAAGGTAAAAAGGTATTCAAAACCAGGTATATAACTGTGGGTAAATTTTAGCTTTTTGCCACAGTTGTGTTCCTGGTTGTGTTTGAAGCAAAGTATTTCACCTAAAGAGTTGTGTTTATTGTTGGTGATTTCCTAACAATGTACACAACTTTTGTTAAAAGGTGAAATACTTTGCATAAAACACAACCAGGTACACACCTGTGGCCTAAAGCTAAAAATAGAGACCATGACAAGATAGCCAACTTTGGTTGGCAAAGGTATATACTGTTGGTACAGAAGGTACACAAGTTTGGTTAAGGGCACAAATCTTTCACACTCTGTCATCCTGCCAGTGTACTCTGCCTTGAGGTGACATAAAGTATAGTGCAAAATTGTCCCTCATTACTGAAACCGTCACAGAACTTCTAGTGGTAATGTCATGGTAATCTTGCAAGGTGGTTTCTTCAGAGGTGTCCTCAATGGAAATGGGTTCCTTGCAGATAACAAAATTGTGGAGTACCACGCAAGCTTTGATCACCTCGTCCACAGTTTCTGTCTTGAGGTTGATCGCAGTCAATAGGACCCGCCATTTGGCTGTCAGAATACCAAAGGTACATTCAACCATTCTTCTTGCTCTTGTGAGGCGGTAATTAAAAATGCGTTTTGTTCTTGTCAATCCTCTGCTAGAGTACGGTTTCAAAAGGTGTTCTGACAGCTGGAAGGCTTCATCCCCTACACACACAAATGGCATAGGTGGACCAGATGTTTGCGGCAGCGGTCTAGGGGGTGGGAAATGGAAGGTGTTTCCATACAGTTTACGCCCCATGGCAGACAGTTTGAAAACTTGAGAGTCATTGGAGCGGCCATAGGCCCCAATATCAACAGCAATAAATTTGTATTCCGCGTCAGCGATGGCCATGAGGACAATTGAAAAATATTTCTTGTAATTGAAATATTCCGATCCCGATCCGGCTGGCTTTACAATGCGGATATGTTTCCCGTCCACAGCGCCCAAGCAGTTGGGAAACTGACATATCTGTTGAAACTTTTCTGAAATTTCAATCCACCTCTCTGTTGTGGGCTCTGGTAAAAACTCTTCAGCTAAGGAGTCCCACAGTGCACGGCATGTGTACTTCACTATTCCAGATATGGTGGAAATCCCGAGTCTGTACTGGAAATGCAGTGACGAAAGGGATTCTCCAGTTGCAAGAAATCTGTGGGGAATTAAAAAACAATCAATTAGTTTTAAATCACAGCATTACATACCAAAACTCAGCTATAACACTTGGAGATACAAACTACCACCAACAAGATTGCAGTGAAAGTGTGCTCTGATGCGAGCACATCCAATAAATGTGGCTTACCTTAAAGTCACCATCAGACGCTCTGCGGGTGAAACAGAGAAGCGGCAATAGGTGTCCGCTTTTCTTATGAGGTGTGCAATGCGCTCCACCAAGTAATCAAAATTCTCCATTTTCATCCGAACATATCCAAAAAATTTATCCGGGTTTCGTCGAAGGTCCATGCAGAGTGTAGAATAGACCCCACGCGTCATTCTCTTGGCTGTGATGGGGTGGATCCACAAACGTCGTCTACGATGCCTGATGCACTGCTGTCTCGCTCTCTCCTTCTCCAGAACAATCACCCTCAAACGATTCGCCTCCGCTGTAAAATCCGCCAAATTCTTCAAAATATTTCCAATGACAACATCCATCTTCGCCAGTAACTTGCTCTTCTCTCCAACCTGCACTTTCTCCTCTACAACCTGTCAAGGAAGGGCTGTAGGAACACGCTATATATAGTTTTCCAGTAGCCAATCCCGTTTGGAAGGCCACAAGGGGTGTTTTTAAAAACCGGATCCGGCGTAATCCGTCGAAAAACGGATAGAAAAACAGATGAACCGGATGAGACGGATCCGGTTTTGTCTGTCAAGAACAAGACGGATCCGGCAGAAAACCGGATCCGTCACATCCGGTTTTACAAAACATTTGCCGGATCTGGCGTTCCGGCACGACGCCGGATCCCGCCTGACGCCGAAAACCTGATGTGTGAAAGTAGCCTTAGGGGTTCTAAATTTAGCTTTACTCCCTATTGTTCTGCAATGCAGGAAATCTCTCATCCTCAGTATTGTTTTTATTTGATTTTACTTTGATGAAATTAATTTCTTTTCTCCTTTTTTCTCTATATTTATTAACTCAGGGGCGCCTTCAAAAAAATATATCTTTAAAGTCTGCTAACATTCCTCATACAAATGATTTTATTTCTTTATCCCCTGACATGATGTGTACTCCTCAGGCGGTGGAAGTGAATATTGCTGCAGAAGAAGTTGCACTATAGTGATTTTATAAAATTAGGGTATGGTCTGTGAATGGGACCTTTATGAAATATTCCTTTAATAAATATTTCTTTATCCTCCGAATTGATATGTACTTCTCAGGTGGTGGGAATTAATAGCGCTGCAGAAGGAGTTGCGCTATAGTGATTTTAATTGAAGTTAGAAAGTATTGTCTTTAATATGAGTGCGCTGGCTGCTGGGCAGTTCGTCTTTGGGCTGAAGCTGTTAGGAGCCTTGTGCTTCCTGGGATAGCGCTGTGTGCTCCTCCTGTGATGCGGTGTTACATCAGCTAAGTGCATTGCCTGTCCCATCCTGCCATCCAAGACAAGCCAGTTCATTAATCTTCTTTTCTTTTCTTTTTTTTTTATAATTTTTAAAAAAATAGGAATAATGAGCCAGACTAAAAAATATAAAAAACTTATTTTATTGATAAAAATTTTATTTTTAATTGATTAAAGTTCAAAATCTACACATTTTAATTAGTGGTTTATTTTCAACTAATGGTCCATTTCAACATGTAATCACTACATCGGATGCACTAGAAGGAACCTGCTAATATAGCTGAATTGTCTAATTGTCGGGCAATAGATCTTGAGGAAACTGAAGCATGTCTTTTAGAGTTCAAGACAGAGATCTTCTTTTTCTTGGTTCAGTATTTAATATTTTTCCTTTTTTTTGTCAAACAAACCTGTGAATTCGAAAAGACATGCCATTATAAATAGTTTCTAATTATTTTTATGATTCAAATGATAACATACTATTTGTCGGCAAACTATGAATTTTGACATATGGCATCTAACTATGAACTTTATCATGTGTCATCTGACTTGTTTTTTTTAAATCTGTATGTATTTAATGCACCATCTATGTATGTCTCATGTGGTATTTCCTGATGAAGGGGTTGCAAAAATCCTTGAAACGTAGAATAAACCACTGTCAACTTTAATAACCAGCTGGAACTTCATCTTTTGGGCAGCGTGGACAAAAATCCACTTATTTCTCTACAGAGTTAAATTCCAGATTAAGGAATATTTTCACACACAAATCAGTGGACACTCGCTTCTTAACAAATAGTTCAACTTTACTTAGCATCTTGAGTTCAATTGCCGTTACAGCACAGTACATATCCACATTCTCTGTATGTTCCACCTGAGCCATCTTTTTCCTCACTGGCATCTCTGGCCCCTAGGATACTTTGTCCGGCTTCACAGTTTCCATGAGTCCTCTTCCGTCTCCCTCATGTGTGACCCCATCAAGCTTCCACTTGTTGGAAGGGAGTAAGGCACGCTTCCCAGTACCTAGTTCGGGCTATTGGCCACAGACATTACTGACTGGAATATTCACTGAAGACAGTTGCCAACTTTCTCATACTGCCAAAGATTTTGTACTTCTTGTGCCCTCTATCCGCCTGGCCTTGAACTCCTGCTAACACTTTTTCTCTCTCAGATCTAATCTCCAACATTTATCAATGCGACTAAAACCAGGAAATGCTCCCCTTATTACCTGACCCTGTTCCCAGGGGTACACCGTCCATGAGGCAATTTGAGCCCTCCCATCAGGCGGCACTCCCTCCCTGACGCTAGGGGGCGGCAGAGCGGCACTCAGAACACGTGGGGCCGACTCTCCTTAATCCCTGCTCTGCTGACACAGTGACACACTCCTCCTGAGTCCTGCGCACCTTGGTAGACAGCACCTAACGATGTCCCCCCATATCATCATGCCCGGAAGCAGCCCAGGTGACTTATCAACTTACTAGTCCCTGGGGGCAGCTGAGGTGCAGCGGCGGTGCCCATCTCCCGCTCCCTGGGACACAGCATTAGGTTAGGTAAAGATGGTCTCCTGACTGAGTCCCGCCCGCTGCCTGCTGCAGCTCTGTAGTGATGTGTCATTCCTCCCTGATACAAAGAGCCGGCTCCCTGCTGTGAATGAAAGGACACAGGAGCCGGCTCTGCAGTGGTTTTTTTTTTCTGTGCCTGGCAGCAGCTTATCAGATTCAGCTTTGAAGCCTGACTGTGCCTCAACTGAGAGGAGCAGTCAGGAGACAAGTAAAGGTGAAATGGAAATAAATGCATGTGACTGAGTTACATTTAGTCCCATATAAAGATGTGCTGGCTTCATCCATGTCTTGTGTTGTTTTTCAGGCAACACAAAACTGCAACAAGTTGTGTTTTTGTGCGTCTGATAAACTATGCAAACACACGGATCCGTTTTCGTCTCCACTGACTTTCAGAGGTGACGGATGGGACTTGCATGTGCATCATGTTGTCACCGCTTTCCCACGGATCGCTGTGTCTGCATATTTTATCAGACGCACAAAAACGCAACTTGTTGCAGTTTTGTGTCGTCTGATAAACATGCAGGGACATACACGGATCCACAGCTACACCTCTTGAATTAAAATGGAGCTCTATGGAGCACGGATCCAGGAGAACACGGGTCCGTGTGCTTCCGTGTGCAGGGATCCGTTTTGCAGCACTGAGCATGCTCGGAAGCGAGGGATGTGCTGTATGGGAAGGTGATGACACTGCATGGGACCAGTATGCAGACATAATATAGACTATGTCCGCATGCTGATCTGTCATACAGTGAAGGAAGAGCTTGTGCCTTATGTTACAGTGTGGTAATGATAATAAAATGTATTGGGAGCATGTATATGACATGGGGGCACCAGGTTAGGGGCTGCACGAGTGGGGCTGCTTTCACACTAGCGTTTTGGTACGGTGCTTTGTGATGCGTAGCAATCCTGATCCAGATTGCATCCCTATATTTAACATAGGGACGCATGGACCTGCGTTTGCATCAGGATCAGGATGCATCAGGATTTTTCATGTGCTCCCCAAACGCAGCTTGTTGCGAATTTTGGGTGTTAAAAAAATCTGCAGACATCCTGATACGTGGCAGCGGCGGCGCGTCCAAAAACATATGATTGTCAATGTAGACGCACCCGAATCAGGATGCCTGCATCCAAACTGCATGCGGACTTCATACTGCGCAGGCTTCCAGCCCCATTTTCTTTTTTTTTTTCACTTTCACCAGCCTTTCTCTTTTCTCTCCTCCCCTCTCTCCTCTCCTCCCTTTCCTCTGCCCCAGAAGTCAGAATTTCAAATTTCCAACCAAATCCTTATCAGGATGCAGTTCCATGCGTTTGCATCCGTTTGCAGAAAAAATACGGATGCAGATAAATCACTAACACTGGCTAACCTTAGAATAGGTCAGCAATGTCTGTCTGATCAGTGGGGGTGTGACACCTAGCACCCCTGCCAGTCAGCTGATCTTGGTGCCAGCTGGAACTGCAGCCTTACAGAGCTGCTCTGTCTACTATTTAGTGGCCATGGCTACTGCACATTTCCCCCCTATTCAAATCAAATGCACTATAGGGCCTCATGTATCATCACTGTGCACTATAGCGCCTCGTGTATCATCACTGTGCACTATAGGGTCTCTTGTATCATCACTGTGCACTATAGGGCCCCGTCTATCATCACTGTGAACTATAGGGCCTCGTGTATAATCACTGTGCACTATAGGGCCTCATATATCATCACTGTGCACTATAGGACCTCATGTATCATCACTGTGTACTATAGGGCCTCTTGTATCATCACTGTGCACTATAGGGCCTCTTGTATCATCACTGTGAACTATAGGGCCTCGTGTATAATCACTGTGCACTATAGGGCCTCATATATCATCACTGTGCACTATAGGACCTCATGTATCATCACTGTGCACTATATGGCCTCTTGTATCATCACTGTGCACTATAGGGCCTCTTGTATCATCACTGTGCACTATAGGGCCTCGTCTATCATCACTGTGAACTATAGGGCCTCGTGTATCATCACTGTGCACTATAGGGCCTCATATATCATCACTGTGCACTATAGGACCTCATGTATCATCACTGTGCACTATAGGGCCTCTTGTATCATCACTGTGCACTATAGGGCCTCGTCTATCATCACTGTGAACTATAGGGCCTCGTGTATCATCACTGTGCACTATAGGGCCTCATATATCATCACTGTGCACTATAGGGCCTCTTGTATCATCACTGTGCACTATAGGGCCTCATGTATCATCACTGTGCACTATAGGGCCTCGTGTATCATCACTGTGCACTATAGGGCCTCGTGTATCATCACTGTGCACTATAGGGCCTTGTGTATCATCACTGTGCACTATAGGGCCACGTGTATCATCACTGTGCACTATAGGGCCTCATATATCATCACTGTGCACTATAGGGGCTCATGTATTATTACTGTGCACTATAGGGCCTCTTGTATCATCACTGTGCACTATAGGGCCTCGTCTATCATCACTGTGAACTAAAGGGCCTCGTGTATCATCACTGTGCACTATAGGGCCTCATATATCATCACTGTGCACTATAGGGCCTCTTTATCATCACTGTGCACTATAGGGCCTCATATATCATCACTGTGCACTATAGGGCCTCATGTATCATCACTGTGCACTATAGGGCCTCGTGTATCATCACTGTGCACTATAGGGCCTCATGTATCATCACTGTGCACTATAGGGCCTCGTGTATCATCACTGTGCACTATAGGGCCTCATGTATCATCACTGTGCACTATAGGGCCTCGTGTATCATCACTGTGCACTATAGGGCCTCGTGTATCATCACTGTGCACTATAGGGCCTTGTGTATCATCACTGTGCACTATAGGGCCACGTGTATCATCACTGTGCACTATAGGGCCACGTGTATCATCACTGTGCACTATAGGGCCTCATATATCATCACTGTGCACTATAGGGCCTCTTGTATCATCACTGTGCACTATAGGGCCTCGTGTATCATCACTGTGCACTATATGGCCTCGTGTATCATCACTGTGCACTATAGGGCCTCGTGTATCATCACTGTGCACTATATGGCCTCGTGTATCATCACTGTGCACTATAGGGCCTCGTGTATCATCACTGTGCACTATAGGGCCTCATATATCATCACTGTGCACTATAGGGCCTCATGTATCATCACTGTGCACTATAGGGCCTCGTGTATCATCACTGTGCACTATAGGGCCTTGTGTATCATCACTGTGCACTATAGGGCCTCATGTATCATCACTCTGCACTATAGGGCCACGTGTATCATCACTGTGCACTATAGGGCCTCATATATCATCACTGTGCACTATAGGGCCTCTTGTATCATCACTGTGCACTATAGGGCCTCATGTATCATCACTGTGCACTATATGGCCTCGTGTATCATCACTGTGCACTATAGGGCCTCGTGTATCATCACTGTGCACTAGGGTGACCACAAAAAATCGATGTCGGAATTTTGTCCGTCTGGACCCCACAAAACGATTCCCCTTTCCAGATATTGAGATAGCCAAAATTTGAGCTCGATCAAACGACGTTAACCCGTGCCACTCGTCGCTCAAAGTTTGAAAAAATCCAAATTTTTGGCCAAAAAGCTGACATATGGAGCCATAACTCCAGAACAGTAAATAATAAAAACACGGTTAATATCTCAAAAGAAAGCTAATGTTGTTCTTCAAAATTTATATTTTATAGATAATTGTTGTTATTTTAAGTCAAACTGAGTTACAACAGCTTTTAGCCCCAAGAACGTGACCTGGTACCACTAGGAGCAATGGAGCATACTTCGTATATTTTGTTATTAAGTGATAAATTTTGGTTTTTTTTGGTATATTTTTGAGTTTAAAGTAGAAATTTAACAAAAAAACAAGTAATACTGATAAGTCTAATGACATTTTTTATTTTAAAATAAAAAAATGAGGTATATAATACATACAAAACAGACACAGAAAAGATACAGACGTAGTACCTACATGAGTTGATAATTTTACATAGTTATCTAATCTATTCTAGAGCTTTTGTTAAAGTAGTTTTTGAAACGTCAGAATATAATTGTCATGATCCAGGACGGGATTTCGCTTTGACCCGTCATGGTTAGACTATGGGTTAATTGTGCTGCCTCTCTCTGGCAGCAGGAGGCTATTTAGTGCTCACTGGACCTGGGTCCGGTGTCAGTTATATTCCTGCCCTCGGCTGAGTTAAGTGACCTCTTGTATACGTGTGCCTTGTACCTGATACCTTGCTTGCTTGTTCGGTTGTGATCTGGTTCTGTCCCTGTTACGAGTTCTGCCTGACCCTCTTGTACTGCGCTACCTCTCGTGTATGACTCTCTGCTTGTGACCCGACTCCTCTCTGCTCGTCCCCTTGGTACCACGTCGCCCTCTTGTGTATGACCTTTGGCTCTGTCTGACTACCCGTCTGTTTGTCGCTCCTGTGCCTCGTTTGCCCGTACTGCTGTGACCACTGTTTTGCCTGACTCTGAGTTGTTGTATGGTGTCCTGTCCTATCTGTAAACAGGATGCTAAGCCCCGCCCCCTTGCAGTCACATGACCATAGGTCCCGTGCAGACTATTCAGTTTCAGTGTCCGCAGGTCCTATGCTTCTTTACCTTCCAGCGCTGACTGGACCCTGACACTATTAGCCTGAAGCACGCATGGTCACTTCTGCTGCCCTGCTCCCCAGGTAACTCTTAGCACTGCTTCTGTACTCAGGACACATGCACTGGCTCTATGAGCAAGTGCAGTGCGGTGTCTCTGACATTATAACTGACCCATACCATTTTTTTTTCTCTGCTCCCATTCACCAGTGTGTGTGATGGATCCTGTGCACACTCTTTCTGAGCAGGTTAAGCATCTGACGCAGATGTCTCAGAAACTCTTTGGAGAACAAAGAGTCCTGGCTCAGTCTCAGCAGCTGATCGCTGACACTGTGCAGGGGGTTCTTTCATTGGGGGCTCGGGATGTTGCATTAATTTCCCCTGAGTCTCCAGTGAAGTTACCAGATACCTTTCCTGGAGATAAAAATGACTTCAGAGTGTTCAAGGAGGGCTGTAAGCTTTTTTTTTCCTTAAGACCACACTCTTCTGGGGATGAAAGTCAGAGAGTGGGGGTCATTATGTCTCTGTTAAGGGGAGCCCCCCAAGCTTGGGCTTTCTCCCTTCCTACCACGGCCCCTGAGCGTTTGACTGTGGATGCATTTTTTGAGGCCCTGGGGCATATTTATGATGAGCCTGATCGGGTGCGTATGGCTGAGGACAGGCTGATGAATGTTTGCCAGGGGAAACACTCAGCCGAGTGGTTTTGCTCAGAGTTCAGACGCTGGGCTGCTGAGGTCTGCTGGAACGACGCTGCTCTCCGGGGGTTGTTCCGCAGAGGCCTGTCTGAGCATCTGAAAGACGCCTTAGCTCTCCACCCCCCACCTGATGCCCTGGAGGAAGCTATGACACAGGCCGTCCGAATGGATCGCAGGTTACGGGCAAGGGGAGTGATACAAACCGAGACATCATTGTTCTCCCAAGGAAGGGGAGCCAGTTCTTCACTGAAAATCACGGCGATGGGAACCATCAACCGTAAGGAGGAAGAAAGGAGGCAACGGCACGTGAGAAAATGCTGTGTTCACAGTGGCGAGTCTGGACATGGGAAAAAGGATTGCCCCTCCCGGCCACTAACCAACAAACGACTGAGCCCGGGTGATTATCGTGGAGGTCACCCAGGCTCTCAGGTACCCTTTTCTGCATTTTCTAAAATGTCATTCCAAGTGGAACTTTGTTGTGGGGGTGTCTCCACATCCACAACTGCCTTCGTGGATTGCGGTTCATCATTGAACTTTATTGACTCTGACTTGGTGGCCAGGTGTAAGTTAGGGACAGTTAGGTTGGAGACTCCGATTCACCTTGTTGCTATTGACAAAACACCACTGGGTAAGAATGACATTGTGTTTTGTACTGAAGAGTTTCTCCTTAAAGTGAGTTCCTTACATCAGGAACGTATTTCGTGTTTTGTAATGAACAACCTGCCTGCGGGACTGGTGTTGGGGTTCCCCTGGTTACAGCTGCATAATCCTGTGATTAATTGGGAATCTCGGGACATTGTTAAGTGGGGTCCCTATTGCTCTGAGAAATGTCTTGTTTCTGTGTCTGTGTCGTCCGTGGGTCTAGAAGGCATTCCGGAGTGCCTGATAGATTATACTGACGTTTTCTCCGAAAAAGAGGCTGAGGTTTTACCACCACACCGCCCATTTGATTGTGCCATTGACCTGGTTCCAGGTGCTAAATTGCCCAAAGCCCACCTGTATAACCTCTCGGGTCCGGAACGGGCTGCGATGAAGGAATATATTTCTGAGAGCCTCCGTAAGGGACATATTCGTCCTTCTGTTTCTCCTGTGGCGGCAGGGTTCTTTTTTGTAAAAAAAAAAGACGGTGGTTTGCGCCCATGCCTCGATTTTCGTGAGTTAAATAAAATAACTGTGAGGAATACTTATCCCCTTCCACTTATTCCTGATTTATACAATCAGTTGTCCGGAGCTAAGTGGTTTTCGAAATTAGACCTACGGGGAGCGTATAACCTTATCCGAGTCCGGGATGGAGATGAATGGAAAACTGCCTTTCTCACTACTGAAGGGTTGTTTGAAAATTTGGTCATGCCCTTTGGCCTGACCAACGCTCCAGCGGTCTTCCAAAATTTCATAAATCATGTGTTCTCCGATTTGATTGGACGTTTTATGGTGGTGTATTTGGATGACATTTTAATCTACTCGCCTGATAAACAGACTCACATTGGTCATGTTCGGGCAGTTCTCCAAAGGCTCAGGGAGAACTGTCTGTTTGCTAAACTTGAAAAATGTTTATTTTTTGTTCAGGAACTGTCCTTTCTGGGGTTCATCGTGTCTGCTGAAGGGTATCGCATGGATCCTAATAAGGTGCAGGCCATTCTCGAGTGGGTTCAACCGTGTGATTTGAAGGGTCTGCAACGTTTCCTAGGGTTCGCTAATTATTATCAGAAATTTATAAGGGGGTTCTCACAGGTGGTTAAACCCCTCACAGACATGACTCAAAAGGGGGCCGATATCAAGAATTGGTCAACCGCAGCGGTAGCGGCATTTCAGTTTTTGAAAAAATGTTTCATGTCGGCCCCGGTTCTTATCCAACCGGACCCCTCTGAACCATTTATTGTTGAGGTAGACGCCTCAGAGGTGGGGGTGGGGGCGGTATTGTCCCAGGGACCCGCCACTTTGACCAATTTAAGACCTTGCGCCTTTTTCTCAAAGAAGTTCTCTCCGGCAGAGAGAAACTATGATGTGGGGAATCGGGAACTTCTGGCCGTAAAATTGGCTTTTGCAGAATGGAGGCATTTTTTGGAGGGGGCTGTCCATACTATAACGGTAATCACGGACCACAAAAACCTAGCTTACATCGAGTCTGCTAAAAGGTTGACTCCCAGACAGGCTAGATGGTCACTTTTTTTTTTCTCGATTCAACTTCTCGATCACTTTCCGACCAGGATCCAAGAATATCAGAGCGGATGCGTTGTCACGCAGTCTGGATCCGGTGTCCCCCCCGGAACCTTCATCCTCCATTCTTCAGCCTGGGGTGGTGGTGGCAGAGGTTTCTAATGTGTTGGAACGAGAGATTCGAGAAGCCCAGGCTCTTGCACCTCCAGCTAAGCCGGTGGATAAACTTTATGTGCCAGCTCAGTTTCGTCTCAAGGTCCTCCAGGAGTTCCATGACTCAGTTCTGGGTGGACATCCAGGGATCTCAGCGACCCGGAAGGCCATTGCTAGAATGTTCTGGTGGTCTTCTTTAGCCTCTGATGTTGGGGAGTATGTGTCTGCGTGTGAGGTTTGTGCCCGTGCGAAAACTCCCCATAACCGGCCGGCCGGGGAATTGGTACCACTGCCAATTCCTGAGAGACCATGGACTCATCTGTCCATGGATTTCATCACCAACCTTCCCCCTTCCAAGGGTAATACCGTGGTCTGGGTCGTAGTGGACAGGTTTAGTAAGCAGGCACATTTTGTACCTTTGGCAGCTCTACCTAATGCGGAAACATTGTCCAGATTGTTTGTGGAGCATGTGGTGCGGTTGCATGGGGTACCCCTGAATGTGGTGTCTGATAGGGGAGTGCAATTTGTGTCCAGATTTTGGAGAGCTTTTTGTAGGAGGTTGGGTATTAGTCTGTCCTTTTCATCCGCCTACCATCCAGAGACTAATGGGCAGACTGAACGGACCAATCAGTCTCTGGAACAAATTCTGCGTTGTTTGACCTCAGCCCGACAGGATGATTAGTGTTCTGTGTTACCATTGGCTGAGTTTGCTTTTAACAACTGCACTAACCAGTCTACGGGTACATCTCCTTTTTTTTGCAATTATGGGTTTCATCCTCATTTTGGAGAATTTTCCCGCTTGAATTCTGGGTGTCCTGGGGCGGACGAGTCGATCCAGCGGTTGGGGGAGGTATGGCGGGAGGTCCAGAATAACATTACGAAGGCCCAGGACAAATTTAAATTTTTTGCGGACAAAAAACGATCCGTGGGTCCAGTGTTTCAGGTCGGGGATAAGGTATGGTTATCCACCAAAAATATAAGGCTCAAGGTCCCCTCTGCGAAGCTTGGACCCAAGTTTATAGGTCCCTATGTAATTACCGAAGCAGTTAACCCGGTGGCTTTTCGGTTGCAGCTCCCGCCATCTCTGCGGATCCCAAATGTTTTCCATAAGGCCCTTTTGAAACCTGTGAGGTCCAGTGGGGAGGGATCATCATCTTCCCCGACACCGGTTCTGGTAGATGGGCAGGCTGAGTACGAGGTGGAACGAATTGTCGACTCCAGGTTGGTCCGTCACGCCCTTCAGTATTTGATACATTGGAAGGGCTACGGTCCTGAGGAACGCTCGTGGGTTCCTGCTCGATCAGTTCATGCGGATCGGTTGATCCGAGCCTTTCACGCCAAGTACCCTGAGAGACCTGGGGGTCCGGTGGCCCCCCATTGAGAGGAGGGTACTGTCATGATCCAGGACGGGATTTCGCTTTGACCCGTCCTGGTTAGACTAGGGGTTAATTGTGCTGCCTCTCTCTGGCAGCAGGAGGCTATTTAGTGCTCACTGGACCTGGGTCCGGTGTCAGTTATACTCCTGCCCTCGGCTGAGTTAAGTGACCTCTTGTATACGTGTGCCTTGTGCCTGATATCTTGTTTGTTCGGTTGTGATCTGGTTCTGTCCCTGTTACGAGTTCTGCCTGACCCTCTTGTACTGCGCTACCTCTTGTGTATGACTCTCTGCTTGTGACCCAACTTCTCTCTGCTCGTCCCCTTGGTGCCACGTCGCCCTCTTGTGTATGACCTTTGGCTCTGTCTGACTACCCGTCTGTTTGTCCCTCCTGTACCTCGTTCGCCCGTACTGTGTGTGACCTCTGTTTTGCCTGACTCTGAGTTGTTGTATGGTGTCCTGTCCTATCTGAATACAGGACGCTAAGCCCCGCCCCCTTGCAGTCACATGACCATAGGTCCCGTGCACATTATTCAGTTTTAGTGTCCGCAGGTCCTATGCATCTTTACTTTCCAGCACTGACTGGATCCTGACACTATTAGCCTGAAGCACGCCTGGTCACCTCTGCTGCCCTGCTCCACAGGTATCTTTTAGCACTGCTTCTGTTCTCAGGACACGAGCACTGGCTCTATGAGCAAGTGCAGTGCGGTGTCTCTGACAATAATGTTCGGCATTTGCTTACAACTTGCAGGACATATTGCTTTTGTTCTTCATCTTTTGTCAGAAGGTCGTTAAAGTCGGTTATTAATTTAACACCACGTTCTGCCATATCATTAACAACTTTTAATGTTTTGACAATTTTCAATCCTTCTTGGAAGTCATTATTTTGAGGCCAGGTGTTTGGATTTTGTCTTAGGAAATCTGTTTTTATATTAAATCGGTCAAAGAATGTAAATGTTTCTTTGGTAAGTAGATTTACCAATCCTCCATCAACTACCTCTTTTAATTTTTCTTTCCTAACTTTTGGATTTACAACCCTAGCATGCTCAGATGGTTCATCTGTGCTACTGAGCAATTTATTAGCTATTAACAACTTTTCATCGTCTGTAATGGTGGGATCAAAAAACGATAATCCCACCAACTCTGCATTCAAATACCACAAATGGTTCGAAAATTTGGTCAGGGCTATTTCTGCAATGTCGGTGTCACATTCTTTATAGTCTAACAGACTATGCAAAATACCTAAATCTTGCTTTGATGCAAGATGAGCTTTTGGAGCATTGAACCAAGCTTTACAATAAATTTTAACTAGGAAAACAGAAATGGCACGCACAGAACTTTCTTCTTCTTTAGACATCTTAAATTGATGACGAAAAATGAACATTTTTAAGCAGTAAATAGCCTTTGCCATCCACCTAGCGTGAAGAATGGCTCCTGGAGTTCTAAAACCCACAACATTGACGTCTAGTGATCCAACAAATACGAGAACCAACTGCAACAGTTCCTTGTAGTCATCTCTGGGGTGGCTCTCAGTTAATTTGGTCTCGAATTCAGCAGTAACATTTGCAATTACTTCTGGAGTTAGCTGCTTTTGTATTAGATTGTCACTGATACCTGTGTCGTATTTTCCTTTGTCTACCTTGGGCCATGCAGTGAGGAATCTTTTGAAAATGTCTCGATGAGGTCCAGTGGTTGATCCCATTTTTGTGTCGAATACGCCTCTTAACACAATTTCCAAGATATGGTGACGGCAAGCTAGGTGTAGCAATTCTCTTCCTAACATTTGCTCCAATAGGACGCATGCTCCTTTGAGTCTTCCCGTGTTCGATGCTGCAGTGTCGAAGCACATCGCCTTGACGGTGTTGGGAAGACCCCATTCCTGTAGGCATTCATATACGGCTACGGCTTGCTCTTCTCCAGAGCTGCTTGCTGTTACAGGAACTCCCAGCAGCTGTTCCTTTACGCCATATGAAATAGCAATAGCTATTCGCTCACATTGCTCATGTTTTAAAACACCCGGTAAAAGTTTACCATCCCAATGGACAACCACGGGCTCTTTTTCAGGAATGTTTACTTTATCTAAAAAATTTTTAGTATATTGTTCTCTGAACATTTGCCTTCTAGAATGTAATAAAGTTTTCGAGACTTTGTACTTAAGAGGGTCAAGGTTTAGTGCTTCTAGAGTAGCTATTAAAATTCTCGTGGTATTTCTGTCGGATACCTTACATCGATCTAACACAATGGATAATTTCAAGTTTAAAATCTCTTTAACGCCCATTGCAAATGAAATTTTCATCCTCTTGCTCTCAGATGGTCCTGGATCTTCTGCAGCTTCTTCAGGGATGTCCATTTCCTCCAAGCTCTCAAGTTCCTGGTAGATGCTGTCCTCTTCAGTATCTTCTTCTTCTTTTGCTTCTTCGAGCTTGTCTTCATCATCCGTCTCTAAGAAGCAACAAAAGAAAGAGAAAAAAAAGACTATAAAAACTTGTCGTTTTAGCAGAATAGTAATGATACATAGGTACTAAATTACCTACTTCTAATTATCAATAGGTATTATTTTAAGAATATAAACTCAATCATAAAGATGCCAAATGATGCTCTCATGTACAATTTTCTTTCAATTATAATGAAACTATTTACTTATTTGTTTATCTACTTTTTAGAATAATAATAATAATAATAATAAAATAAACTCACCAATATCAAAAGTTTCTTCTTGGATTTGTCGGTTTATTTTTGCAAGTTCCTTTTGCGCCTTGATTTCTTCAGCTCGAGACAACTTGAGATCCACTCCAGCCATGGAACCTGGGCGGCCCTTCTGCCTCTGTTTCACGAGAAATGCCTTATCTTCTTCCAATTTCATCAGAGCCAAGGCATCTTGTTGAGCAATATCAAAGAGATCATTCAACTTTTCAACAAACTGTTTAAATTTTTTCTTGGCCGTTTCCAATGTTTTCTTCCGGTCTTTTTGAAGACTTCTCCACTCGGCGTGAAGTTTTTCCAGCTTAGTAATTGCATCTTGCTCATGTTTAGTCGGGATTCGAGCTTTCCCCCAAAAAATGAACACTTCTCGTATGGTCAGTTTTGCTGATTCTCTTACAGTTAATTTCACAGTACGTAAATTATAAAATAAAGCACATAAGACTTGACGATTTGAGGGTAGTTTACAACCGGTGATCTGGTGAATGGGATAGCCCACAAGAAATAATTTATCCTTGTTCCGACTTTGTACACCTGATGTGAATGCCATTTCAGAGTCCAATAGGTAAATAACAGTTAACTAGAAAAACGAAACAAAATATATTACAAACTTTAATTTCAATAAAATATTTTCAAATATCTTTTAAAATAATACTATAATATCGCGCATCACCCCTACTCTGGAACTCTCTACCACAACATATCAGACTCTCACCTACCATCGAAACCTTCAAAAAGAGCCTGAAGACCCACCTCTTCCGACAAGCCTATAACCTGCAGTAACCACCGATCGACCAAACCGCTGCACGACCAGCTCTACCCTCGCCTACTGTATTATCACCCACATCTTGTAGATTGTGAGCCCTCGCGGGCAGGGTCCTCTCTCCTCCTGTACCAGTTATGACTTGTATTGTTTAAGATTATTGTACATTTATTATGTATACCCCTCCTTACATGTAAAGCGCCATGGAATAAATGGCGCTATAACAATAAATAATAATAATAATAATAGCTATAAAAACAATAACACACACACTTGGAAAATTTAAAAAAAACTTTAAAATATCTTCACTGGATAATTGTTCGATCTAACCAGCTCAAAGGCACTTTAGAAACTAAAATGAATAAATAAAAGGTCGGTTGTACGCTGAAGTAAAATCACCATCCCTAAAATAGAAATTACATGCTCCCTGTGTGTAACATATAAATTTTGAAGAACAACATTAGCTTTCTTTTGAGATATTAAGTGTGTTTTTATTATTTACCATTCTGGAGTTATGGCTCCATATGTCAGCTTTTTGGCCAAAAATTTGGATTTTTTCAAACTTTGAGCAACGAGCGGCATGGCTTAACGTCGTTTGATCGAGCTCAAATTTTGGCTATCTCAATATCTGGAAAGGGGAATCGTTTTGTGGGGTCCAGACGAACAAGATTCTGACATTTTTTTCCCCCCATATGAGATCCGGTCACCCTACTGGGCACTATAGGGCCTCGTGTATCATCACTGTGCACTATAGGGCCACGTGTATCATCACTGTGCACTATAGGGCCTCATGTATCATCACTGTGCACTATAGGACCTCTTGTATCATCACTGTGCACTATAGGGCCTCGTGTATCATCACTGTGCACTATAGGGCCTCATGTATCATCACTGTGCACTATAGGACCTCATGTATCATCACTGTGCACTATAGGACCTCATGTATCATCACTGTGCACTATAGGGCCTCATGTATCATCATTGTGCACTATAGGGCCTCATATATCATCAGTGTGCACTATAGGGCCTCATGTATCATCACTGTGCACTATAGGGCCTCTTGTATCATCACTGTGCACTATAGGGCCTTGTGTATCATCACTGTGAACTATAGGGCCTCGTGTATCATCACTGTGCACTATAATGCCTCATATATCATCACTGTGCACTATAGGGCCTCTTGTATCATCACTGTGCACTATAGGGCCTCGTGTATCATCACTGTGCACTATAGGGCCTCGTGTAGCATCACTGTGCACTATAGGGCCACGTGTATCATCACTGTGCACTATAGGGCCTCATGTATCATCACTGTGCACTATAGGACCTCTTGTATCATCACTGTGCACTATAGGGCCTCGTGTATCATCACTGTGCACTATAGGGCCTCGTGTATCATCACTGTGCACTATAGGACCTCATGTATCATCACTGTGCACTATAGGACCTCATGTATCATCACTGTGCACTATAGGGCCTCATGTATCATCATTGTGCACTATAGGGCCTCATATATCATCAGTGTGCACTATAGGGCCTCATGAATCATCACTGTGCACTATAGGGCCTCTTGTATCATCACTGTGCACTATAGGGCCTTGTGTATCATCACTGAACTATAGGGCCTCGTGTATCATCACTGTGCACTATAATGCCTCATATATCATCACTGTGCACTATAGGGCCTCTTGTATCATCACTGTGCACTATAGGGCCTCGTGTATAATCACTGTGCACTATAGGGCCTCGTGTAGCATCACTGTGCACTATAGGGCCACGTGTATCATCACTGTGCACTATAGGGCCTCATGTATCATCACTGTGCACTATAGGACCTCATGTATCATCACTGTGCACTATAGGGCCTCGTGTATCATCACTGTGCACTATAGGGCCTCATGTATCATCACTGTGCACTATAGGACCTCATGTATCATCACTGTGCACTATAGGACCTCATGTATCATCACTGTGAACTATAGGGCCTCATGTATCATCACTGTGCACTATAGGGCCTCATGTATCACCACTGTGCACTATAGGGCCTCATGTATCATCACTGTGCACTATAGGGCCTCATGTATCATCATTGTGCACTATAGTACCTCATGTATCATCACTGTGCACTATAGGACCTCATGTATCATCACTGTGAACTATAGGGCCTCTTGTATCATCACTGTGCACTATAGGACCTCATGTATCATCACTGTGAACTATAGGGCCTCTTGTATCATCACTGTGCACTATAGGGCCTCGTGTATCATCGCTGTGAACTATAGGGCTTCGTGTATCATCACTGTGCACTATAGGGCCTCATATATCATCACTGTGCACTATAGGGCCTCTTGTATCATCACTGCGCACTATAGGGCCTCGTGTATCATCACTGTGCACTATAGGGCCTCATGTATCATCACTGTGCACTATAGGACCTCATGTATCACCACTGTGCACTATAGGGCCTCAAGTATCATCACTGTGAACTATAGGGCCTTATGTAGCATCATTGTGCACTATAGGGCCTCATGTATCATCACTGTGAACGATAGGGCCTCATGTATCATCACTGCACTATAGGGCCACATGTATCATTACTGTGAACTATAAGGCCTCATGTATCATCACTGTGCACTATAGGGCCTCATGTATCATCACTGTGAACTATAGGGCCTCATGCATCATCACTGTGCACTATACTATAGGGCCACTCTGCACTGTTGGGCCTGTTGTATCATGTGTACAGTGTGTGTGTGTGTGTACAGTGTATGTTGTTCAGTGTGGCATTGTGTGTGGGTACATTGTGTGTACAGTGTGTGTGTTAGTACAGTGCTTGCAACATGCCTTTATTTTTATGAATTTTGTTATAGAGCACTAACACATGTAACAGCACTTACTAATTCAGAAGAGACGTACAAAAAACGCCACATATTAGTAAACCAGATTTATTTGTACTGATTTTACCATGGGGGGGGCGCTGTTTTGCAGTTCGCCTCAGGCAGCAGAGAGGCTAGGTTCACCCCTGCCTGTTCCCTCCCGTGCTGGGGTTATTCCCGAACATTTAGCTGAATCCTAACTTTTGCAATTTACTTTCTATTTCCGATATCAAATATCCACACAACTCAATCTTTTCCCTTTCTAACTTAATCCCCATGTCCTATGATATGCCAATGTCATTTCCCTATATGCTATACATAAATCACATTATTAATTAATCACATTTTTTTACAGTAACCATATTACATAGTGTGTACAGATCTCAATGCAGAATCACAGATCACACTAATCACAAAAATTAAAAAAAATCACACACTTTGTATAGACGCTGTCTTAAGAGGGAGAGTCATATGACAGTCCCTGTCACAGTCTTACACTTCTATGGGAAAATACCTCTATAAATAAAGCGTCTGATAGAGGATAGATTAATTTTCTCCAAAATTGGCAAGAAAATCAAAGAAAAAAACCTCTGTTTATTACCATATAAAATCAGAGACATAAAGGATAGAGTAACGATCCCATATGTGGAACCTCTTTTGGACTCCGATTAGAGCTCTGTACCAAACAGAGCTTTATCACAGATTTGAACATGAGCCCAAAGATCTTTGAAATCAAGATAACTACATTACTCCTTTAATCACTTTAATACTGTATGTGGTTTTATCTCTCCAAATGAAGTTCTTCCTAAGAATCGCAATTTCTTAAATCGAGATATGATCAGAGACATAAAATAAATACAACATGAAAATGATGTTTCTTGAGGATTGTTATATTGAGTGTTTTGTTACTTTATGTTTGTAATTATGTTGTCAACTTAACATCAGATAAAATGTGAAGTAAAAGATAAAGAAAATGCTGGTATTCTCCAGGGAAAAAACAGTAAAATATTGCAGAAAACTTGTCCGCGATTCAAGCTTAAAGTTGTTGTTTTCAAGTTTATTCACTCTCTTTATGGAAAGCCAAACATTATTTCTAAATAAAAGGAAAAGTATAGAAATAATTTAATAAATTGAGATGTGGGAAACTTTGAATATTTACTTTGGCAGCATATTTAAAGGGGTTGTCTGCTGTCATGATCCAGATCAGGTATTGAGTCCTGTCTTTCCATGTTCCCAGTCTGGTCATTTCAGGAGTTAACTTTTCTCAGCATCAGTCTGGTTTCAGGTTTGCTATTTCGCTCGGTTGCATCCTGCAGGTGGTGTCAGCTATAGTTCTGCCTTTGGCGTGTGTTTCTGACTCTGGTATATCCTGATTTGTCCTGCTGTGATCCCTGACTTGCCCTGTGTCTGTAAATTCCATCTGTCTGTCCTGACTCAGTTTTCCTGTAAGTTTTTGACTTCCTGGTTTTCACTTGGCTTGTATTCGGACTTGCTTCTGTCTTTTGTCTTTGTCTTATCAGCTTCCTACCGTTGATTATCCTCTGGCTTGTTTCTGACCACGTGTACTTGTTGGTTCAAGCAGGAACGTGGGATGCAGTGACAAGCAGGAGGCAGACCAAGAGTTTACCGGTGTTTAATACAGGAAATACTCCATGCAGGGAGAGTATAAGGAAGGTATGGGGGAGTTAAGGTTCAAGACGAAAATTAGTGTTCAAATAACGGGTAAACTTATCTGATGTTTCCAGAAGATGGAGGCTTGGAGATTCCGCAGTGGCGTCATAGGAGACACGTGAAGTCTCTGGCCTCGTCCTGGAGGAATGTGAGGCACTGTCTACTGACAGTCGCGATGTATCCTGTCTCTCCTAGGCATAGGCTTGCGGTACCAGTGCAAAGTGTCCATGGAGGAGGCGTCTGTGGCGCTGGTGTAGAAGGATGGAGGTCAGCAGCGGGGATTGGGAATGTGCTGCATGTTATGCTGCATATCTCTGCATGTTTACCCCGGTCAGGCCTACAGCATGCACCGTGGACAGTCAGTGGTACGGGACATCTCCCCAGTATCGGAGGTGAGAGGGCCCACAGTCATGCGCTGCTTGCAGTCTGGCTGCACATGTGTCGACCATCGGAAAAGCGGCCTGGTCTCCTGGTGTCGCGCTGCGGAGAGTAAGTCAACCTTCTCTTGCTGTGCACACTATCTTCCCGCCAAAGACCCGGAAGACCCGGCTTTGGCATGCTCCATCACCTTTATCTCTGACCAGCCCCCTGTAGTCAAGTGCAAAGGTCTGCCAAGGTCAGAAAATACTCCCCACTGCATCAATGATGACAGCCCCAATAGTTCCAGCCCTGATACGAGAGAGGTACCACTAGCCCGGTCCATCTCCCTACACTCCTCTCCTTTTGCTCGCCATTCCACGAGCGAGGGTTCTGGTAAAAGAAAGTGTAATCTTCTTTTTCTTTTTCTTCTTGGATAGTCTGCTGAAAAACAAATTGATCCTGATTGTAACGATTGGGAGGTATTCCCGCTGTGGCTTGCTTGGTGCACCGTAAGTCAGAAGGAGTAGTTGAGTGCCCTAGAGTGGTCGAGTCTGAGTGCATAAGAGCGGGTGATAAGGAGTCGGCTCCTACTGGAGCAACTTCTTGGAGGACTTCAGGTGCTTGTTCCTCCCATAAATCTTCAGGTGGCAGTTCAGAGTCATCTTCATCTTCACATTCTACTACAACTGGTGGAGATATTTCAGGAGCATGTGGAATCCCTTCCTGTTGAACAGGATCTTTTCACAGGCAGGGATGAAGCATATTCCAGTGGACTACCCGAGTAGCGAGATCCTTCCCTCCCTTGGGCTGAATTTCATATACAGGACCTTCAGAATTGATTAGCCATTTTTTCCGATACGGATTTTTCTCCCACTGTTTCTCCAGTTTGTCTCGGGGAGCTTTTCTCACACTAATACACGTTCACCAAGTTGGAGATCTGTCCCCCGTAGCGGAGCTTGTTCTGCATGCTCCAACTGTTGAAATTTGGTCTGCACCAGGCGATGCAAAGTCTGTAAACAATGAAGATGCTCTCGGATCCAGGTGGACAACCCCATCCATGGGTAGTCCACCTCTGGGTCCAGCTTCAACTCGGTGATCTCTTTTTCTGCACGACCAAACAGCAAGGTATATGGGGTATACCCAGTGGTCCAGTGTACCCAATTATTGTACACGCAGACTAATTCGGCTATGTACTCAGGCCACCGGACCTTCCAGTCTTCCTCCAGAGTTCTTCGCATTTGAATTAACTTCCAGTTGAACCGTTCACAAGCTCCATTACCCTGAGGTTGGTATGGCGTGGTGCAAGACTTCTCAATTTGGTACATTTGGCGTAGTTCTTCCATCACTTTCCCTAGGAAGCAGGCCCCCTGGTCCGAATGGATACGCTTTGGACAACCATAGACCTGAATGAAATTTCCACAAATGGCATGTGCGGCAGATTCCACAGTTTGATCTCTAGTTGGGGTCAAGACGGCGAACTTTGTGAAGTGGTCGACCATTATTAGGCAATATTCGTACCCCTGATGAACCGGCCCAATGGTCAGATAGTCTATCATTAATAGTTCCAGAGGGGCAGATGAAACTATAGTTTAAATGAGGGCTCTTTGTTCCATTGGTTCAGCTAGCTCACAAGGTCTGCAGAGCTGACAAATCTCTTCCACAAAAGCCTTCAGCCAAGTATGGTAAACAAACTGTTGCAACCACTGGAAGGTCTTCTCCTGACCAAAATATGCTACCCTTTCATGTACCTCGGTGGCCACCTTTAGTAGTAGTGTCTCAGGAATTACCACCTGCTAGGTGACTCCTAACTCCTTTTTGTAATTGAACTTTTCTGTACAAGAAACCATTCTTCATTTGGAGACATTCCCACTGCCAAAGAATCTGTAGGGTCTCAAGAGAGAGGGCATTTCATTCTTCTAGACTGGGGATTCCTACTCCTGCATAGCCACCACAGTCCTAGCAGAGTCCTGGAATTAAGGGGTTTCCTCGCCTTCTAACCTTCTAACTCCTCATCCCTACTTCGGCCAGGTTTTGCATGTTTCACCCTGGATAAGGCGTTAGCATGAGTATTGTTAGCTCCTCTTTTGTAGGTGATTTAATACCGAAACTTTGCCAATCTGGCTACCCATCGTTGTTCCATAGCTCCCAGCTTCACTTTTTCCAAATGTGCCAGTGGGTTGTTGTCAGTACGCACCAATACTTCAGACCCGGACAAGTACTCCGCGAACCTCTCTGAGGTTAAGCACATGGGTCAGGCAAGGTATGTGTGTGAGCGCACCTTGCCTCAGAGCCGCCACCAGGTTCCGGCCATTGTCACACATGACCATGCCTGGCTGTAGGTTCAGCGGTGTAATTCAAATATCTGACTGCTCTTTCAGCACTGTCCATAACTCTTCTGCATTGTGCGGTTTGTCACCTATGCAGATTAGCTTCAGTACAGCCTGTTGCAGTTTGGCTGAGGCAGTGCTGCAGTGCTTCCAGCTTCTGACTGATGTGCTCATTTCGGACATTGAGGCTGAAGAGGAGGAGGTGCAGGAGCTGTAGACTGTGGGGGCAACCCTGACTGATATAGAGCCCGCAATCCTCGGTGTGGGGAGGATGTGTTCCATCCCAAGGTCTGACTGGGTCCCGACTTCCACTATGTTAACCCAGTGTGCCGTCAGTGAGATGTACCGTCACTGCCCACAAGCATTTGTCCACGTGTCCGAGGTTAGGTGGACTTTCCCATTAACAGCATTGTTGAGGGCACGGGTAATGTTGTGGGACACATGCTGATGTAATGCTGGTATGGCACAACAGGAGAAATAGTGGCGACTGGGGACCGAGCACCTTGGGACGGCCACCGCCATCAAGTTGCGGAAAGCTTCCGTCTCAACTAGCCTAATAGGCAACATTTCGAGTACAAACAGACGAAAAATGTGCAAATTAAGTACTGTGGCCTGTGGGGCATTGGCTGCGTATTTCTGCTTGCGTTCCAATGACTGGGGTATAGATAACTGAAGGCTGGGCTGGGACAAGGATGTGGACGGGCTTGATGATGGTGCTGGTTGACTGTGGGCAACAACAGGTGCAGGGCCCGAGGCATCTTCACAGGCACGGAGAACTGGGGATTAGCTTGGATGCAAAATAGTGGAAGAAGCAGTGTTGTCACCAGCAGACAGTGTTCCTGGAGCCTGGGGTTCAGCCCACAGAGTCAGTTGCTTTGCTGCCATGTGCCTAATCATGCTGGTGGTGGTCAGTCTGGTAGTTTTGAAACCCCTGATGATGCGTGCATGGCAAGTGCTGCAAATGGCCTGTTTTGCGTTATCTGCAGAGTCTTTAAAAAAGAGCCAGATTCGGGAAGATCTAACAGTTGGAATGGCAACTTTCGTCATGTTAGTGTTACAGGGAACGGATGCACGCCTTCTGTCTGCGGCCACCACACTGCTTCTTCCTACCTGTTGGGGTGATATGCCTCCTTCCCCATGTGTGCTACTGTCCTCGCTCTGCATGTCTTCCTGCCAGGTTGGGTCGGTCACTATGTCATCCACCACCTCGTCTTCCACATCCACACCCTGCTCCTCCTCCTGACTTTCTGGCAATGGTGTCTCATCATTGTCCACCTCTTGTAACCGTGGCTGCTCAAAGATTTGTGCATCACTACATGGAATATCATCTTGCCCCGCTTCAAGTGGACCGGACGAGAGGCACAAATCTCCAAATGGAAAACTGAACAGCTCTTCGGAGTGTCCGAGTGTGGGATCAGTTGTCTCAGGGCACTCGACATGGTGGAAGGAAGGAGGATCAGGGTGAGTAATATCTGGTCCACACTCACGGCTACTCAGACTTGACCGTGTGGAAGACATGGTGGTGGTGGCTAAGTGACTGGGAGCATTATACGCTATCCAACCAACAACACTTTCACACTGTTCTGGCTTCAACAGTGATGTGCTGCGGTCTCCTAGAAACTGGGACAGGAAGGTCGATTTTGAAGATGTGGGGCTTTGCTGTGGCCCACTTTCAGCTTGGCCACGGCCTCATCCTCTGCATGCACCATCAGCATCATGTCCATTTCCCCGTCCCTTGCCCCTTGCCTTACCCATTTTTAATGGACTACTGAAATATTTGAAAAGCTCAATACAAATGGATTTATTTGAAGAAAAATTATATGTGATCAGTATGCCTGTGAAGCAAAGATTTTTCCACCACAGATACACCAGGCCTCTGCCTGAGATAACAGACTATACTAATTTTTTTTAGGTTGTGTGTTATCTTTTGAAAAGACAAAATAATGAGTAGAACAAGGCTAGCAGACAGAACTATGCACCGTATGCCTGCGAAGCAAAGATTTTTCCACCACAGATACACCAGGCCTCAGCATGAGATAACATATTTAATTTTTTTTTAAATTTTTTTGGCTAAATAGTGCTGAACATAAGTACAGTTTCACCCAGGGCAAAAAAAGAAAACCACCGTAAACTGGCAAAACTTTGAGCACACACAGATATGAGCTGCCAGGAGATACCACTATGACAAATGTGTGGCCTGTATTTCTTTGGGGGAGGCTAAATACTGCTGTATTTAACTACAGTGACAGCCAGGCCAAAAAAAGAAAACCGCCGTAAATTAGCAAAACTTTGAGCACATACAAATATGAGCTAACACGGAAATACCACTATGACAAATGTGTGGTCTGTATTTTTTTGGGGGGGGCGGGGGCTAAATACTGCTGTATTTAACTACAGTGACAGCCAGGACAAACAAAGAAAACCGCCGTAAATTGGCAAAACTTTGAGCACACACAGATATGAGCTCCAATGGAGATACCACTGTGACAAATGTGTGGCCTATATTTTTTTGGGCTAAATACTGCTGTATTTAACTACAGTGACAGCCAGGCCAAAAAATGAAAATCACGGTAAATTGCCAAACTTTAAGCGCACACACAGATATGAGCTGCAACATAGATACCACTACAACAAATGTGTGGCCTGTATTTTTTTCTTTTGGCTAAATACTGCTGTATTTAACCAAAAGTGACAGCCGTAAACTGGTCAAACTTTGAGCTTGCACAGATATGAGCTGATACAGAGATACCACACCAAAAATGTGTGGTTTGTATTCCAATTACACCTGGGGCTAGCTATATACGGCTAATATATCCTACAGGTAGCAGCAGCAGCACCAGAACACAGGAAAGGAATGGACCCTCTTGATGTATGCAATGATCTATATACACACATACAGTGCCTGCAGGCCTTGCACTGATGTCTATAGAGTGACGTACAATACACTGCCTACCTATCATTATTATTGTTATTATTATTGTTATGCATTTATATAGCGCCATTTATTCCATGGCACTTTACATATGAAAAGGGGAAATATAGAAAAGTATAATAAACATGTGTAAGACAAGGGACACACAAGTACAAAAGGAGAGGGGACCCTGCCCGTGAGGGCTCACAGTCTACAGGGATGGGTAAGGATACAGTAGGAGAGGGTAGAGCAGGTCGTGCGGTGGTTCAGTAGACCAAGGATCATTACAGGCTGTAGGCTTGTCGGAACAGGTGGGTCTTCAGGTTCTTCTTGAAGGTTTCCGTTGATGGTGAGAGTCTTATGTGTTGCGGCAGAGAGTTCCAGAGTATGGGGGAAGCACGGGAGAAGTCTTGTATGTGGTTGTGGGAAGAAGAGATAAGGGGGAGTAGAGAAGGAGATCTTGAGATGATCGAAGGTTGCGTGCTAGTAGGTACCTAGAGACCATGTCACAGATGTATGGAGGAGACAGGTTGTGGATGGCTTTGTATGTCATGGTTAGGGTTTTGAATTGGAGCCTCTGGGCAATAGGAAGCCAGTGAAGGGCCTGGCATGGGGGGAGGCTGGGGAATAGTGGGGAGACAGGTGGATTAGTCGGGCAGCAGAGTGTAGGATGGACTGGAGCGGTGCCAGAGTGCTAGAGGGGAGGCCAGAGAGTAGGAGGTTGCAGTAGTCGAGGTGGGAGATAAGAGCATGCACTAGTGTTTTTGTGGTTTCGTGGTTGAGGAATGAGCAGATCCGGGAAATATTTTTGAGTTTGA